>NC_137078.1:39317893-40046608 GCF_951640355.1 Cnephaeus nilssonii
ACAGCCTCGCCACCAACCACCACCGACCCCCCTCTCCCGCCGCGAGGTGGGGGCCGCGCTCACTGCGGCTGCGGGCGCCACGTGAACCGCCCGAGAAAAAGCGGGGAACGCTCCGCCAGCTCGCCCGGCTCCCGCCCTGCGCTCGCCCCCTCGCGGGCCGAGGACGCCGGCCGGCTGGGCGCCTCCACTGAGGCCTCGCGCAGAGCCGGCCTCGGCCCCAGTCCCAGCCCCGGCCCCGGCCCCAGCCCCGGCCCCGGCCCGGCCCTGCAAGAAAAGGCTCACCGGGGACCACCACCGGCGCTTCTGGCGCATTTCCTCGCCCTCCCAGGACCTGGAGCCCAACCCGTCATCACTGAACTTCCTCCTCTGGCCGCACTTTCCGAGCCACTCACAGGGCCCGAGGTGGGGGTGGAGGAAGAGGGGTTTGCAGAGAAGAGAAACGGGAGTTCCGAAGCTGCTTGGTGGCGCTTGCATTGCGCTGGGGGGTCGGGGGCTGGGGAGGAAGGGGGCAGTTTCAAGGTTGGCCAACTTTTGTAAAAATGGGGGGGGGGGGGGGGGAGACAGGCGTTGGCCCCTTTAAGATTCACTCTCCCCTCCTCTCCACCTCCACCCCTGCCTTTCCCTCCCTCTCTTAGAGGCCAATTTTGTTAATTAAATGTTTTGTTTGCAACGCAGCTCTCATTCATTGCGGACACGTCATTCGGAGCAGATCTAAGCCAGAGACCAGATCTCATTAGATAAAGCCCATCAGAACTAAGAAAATGGAGGAGCCACTAATTAAAGCTTTTAATTGTGCGGATTCGCTGCAGCAAGGCAGCCGCTTTATCTGAAATCTTGGAGGGAGAGGAGGCAGGAGCCCAGCTCTGCCCAATCCACACTTGGTCGCCCAGGGGAGAGGGGACTGGGAAAAGCAGTGCCCATACTACCAGCGCCCCCCCCCCCCCCCGCCCCGAGACACACACACACACACACACACACACACACACACACACACCCCTCTCCCGGCTCTCCCGCAGCGTTTTAGCCAGATCTTGGTTGTTTTTAAAAAGCTCACAACCTCAAAGTCAGACAGTTTAAAAGCCCTTAATAAATCGTTCTGTGGTCCCAGCCAGCCCTAGGGGCCCAAGGGTCGGTCCCCTTCACCTGGTGGCCCGAGAGCGGATTACTCCGCCCTTCAGTGACCCTCCATGGAGACTAGACAGCTCCTCCAACAAGTGTCCTCCTGCAGCGAGATTCGGGAGGAGGGGTACCTGAGAGGAAAAGGACAGTGCAGGCCTCCCACCTTTCCACCCTTGTGGCATCTTGATGGGCAGAGGGAGGAAACACTGAAGAAAGACTTCAGAGATTCCTCAAATTGGGGGCTGAAGAGTTGTCAGCTGCCGATGAGCCCAGAGCCGAGTTTGAGGCCATCCATTGGGTAGAGCTAGAACTCATCCCTCAGAGACAGATCTAAAAGGCTTTCATGAGAGCATCCAGTTCAAGAACAAGCCGGGCTCCAGTTTTCACATTCAGAGGAAAAAAGAAAGGAAGGAGAATACGGGCCCAATTAATAAGGCTCCGGCGGCACACACATCCTCCACTGCTCCGTTAAGCCACCCGAAAACAACAAATGGGCATTTATATTTGGCCTCGAGTATAGGGAAAGGAGTGGAGAGTCCCAGGAACCCACTTGCCTAAACTTGTCCTGAGGGAATGCAAGTGGACCCATCTTCTTTTTAATTAGTGGGAATCAGAAGCAAAGGTTTTTTGAAGGCACTTGGAGAAGAGATGCATCTGTACCCTTCACCGTGTCTGAACAGCACTGTCAATTTTTCCACTTCAAACCACCGTCCTTTCTTACCCCAGTTTTGTTCTCTATTTAATTACAATACTGTCAAAGCTCATGGCACTGCTTGGAAGGAGGACCAGAAAGCATTACACTCATGCTCCCGCTGGTTTTCCAACATTTACCTCTGAAAGAACACTTAGTGAAATTAATGCTGCCATCTTAATTTCTCAGTAAAAGCCCTCTCCCATCATGTATTTCTTTTACTTGGCTGATTGAGGATGCCAGCAGAGTGGACATAGGTTGCTTCATTGGAATAATCAAATGTCATTTTGCTCCATCATTTTACACTAAGGATACCACTGGGGTAAATATACACACACTCAGCTCGGAACCACATAGGGATCCTTTTCAGTTTTAAATGCAGAGTGAGGGAATCACAATGGAGCTAAACTTTGAACAAAATGTCTCGTCCACTGATTTGCTGCCATTGGGGAAAAAAAAAGAACAAAATTTTCTACTAATCACTATAAAGAAAACGGTTTAGAGCAGAAATTTAAATAGAATGCAATTCTTTTAAAAAGTGAGCGGTTCTTGAGCTTGAGCATTTCTCTAGTATCAACGGTGTGTGCGTGGTGGTTTTTTTTTTTTTTAATTACTGGATGTTGAAACAAAACACCTCCTAGAAGCATTCATGTGCATCAGTCTATCAAACCATTTACTCAAATTAAATGTGTAATCCTTCAAATGCCTCCTTTCAAATTAATGAGTTTAAGTAGCTTGAGTTCACCTGAAAAGATCCTATAGGCACCTGACCTCCTGAATTCTTTCCATTAATTGCACTGAAACGTGTTGGAAAAGACTGCTTACACTGCCATATGCATGTTCCTATACATTGCTTTACAATGCAAGATTAGTATATTCTATAGTCTCTTTTCCTGAATCTCTTTTGGGAACCAAGGGTAATGATACAAATGACAACAATAAACCCCAAATCGGAACATTCCTCAATAGTTAAAAGCTACAGATTCTACATCACAAACCACACACTAAAACTGAGCAGCACAAGCCTCCAAGTAACAGTATATAAAGAGAAACGTTACCATTAAGTTTTGGCGTTGTCTTTTCCTGTAAGCATTACAAGTCTTTAAACTGATGGGTAATCAGCATTTTTCACAAGGAGACACAACACAAAGAATGGATCAGTTTTACATGCAAAAAAAAGTTTAAAGGTGCTTATGTAAATATCATAATTAGCCACCACATTAGGCAAATCATTTCTCACTAATTTCGCTTTTAAATCAATCTTTTGTCTCCATTCTATGTAGATCCCTACCTTGCCTTACGAAAGCAGCTTAACTCTCACTTGAGATGTTTTACTTTTAGCAGAGGGTCCGGTTGGGGCTGACCACTTAAAATTTTGGTCCCCAGAGTGCCCAACTTTTGCACACCTCGCGGCACCAGATGGGCAGTTTTCATTTAGTGTAGCATTCGCCATTAATTTGCCATTAAAAATTCGAAGATTAACCCATGCTTCTTGAACCCCTTAAATTCAGCCAACCAGCAGGTTCTTGAGGTGAAGACTACAATGTATTCTCCTAGGAGCTCTGCTCCTTTCCGTAAAACCCTTGGTAACCTTTGGCCTTGCCACTGCTCTACTTTCCCATCTTGGGAAGGGCAGCCAAGTCTTACCTAATGTAGTCATTTCTGCAAAGGATCATGCCGCTCTTGGTGTAACAGGACGTGCCGATGTCACCCAGCTGCGCCTGGCAGCAGGAGCACTTGAGGCACCGGCTGTGCCAGTAGCTGTCCATGGCATAGAGCAGAAAGCGGTCCGCAATCTTGCCCCCGCAGCCTGCGCACCGCTTCCAGGAGAGGGAGCCGGCCGTCACCGGGGGCGGCTGTGAGCTGCTGCCCGGATTCACCATGGTCTGCAGAAGGCGGGAAGGGGAAAGGGAGAGAAATACAAAAAAACACGGGCGATGCAAAAGTTAGTAAAGTGCCGCGTGAGCTGGCGAACAGTTCCCCCCCAGACCTGCTGGAAGGAAGCAGCAGGGCAAGGGCGGGAAGGAGGGAGAGGGGAGAGGGAAGGAGGGAGGCTCGCCGGCAGCAGCCGCCTGTTTACTTTTCTCAAGCTTTGTTCTGAGGCCACGAGCTCCTCTCAACTTTCCAGCGCTCGCCACTGCTGACAATTTCAGCTTGGGTCCTGTCAAAACTCCGAGAGCCAGGCTCGGCGGCGCGCTCCACCCCTCGCGGCGCCTCCTCCCAGCCCCCGCCTCCGCCCACCGCCCTCTCCTCCCCTCCCCTGCCGCCCGCCTCCAGCAAATGAGGGTCAAACCCACCCACCGCCGCGCCCGGCCCCTCCCCAGCCCCGGCCGAGCCCCGAGTGCGAGCCGCGGGGAGTGGGGAGGCGGCCTCCGCCGGAGCCACGTTCCCTCCCGAGCTCTGCCCTGGGAAGTGCAGCTGCAGTTCACAAGTTGGAAATAGTTCGGTTTTCTGAAAAGGGAGGGAGGAGCAGGCCGAGGGGAGATGGAGAGCGTGGTGGTGGGAGGGGAGGGGAGGCTCGGGGACCCGAGAGGGAGAAGGGGGGGGGGGGGCGGGGGCGGTGTGTAAAGTTGCGAAACTGGTTTTTCGTATTTTAAACAGCACCTTTCACATGCCATTGTGGTGACCGCCATCTCCCATTATTGTTCCAAATCTCATTTCATTTTGAAGATCAATGAGTGTTTTCTCTGGGTTTTCAGGACACAGGCAAGAATAATAGATCATTGAACTTTAGGATGCCTGTTAACTTCCTATACAAACACTCTCCACTTTGGTCTCACTAATCTGCCCTTGATCAGCAATTTAAATGCTAAAGCTTTGTTCCTCCAAGGGGGTGGGGGTGGGGGGGGGTTAGGGGAGGGGTACAGATAATATGGGAGAAGGCACTATTAAAGGATGCACAAGTTACATTCGAGCCAGTCCTGCTGTCACCAAAACTGCTTTTAAAAATTCCCCACTCTTTCTAATGAATGTCATGAGAGAAGCAACTGGGGTATAATATGGGAATCAATTTATAAAGCTTAGCCTAAACCGATTAATTTGTTGCCTCCAACCCGGAGTCCAATAAAGTCCTAGTGTTCCTCCAGTCACTTATTCTATAAAAAGATCAAGTTATTTACTGCCAATTAAGCAGCCTGTTTTGTCTTTGTCCTCTGTAAGCCGAGAGTGTGGGCTCCCCCCAGGCTCCCAGCTATCTGCTCAAGACATTCAGCTGATACCTCAGAAGGGAGAGGGCGAACTTTGCCTGTCCCCGGCCCAACTTGGCTGCTGAGGGGAAAGAAAAAAAAAAAAGAGGGGAAGGGAACGAAACAAGAACTCGGGTTCCTTAAATAGGCCGATTTTAAACACATTTCCTCCGAAAGAGTCCCGGAACGTGTGTCCAGAGACCGCACAATAAACCAGAATAAGAACTGCACCAATTAAGCTGTAACAAAACCCTGAGACTTGGGAAACAAGACCACTCTAAAACCCATTAGCATTGCATTTATCCGAATGCATCATACCTTTATGTAAATTGATTTATCTGATGCATTTACTCGAGGAATTGCTTTTTGTTACAATTTCAGCCCTAACCCAAATGAATCTGCATTTCCTGCCCTGGGTCTTTAAACTGTTTCCCCCAACGTTTTAATCGCTCCGAATTCCTTTTTAAAAGGGGAGAGGGAGGGAGGGAGGAGATTGCAAGCTCTTCCCCGCCCCCCTCTTTGGTGAGAGGTAAATATATATGTATATTTTTTTTTTTGAAAAGGAAACATTACACTGAGAAAAGCATCCAGTAACCCCATTAGCTAAAGCTCTTAAGGACAAGCAATACCTTAATGCTGATTAAATCTAAAAGAGATGAATCAAGAGGACTGACCAGAAACTGACTCCCCTGATAACTAAGGACGGGCCCTCATCAAGTTTCATTTAGAGTTGGAAAAAAAAAAAAAAAAGAAAGCTTTTAAGTTAAATAGGCTTATACTCTAGTAATTACATAGCCAAGCAATTTAGGTCCTGGGATAGTCAGTGAAATAGAAAGCAGAACTGGCAGCTAGAGGCAAAACCTGCCCCCCTTTAACAACGTCTCTGGCGTTTTTTAATGGAGACCAAGGGAGGGACAAACGGAGAGCTGGCAATTTGTAGTACAAAAATGGATGCTTAATTCATGTCTTGATTTTAATTAGGTGATTCACCGGATTTCTCCTGGATTGGAACAAAAGACTTGCTAACCAGGAGGAATGTTTTAAAAGACCCAGCAATCCCGAATCCTGCTCACTTAGATCCTTTTTTGCCACTGTTTCGGAAACAGTGTTTACTGGGGGGGGGGGGGGGGGGGGGAGGGAGGGTCGTGCCTATCTCCCCCACACTACTTCTCACACTTAAACCCTCCAGGCAGCGCCCGCTGCCTTTCCCTTAGGAACTGAAAACCTCCCCACCCCCTCCAAGGTCCTCACCAGCCCGGGCTCCGAGAACCCTTTTGTAAGCAGGAACCGCTACAAAGCTGGCGGCCGGGGCTGCCCTCCGCGCTCGCTCGCTCGCTCGCAGGCCGGCCTCGGTAGTTTCAGACTCGCGCATTATCCAAGCCAACGTATTGTTTACTTGCCATTCGGGACGGTGGAGGGAAGGAAGCCCCAGGAAACAGCGCCGGCCCCCAGCGGTCCCCTCCTCCCACCCCCCCGCCCGGGCTCCCCGGCGGTCCCCTTACCTGCTTCTCCCCTATATTGCAACACTGCGAGAGGCGGCGGCGGCGGCGGCGAAAGGCGAGCGAAGCCGCTCGGCTTCCAAGGAAGGGGCGCCTTGGCTGGAGGGAGGGGGGGTACTTGCAGAACCAGGAAAGGGGAGGATGGGGCTACGGGCTTTTTTTTTCTTTCTTTTTTTTTTTTAAAACGCGTGGCTCTGAAGCTGGGTTGGGGGGGCCCCCGCGTAAGTGGCAGGCGGCCGGGAACAGAAGTGTCAGTCTCAGTCCTCGCCCTCCGCCTCTGGCTCCGTGCGAGCAGCGGAGGAGCCCTCGGCCCGCGCGGCGCGGTTCCGGCGCGGCGCAGCGGCAGCAACTGCTGCAATCGCTGCTGCAAGTTTGGCAATGTGGCTTCACTTTGTAGATTCCCCGCCCGGCGGCCCCCGCCCCCGCCCGCGCGCCTCCCGCTCCTCCTCCTCCTCCACCGCCTTCCTCCCTCCCGCGCGCTCGCTCGCTCGCTCGCTCCGGGCTGGCGGCTGGCGGCGGCCGCACGGCCGAGCCTCCTGCACCTTCGGCCGGGGAGCAGCCGCAGAAACAGCAGCTCCGGGAGCGGCGGCGGCGGGTGCGGAGACCGGGAGGCGGGCCGCCGGGGAGGCGGGGAGCGGCGGCCGGCCGAGGCCCGGCGCGCGGGAGCCTGCGCCGCTGCCGGGGCTGCTGCCCGGGTCGCCGCTGCCCTGCTCGGAGGCGGCGGCGGCGGCGGCGCTGGCCTCTCGCGGGCTCACTCGCTCCCTCCGCGGTCCTCACACATGTGTTACTGACAGAGCAGAATCCCAACTACTCCCCGGCTCCGCCGCCGACGTCAGCGACCCTCAGCCACTGGGCGGCCGGATTGTTCAGGCGGAATAATAAAACCTGCCAATCCGGGGAAGGACAAAGGGATGCCTGAAACGAGACTCCGGGGGCGGGGGGGAGAGAGCCTGGCGGCGGAGCGGCCGAGGGAGGAGAAGGCAAGGGCCCGATTCCCGGGACCCGGCCGCCGGGGACCCGCCCGAGCTGCCCGGCGCGGCCCGGGATCGCCAGCGGAGGCGCGGGGAGCCGCACCTGCCTTCCGAGCGCGCGGGACGCTCTCGGGACCCGCACCCGTGCGCCCCTTGGGGATGGACCTCCCCTCCAGCGGAGGCGAGACCCAGAGGAAACTTAACTTCACCCCTTTCTCAGAAATGGGTCTTTTCCTGTTGGGGAAGAAAACTCTTCCCCAAATCTTAAGGGCGGTGGGCTTCACACACACGCAGAAGACGTGGTTTAAAAAACAATTCACGGTGTTGGAGATTTATGAAGTTTAGTTAACTAGGGAAAACCAGTAAGGGAACCCACAGATCCTACATACTGCTTGCTTCACTACCCCCCCCCCCCCCCCCCCTTCTCATTAACCCGAGTATAAACCAAATGCCTAGTAGGCACTTCATAGGTATTTGTCAATTGTTGGTGATCAATAGATCACAATCCTTATTTTTGAAGTTGAGGAAAACGGGGGTGGGGGGGATCCTTGCTGGTCTATCCATCCTGTTGTGGAGGATGAGAGGCCGAATTCCTTAGGGCCCTCAAAAGCAATGGACGTGATTGCAAAATTCGCAATCTCACCGCCGCTGGAGAGTAAGAAAGGTCACTTCCAGTATAAATCAAGTTTTGAGGAATGCTTTTAGGGTACTAGCCTGGGAGTCTCTTTCCAGGGCTGAAGCTCAGCCTAGATGCTTGAATACCTAGTCATTCAACTTTATCTTCTGTGCCAAATAGGTTTAATAAATCCCTGATCTGAGGCTAATATTAGGTCTGATTATTATTATTAAGTTCCAGAGAGATTTTTTCTGGTGGAAATTATCATGAAAGTGCAAAGCCCTTCTGCTAAGTGTCATTAAGTAAAACCAGCCGTGTGGGACAAGTTTTCATATTGCCTTACACTCCGCACTGCTAGGTTGAGAAAAGGAACCTGCAGGAGAAGCTAGCTAGACAATGCAGACGTGAAGCACCTCTGGGTTTTGTGTCTGAGTGGAGATTTCTGTCTCTCACACCATCAAAACTAAGCTGCAAAAGAAACAGTAATCATTGCCTGTAACATCGAGCAGAGGACCTTTTAAATACCAGTACTCATTTCTTTATACTTCTCGCACCAAAATTAAATTAATTTTATTGATTGGTATTTAAACTTGCATTTTTATGATCAAGTGCTCATACGAAAAACAGTTTTTTTAATCATTAAAACTACAGTAGTGATTAAAATGTCCTGTACAGCAAACAGCTGCAGATGGGTGTGATTAAAGAAGGCCAACTTAAAAGATGTAATATATTCCTTGAAGGTTAGTAAGAAGGAAAACTAAGTTAAACCAAATGAGGAAAGGAACCCCACGAACAAATAATGCATACATTTTAATTCCCTGGTTCAGTGTTAATTTGTTAGTAATTTGTAATAGTCAAAAAGAGATGACACAAGATCTTAACTTACGATTTGTCATGTACAAGTAAGTTTCCTCCTCCGGGCCTTAATTTTGTCATCTATAAGTTAGGGAATTAAGCAAAATGGTCTTACTTGCTCCTTTTAAAAAAAAAATATTTTCTTAAATAGAACACATAATACATTGTTCTGTAATGGTGTGGTACTTTAAGTATTTCCTGAAGTATTAATGCTACAATAAAATCTTTAAAAGGAAATGTTGGAAATTTAACCAGGCACATGTTCAGATACCACCAAGTGATTCCCCAAAAGGATCCACGTAGTTTCTATGGAAGGAAAGGAGAGAACGAGAGAATGATGGATAAAACTTTGAATATAGAACTCTAGTCTAGAAAGGGCCCAGCAGGTGGTTTTGGTGTTAGTACTATTCTATGTGTAGTGAGGTCCTTACATATGTCCTGGTAGATTAGCGTGGGTGGAGTATATTACCAGAGAGCTTTATTTGCTGATGTTGTGGTTATAGAAATACAAAAGCGATAATGGCTAACAGTCTCTTCTGGGAGGTAGGGAGTAAATACATTCACTGTAATCAAAATTTCAGGTGTACTTTAACCACAGCGCCACCACTGGGCGATTTTTATTTTTGCATTCTTTGCATTTTGCAGTCCATCCTCTTCTGAAGAGCAAAATTTGTGGTATGAAATGCTTGAATGAAAAGCAGTGTCAATCTTTTATTTCAACTGGTGCTAAACACACACAACTTCATTATGGGTAGGTGATTTCTCTATTCAGGTATTCTTCAAACAAATATAAAACAGTGTTCAAAGGAGTAATCCTGGTATATAGTGAAATCACCCGAATTCAAAATAATAATCTTATATTGTGCCTAGAAGTTTTAAGAAAACTCTGCTGGCATCATACATTCATCATTCAGCTTACTCACCTACAATGAGAAATGCGAGTACATTGCTTTGGAAAAGAAAGAGAAACTCAAATTGTTTCTTTCTTGAGTCTTAAAGGTAGAAACCATGTTGATACTAGATCGAGCTGTCATTTCCCCTATTTGCCCCCAAATTATATGTCCGTACCTTCCCTTCTTCTTATTTAAGTCCTTCAATCATAACCATGTTTCCATTCTCCAAGTAACAGTTCTCTAAGACTCTCCGGTGGACTGACAGAGGTTCCTCACAGACCCATGTTGCCTTACATACCCTGAGCACAGCCAGACTATGTGATACTGAAATGGCAACCTCCAAGACAAAGTCCCCCAGCTCTTTCTCAAGAAAAAATATTTTATCCTTGTAAAGTCAATGCAGAACTGGTTGGGAAGGCAGTCTTTTTTAGGGAGGAAATTTAAAAAAATATAATCTGCCTACCTTTATTGCTGCCATCACAGAGATCCCTTGAAATCTAAAGGTTCAGCCAAGGTGAATCCAGCAAGATTGAGTCTAGGACAACAATTCCAAAATGTTAAAGAGTGGAGAGAAGAACCGGGAAAGGTAGTTACCTCATCAAAAGATGTAAAGGAGGAGGAATGGCAGTTAGGTCCATGCCCGTTTTGTATGATGTTGTTGGCTGGGGGGTAGTACTGCGCAATAAACAGAGTCAGGTAGACTGCGGCAGCATTTAAGGATAGGGCTTTAGCCCTGGCTTGGTGGCTTGGTTGGTTGGAGCATTGTCCCATACACCAAAAGGTTTTGGGTTCGATCCCGGTCTTTTTAAAAGGATAGGGTTTATAGAAAACTCAACATATCAAGAAACTGCATTTTAAAGAACCATACCCTGGTTTTAAATATTGATAATATTAGTTTAAGTCTTTTAAAATCCCTAACCAATATTTCACTACATGTTTCCTGTGATAAAAGAGTTAGGTAGTTACTATATTAGAACATTCTTGTGTTTTATTTATTTATTTATTTACTAGAGGCCCAGTGCATAAAATTCGTGCACTGGTAGGGTTCCTAGCTGCTGCCGGCTGCCGGCTGGGTACTTCCTTCCTTCCCATGGCCGGCCCCACCCCCTGGTCAAACTCCTGGAAGAAATCCCAGTCGAGGAGACAATTTGCATACTATCCTACCTAATAAAATAGTAATATGCAAATTGACTGCACCTTCGCTACGCCCAAGCCACGCCCACCAGCCAATCAGGGCGAGTATGCAAATTACCCAACAAAGATGGCGGTTAATTTGCATACGCTGAGGGTGGGAGGAGTGAAGAGTGAAGACTGAAGACAACTTAGAAGGAAGACGGAGGAAAAGCGGAAAGCAAGATGGCTGCCAGAGGGAAAGCCCGGGCGGGGCGGGGCGGAGCAGGGCAGAGTGGGGCGGAGCGGGGCGGGGCGGGGTGGGTGGCAGCGGCACGCGGGTGCAGGCACAGTGGCCGCTTGCAGGATTTTTCCTGCAAATGGGCTACTAGTGCTTTTATAATATAGGATTTATTTATTTTTTAATCCTCACCCAAGATATGTTTCTACTGATTTTAGAGAGAGAGGAAGAAAGAGAGAGAGACAAACAAAAACATTAATGGGAGAGAGAAACATCGATGGGTTGCCTCCCTCACATGCCATGGTGGAGGACCGAACCTGCAATGTGACTTAGAATCCAACCCATGACCCTTTGGAACCATGCTCCAGCTAACTGAGTCACACAGGTCAGGGTGTTTGTTTTTTTTAAGCAATCCAAATATCTACATTTGGTAAATGTCCCATCAAATTATATTAATCAGTATTTAAGAAGTTCTATCCTAACCTCTCTTTTATAGGGTGAAAAGCATAGTGAAGTAGATTTGTTACAATAAAATAATTAGAAGATCACTGAGGAAAACGAAACAGCATTGATATTGTTGTGATAAGAAATATAATTTAACTTGTAGATTTTTCTTTTAATTATTCTATTGGCTTAGGATATTTGAAACTCCTAGACATTATGGGAAAGTTGAAAAAGATGATGGCAAAGAAGGAAATACATCTCTGACAACTATTTTGCCTGACATAGCAAGGGCACATTTTATATTGGCAAGAAATGACTCACTTTCTTCACATATATTAATTAAGGTAGGAACAGGACTTTTAAAATCCCCCAGATCTGCCTCAGAGCTATCTGTAAATCTTGTTATATGAATATGCTTCATACTGATGATATCATAGGAAAAATATTTGGCTTATTGATACTACCTACTTCCAGGACTGAATTCTGTCAACAATATTCAAACACAAGTGATATTCTACATCTATTATTGCAAGTAAATTATCAGACTGTATACGTGAGTATATTAAATGTTCATTAGGGTCTTCTAAATGATCTACTGGGTTGACAGGCAATGCTTATTAAAGCCGAGTTACATTTTATTATGGATAAATTTAATTTTGTAATAGTTACAAAGGAGTGTATGTAGATATCTGGGCCATTTGTGTATATATGAGGTGGTTATTACTAAAATATATATTAAAATTATAAATCCAGTAGAAAAATAGCAATTCCATTTAACATTAATTACAGTTCCTATCCAAGATGATGAAAATGAGCATTTATTGATGGAGAAACTAAAGCATTAAAACATAATTCATTCCCCCTTATGTTCCCACTAATTGTTCTTGGTAAAAGAAAGGCTAATAATTCAAAAATTTTAAGTTACCAAAACCACGTGTGTTTTTTTCGTTAGTGTCACTTTTAATTATAGTATTGATATAATTAAGCACTTTCTCTATGTAGATTTGTAATAAAATATAATATTTTAAAATATAATACTGGTTTCTATTTGCTCACAAAAAAAGTTGATGAAAATATGATAATATTTATTCATCTAATTATAATGAATGACCCTGGTGGAATTAGGGGAGTTCAATCCATAGCTGTCCATAGACATGAAAAACACACATTTCTACTCTATACAGTGCCATAAATTTTTTAGAATAAAAAGAACAACCAGATATGGATTTTTTTAAATAATAAAATTGGATAACTCAATTGACTAAAATGTGTTCCTTCCACGCAGAGGTACACATTATAACGTCATCATTTATATTTCTCAACATAAATCAAATTTCATAATAAAATTGTTTTTGATGAATCACCACTTCTTTTCCAGCTTCAAAACATTCTGACAGAGAAAGCAAATTTGTCGATTTCTCTATATGATAAGAAATCACTGAAAATATACTTAAGACTTTTAGTCTAAGATGATAATTGGGGGGGTCTTTAAAATATATATATATATTCACTCAAGTGATGCCATTTAAAATTTTGGGAAGACAACTCAAGAATAAAATAGAGTTTCTTTTCAGCGTTTTTTTTTAGAGCCATCTGTTGTGCTGTCTGACAATAAATAAGGCCAGGAGAAGTCATTACAGAACAATACACTGGAAACAATTCGCTTCAAAGAAAGAATTAAACTTAAACAACGCTACCTTCATACATGTTTGTTCTAATTAGAGGGTTAAAACATCCAAGCATTGTACCCAGATGCCTCTCTTTTCTCTATTTTTATTGCTTTTCTCCACTGAGATAACATTTAACACTGCATTGAAATTCCTACTTACTGCTGTGTCCAGTAGTAAATCCTGGCACATTATTAGAATATCTGCCCTGTTATCAGCTCAGTCAGGGAATGAATTATTGACTATAACTCATTGCTGGGAAGACTACGTATGACACTCCAGTGAAGTTTTGATAATTTCTAGAAGTCATGGTAATTTATGGAAAGGGGTTTTGATTGATCTCCCACCACCTATTTTGCACCTATCAGTAAATAGGACACATATTGATGGCCTACTTGAACTACATTAACAATATGGGAATTCACAACTTAAGCTTTTTTTTCCAGTACAATTTCAATTAAAACAGTAACTCAGTTTCTATTAATTTTCTTCTCTGTGGTTTACCCATGGGAGTGGGGAATCATAGACCTAGACTACTGAATGCATAATATCACTATTCTAAAAATTATTTAAATACTAGCGGCCTAGTGCACAAAATTCACGTATGGGTAGGGTCCCTAGGCCTGGCCGGCTATCAGGGCTGATCTGGGCCTTCCGGCTGCCGGTAGGGGCCTTCCTTCATCCCACGCCGCCTCCTGGTGGTCAGCGCATGTCATAGCGAGTGATCGGTCTCCCGGTCAAACTCCCGTGGGGACAATTTGCATATTAGGTTTTTAGATAGATAGATAGATAGATAGATAGATAGATAGATAGATAGATAGATAGATATACTCATTTGTAGCCATTTGGGAAGAAAGCCCTGAGACCATTGGAACAGGTGAGGATAGAGCAAAACGTAGACTGAAAGATTTTACAGTGTCTTCAAGTGTTAGCATACAGCTGATGGAATAAAAGAGAATCTTTATAATTAACAGATAGTAAGCAAGTTTTCATTTGAAAGAATGTAATACATTTGATATAAAATTTACAGATACCACTTAATGTGATATAGTTGTCACTTTAAAGTCCATTTTTCAGAACACTAAACAATAATCACTAGCAATTACAACTTTCTTTTAATTTAGGTTTGTTTTCTTCCTGTCTCATTTTTGCTACATTATCCAAATTCAATTATTTTTCAGTATAAATTCTACTAACTGGACAAATGTTTCCCTATTTCTTTACTGAGTTTTCATCATCATAATTTCATTATTGTTTTATTTACTACAATTGCTTCCTAGAAAAATTACCCATATTTTCAACTATTAATATAGGCCATGCAATACAGCAAATAATATAAATAATAATTTAAAGTTTAATGGTTATTTTCTAGATGACATTTAAAGCATGTCTAGATTTCTAGTAATTTCAACTTATACTCAAATAGTATTTAGTAATCTGATACAAAAATAATGGTGTCTCTTCACCAGCACAGTCAAGATTGGGGGTGGGTAACTTGACTGAGCACTTGGGTTAAAGAAAGTAATTCTTTCTTCATTTTATCTTAATTTAGTAGCTTCTAGCAGTCATATAAACAATCTCAAAATTAAAAGATAATGTTAATGGAAGAGTCTGTTGTCATAGGATAATGGTTTCCTGCTGCTAGATTAATGCAGTGGCAATAATACTGGAGCAGTTATTGAAAATAAGGGGAAGACAAAGCCAGGAGAGATTTATTTTTTAAGCAGGTGTCATGGATTCTAGACACTGTTGTGCTACAATTATTTGGTTTCAATTTTGCCAAATGGCTGATAGAGAATTATCTCTTTTTCCTGATGGATGTGGGTGGCAGAATGATTTTTCCTGGTAGCCCCATGACCAAAGAATACATTCTTTCTAGCTAGAGGAACAGATGTGTGTGATTCTTCCTATCAACAAGCACCTTCTAAAGGCTGCCATTTAGAGAAACAAACATAAAAAATGCACAAATAAATGTGTCCTTTACAAAACAAAACAAAACAAACAAACAAAAAAAACCAAGCATCTACTGATCAATCATTCTAGAAACATTAATAACACCCCCCCCAACACTGACACCCCAAATGCATTGTTCTACAGCAAGCCCTGGCAAATGGCCTATAGGACAAAGCTATATCCATGGATGTCAGCCACTGCAGCCAACTATCCTGGACTTATTTCTTTGAATACATATGATAATTTTGGACCATTCCTGTGGCATCCTCACAGCATTGTGGTAGTTAGAATTCTAAAATGTTCCCAGGATTCCCACCCCCTGGTAGAACAGCATCCCCTCTTGAGTGTGGACCTGACTTACTATCGTGAGCATTTTTAAAAATATATATATTTTTTATTTATTTCAGAGAGGAAGGAAGAGGGACAGAAAGATAGAAACATCAATGATGAGAGAGAATTATTGATCGGCAGCCTCCTGCATACCCCCTACTGGGGATTGAGCCCAAAACCAGCATGTGCCCTTGACTGGAATCAAACCCGGGACCCTCCAGTCCGCAGGCCAATGCTCTATCCACTGAGCAAAACCAGCTAGGGTTGGTGAGAACTTTTAAAAGAGGGTCTAAAGGTCAGAATGGAAGAAGTAAAAGAGATTAAAGGAACAAACTGCCATATGTGAGAGACATCATGGAAGGGACCTATGGCAAGGCCCTAAAGGTAGCTTCTAGAGCTGAGAGTGGTCCCCAGTCAACAGCTGGGACCTCAGTGGATAGGAACCTCCGTCCTAGAGCTGTAAGCAGGTGGATCCTGGCAACAACCAGTGATCTTGGAAGAGGAACTTGAGCCTCAGAAGAGATGGCAGCCTGGTGAGCCACTGAGCAGAGAACCCAGCTGTGCCATTCCCCAACTTCTTACCCACAGAAACTCTGAAATCACAGGTGGGTGTTGTGTTAAGCCACTAAGTTTACAATAATCTGTTATGCCCCAATAGAAAATTATAATACAAAAGCTGTGAGAAAAAGACAAATTCCTTCCCTCTAATCTGAATTCTACTTGCTCCTTGTTGTCCCATCCCCCTCCCTAGCAGAACTTGGAGCAAAGAAACTAGAGAGTCCTCATTACAATAAGGTGTGTATCAGTTAGGATTTGAGTTTATAATCAGCAATAACCAACTCATGCACAACTCATGCTCAGTGGCTCATCAGGCTGAAATCAAGGTGTCAGCCAGGCTGCCATCTCTTCTGAGGCTCAAAGTCCTCTTCCAAGCTCACTGTATCTTTCATACAGAAATGTATAAGGGATTCTAGAATTGACATCAGACCTGAGGACCAATTTGAGAAAAAGCAAGAACAGAGGAGCTCTTTAGTCACGAAGCAGGAATTTCAACAGTAGGCTTTTCGCAGGAACAAGGTGGTTAGTGTGGTGTTGCGAGTACAGGAACCTCCAACTGTTCCCATCCTTGGGCCCTATTTACTGGGCATTCTCAGGTCATATGACTGCCTCCTTGACAAAAGGAAGGAGCAGCCTCTTAAACTTTCTTAGTGGGCAAGCCCTGGAAGTCCCCTCTATAGAGTAAGAGAAAGGCAATACCCTAGAAGGAAATAGATACTAGACAATAAAAAAAAAAAGTGACAAATGTCAAATGTCAGCCAAAATATATGTGGCTAAAAGGTGAAAGCTGGAATTACGGATGAGGGAAAGACAAGCACATCCAAAATGTCATAAAAAAGCGTGAGTGTTGGGCCACAGGAGATCTCATAATGAGCCTGAGGAACAGACTTCTGTAGCACATGGGGGGCATCTGAACAAATTCTAGATCCAAGGACCCAACTGGCTTTCTACAGGTCCCACTCTTGGGTACACTAGACCAACATAGAGCAGTCTACCTCTTTTATTGCCTAACTAGTGGCCCAGTGCATGGATTCATGCACATTGAAAGGAAATTAATTAGGAGAAATATTTTAATATTGCTATTCCCTTTTCTCTATAATAGAAGTGTCAACCAAATTCACGATCAACATTGACAGATGGAAACACATGCATGCGTTTGGCAACAGCGAGAGATTTATATGTATCATGCATGCGCAAGTCGTCAATGTTCATTTTTAAATTGCCAGTGTGCATCATATGTACCGGCCAGTCAGTCGGACGGTCGGATGGATGTATGGTCGGTCAGTTAGCCTTTTATATATATAGATATTCATTAATGGCCTACCTGTCACTCAATCGTAAGCACCATCTTTCTCACCTCTTGGGACGATGTGTCCATGACTGTTTTAGAGAGTGGGGCAGGAGGATATTACTTACACATGACAGAGTTATTATGACCAAACGTTTAAAAAGGCAGTGGAAGAATGAGCCTGGTAGACACAAGGGCATTGAAAGATCCATATTGTCCTGGCCAGTTTTTCTCAGTGGTTAGAGCACTGGCCCACAGACCAAAGCATTGAGGGTTCAATTCTGGGTCAAGGACACAAAGAACCTGTGCAGGTTCAATTACTGGCCCCAGTCAGGGTGCATGCAGGAGGCAATCAACTGATGTGTCTCTCTCACATTGATGCATGCTTCTCTCTCTCTCTCTCTCTCTCTCTCTCTCTCTCTCTCTCTCTCTCCACCCCCCACTCCTCTCTACCTTCCAAATCTCTCTCTCTCTCTAAAAAAAAAAAAAAAAAAAAAAAAAAAAAAAAAAAAAAAAGGAAGAAAGAAAGATCCATATCAATTATCTTATAGTACAAAAAGACTCATGGTTTTCTTTGTTTTTGTTTTTACCTCCATGACAATTTTACTATCTGCTGTTCATTTGTTTATTCAAAAAACATTTATTGAGCACCTACTATGTGCCAACTAGTGTTGAGTGTGTTGCAGATAGAACAGCAAAAAAGCAAAGCCCCTGCTCTCATGGTGTTTATAAATTATCATACGTTAGATAGTGGTACCTTCCATGAAGAAAAACGAAGCGGGATAAAAATGAGAGGGAGCAGTGGGACCCAGTGGAATGGGTCAGTGGTAGACTACAATTTTATGTAGGTGAGTCAGGGGAGATCTCATGATAACATTTGGACAGAGACTTCCTAAAGGAAGTCAAGGAACTGTGAATATGAGGGAAATGGGGTTCCAGGAAGAAGCCCCTGCAGGACAAATGCCCTAAGGAGATATGTGCTGGGCATGGTTGAAAGGCAGGAAGGAGGCAGGGGATCTGGGGATACTAGGAGAGATCAAGTTTAGATTGGGGCAAACAGGGGCTTGGGTTTTCACCTGCATTGAGAAGGGACACTGTTTGAGGGTTATGAGCAGAAAAGAGATAGAATATGATTTGCATTTTGCTGCTGTGTTGAAAACAAACTACAGATGAATTAAGGAGCAAAGAGACTACCAGACAGGAGGTTCTGGCAGTCAGTAATCAAACAAGGGATGATTGTGGCTTGAACCACAACAATAGCAGAAGGGAAATGAGGAGTGATCAGATTTTGCATATATTTTGAATATATGAGGCAGATAGAACCATGGTAGAAATTTACATTGTTGAGTTCATGTGCCTTTGACAGCTTTTTTGGGTTTTCGTGTGTCCTAACAACTATCAATTCAACTATCAATTCCCGTTGGCTTCTGAGAAGTTGGGTAGGACACTCCTCCACACACCATCTTCCACCCGACATGATTCCCCCTCCGACATGCTGATTTTATGCCAGAAATAGCCACAGTATTGTTTTTCACTCAAATATTTCTACTTTTAACTCAGATGGGAGACTAACAAATACTGGACCTCTCAGTGTGTGCTGGACCCCAGTCTGGGTTCTTTCCATAAAGCAACTCATTTTATCTTCTTAACAACCTGGTATAATAAATACCAAGTCCCTCCATTTTAAAATTGAAGAAACTCAAATCACAAAAGTCAAGTGATTGCTCAAGATCAGTGTCAAAGCTGAGGTTCAAAACTTGGAATCCTACAAAGCTTTACAAGTTGAAGAAACCATTCACAGCCCATTCCTATTCTCCTAATAAATCAGTATATGGGCTTCATTTAATAGCCTTGTGCAACCTTAGTTTCTAAATTCATGGCTCTCAACTGTAGATGATTTTGACCCCAAGTGGACATTTGGCAATGTCTAGGTACAATTTCGGTTGTCAAAACGAGGGGCAGAGAATCACTATGGGCTTGAGTGGATAGAGACCAGGGATGCTACTAAACATCACATAAGGCATAAGAAAGTCCCCTACAATGAAGAATTATCCTACCCAAAATATCAATAGTGCTGAGGCTGACAAACCCTATTCTAAACCGTCCTATCTAATAAAAAGGGAATATGCTAATTGACTGTAACACCCTCACAAAGGTGGTAGTGCCCACAGCCAATAAGGAGGGAATATGCTAATTGACTGCCATGCCCTCAAAGATGGCGGCGCCCACAGCCACAAGATGGTGGCACCCAGTCCCCTCAGCCCTGCTGGGGCAGCAGGCGTGCAGCATGGCCTGGCCCGCCCCCAGGCGGGTCCGGCCGCTCCACACACCTGCCTCCAGAGTCTGCCAGTCCCCTTAGCCCCCTAGCTGCCCAGGGCCGGCCTGAGGTGCAGGCAAGCCTTGGATGGTGGCTGCCCAGCCGTCCAGGGCCAGCCTGAGGGACGACCAACAACTGAACAAGTAGGCTGTGTGGGGTGACCAGGCCGGCAGGGAGGTTAGTGAGGGATGACCAAATGGCTAAATAAGCAGGCTGCGTGGAGTGACCAGGCCGGCAGGGGGGTTAGTGAGGGACGACCAAATGACTGAACAGCAGGCTGCGTGGGGCGACCAGGCCGACCAAATGACTGAACAAACAGGCTGCGTGGGGTGACCAGGCCGGCAGGGGGGTTAGTGAGGGACGACCAAATGACTGAACAGCAGGCTGCGTGGGGCAACCAGGCCAGCAAGGGGGCCGTGAGGGGTGACCAGGCTGGCAGCGGGGGCTGTTGGGGGCGACCAGGCCAGCACATAGAGGCAGTGAGGGGCGATCAGGCTGGTGGGGGGGGGGCAGTTAGGGGTAACCAGGCAGGCAGGCAGGTGAGCAATTAGGAGCCAGTGGTCCAGGATTGTGAGAGAGATGTCTGACTGCTGGTCTAGACTGGCAGTTGGACATTCCCCTGAGGAGTCCCATATTGGAGAGGGTGCAGGCTGGGCTGAAGGGATCCCCCTCCCCCCTGTGCACGAATTTTGTGCACCGGGCCTCTAGTCCTATATAATACAGGGTAATATGCAAATAGACTGAATGGCAGAACAACGAATCAAAGTGTAATATGCTAATGATATGCTAAGGCTGCTCAACCACTTGCTATGATGTGCACTGACCACCAGGGGGCAAATGCTCCGACCAGTAGGTTAGCTTGCTGCTGGGGTCCGGCCAATCGGGACTGAGCAAGATGGGCCAGACATGCCCTGGAGCCCTCCCGCAGTCCCTCCCTGGCCCAATTGTGCACTGGTGGGGTCCCTCAGCCTAGTCTGCACCCTCTCACAATCTGGGACCCCTTGGGGAATGTCGGAGAGCCGGTTTCAGCCCGATCCTGCAGGCCACTCCCCTTGAGAGGGTGCCAGAAGCAAGGCTCATGGCTGGCAAGTGCTGCTGCAGCAGCGCGATCCTCTCCTGATCGGGACTGATTGGGCACGAGCCCACTGCAGGCACAGTGGGGCCGGGATGAGTGGGAGCAGCAGGTAGGAGCTGTAGGCAGCATTGGACTGCTGATTTTGGCCCAATCCCTGCAGGCCACTCAGAGGGACCCCACCTGTGCACGAATTTGTGCACCAGGCCTCTAGTTATTTAATAATCAGACTGTCATAGTAGAAGTAACATCAATTGTAACATTTTTATTAAAAGTATTTTCATTATGATGCCTTAAAAACGGAGGAAGTGTCTGTAGCCAGAACAATTTCAGTGTGTTGCTTGGGGTAAAGCTTACAGCCCTACAGGGAAGTTTTACCCAATATGCCCTATGGCACAATGCTCTGTGGATATAAGTTTTCGAGTTTATATATATAAAAAGTTAGATATGTGGAGTAAAAAGTTTAGTGGCTCCAAAGTGCGAAAGCAAAACTGAAAAATGTCCACAAAGGTAACTGGTTAACTTGACACTTGCAATATAATTCAATTCTTATATAAGAACACTCAAATTGTATTTATTGTGGGATGTATATGATATGATTTTGGTAGATATGCAAAAAGTAAGATTTTCTAAGCGCTACAGAAATCTGATCATAGACCTGCAGTCAATCAGTTTATAGAGTGACTTCAGGAAACCAGGCAAGACTGTACCTGAATGAAGTGAGTTCTGAGACATGTCAAGGTTTGAAGGAAGCACATTTCAGGCAGCAAAACCAGCAATTGCAAAGGCTCTGGGGTGGGAATAAGCCTGGTATACTCAATGTAAGCTGGCATTGCTAGCATGGAGCAGAACAGAATGTGTAGCAGATGATGTCGGAGAGAGACAGAGCCATTAGATTTTAATCTGAGCACAATGGGAAGCTGTTTGAGTGTTACTAGTAAACCGAGTGATGTCGTAATCAGATTTTGTTTTAAATTGGCTGGCTCTTGGGAAAGAATTGATAAAAGAGATGTATGGCAAAATCACTACAAGTTTACCCTGGGATACACTCTCTCCTTCCTCTTAGAAATAGAACCCCGAAATTAAACTGTATGTATTGCTGCCTAGAATAAAAGACTATAATTCCCAAACTTCCCTTGCAGCTCCATGGACCATGTGACTAAGATGTGGCAAATAAAAAGTGCAGATAGGACTTTTAGGAAAGTGCTTAAAGAGAGCTGATTCAACTAGGCAGGGACCATTTTTTTGTCTTTAATAATTCCCCCTTTCTTGGACCTGAAATGTGGATCTAATGGCTAAAGTTTCATCATGAGATAAACTTGAGGATGGAAGTGATGTACCAGTCTGAAGACTTACTGAGATGATGGAGCAGAAAGCTAGAAACGCTGGTGAAAGGGGGGCCCCTGATGATACTATGAAGTTGCCTACACAATGCTGGAAGCTGGAATAGTTACTTCCAAACTTAACGTGAGAGAGAGAAATAACCTTACGTTGTTTAGGCCACTGTTAATTTTTAAAATATAGAGTTGGAATAAATTCTAACTGACACAGGAGACAAAAGTAGAAGTGGGAGAGTAATAAAGAAATTACTGCAGTGTGAGAAAAAGTTGGTGTGGTGAGTGGTGGGAATGGTGAGAAGTGTAGGATTCCAGATATACCCTACAGGTAGTGTTAAGAACATAGCTGATTCATTCTGTGGGGGATTGGAGAGAAAGAACAAAATAAGGATGATCTCTAGTTTTCTGGCAGGAGCTAGAATGGAGGTTGCCCTTTCCTGAAATGGGGAAAGCTGGGAAAGAGGCAGGATTATGAGTTAAATCAAGGTTCTCTTTTGGACCTAAACATAATAATAAGGCTGAGATCTCCATTTAACATCCATGTGGTAAAACCGAGAAGTCAGTTAGATCGTTACCTCTGAGGCTTATGGGAGCAGTCTGAGCTGTAGAAAGAAGTTATCAATATAAGAAGCTATTAAAACCATGAATGAGACGATAGAGAGTGATACAGAAAGGGCCCATGATTGCGCCCTATGGTCATGAAGAGAAGGAAGAGCCCAGTGTAGGACCTGAAAGGTAGGAGGCAATAAAGTGGGAGGAAAACCAGAGACCATATGAATACAATATCCCAAAGGAGGACAGGAGTAAGACCTTTAAATGGTGCTGAGAGGCTAAGATGATGATTGAAAATTGGTGACTGATTTGGCAAGATGTCTTTATTGGGAAAAGAGTGCCCAGTGAACTTCCTTCCTCCTTGTGTCTCATTGGCTAAAACAAGGTTCTATGCTCAGTCCTAGACCAATCATGATCAAATCCCTGGGCTGGGGGAAAGAAACACCTTGCCTGAATCAGTGGATCTCTGGCCTGAAAATTGGGAATACATTAGCAGAAAACTAGGAGCAGGAAGATGGTTATTGTCTGGGCAATAAACAGTGTCTGCCATAATGCTTTTTATTTTCCCATAAAAACCCCACACCTCATCACAGTTGGAGCTGGTACCACATTTGACACATGTGGCAAAGCTATCTGGCACTCTTTTTGCTGTTGCCATTGATCCTGAGCTGAACTGATGCTCAAGCATTTGTATATTTTTAATCACAAAATAATCACTCCCACCTTCAAGAAGTCCTATACACCAAAGACTTCTAAAACTAAATAAAGATGCTGCCAAGTGAAAAAGGAATTGTCTGCATAGCTTTTTCCCCTCTGAAATACTAGAGCCACCTGCTTGTCAACCTTAGAAGAGTAAACACACTTTGGTCACATAAAAGCTAAAAGTTACTACTGGCCAAGTTTTGAGGAAAAATGATGTTAGAGATTTTAAAAAAATATTTGTCCAGGAGAATTATTACATGAACCTCACATTTCTGTATCCCTCAGCTTCTCTTTCTTCATTCTCATGTGGAACCCCTCTCACATGCCTTTATAATGCCCCTTCAAGTCAAACATTAAATCGTCATTTGTCTCTAAGACCAAAGCAGGTTATAGGAACTAGCCTCTCTTACGTCCTCTCACTCTGCTGTCATATATAGCAGTTGTGCTTATAAAATGTGTGGTTGGTGATGGGAAGCAGGAAATGCTGCCTTATTCACAGAATTGTGCCTGTGGGACTAGGCCTGGCCTCATACTACTACTACTACTACTATTACTACTATGACGACTAATGATAATAATAATAAATAAACACTACTTTGTTTCTCTAAAGAAAAATCTGAAGACACTAAAGGCTGCTGGAGCAAGACTAATAAGGAAATAACAACAGAGTGCCTACTATGTGTGAGGGCCTAGCACTGGGTCCTCAATAAATAATAGCTCAATGAATACAAGAGACTGCAAAACATACAGAGGTCTCTTTCCCTGGGGGCTCTTTTAATTTCATCTGAGGAGAGTTAACAGGTAAGGAATATTTGAAGGCAGGAAGAGAATGTTGGCATGCCATTTATATCAGCGGAAGAACGGAGACAATGCAGATGTACCAGATGGCAGTGGAAAGGGGAAGATCTATCAAATTCAAGAATGAGAAGAGATTTTTAGGGGTTCTCTGGTCCCACCCCCACATCTCATAGTGAGGTCAGCAAGGGAGTGCAGGTCCAGGATGCAGTAGAGATCACCCTCCAGTTAGAGGCAGAGACTACCCTTTCCCAGGTTGCACTCCCTCCACCTCATCACCTGGCTGTCTCCACCCGCTGCCGATGCCTGGATATGCTCCCCTTTATTGAGGGGTGATGTGAAAATTACAACACACTGCACCCAGCCCCCCACCCCACCCCCATGCTCAACTTTTTCTTCTGGGTGCATGCTCTCATTCATCCTTCACTTTTGACTAAAGTCACTGAGAATGGTCACCTTGTAATAATAATCTCTTCAAGCGTTTGACACACGCTGTTGTTTACCTTGACAACAAATCATTCACTGCCATCCCCTTTCTCCTCTCTAGTGAAATGTGTTCAGGTAGCCAGGTGCCAAGCGCTTTACAAGAACCTGGAACCGGCGCCAGAGCCTCTGAGATGAACTGTGATTGGTCTAAGCCTGAGGCAGTCCTTGCCAGTGATTGGTTTAGGAGTGGGCATGTGGCCCAGTTTGGGCCAATGCGATGTCAGAGGAGGTTAGCTGTGGGTACTTTTTTGGGAAAGTTGTATCTCTTCTGCCTTTGGCTGCTATTTGAGGATGAGATGCCTGGACCGGCCTTAGCCTCTTGTGACCATCAGGGGAGTCACCAATACACTGACTGAGGCAAAGGGAGTGGTGGAGAGATAACAAGGACCTGTGTCTTGAATAATGTTGGTGGTGCCTGAATTAAACCAGAAACTTCTGGTCTCTAACTTCTTGTTCTGTGAGGAAACAAATACCCTGTTATTCTACCTACGTTAACTGGGCTTTCTGATCACTGTAACCAAAAGCATCCTAATTATTATGAGGGGGGAACCTATCTTCAGAATTTCTAATAATCCTGAAGAGCTTTGTTTTATTTTCTGAAAACAACAACCATGAGGGCTGTCTAAGGATGACGATTCCTGCAATAAGGCTTTGCCCGTGCGAGGCCTCCCTGGCACATGATTCCTCCATGCTCTGTCTCTTAACACTCTTGTTTCCAGAACGTCTATTGTTTTTAATGTGGGGTTTCGGCCTGAGCCAAACCTTGTTTATACCATTAGGGTTTAACATGCCTCACGACTATTAGGTTTCTCCTATTTCTAACCGCCTGTTTCAGAAGGCTGGGGATACTTTGGGGGGGAGGAGGGGATTAGACTTTGGAAGAGGAAACAAATTCTCAAAATCCGTCTTAAGGTTCCTAATATCTACTTCCCACCAGATGGATGGGATTTCAGGGTTTGGTGAAACCGTGATGTATACATTTGAAATTTATAAAACGTCCCCTTTGTTTCATTTGTTTGAATGAGGGCAGTAATGATATTCCTTCACTGTATATAGTTATTAAGAGTCCTTTGCTTATGTTAAGGGGGCTTATGGAAGGTTTCAGCCAAACACAAAACCACTTATTAGGACAAATAGAGCTTTTAAAAGAATACTATACTCTCATGAATAAACTAGTTTCTGATTGGCTAGAGTTGCAATTTAGCTTTTATCAGTAATTAAGGGCGAGCCATGGAGCAAACTCGTTAGTTGACACCAATTACAATTGGTAGACGAACTAATGAGTCCAAGGGAAAAAAAAAGTTATTTATTTCTAAACTTTTGAAGCATAATTGTTGTGTAAATCGGATAGCGCGCAAATCTTTTCCATACGTTTAGGTTGGTAATTGAGAAATAAAATGGTTACCAAATGTACTCTTTGTCCAGTTTTGTTCTGCAGTCGATCTCTCTTGGGGCTCTTTAAAGTGTAAGGAAAAGGTGATGTCAACAGCAACGTACTCTGGGCGAACAGAGCCAGGATTAATTAATGGAGATGAAAGGGAAACACTAGGCCTTTCTTAGCCATCGCCTTACAGCCCCCCCAGTCGGATACTGGCTGCTCTGCAGATGACTGACACAGTGCCGAGGATGAGGGCCTCGGCCCAGGGCCTGCCTCGGATTTGAAAACAAAACAAAACAAAACAGCAGAATGGAGAACGAGACCTGTCTCCATCTCGTTTCCAGCGTGCGGTCTTTACAATGAGGAACTCTCCAGAGCTTTTCCCCTTTGAAGTTTCATGTGTGGGACTTTACATCCATCTAACATTTTAAATGTGTTAAACCAATTAGTCTCTGGTTACAAAAGTTTTGAGACGTTCGCAAGTTGCTGTTTAACTAAATTTAATATGTGCTGGCAAAGTTGATCGTGCAGTTGTTCATTTAGAAGAATGCGTGATTGGGATGATTAATAAATAAACCAGCCTCCCATTGCTTCAACCTCTGTGTTTATTCGAAGTCAATCTATTTTAAAAAGACATTAATATTCTTAGAATTATTATTAGAATAATTGCTTTTACTCCTCTCAGAACACACACTTTTTTTCCCCTCATTTCCCTTCAGCACAGACAGCTTTGCACTCAGATATAAACTTCCCATTATTATTCCCCACCCCCCAAAAATGAAGAATAGGAATTATACACTTTTCACTAAGGAATAATTAATTTGTCTCAAGTATTAGAACAGAGAATTGTAGAGTGACTTTGAATGGTAGTCTCTGAGGAGTAGCATTGTTTGTTCTCTCCAGTCTTTAATGAGCTTTAGTAAATGGCCAGGAAAAATTACCTTCTTTCTGTAATATGAGAGAGGCGAAGAATGAAGGAAGCTGTAGAATCCCTAAGAGAAAAGAGAACACACACACACACACACACACACACACACACACACACACACACACTCTGCATGTATGCACGCGCATGCACACAATCATACCTCCTTCATAACAGCACTCGAGTCAGTTAGGAGGACACAGTTCTCTTTTTAAGCCTATTTGAGGACAAGAGATCTGGTTACTAAGTGCATTAAAACAGAAGCATGTCTCTAATTTGTATTGATTATTGTTATCGTTACTACTGTTGAACCTGCTGGGGAAACCGTCCATCCTATAATTCCATGGGGCTGGGTATTTGTTACACCCGCCATGTTAAATTTCTTTCCTCTTTAATGACTGGAAGAGAATCAGAGCTGGAGCTTTACAGAAATTAGTTGGAGGGGCCCTGTCCCTCCCCCACGGGTCACTGAACTCCATAGAAAGAGCCCCCAGCCTATAAAGGTCTTACCCAAAAGAGAGGTCCCCAGTCAAATGACTTCTACTAAGTGCCACATCGTTGTCAACAGGTTACCATAGACCCCTGGGCGTGCACAGGGAGCTGCCTGGCCTTGCCTTCTGGAAATGGATCTTTTCATCCTTAAAGGTCAAGGGGAGATGTTGCACTCAGAGGTGGCCGGGAAGGTGGGCTACCCAGGCAAGAGACACCCAAAGACCGCTCTTTCTTTTTTCCATCCTCTCATCTTTGTGCTGGGACTTAAGGGGACCACAAGGTAGCACCCCTTTTCCTTGCCTGAGTTTGGAACCAGCTGAGAAATAACTACAAAGGGAGAGGCAGACAGGGGTCCAAATATTGCTCTCAGACTGATGAGCCGGTATGTGTAGTTGTCTTTTATCTGTGGGCTAGTGAGCCCTAGAGTACTAGTAAATGCACAACTAGCCTGAGTACCCAACACGGGCCCATTAACACAGGCCTCTCCAGCTCAACCGAATGCGTGGCAGACAGCAGGGCAGAAGCTGCCCGGGGAGGCCTGCTCCCAAGAGGAAGGGGGAGGTGTGGCTGGCGTGGCAGAGCTCTCCTTTACTTCCCAGGCATCTAGCACCCCCGGGCCCAGCACGGAGAGATGGCCACTGCGGGGCTCAGTCCAGCCTCGGCCCTGGATGGTGCTCATCTTCTTTTCCTCATCAGCAGTTGCTGACCTGACACCTTATTCTAGTAGGACCCTAAGCTGTCACTTTGACAAGTCTTATAAACTTCTTATAAACTGGCTCCCAGGAAAAGAGAAATGCCTGATAGAAGCTTCATATATTACGTGCTATCCATGAGGGGGAAAACAAACAATCACAGATTTTGGAGTCAAACACAACTGTGTGAATTTCAGTTGCACTTCTTACTAGTTTTACACCCCTGGGCAATTTCCTTAAACTTTCTGCGCCTCAGGGTCCTCATCTGTGAAATAGGGATAATGTCATTTTGACTGAAAGCTCTGTAAGTCAACGTGTTGGCACAATATCTGACCCTCAGTAAACGTGCAGAGACTTCTGTTTATGTTCAGATGTAAGGAGGTGGTAAGAACAACGTTAGTTTCTAATTGTATAACGCCTAGAGATTACAAAATGTTTCATACAAACAGTTCATAAGAACTATGAGGATTGTGTGATTCTCCTAATACTTCTCCTAAAACAAAAAATTATCTCTGTTTTGCAGGTGAGGAAGCTGACGCTCAGAGAATGGAAATAACTTGCTCAAGGTCATTTAGCTGGGAATTGATGTCATTCAGATGTGAATATGAGTTCTCTGCTTCCAAAGCCTTTCTTTCTACTCATGCGATTAGTTGTCAGTGGTAGATTTCTAACAGTAACAAGCTAGAGACAGGACCTCAAATGGGAGGAGGCAACCCGGCAGCTCGGGGTCTTAGTCCAGCTACCAGATGTGAGTTGTTTAGCTGACAGAATTTCTTAAAAATTTGAATTGTCTGCTAACATTTAAAAATCGGGATATTACTAGTAAATACCTGGATTTACAGCTTCTCTTAAAAACCATGAGGCCTGCCCAGCCAGTGTGGCTCAGTGGTTGAGCATCAACCTATGAACCAGGAGGTCATGGTTCGATTCCCGGTCAGGGCACATGCCTGGGTTGCGGGCTCGATCCCCAGTGGGGGGTGTGAGGAGGCAGCTTATCAATGAGTCTCATCGTTGATGTTTCTATCTCTCGCTCCCTCTCCCTTCCTCTCTGAAATCTATAAAAATATATTTAAGAAAAACAAAAACATAACCCATGCAGCCTAAAACCTGCATGTCCCCGTGACTCTGCCACCTACTGATTTTGGGACCTCGTGTAAAATGAGGGTAGGGACAGTACCCACCTCAGAAGGTGGTCAAGAATTAAATGAGATAAAACATCTGAAATGCTTAGAACGTCAATGGCACATAGTAGTTCGCAGTCAACTTGAAGTGTTCTTTTTATTCTACTGCCTGGTGTCGGCCAGCAACATGGAGGCTGGGGACCTTCCTGGAGACCAGCGGCCTGTTCTTACATGTAAGAAACGTGAGGTGGAAGTGTTGCTTTAGTCTGACACACGAAGCCAGAGCTGCTTCTTACCCAGAACGGACAGCTTAACCCGGCATTACTGCCTGAGCTGTTCCAGCTGAGGTTCTGAAGAGAAGATTTGTCACGCCTCACATTTATGAAATTTAAAGCAAACAAGGAAAAAAGCCTAACTCTTGAGCGGGCATTTTGCATGGCTTTGCTTGGAAGGAACGAAGAAAGAAAGGGAGGGAAGAAGGAGGAGCGGGAGAACTTGGCGTGGTTTTGCTGAACCTACGGGAGGAAGGGAAGAAGAGAGAGGTGATGAGAGGAGAGGAAAGGGAAGAGGAGAGAAAAGAGAGAGAAGGAACAGAAGGAGAAGGCGGAGAAGGCTGTTCCGAGTATCAGGGAAGGTGACTTACCACGCTGCCAGAATATTTTAGATGCACTAGTGCCCTCTGGTAGCAACTTGCATTTTGCTTTGTTTTGTTTTTAAAAACTTCAAAGTTTCTCCAGGCTTCATCCTCAATTAGAACAAATGTCAGTAACATACTTGAAGAAAATTTGTTTAGAGCTGTGTGTATGGTTGAAAATTGCACATTACACATGCCCCATGCATGATTTTCCACTAAATTTTTAACGATGAGCGGAGGTACATGGTTCCAGAAAGACGAGTGAATCTGAATGTATATATCTGGTGCTTTGCACGTTGACATAAACACAGCTGCTTTTATACATTTGAGAACATTTGTGTTTATTTGAATGTGTGATGGGGAGGTCATCAAAATGAACGCACTCGTTGTGTTTATTTGAATCTCACATCGCTCATAAGAATACATGTCGTGTTTGAACATGCAGTCAAACACCAGCTTTTCTAAAAGGCGAATCAAACCCCAAAAGGCTATTCAGTGCAAAACCCCATTAATGCTGCATTAGAGTCGAAATTCCATTCACATGAAAGTCAGAGAATTTGGAGTTCAAGGTTTCCAACAGCAATCTTACTTCTGCTAGCTCGAGAGTACAGTTTCTTTCCATTACTTTGTCAAGTACATATACTTTGTATTTAATAATACCAAAAAAAAAAAAATGAAGAAAGAAGGAAGAAAAACCAAACCTAGTACTGAAGTACAAAAACTGTTGGCAGGGTATTAAGGAACAACATACTATTATACTATCAACAATAGAGGGGCACATAGCCTTGTGGCTTTCCAGTTGGAAGATGCTGCTGGCTGTGTGGGTGCCGTTAGGGTCTCCGGGAGCAGGACTTGGGTCTGAGGATTTGAGTGATGGGAATAGGGATGGGGATGATTTGAATGCATGCTTTAGTCTCACTCGCACCAGCACAATGACGTTCTTTCTAATGCTATTAAGAAAAGAGACAGGTACGTACAGATGAGGTCCATGAGGGGAGGCACCTACAGGTAAGGGTGCTTGCTGCTTTGGTCTTTAAACAGACACCATTGCCACACACGGCAGCCCATGGTACTCAGCCTTTTGCACACTGCAAGAGGGACAACAGCAATCAAATTCCACCCTGACACTTAGGAGCGATGAGGCCTGCTACGTGTACCTCGTTCTCCACTGTTGCTCTGATTAAACAAAGGTGAAGACCCTCTCTGTTATGCCTGTGTAGCCTTTTGGAGTCTTCATTCCTCATATGTCACAATGGGAAAAGGACATTTGGGGTGTCATGCGCTGAGGCATCTGCCATTAGAATCTTCAGCACTCAATTCTCAGAGCTTGTTACCTGTGGTCTTCTTTGGGAAAACATACGAAAAGCAAATAAATAAACAAGAAGGGAGGAAAGGAGCACACAGAACAGCCAGATGAGGTTCCTTTGGAAATTAAATAGCAGATGCAGGCAACTGAACAGCAAGAAAAAAGTGTGTGTTTCTGTTTGGCTTCTGAGAGCAGACAAGATTACAGCCGATGGTGGCTGGGCTGCAGAGTCGGGATTTTATTGCGCGGTATTAATTAGAGCCGGAGGGAGGGGGGACGGGGAGCAGGAGGTGAGCCCGAGTTTCCATGGAGCCACAGAGCACTAGGGTTTGGCCACCAGGCAAGACTTCAAATATGTGAAAAACTTGCAAAATAAAAGACATAAAAAATCTTTAAAGGCCCATGTTGTTGTCAAAACAAAACATGCTTAGGATAACACCATGTCTCCGCGGCTTCCCCGTTAGAACAATTACAAAATTCAAAACTACTTACCTCTGTGAATTAGATAAGGTCCGACTGATTGAGACCAGAAGGGACATCTCTTTTCCGTGGCCATCGACTGCAGCCATGTCTTTGTTTCTCTACCAGGATTCATTTTTGTCTGCCTAAAATATTATTACTACGTGGCAGTGTGTTATTCCATTAGTTTCAACACTTTAAAAAATATATTTCAGAAATGACAAATGGAAAACAGGCGAGAAGTTGGGTTTTAAATCAAACAATTTTCTGAGTTTCATGTGGAAAACAAGCAAGACTACCTCAAACCTCTTCTTTGATGAGGCCCCAACTATCCAAAGGGATCAAACTCTATGTACGTAGACAAAAGGATTCCCTCCCCCCCTGACTTTGGAGTGATATCTTGTTACACTAATGGTTCTTGACAGCTATCATAAGACCCTTCGTTTATAACCTTGAGAACGAGGGAAGCTAGACACTGCCATTTTAAACCTCCATGTCTCCCAACCAGAAACATGTGAGTTTGCCTCTCAGAAGGGACATGGACCAAAGCGAGAAAAGACAGAGGCAATTTCAGTGGAAGGGGAAGTTTTAAAACAGTGTCTTTGATATGGTCTCAGTCTTGTTTTTAAAAATATAGTGTGTGTGTGAGAAAGAATATAGACCAAAGGGCTAATGAGAGATTCTTCTTTTCATTAACTATAGTTAGCACTTTTCTATAATAAAACATGAATTACATTTGAAATATGAAAAATATTTTTCAAATGGGGAGATTTTCAAAATTAGTGACATTGACACCATTCACTTTCACCTCTGAATATAAGCAATTCAAGGAGAAAGCTCACTGTCCTGAAGTTCTTGAAGAGCATGTAGAATATATCTCTTTAAGATCAGTGCTGTTTTATTCCTGTGTCACAGAGAGGACAAGTGAGCCTCCCACTGGGGATGCCCATCGCTACCCATTGTCTCACAACAGTAAATGCAAACCAGGCCCTCTGTCTGCAGATGTCATGCCGTTTCTTCTGTGCAGAAGAAGATCTGCCGAACATCTGTCATTTGTCAAAGTGGCACTTACCTCTCCAACAGCCCGGCAAGGTAGATGTTACTATTAGCCTCCGTGTTAAAGATGAGGAGACAGAAGCTCAGATAGAGAATGATTTGACTGGTGTGGTCTTATGGCTGGAATGTGGCCAACCTGGACTTGATCAGAGCTCTGATCTGGGCCTACAGTTCATCCTCCTGCCTACGTGAGGTGACGCAAGTAAGATACTCAGGACATTTCACACGTGGCCCTGGAGTGGAGGGGTCAGGATGGCAGGTGGTTAACCCCCACCCACTCCACATCTCCTTGCGTCAGAATGTAGATTAGAATCCTGGCTTCACCACTTACTAACTGAGTGAACTTCAGCGAGTTATTTATATTTCCTGTGCCTCAGTTTCTGCATCTGTAAAATGGGGATAATAATTGCTCTTTTTTTTTATAGGGTTGGTGCTAGGATTAAATGAGTGAATATACATTAAGTACTTAAAACAGTTCCTGGCCCATGGGAAGTATTATATAACTCTTGGCTACAGTATTATTAACATGTGAAATAATCTGTGTCACCTTAAACAAAAAGAATTTATAAATAAAAAAAATGATAACATGTTATTAAGCTACTGCTATATACTGTGGTCAGTTGAAGACTCTGAGGATGAGGGCACCCCCTGTTAAAAGAGTGACTAAATTATGTAAAAGCTGTTAAACACACATACCACCAATAGAGACAGTCTGCTGAATTAATTAGGAGGACTGAAGGAGAATTTTAAATGGAATGGTTTTCTTAAGAAATGAAGCACTTTAATACCTGTGTCCATGAACCACCCAAAATATGGAAACTAGACTAAGGGGATGAAAATTGTGGATTGCCTCAGGATAGGAGTACGGAGTTGAATAATCAGATATAGGATACTGGTCTTATTCTTCAAGTTGCAAGGGGTTAAAAAATTCAGGCATTTGGGTAAGACCTTCTCCAGCACTGTGGCAAGGTGTGGCATACATGTGTGGCAACCCCCGGTCTCCCTCGTACTCTCCTCCCTCTCCTTAGCTGCTCTCTCTGCTTCCCATGGGGCTTCCAGGCCCAGAGCTAATACCCAGGACAAGATGAGCCAACTCCCTGCTGTGCACTGAGGACAAACTTGCTTTGCTTCTCATTATTGCCCACTGTGCAGTGGCTCAACCTTCGTACAGTGAGCTCCCAACAGCAACCTGGGGGCTGAGGAAGAAGAGAGCAAGCCTGCGACCCAGCTGCAGTCTGAGGCTACTTGGACGTAGACAGATGGGAGGGGCAGGCTTTCGTGTGGTCCAGCTCCGCATTCCAGATTCCCTGAACTAGGGTGAGAGGCCACAGTGCTAGCTTATAATAAAGTGCAAGTTCCCGTTTCATTTCCTCTTCTTTCTCATTCTCTACCTCTCCTGAGAGTGAGGCTGAGTGTCCAACCAGGAAGAATTCTTGGCTCCCTGAATATAAGATCATACATCACTGTCCCACTCCCCTCAACTTTAAACAAGAACCTACTGGCACTCCCAGGGGTTACCCAGAGGTAGTGGGCAGCCCAAAACTTTGTCTCTGACAATGGGAACATCTGGCCGGCTCACAGGTTGCTGAAGGAGACACCTGTGGCAGGCCCTGGTTCCGTGGGGTGGCCTCATTCCAAAGTGTGAGTTTTTGGTGGGACTTTGGTGGAAGGCTTCCTAAGGAGGCATCTGTGGTGGGATTTTTGCTTTTGTTACCCACCGTGTGACTCAGATGGGAGGACAGTCAACACTGGGACAGGGCAAAGTCCTAGAAGAAGGACCCTCGGCCCAGCCTCGGGCCCGGCCAGGGCCTGTCAACATGAAGAAGGCCTCTTTGAAAGTCTTCGTCAGCGATGAGAATCCAATTCCGTTAAAAAAAAAAAAAAAAAGTTTACAGAATTTTTTTTTTCTACTCAAAATGAAAATAGCTTTATTGAGTTCCACGGAAATGATATATAGTTTTACAATCTAGATTAAGTACTAAAAATGTCAATAAAAGTATTGGCACCACTTTTAGTGGACACATCTGGGTGTATTTGAGAACAATGTGTCTCTGTTGATTTAAAACATTTCTTGCCTTCCCATTGTCTTTGGGGCGAGGAGCAGAACCCATGCCGTGCCTTCCTCCCCAGCCTCATCTCTGCTCAGCCTCTCCCCCGTGTTCCTGCCAGAACTGAGGCCAGGAGCATTCATGTATTGGCTTATCATCCCCCTGAGGGCTCTTCCTCCATTTCCCAGTGTGCCCTGAGCAGCTTCCTTCATCCTAGGCCTCCTCTCCCCGGGGGGACAGGCCCCCTCCGCTGGGCTGGGCAGGCGAGGGTGCCCTGCAACCCGAAGGAGCCCAGTGACGGCGGGTTTTCTGGAAGCATCCTCAGCCGGGGTGACACTGCATCCACAGGGCTCTTCTACCAGACCCATTGCCGACGAGTCTGGAAAGCTCTCTCCCTGTGTTTCCCCTTCACGTGTCCTTGTCGCACCAGAGCAGAGGGTATCCGGTCATTGGAAAGGCGGGGAGGCCAAAGCTGCTGCGAGAGACTTCGCTGGCCACTCCCCTGCACGTGCCTCTGCCTGTCCGTGTTACCTTCCAGACCAACAAGGAGGTGGAGGCAGGAGCCGCCGCCTTACAACAGCGTCCACATGGGCACGGGAAACCTCTCCAAGATGAGCGAACAGAGCATCTCAAACCCTCTCTCCCAGAAATGGGACCCAACCAGGGTCCCCAGGTTGCCAACCTTAGAGCTGCTATTCTAAACGCCACTCAGGTCCCCGCCCAACGTCTGTCTCCCCCCAACCTTTTGTTCTCCAGCTGCTAGACTCGGGCACCATGAGAAACTGCGTCTCTGGAAGTTTGAAAATCTAATTTGTGCTCCTGTTGTTAAATGATGGTAACTTAGAACCACTGAATTGGAACTCATTAAGAGGGCGGCATTAAGGAGTTGACTGCCGCATTTGAAATCCATTTCTAGGGGAGTCTGCGTGCGGTTGGCGACTTTCTCTTGGGGTCATTGAAGTCACTCCCTTCAGAAAACAAAGTATTCTATACAACACCTCCAGGTCTCTGCCTACTTGCTTTCAGGTATTTAACCGAGAATTATATAAGCTCCAATACCTCAATTAATTAAGAGTAAAATGAAGATGGTGACTTCATATTTCTTTGGTCAGTGAAAATTTTAACATTCTCATAACCCTTTTCATTCTCTCCTCTCTTTGTGAATGCTAATAGAAAAGTCCTTTTTAAAATGGTATTTTGTTAGCCGGGGATACGCCGACAACTCTGCAGTATCTTCCCACAGATCACTGCTCACATCATTCAGATGTGGAAAATTTTAAATGAAATCAATACTGGCCTATTCACGTCAACAGCACTATCCCTGGCAATGTAAAAATATAGAGCGAAATTGCAATCCAAGCGACTTACCCAGCGCTCTTTTCATTACAGGTCGTCAATTAAATTATTTCTACAATATTGTATTCGTCCACAGAATGTTACGCAATATTCATGCACATTACTTCAGCTACACAGAACCCCGGGAAAATAAATGAGAACTTAAGAGATCTAGGAAAATAGGAAGGCATTGACAATAAGCCCAGTCAAAACTGCCCCCAAGATGATACTTCTATTATCACTTAAGAAACAGCAATGTCTTCATTCGTGGGGTTCCAAATTAATCTGTCCTATAGGAGAAAGTACTCCCGAAGAGATTTCTCATATTCGTTCATGATTCACGTTTGAAAGTACTTCGGACTTGGAGCTTGAGGGCCAAGTCGGCCTTGTTGCGACGGATCAGCCCTGCCTTCGAAGCTCGCCGTGTCCCTATTTCCTTGGATTCAGTAACAGCAGCCGGATGGAGAAGCTGAGTTCATTACCAGTCCAGGCCCAGGGCCTCATTGATGACTCCCCAGGAGGTTCTGCAGTTCCAATTGCCCTTGGCGCCGCACAGAGGAGACCGGGGGCCATGCTGGGGCTCTGCCCCAGAATCCGCGATCCAGCCAAGATGCATCACGGTGGGAGGACGAGCAGCCGGAATCAATAATTTCAATCACTGCCTATCCCTGATAGGAACCGGGGAGGGCAGAGGAGTATGGGGGAAGGGAGGCAGAGCTAAGCCCCGGCCTGAGAAAAAAATTAGGAAAACACCAACATAAGGAGATGAGGGTCAGAAAGGAATAAAAGGGCTACGTTCACTAAGTACCTAGGAATTGTCCTCTCCCAAGAGAGTCAACCTGGAAGCAATCTGTGACCCACGAGCCGCCTCCTCCCTCTGTGGAGCGTGGGTTTGTCAGCCTTTGTTCTGAGCATGCTGAGTGCTATGGGCTGGCCCAACCCTTCCTCTCAGAGCCTGCTGCTCCCTGTGCCTCCGGCTTGCAGGGCACTGGCCACGAGCCATGAGGGCGCCGTCTGGAAGCTCAGCTCTGGTGCTTCCTCGGCTCTGAGGAAGAGCTATGTGGCTAGGCCAAGCCAGATGATCTCCTTAGGTCTACTTCCTCCTCTTTAAAGGCAGGGCCACATCAGATCAGATCCTCCCAGGAGTGACACTGGAGAGTCCTGCAGGCCAGTCCTCGCCGGCCTGCTCCTGATCGCCGCCCCTCTGACTGCCCAGGACTTTCCACTGGGGAACCCAGGCATGGATGTTGGGAGTAGCTGGGGCTGCCTCCCGTAATAAGACTGGCTGTCTGTTGTTGGGTGCTTCCCATCCAGGATCTCCTTCAATCCTCCTGGGAACATCATGGGCGTTCTTATTTAGGTCTCTGTTTTATAGACAAGGACAGTGAGGTACAGAGGAGTTAATACCCATGCAGAGTCACCAAGTTAATGCTTAGCAGAGCCGGAAGTGAAGTCTGGGTCCATGTGGCTCCAAAGTCAGAGCTTTTTAACACCAGAGTATACAGGAGTCTCCCCTTATCCCTGGTTTCACTTTATGCTATTTCAGTTATCCATGGTCAACCATAGGCCAAAAACATTAAATAGAAAATTCCAGAAATAAACAATTCACCAGGTTTAAACTGTGCACCATTCTGAGTAGCGTGATGACACCTCGCACTGCCCCACCAGGGTTGTGAATCCTCCCTTTGTCCAGTGTCTCCCTGCTGAGTACCTTCCCCTCCTGTTAGTCACTGAGTAGCCATCTTGGTTATCAGATCGACTGTCAGGGTATCGCAGTGTTTCTGTTCAAGTGGCCTTAGTATAGCAGCTCAATGCTACAGCACAGCACTTCCGTCATCCACCCCAGTTCATCTCTCCACCAGGCATTGTATCATCTCACATCTCAAGAAGAAGCGTGTGTACAGTACAATAAGACATTTAGAAAGAGACCACATTTACATAATTTTTGTTACCGTATATTGTTATAATTATTCTATTTTATTATTATTATTGTTCATCTCTTATTGTGCCTAACTTATAAATTAAACTTTATCACAGGTGTGAATGTATAGGAAAAAAACACAGTATATATAATATTTGATACTACCTATGGTTTCAGGCCTCCTCTCAGGGGTCTTGGAAAATCTCCCCCATGGATAAGGGGGTACCCCTGTTCTGCCTCTCTCCCTCTCTGCCCTTTAATGGAAGCAATGCGGGGACTAAGTTTCTTCTTCTGTAGGGTGGTCTTTAACCATCAGCCAAAAAGGCCAGTGTAGGCCTTCTCTGAGTTTCCTCCAGCACAATGAGGCAGCAGAGGGCTCCCAGGGACACCCCTCCCCACCGCTCATCTTCTCTGTCTTCCATTCCTTATGCCTCCCCTAGGATCCTCAGCATCTTCCCTATCATCCACATCCTGGTCCTTTTTGCTGCCACAGTCTTCTTCCCACCCACTCCTACACCTCAGTTATAAAATGCTACTTCTAGGTCTCAGTCCTTCTGGGCCTTGCTACTCTGCTATAAAGATGCCAAACAAGTCATGCCACATGGTGCTGGGGTAATGTACACACCTTGGACCATGTATACCATGCCTACATCCATTTAGAACATTTTGGAAGACAATGCTCTTAATCTAAAATTGTAGGTCAGAACGTCTATGCCTCAGGGAAGGTCATTTGAAGGAGACTTGGGACAGAAGCAAGTCTGGTAGGTACATCTGCCACCATCCCAGTCAATGAGAGTTGCTACTACAATCACTCACAAGACTTGAGAAGCCCAAGCTGGGGACGTCAGGGCACATTGCAACCAGGGAAGGGAGTCTTCGGTCAGGAAGGCTGTAGTGGTGTGAGCAGTGGAGGGTAGAGATTGGGAACAGATGAAGCCAGAAATAGTGTGGCTTTGTTTCTAGATCACCACAGTGCGGTGACCCAGCCTTCCTGAGAGAGCCACTGGAGCACGGAGCATGTAGTTAGTGGAGCCCACAGTTCTGCCACAATGTTCCAGAATTTGTATGCACAAGGTCCTGGTCTTGCATCCTGAGACACAGAGATGAGTAAGATGTAGTCTCTGACCCAAAGAACCTCTAAGTCTGGTGGGAGGAAGAGGGACACAGAAGGAACCATGACACAAAGCAAGTAGTAATTAGTGCCGAGTAGAGATAAGTACACAGAGGGCTGTGGGGTCCAGAGTTCCAGTTGATCCTCTGTCCACAGAAGGACCTTGAAGATGGAAGAGGCCTGAACTAGGCTTTGAGACTAAGAAATGTAAAAAGCCTTGTCATTCTTGGAACATTTAGTACATACCCAGTTTCTGACATGCATGGTCCCAGAAAATCATCACAGCACTGTGAGAAGGGAGAAAGCCGAGCCTCAGACAGTGTGAGCAGCTCAGCCGACGAGCAGCACAGGCAAGAGCCAAACCCAAGGGTGTCGGCCTCCAGAGCCCGAGTAACCTTCACCGGCCAAGAGAACAGCAGTAGAAGAAGCACAGGGATTGGGAAGGGCATGGGGGTCTGGAGAGAAGTGGGGGAGCAAGTTTGCTGTGGCTGAGGCTCTCAGGGTGGAACGTATGATGATACAGGGAGATCGGAGGCGTGCAGGGGGTGAGACAATGTCACCCGAGGAGAAAAGCAGGCACTCTGCAAACCACTGTGTGGGCTTATGTCCTGGTTCTCCCACATACCAGCTATGAAACCTCAAGTAAGTTGCTTAACCTTTCTGTGCTTCAGTTTCCTCATCTATAAAAAGGGAACCTCATAGAGTTTTTGTGAGAATAAATGAGCTGGAATATACACTGAGTGGCCAGATTATTATGATCTCTGAACGCATAATAATCTGGCCACTCAGTGTATATCCTATATAATAAAAGGCTAATATGCAAATTGTCCCCTCGACCAGAAATTCGACCAGCAGGCAGGCTGGCCAACAGCCCATGTCCCCTCCCCCTGGCCAGGCTGGCTGGACCCCACCCATGGACAAATTCATGCACCAGGCCTCTAATATATATATACATATTATATTCAGAGATCATAATAATCTGGCCACTCAGTGTATATGATCATAGGACAGTGCTGGGGGCGCAATAAATGCTATATGTAATATTTATTTATTTATTTATTTATTTATTTATCTATCTATCTATCCATTTATTTATTTGTTTGTTTGTTTATTTAAGAGGCAGTGTAGACTCTGGTTTCAAGCATGCATTTCGGAGCCAGATGGCCTGGTTCAAATCCTGGCTCTGCCACTTGTGGCTGTGTGACCTTGATCAATTTACATCACATTTCTGTGCCTGTTCGATCATCCATAAAACAGGATAGCAGTGCCTGCCTATCTCACAGGACTTTCATCAGGCCTCAAGGAGACACAAACAGTGTCAGACAAAACAAAACAGGAAGTGGGACTCCACAGATGAAGTTATTTCCTAAATCACAGTCTGTGTCTACTGTGTTGGCGTGCTGGTTATAGGCTAAGAAGTTTCTTCCCAATCAGTTGCACAAGTGTCCTCATGGGAAATTCAATAAACAGTTCAGTGAAAGAACTATAAATTCTTAATTGTAGGGGATTAATAAGGCTTTATTGTGGTAAATTTACCTCACACATGATTTAATAGGTCAAAACCACATTTTGTAATTAAAACCTAAGAAATGGTGCACAGTGAGGCTTATAACACAAATTTTAGTCTGAAACAACTAACTCAGGGAACCATAAAAGACAAAGCAATGTACAGGGTGTCCTCCAAAAAATGTATACCCACGTTAACAGCTGACAGCTCAATCTTGAAAACAGAATGTATTTTAATAAGCATTGCCTTTATAACTATTCCAAGTGTGTGTATACATTTTTGGGACACCCTATGCATACACCGTGGCTTGGGAAGAGGCAAGGTTTTGGGAGGCAGGAAGATCTTTTAGGAGCTTTATTTCAAGCCTCTCAATAGAAGGTCTCCAGCCCTTACCATTTGAACTGTTTGAGCAGTCCCCCTTTTACAGGCCATGGGTTGGAGACAAAAGGAAAACACACTCTGAAGGGTGGCCCTGCTGGTGTGGACACCCAGCCGCAGTTTTCAGGCTGCTGTCCAGCCTCCGTGCCTTCCCATCAACAGTCACTTGAGCAAAGCCTTCAAAACAGATACTAACCCTCCTTGCCTTCATCTGAACTTGGAGACCTGGCATTCATTTGTACTCGAACTATGGATCCTTTTTGCTCTCGTGGTCAGAGAGGAAAAACTGTGATGAAGTTCTAGAAGATTCTCAAGGTAACACGGAGCAGATTTCAATGGAGGACAGCGTTGCATGTGGTTAGATAGACAGACGTGGGGTGGAGGCTGATCCACAGCTGGGTGGGACCCAGAGTGAATCCCCTCAGCTCTCTGAGCTAGTGTGCAAAAGTTTCTTCTTTTGTAAAATGAAAATAATAATAGGTTCTATCTCTGAGAGTTGTTTTGAGGACTTCATAAGACTGCAAAGTGCAGTGTCTGGCACACAGTAGGCACTTAATATTAATTATTATCCCTTTATTTAGGCAAAAGGGTCAGAAGGAAAAGGGGATGGAAAAGGGGAAACACTGAAACATGCATCACTCTTAGCCTTGTCCTCAACCACAGAGATATTTTCTTTTCTGAAAAACTGATGCCTTCCTGAGTTAGAAAACAATAATTTTACAATTCAACAAGTTATCTAATAAGTTTTGCTCTTTGGCATGAAGGTTGAAATTTTACTTAATGTCGTGTCTGGCATTTCTCTTCAAAGGAAAGCAAATTGGAAAAGTTTGTGTTTAAGTTATTTTTGGAAAGAAAAACAAAGCAAGGAGTTCATTGATTTGAAAGGTTTGGCCATAAAACACCTACAAGTTGAATTTTTACTTGTTTTAGTTTTAAATCACATTTAGAAGCATACACTTATGGGTGCATATACATTATATACATATTGATATACCTGAGTTGATGCCCTAGAGTTTAAAGTTCTTTGTTTATATGCGAACAAAAAGAGAAACCCTCTCACACTGTACCTGCCTTGGGGGCAGGGGCACAAAGACCCCATGAGACCTTGCACGTCCCTCTTGATTTCAGCCCTAGGCACAGCCATCTCTGGTGACAGGGGGGTAAATGGGTCTCCATTTGTTTGACAAGCCTTCCAGCTGGGTGTCATCAAGTGTCACTCACTGGAGCATTGCTGTCCCTCCCCTCCCCTCCACTCTTACTCCTGGTCCCCAGAAGAAGAGGTTGAAGCCAGCTCAGCCTGCAGTGGCCTTTCATCCATTGCACTCATCCTGTGAGCCAGGGGCCTGCCTGCCCACAAGAGGGCAACTGTGCTGCTGCCTCTGTTCCCAGTTTTCCTCTGGAAGGTGTCCAGGTGTGTCCTTGTCTTCTGCTCTGGTTGCTGGGCGGGGAGGAGCAGGGATGCAGCTCTTTCCTCCACTGCCAGCAGCACACGTTGTAATGGTCAGAACTTCCAGGGACAGTATGTTTTACCTCTTGAGCATTCTGCAGGGGGTTATGAGAGTGGCCAGATAGGCTCCCAAAATGGCCTCATTTGCGGGGATCTACCACCCAAGAGTTAATGAAATTGGATTAATTAATAAGCTGGGAGATGCTAAAACTTAAAAACAGTAAAAAAGAATTTGAGGCTGAATGGGCTCCCTGCAGCAGTGTCCTTGCTCAGTCAATACTAGCCTCATCCCTTTTTCTTCATGAAGGGCAGGAAAATGTTCTCAATAAAGGGGTGAAAGGGGAGTCTTTGTCATTAGAACCATCCATGAGGAGGTCTGTATACACCCAAGGCTTCTATTGAAAATCCAGGCCTGAGTACCACACAGGTGTTTCTCCCAGAGGTTAAGGGCCTCCTGTCTCCCCCACCTCTAATCCCACCCCCAACCCATACACATGAGCCCCTCCTGGCCTTGAACACTCACTTGGGTTGGGATTGGAATCTGGCGACTCTTCGGCGTTGCAGTAATTACGTTGGTCAAGGCCTGTGTTCTTGACAAAGAAAACATTCCCCTAACTCAACCTGAGTAATCCTTAATGAGTCCTTGTATCTTGTGATAAATTTCATAATTATTCAGCCCCTACCACTAACACCGAAATTCATCAGTCAAAGCAAATTAGCCGAGATTCATTAGAATAAGACATCTAGTAGGCACATGTACTTTATTAGCCTCTTACACCAATAGTTTTAATTAGGTACATATTTCACAGCTCTCGAGCTACTCCAGTGAAGGGCTGCCTTTATCTCTTTTATTTACAGTAACAAGCTATCAAACAAACACTACCATCATTAAACTTGGATATAAAAAAAACTTGTTTTATTAATGGCAGCCTATTTGAGCCTTGGATTTCTGAAACCTGCAGTAGACAGATACTTTTATTAATTATAAAATGCTATTCAATTAAATTGAAAAGAGGAGGTGATGTGTGAGAGGACCCCGAGCTTGAGTCAAGAGTGAGATTCTCTTCTTCCTTCCTTACAGATGGGTTCCTCTAGCTCACCTTCAGCAGGGGAAGAAAAATATCTCTTCAGCTATTTTAGCGATGAGAAAAGTGATTAAAATCCAGAACATTTAAAAAGTATTAGTAAGGAATTTAAGTGATGTTATAAAGAAGGGAAATACAGGAGAAAATGTTACACATTCATAGAGTTCGGGCTCATGCATAACAAACAGTCCAAAACACTTTACTTGTAATGCTACCCAAAATTAAAGAGGCAAAGAGCCAGGCCTGCCACATGCTTTTGTACGCAGGTGTCAAGAAATGACAAATGGCGCCATCTGCTGGTCCTCACGTTAAACACTTAATTGAGAGCCCAATTGTCAGAGCCATCAGTTAAGTTGCCTTAAAAAAAAAAAAAAAAAAAAAGGAATGATAAAACTGTGCCTACTGATCCTTTCATATGCTTACACAAGGTATAACCCTACAGGAAAGGCAAAGTTTGAGCTCAACTCCAAAAGTCAAAAGTCTTGTCCAGACACTTCAGGCAAAACAATGGAGAGAGATTGCTAGCTAGCCTTTTTGGGCTGACTCTTAAGAGTAAGAAGAGTCAGTTCAAGTTGAGCTATCTCTGAGGTGTAAGCAGAAGGATCACTGCCAGATACTCAAAGGCAACAGGGCAAAGCACAGTTGAGGTACTGATATCACCTGCTGCCCTTGAACGCTGGGTTCCTGGATCACTATACAGGGAGAAACACAGAATTCTGGGAAGGGACCACATGCTCTCTCTTGCAGATCCTGTGACACCATCTCCATCATCCTCAAGTCCTTTTCTGGAATGTTTGTTTCTCTGTTTCCATCCCCACCTTGCTTTTAGCTGTCTCCATCTCCAGGCATGAGTATGAAATTCCTCGGTCTTCAGACATCCCAGGGACTGGTGTGAAACCAATGAAATAACATCATTTTAATATAAATGAGCTTTATCGATGAACTAAACCAGTTTATACAAATATTGAACAAAAATATATGTGCAATAACCTTTAAATAACATCTTTTAAAATTCAAATCTTCAAAAGGAGAAAAACTCTTCATAATTCCAATTTCTGCAGTCTCCCTCCCTTTGAGCTTGACCAAGTAAATCAGCCCTTCAGAGGCCATCAGCGCCTGCAAATTGAAAATCTACATTTCCAGACGCCACAGTCGCTGGGACCTTTATCCCTAGCCACATTTTGGAGTAAAACGTGAAATTAGATCATTTTTAAGATGCCTTTAGTGTTGTCATATAATATTGCTCATAAGTAACAGATAGCAGAGAAAATAATTTACATTTTTATGGGATATCATTTGAGAGGTTATTGCAAATAAAAATGCTATTAACAAAATTTGACTAAACTTGTATTGCTTCTGCCCTTTCTGTGAGGTAGGACTCAGAAAGCTTCTTCCAATGGGACTGCTGTAAGGAGAGGTTACCTCAGCTACAGGCTGCCAGATTATAGTGGGGGTGACTCACAGAGTGTGGAGTGAGTGTGTGCGTGTGTGTGTGTGTGTGTGTGTGTGTGAGGAAATTCCTCCAAGTCCATTTTCTCTGGGGCTTAAATCTCCTGTGAAAACAGAGCACAGCCTGGCAAAGCTTCCTGCTAGGGAGAGTCACCTACCCCTGGAATATTTTTTATGGTAAGCAAAAGTCCATTTTAATGCCATGATTTCTGTGCCGGGGTGCTGCCTTCCTGAATGGCCTGCCACTTGTGACCCGCTGTCTTGCAGTGTTGGCCTTGGCCCTGGCCCTTGGGTCTCTGTTTGTTCTCTCAGCTCACTCTTTAGAGACAATGATCATCGACAGCCCTGGGGACCCTGAAGAGCCAATGTCTCCTGTCTTCAATCAACAGGAGCCCTACACCCACTTTCTCTCTTCCTTATGCTCCTCGGTGCTTACTGACCCTTCATGCCACCCTAATTTTAATTCTCACTTAAGGTCCAGCCTCACTCAAGCACCTCGAGGTGGCCCTGCCTAGTCTCAGATTGGACGGAATAGACAGGGGTGAGGCCGGAGGGTGGCACTGATGTGGGGAAATGGGAAAAAGGGAAGAGGCTGCTGCTCACTGAGCGCCAGGCTCTGAAGTCAGTGCTCTACCCATATCTCCTTGAAACCTCACAGCAATCCTATGTAAATGGGTGTTTTATAGAATTGGCGACCGAGGTCCAGAATTGCCCAACCTCACACCAGCACTGTGGGACAGAGCTGGGATCTGATTTCAAAGCCCTCCCTGTTTTCCTGGCACCACATTACCGCCTCAAAGCAAGGCTCAGCAGCAAGAACTGCTTCCAACACAGACCCTGCTCAGTGGCCTGGGAGACCCCCTGTCCAGCCTCACCCAACTGGCTTCTCCATTGCCTTTGACATGGCTGGATACTTCCTCCTCATAATGCTCTGTCTGCCTCCTCCTTGTTCTCTGTCTCCTCTCTCTATAGCTCTTCTCTCAAGTAGTTCTTGAACACGAATGTCCCATAGTTCCAATCAGTCTCTGCTTGCTACTGCTCACACTCTCCCTGAGCCACTTCTTTCACCTCCATGGCTCTAAAAGCCAGACAGCACCACCCAGACCTACAGCCTTAACTCTGACCTTTCACCTCATCTTCTCATTTATTTACTCAATTCCTGCTAAGCCTGTCTCCATGGTCATTCCTAGGGTACCTCAAACTCAGCATGTTCAGAAGAGTTTATCTTTCCACCAAACTACACCTCTACTCGTGTTGCTCAGTTCAGTCGATGGCACCCTCATTCCCAGCCTCCCAGGCCAGAAAGTTGAAGTCATCCTGCTGTTTCCTGAGCCCCCAGCACAGTCACACAGTCTAATCATCCCGCCTCCTAACTATAGGTCCCGTTGTCCTTCCCCCCAACCCACACTGGCACTGTCCCACTTCACACTGTACTTTTCCCTTTCTCTGTCTATTGCAAACTTCCTACCTGGATATCTGCCTCTAGATTTGCATTCTCAAGCCTTCCCTTCACAGGATCATCACAGAAGTCTTTCTAAAATGCAAATCTTTCCACAGCAGTCTATATTTTTCAGGACTTTCTTGATCACTAATGTCAAAAACCAATTCCAAACTGACTTATGCAAAAGAGAGAATGTATTGGTTCTCATAACTTAGGAAGTGGCCAGTATAACTAAGGGATTGAATTTTAAAGTTTAAGTTTTAATTAATTTAAATAGCGATGTGTGGTTAGTGGGTACTCTACCGGACAGCACAGTTCAAAAACAGAGTTGTTACATCAGGTTGTTTTATAGTCCTGTGCCTTTGCTCATTCTCTTCCTTCATCTTGGATGTCCTTCCCTCCCTTTTTATTCTCAAACCCACTTAGCTAAATATGGAAGCCTCCAGGAAGGTGGGGGTGGGAAGGAGTCCTGCACACTTGGTTTCATGGTAACTCCTCTCTTTCTGGTATTCTTTTGCATATTCATTCATTTGCACTACTTTTTGCTAGGCACTGGAGATGCGAAGAAAAATCCAGTTCTTGCTATAGAGCTCAAGGTCAATCCCTTCTCTGGCATCACTGATTACCCCTCTCTGCCCATTAACCAGGTAATTTCCCATCCCACTGACCTCAGCCCTGATAATCCCTCACTGTCTGGCTTCAGCCTCTCCCAGCCAACTATCCTTCCTTTAACTGCTGACCTATAGCAAAAACGTTCACCTCCTTCTCCAACATCTGGAATATGGGCAATTCTAGGAGGGTAGAAAGACCAGCCTATAAACTTAGGGGGACTAACTGTGGGAGAAGAGGCCCTTGAACTAGGGCTATTCTAGACAGACATACCACCCAGACCTACAGCCTTAACTCTGATCTTTTACCTCATCTTCTCGTTTATTTACTCAATCCAGGACACCTCTCTATTGAAAGTGGGCCATGCAAATCCCCCACAGTCTCACCTAAAAGAGAGGTTCAATCTTTTTAAGGATAAAGAGAGGAGGAACACTGACCATTCATCTCAGGGCACAGTCAGTGGGGATGGTGGGTTCCTTGCCATTTAGGATAGAAGATGAGAACAGCGGCTCTGAACTCTGGAGCATTAGAATCACCTCGGAGAATTGTTTTATAAATAAGGATTCCTGGTCCCTGCTCAGGCCTGCTGAATCGGCATCTTGGGGGTGGGCCTGGGTATTTGGATTTGAGACATCTCCACAGGTGAGTGTGCTCTGCCTGGAGCATGAGACTCCTTAAGGCCCAGAGTCTAAGAAAATAGAAGCCTGGGCCAGGGAACAAAGCGACCCACAGGTTGAGAACCGCTAGCAGGGTCGCCTAAGACCATCGGAAAACACAGATATCTACATTATGATTCATAACAGTAACAACATTACAGTCATGAAGTAGCAACGAAAATAACTTTATGGTTGGGGGTCACCACAACATGAGGAACTGTATTAAAGGGTCATGGCATTAGAAAGGTTGAGAACCACTGGTCTAGGGTAAAGTGACCAGACGTCCCGCTTTTGGCGGGACAGTCCCGATTTTTAACAATTTGTCCCATGTCCCACGGCGTTTTAAAAAAGTCCCGATTTTTGGAAAGAATGCACGACAAGCTAGGGAACGGCGGGAGAACGGGAAGGGAATATATGGTTTTCAGCGGCCATGTGGCTATTTAGCCAGGATATGAGTTTTATATTATTTTTGTTAATTTCATAATGTTAAACTTTAATAATAACAAATAATTGTTGAGAACTGATTATGGAGAACTGCTTATCAAAGTTCGCATTGTTGATCAGTTGTTAGAATTCGACCACCATTGTTTGGACTTAATGAACAATGGCATTTTTGGGGATTGGCAACGACGAAAACATTTTGTAACTGTCTCTCAGACGATACACATCGTACTGCGTGCTAGTAAGCTAGTTAAACAAGTGATGTCATTACAAATCAGCTATTCAGATAATTTAGGTAAGTAATTTATTTATTTATTTCATAAATACATAAATTTTCTTGAATTTAGCAGACAGTACTCGTATTATTTATATTTTATAGTGGCGGCAAAAAGTCTAGCGCCGGCCTTGAAAGTGACACTTACGACTTACGTTACGGCAAATTCATGACCTTTTAAACAACGACAGCAATCTACTAAAAAAAATTCACTCAAATGAGAAATATGCCAAAGAATAAAATAATACTATACATAATTTTTTATTTATTATATTTGTAAATTGTACTTATGTTGAAATTTAAAAAAATATATTACAATACTATTTTTGCGTTCTATGAAAATTTTTGTTGCTCTATATAGACCAAATTTTTTATCAAGAACCACCCCTCTCCCCCGCTCCGGTCAATGGTGTCCTGCTTTACCAATGTTAAAATCTGGTCACCTTAGTCTAGGGTTTCTATGGAGCTTCATAGTGTTAGGAATTAAGATTCTTAATGTGTGGTCTCCATTCCCAAGGTCACCTTTTTGTGTAAATTGGCTACTCTAGCTCTATCCTTAATGCCACATTTCAACAAACACATACAAGAAAACAAGTTTTACATATCACTCCTGCTCATATCTCATTGGCTAGAACTTAAGCATAGTTCTACATATCACTCCTGCTCATATCTCATTGGCTAGAACTTAAGCATATGTTCACACCTAGCTGCAATGGATTTTGGGAAATGTAGTCTTAATTCATGACAGCCATATCAGCTAAAAACTAGGGGTTTGTTACTATAAAAGAAAGGAGAAAAAAATAAGTTAAATACTTATCACACAAAGTATAAAACAAATATCCATGGGTCCACACTGATCTAAATAAATAATTCAGTAAATAAATAGGGGAGAATAGATAAATCTCCCATGCAGAAAATTTCCAAATAATTTACTTGGGTGCTCCACTCTAGGAGGTGGAGCATAATTCTCTGCTCCTTTAGTGTGGGCTATACATAGTGCCTCTCTTCCCAGGAGCACAGTATAGAAAAGGAGAAAAATAAAGAGTAATTTTGCAGTGGAGAAACCTGACAAATACCACCTCAAGCCAGGTAATAAAGGTCAACATCAATAGTGATACATCATGTTGATAATATGCACCCCTGGTATAATGTGATAAGAATGGCACTTTACCTCTGTGGTCTTCCCAAAAACCCATTACCTCAATCTAATCATAAGAAAAACATCAGGCAAGTCCCAATTGAGGTACATTCTATAAAACCTGACCAGTACTCCTGAAAACTGTCAAGGTCATCACAAACAAGGAAAGTCTGAGACACTGTTACTGCCAAGAGGAGCCTAAGGAGACAGGGTGACTAAATGTCACATGAGATCCTGGAATCAAAATAGGGGCATTCAGGAAAAATTAAGGAGACTGGAATAAAGTATAAATTTTAGTTAATAATAATGCGTTAACATTGGCTTATTAGTAGTGACAAATTCACTATATTAAAATAAGGTGTTAATAATAAAGGAAACTGGGCATGGGACAGATGGGAGCTTTCTGGAGTATCTGCAAAATTCTGTAAACCTAAGATTATTCTCAAATGAAAAGTTCATTTATTTTTAAAAAAAGAAAGGGAGACTAGATATTGGAGGATAACCAACAGTCTTTCCCTGAACCTCACCAAGGAGCAATCTTTTCTCTTTGTACCCCCAAAATCCAAGAGATGTTCATGGTAGAAGGGGCCTTTGAGGTCCTTCAGCTTATCCCCCAAAATGAGGGGGCAGGGACTAACAAAATCCTCAAAGAGGGTTTGTCTACCGTTACTGACATCGCTGGAAGAGAAGCTAGAACCAGAAGCCAGATCTCTCGGCAAATGGCCAAGTACTCTCTCCACTCCTCCGGCCTGGGGAAAGAGATAGCCCAGCACGGTGGAGAGTTCCGCCATGAACTATCCTTCTAACAATGGCGAGTCACTCCATCTTTCTGAGCAATAGTTTCCTCCCCTTCACAATGGAGATAGTGCTAACTACCCTGTTTATCTTAACAGGACTGTTGTGAGGAGTGAAACCTATATAAATGTCTGGCATTTCTATGTTGTAATAGACCAGCAATGACTTTTGGACATACTAAACTTTTGTGCCACAGGCCAACAGAGTTTAACCCAAACATTTGTTTATTCAACGTATAGAGAGCATTGTCCGTCTTTCAAAATTATGATACAAAATTTGGTCACAGCACTTTTTTTTTTTTTTCTTCTGATGAATTGCCGGAGGCTATTAGCAGACCGTTCTTGTGTCTCGCTCTCACCTCCCAGGCCCTGGATTCCCATGCAATGTCAACCTGAATACAAGAGCCCACTCAGGCCACCGCTCCTCAGCTTCTCCTAGCAATACAGGTGTCAGTCCTGTGCAGTTCGGCAGATGGTACTGAATCCCTGGGGGACACAGCCTGTAAGATCCCGATGTCTGCACAGGCCTGCCAGGCTTCTCCAAGGGAGGGCAGTGCCTCGTCCTCAGTGCTGAGCACAGCAAGAAACTCCCACATTTTTGCTCCCACCCTGCAGCCACCCACACCCAGCTCTCTTCCACTCCCACACTTCAGCACTCGTTGGCCTCAGAGATACTGAGCTGGTTTTGGGTCCCATAACTGGTCTACTACCTCAGAGGTCCAGAACTACCGTCTCCCTTCCTACCCAGTGCTCCATTTGGAGTTCAGCTGCTTTGTGTTTTCTCTTACACCCTGAACACCCACAGTATTCTACCCCCTTTTCTAGATTTTGCAGCTACTAACTCATTCTTTCCTACAATAAGCTGAGTTGGGTACCTCAAGGGTACCTTAAACCCAGACTTCGGAGAGTAACAAACTTTAGTGATTCAAAAACATGTTAGTGGCCTAAGAGAGACTCCTACATGATTCCCCTCTTCCCTTTGGGGGAGGCAGTGCTAATCCCAGTGATTGCAAGGAGCCTTCCTAGCATTAGCAAAAATTGAAACTATAAACCCTTCCGTGAAGAAAAGAGAGAGAGAAATATCTGATTGTAATACCTGGCAAGGCATTTTGCTGTAAACAAGCAAAAAAAAAAAAAAAAATTGAGTGCCCACAGTGTCCCAGGCAATATGCTTGGCACTGAGAACCAAGAAGTTGATGGACACTGCCCCTGTCCTCAAGGCTGTTAGAGCCCAGGAGAATCAGACAAGCCGAGTGTGCAGTTCGTAAGTATCAGAAGTGGGACAGCGTGCTAACACAAAAAGGCCCCCATGAGTTTTGCAGAAACGTCACCCAGAACGAGTCCTGGTAGAGAAGGCACTCCTGGGCATGGATGAGGATCGGATCAGGTCTCGAGTAGAGGTACAGAAGGAGAAGGGGTAGGATTTCCCCAACACTGATGTCATGAAAAATAAATAATATGAAATCAGAGGAAAACAGAAAAGGAAAGATTATGGTATTGGTCGGGACTCCCTCGGTTGAAAGTGACAGAACCTGAGTCAAACTAGTTTAGCTCAAGCAGGGAACTAGAAAGATACTGGACCATGATGAGGAGTAAGGGCAGGTACGCAGGAACAAATTGAAATTGGGGTTTGAACACCATGTGATTGCCATTCCTCTCTGAGGAGGCTACATTCCCATCCACAGATTGACCACCTCAATGTGGTGGAGAGCATGGCTCCGAAAGCTCCTAAGTCCAGCATTCAGGGGCCGCCTCCACCACAGAGAGCGGTGCGATCTTCCCTTGATTCCAATATAGAAAACCCCAGGGAAAGGTTCTGATTGGTGTGGGTCAGTGTCCATCCCAGGCCAATCAACTATAGCCTGGGCTAGGGGATGAAATAGGGTCACGGGGCCCAGGAAAATTCCTGCGGATACTTTTTGGTGTCAGTCCCAGAGGAGGGGGAACTGTGATCCAAGAACCACGTCAACAGACATCTCCTCCTGATTCAATGCTCAGAACACCTGGGCAGGAAGGTAAGAAATTACCACCCAATTTTTATCATTTCAAGATTCTGAAAAAGCTCTGAAATTCTGGCTCAATTAGGTTAAATTTCTGTAAATACAAGCATATTTTATAACTGTATTTTAGCCACCAGAAGTTAACTAGAGTAAAATAAATATGAACTACTTATGCATTCCTAGCATTTTGCTAAGCATTGAGGGGGTGGTTTTGGAGTAGAAATTGGAAGTAGGGATTGGGGTAGGAACTGGACTGAGAATTGGAGTAGGAATTGGAAGAAATAAGGTTCAATATTTGCCCTCAAGAAGCTTGGCACTATTGGAGTTACCTTGAACCACAAGTGGATCTGTGAGACCATCTACCCCCAGAACTGAGTAAGTTCCAGGAGGCCACCAGAGAGCGGAGGGAGGGTGCTGGAGACGTGGGGAGGCCGAGTTATAAGAGGCTAAGCAGGCAGGCACTGAGCTCCATCTCCTGCTTCTAGAGCATCTCCTGCTTCATCTGTTTTGTATATTAACATTTCACATAAAATCATAGTTGTAAAAAAGGTTTTTACCCCTTTAAAGACGTTTGAACACTACAGATATAGTCGGATCCCTCATGTTGCTCCTGGAGCTTCCAATGCCCAGGAACTCTGCCTATTCCATACATTTAATCCCCTCAACTGGCTAAGATCTGGCTGGGTAAGGCAAACATGGGTCTGGAGTGCCCTCCTCCTGATGCCCAGGTCACTGTTCTGCCACCAGCCCTCACTTCACTTGTATGAAACAGCCAGATAAACCATAACCAAGAGGCCTCATGTGGAAATTCAGAGAAGAGAGGGCATCCTCTTGAATTGTTCACTGACAGGGTATTGAGTAGCACCTCATGTGGAAGAAGGGAGAGGAGGAGGAGAGGAAGGGAGATGACAGCTAGCATGGGTGGGACCATGCACCAAGGACTCTGCCAGGTGCTGGACATGCACAGATGAGCAGGAGCAGGAGAGTGAGAGGAGGAGAAAAGAGTAGAGGTAAGAGGGGAGGAGGGAGACAGAGGCCAGACTAGCCAGAGTCCCAAGAATCACACTGACAACAGCTCAGTGTCTTCCTTTGTCTTTGTGTCACAAGTTGGAAGTCCCAAAGTCACTGATTCAACATGTTCTCAGAAATCCATAATCAAATGCTTTAAAATAGGTTAATCTAACTGCAAATGCATATTGAGAGTTGCTATGAGTCAGGCACTGTGCTCAGGGCCAGATGGGACAGAGGAGCCTGAGAAGCCTCACAGTTTGGCCTCCCTACAGCCAATATCCTATTGATGGATGGTCATCTGCTGAGGATGAGAAAACTGATTTTCCACACATATAATTCACACGTGTCTTTCTTGATATTAAAAACAGGAGAATTATCTCATGCACTGAAACATTTTAACTTAATTAGAATTGCCTTCCATTTTACTTATTTTACTTTCATAACTGAATAGTGTTCCTTTCAAAGCATAGAGATAATTTATATTGATAGAGTTGTAAAACCTTGTTTGAATTTTACTTAAAAATCTAATTTCTCTGACTTGCCTGTTGACAGAATGTTTCCCATGTTTTTGTTCTTGTTTTCTCTTATGATTCTCTAAATCAAACAACTGCTGTGGAGTGTGGTATCAGAATTATAATTTAGATAATAGCATAATCCTCCCCAGTACAGCCCTAGGCCAGGCCTTCTTTGGTTTCAGATTTTCGGCTGGCTCCAACTGCTGCTCGCAGGGTGGGTGGTGGCAACATCAACCCCAGCAACACTGGCCAATAGGGGATTAAAGGGAGCTGTCTCTTCTGGTAGGACAGGACCAATTCCATCTTGCGGATATATCAGCATCATAACTAGAAAGCTGAGTTACTGGCACCACGTTTATCACTTACTAGTATTCCTCAGGTATCCTTAAACATTGACCACCACCACCACCCCCTCCTCAAGGCAGCTGCCCTATGGCCCTGTTTTAATCTGGCTTTGGCTGTGACAACTGTTCACATGCAGGCCATTCCCACAACAATGCTAAAAAAAAAATAGGTCATATTTTTACCTTCATTTTACAAGAAAAGAAATTGAGGCTCAGAGAGGTTAAGTAACTTGCCTAAGGGCCAACTGAAGATCAATGGAGCCACAGTTAGACCAGAATTCCAAAGTCTGCGTTCCTACAGCATACACCACTGCACACTGACACCTCTAGAAAAGGTAAACATACCTTTCACTTACATTCCTATGTTAGGGTGACTGCCAAAAGGGCTATTTTTGACTTGAGACCTACAAAATCAGAAGCACTGACTTCAGGTCACTAACTCTTGCAATCATACCATGGAAGCAGCATGTGGGATACCAGGAAGAGCACTGATCTAGGAGACCTAGTTTGTGAGTCATGGCACATGACTGAGCACATAGTAGGTGCTCAGTTAACACAGGCGGAACTGAGAACCATAAATCAAGTATGTACATTGGATTATGCCTTTCTCCTGAGTGTTCAAGAAGACACTGTAATTAAAGATTTTACGCTTCGTGCCAGCATCGCAGGGGTTGTAAAACACTGTAGTATAGCATCAAAAACGACCACCAGTTACTGAAAATCCATTCAACTTCCTTCACAGTATAGAATTTGGGAGGGGGCAAGGAAAATGGAAGAGACTTTTGCTCAAAGTAGCCTCTGCCTCTCGCTGCTGTTTTGTTCAACTTGTCTTCCCTTCTAACTTTGTCCCAGAAAAAATCTCAAGGGAAATAAAATTAAGCTGTTTCCCAGATTTACTTTTCAAAATTAGTCCTGGGCTGGCCTTCAACACTGCAAACACATTCTGTGTGGTCACAAGGGAGGACTGCACTGGATTCTTGGACCAACTACCAAGCTTTGGGGGCCAGACAAGCTGGACGAGCACAAGAAAAATCACACAGGTGGGTGTTCTGCACTAATTACTGGCTGCCACGCTGGTTTGTCCAGGGGCATAAACCTCTCCGCCTTGCCCTTTGTTTGTCCGCCCTTCCCTGCTATTGGAAATAATGTCTACTCGCTGCCTCTGCTTGGATTTGGCACTGGGGTAACCACAGTAACTAAATCAGGCCCGAGTTTTTGCAGAAGTGCCCGGGGACCATCATCAGCATCGCTGCAGTTTCCAACCCAAAGGGTCTTCCTCCGAGGAGGTGGGAGGGGCGAGGTTTTACTTGACACGCGTGGCTGCCATCTGTGGTGAGTCATCCTTTCGGAGGACCCGTCTGTGAACACTGGACGTCGTCAAGGACTTGACTTCTTCATTTTCTTGGGAACAAAGAAATTCAATTTTAAATCTGCATATTCATCATTCTGGAGAAATAAACAGAGTGTACAACTGAAATATTTAATAATTCCCCAATCACATGTAGGACAAGATTATATTCTAAGGAACAGTATAACACTCATAGACATGTGATTGTACAAGCAACTTCCAAGAAAGCTATCTTTCTCACAATAGATTTTCTTTCACTCTATGTGGGTTTTCAACAGATTACTCCCAAGAGGAACATCCTGCCTCCTCGGTCTTTTCCTACAGTGCCGTGGTCATGGTCTTTTAAGCGTTGCTGGGAATATCCTCTGTATCTGAGTTGTTCTTGTCTTCTCATCCTTAAAGTCATCTTTTCCTTGACATTCTCTCTTTAAAAAGTAATTTTTAAATGTAAAATATAAGAACTATACCAGATGGAAGTCTCATCTCAAGCTGATCCTCTGGGTTCTTCTTAGCCACAAAAAGATTGCATGGGTCCTAGGAAAATGTAATCTATAGGTTTCAGTAGGGAGATTAAAGGAGGAAATGTTAGAGTCAAATATCAATGAAAGTCTTGGCCAAAAAAAAAATGTGGATTTCAAAGAGCCTTCTTTTTAAATATTAAAAATTGGAAGAGATTTAGAGGGACGGTTTGTGGTCAGTTTATACAGATTTCATTCACAAATGTTCTTATTTTCCATCACACAAGAAATTAACAAAATTGAAAGCAATCCCTCTTCCATAGATATTATTCAGTGGTAACAAGTCCCAGTATGAAGAATCCAGGTTGCCTTCTGTCTAATCATATGGCCATTTTCCCAACTGTTTCACACATGCTAATGGAGTGTGACAAGTAAAACACATTTGGCTCAGTATATGGTCCAACATGAAATGACTTTGCAACGATGAAGCTCCTAATCATTTTTCTCCTAATCTACCACTGCTTTGGGGGTCGGGTGTCTTCCCTGTCATGAGTGATTTCAGTGCACTGATCAGGAGAGACTTGACAGATTCTTTATCAATGTCAAGTGTCTTTTGTGGTTAAGTCCAGTAACGCTAAAACAAAACGCCTCGTAGATATTAGATACATGGTGGCATTACAGAATTCTCTCGCAGGCAATATTTTTTGGTCAACCTATGAAAAGAAAAATGGAATGAGGGCTAAAATCAAAGGAAGATGCAGCAGAAATCTTGGCAGTTGTTTCTGTAGAAGTCAGACAATGTGACTGACATGGGGCCCATCACTCTCCCCTCCTCCATTCAAGTTAGAACAGAACAAAGAGAAATTGCCAACAAAGAAAGCAATGATCTAGGGGGAGGGGACTGAATCTCAATAGGTTTTTAATTTCTGGAAACAGCAGTATTGCGGAAAAACAGGGGACCTCTATCTGGGCACACACATACATCCACAAGTGCATGCCTACCCTTACCAACTAAAATCATAAACTTTCCCCATGAGTTTTTGTTTTATTTTTTTTATTTTTATTTTTATTTTTATTTTTTATTTTTTTGCCTTATGAAGTTAATCTCTTAGGCTTCACTGACATTATCCATTCTCTTAATATCTAACACTAGTGAAACCTGGCATAGACAACATACCATCCACGAAGCTCTGAGTAAAACACCAGCATTGTGCCTGCTCCATCCAGTCTAGCCATGACAACTTCATCACCTAGAATGTTCGCTGTTTCGATTCATAAGCATGGCTATTCGACAAGCAACTTTTAAAAGCCCCTCTCATGTACAGGCACAGTGAGGCCTGCCCATCCCCTCTCCCCTCAAATAAAGAAAATGTTCCAAACTCTTGCTAATCGGCTGCTCTAATTATGTTCATCTAAGGTTTCAGAATACCACAATCCAGCTAACATGGAACACAAGAAGCCTCACTGTCTTTTTAGAAACTGAAAAGCCAAAGGTTGTGCACAAGCACAGATGGACAGTGGAAAGACGGGCTCTAAGTGCTGGGTGCAAACCTGGATTGGTTATTGTTCACACTATCAAGTCGGTAAATTAGTAAGAACAGGGAGGACCGCGGCACAGAGTCCTCAGCAGTCAGATGTTCAGAGCTATTTCAATATTTTATCTGATTTTTTCTTTTTTGTACTAATTTAGAAAGTTGATACTTTAATGTAATTGAACTCACATAAGCTACAAATGTCCAGAAGTTTTTAATAAAGCACCTTTCACCCTAGCTGGCTTTGCTCAATGGTTAGAGTGTCAGCCGGAGGACTGAAGGGTCCTGGGTTCGACTCTGGTGAATGGCATGTGCCTCAGTTGCAGGCTCAATCCCCGGCCCTGGTTGGGGCGTGCAGGAGGAAACCAATCAATGTGTCTCTCTCACATAGATGTTTCTCTCTGTGTGTCTCTTCCCTCCCTTCCACTCTCTCTAAAAATCAATGGAAAAATATCCTAGGGAAAGGGTTAACAGCAACAAAAAAATAATAAGGTATCTTTCACTATTAAACTTTTGGGTCTGTTTACCTCCCATGTAGGCGCTAACTAATGGCAGTTGTGCACAAGCACTGAGTAGAAATATATATCTTTGTCTCTGTCTGTATTGAGCTCTGGGGGTAGGAGTGGGTGAGGAGAAAAAGAAAGAAAGCAAAGGAAAAAATAACTTTGAGACTGAATAAAAGAGGTAGAGCTGTTGACTCATTTACAAAGATGAAATTAATGCCTAACATCCCCAAATTTCAGGGAACACGCACCTTTAATGAGTGAGATGAGGAGAAAATTTCTAAATCATTTTGAATAATACCCAACCCATGCTTTCCTGAGAAATCTGTTTTCCATTCATCTCCAGCATATACATTAGACCCATTTTGTACTCGTTATGTACATAATGATTCTAGACAACATAAGATGATTTCATGATTTTTTTTCTTAGCATTTTTACTTATGTACCAGTGAGCCAATTTATGCAGCTTAAACCATTGCTAAAGAAGATGCATCAAAAATTGTCTGTAATCATTACAAATAATAGCACAAAATGTTCACAAGAAGCTGTTTTCTTATCATATTTTCATTAAAACATCTTTTCACCTGCTTTGCTTTTCCCATGTCTGAAACCTGCGTTGTAATCAGTCTTATTAACTGGGAACATAAATATGATTTATTATGGTCTGATAATGGAAGCTACGTGGGCCCAGAGAAGGGCTATATTGTCCTTTGATAAAATGGCTCTTTTCTCTCAAATGGAGAGCTCTATCACGAGAACATGCAGAATGTAGTGAGTGATTATTTCCTCAGGGTGAGTGATGGCGAAGCCCGACAGAAAATCTTCTTGTTGACCATGACGGCCTCAGAGGGTCCCCAAACCTCCCTGAGTTTGACAACCTGCAGACACTTTTGATGAACTGTATTCTTCTGTCAGAGACAGCCTGTCTGGGAGGAGAAAGGAGACCTTTATCGTCTGATCGGCTATTATTGTCTTGATCTTTTATAAGCAATCTCTAATGCACGTGAATATAATATCCTTTCACACAAGTGCCAAGCATAATAGAAATGTGGTTATAGGACCCTCCCCTGGTTATGTAAATGTCCTCTACACCATAATTATGAGAGATGGTTTGTGACTTGATAGGGGAAGAAGAGAGTAATCAAACTGTTTTAGCATCATCTCCCTATTTTAAAGACTTCAACCTGGGGTAAGCAGCATGTGTGGCAGATATAGGGGACCAGGTTATTTTGAAATCTTAGTCTAAATGGGAAAATAGTTTTGAATATTGCATTGGCGCTATATTTTTATTAAACATGCAAATTGCAGCAGGTTTTCAGCCAAGAGTGATTACTATGCTGATATGGCTTAGAAGAAAATGAGGAAGCCTCTCCGAATACCTGGGTTGCAGCAAGAACAAAGGCCCATTAGTAAGGAATGCACTTGCACAAAGGGTCCTCCGGCCCAAATAAATTTCTCTAATAAATCTCCCTCTTATCCATTTCCAGAAGCCTAAATATGGCACGCAAAAAATATCTTTTCAACTAACAAATATATTTGCAGGCAACTCTTGAGCAATTAAATCTACTTCTAACATGGCCCTTTGGAACCATTCTATTTCACAATACTGAAGGACAGTTCTAGATGGTGTTTGATTAGATTTGGTGACAAAAAAGTTCTCCAATCTTCCAGGTAAAATCCAACCAGACTAAGAGAGCAGACCAGCTCCTGGAGGCCAACAGTTTGTTGCTCAATCTCAGCTGCTGGCAGAAGAAAAGGACAGCACCCACCTGAAAAATTGTAATGCCCCCAGCAAAATGCAATAATCCATTTTTCATTAACCGCCTGACATCCGGACTCGGAGCACCCCACCTTAATCACTAATGGGTTTTGCATTACCCGTTAGTGGAGAAAACTCCTGAGCGCTGGTGCCAAAGGGTTAATCACTAATTTCACACTGCTGGTGGGCAGAGTTAGAAGAGCAGCCCCCGACCCCCCAAAAGAGTATAAAGTGAGGGACCAAGGGTTGGACAGAAATCTCCTTATCAAGAAGTAACATTTGACTGACAAACATTGACCTCCACCTCTCTCTCCTGGCATCTTGCCCTGAGGTGGACTTAAGTATTATACAAGCATGCATGCGCACTCACACACAAGTCTGCGCCCAGAATACATCAGCAGCCTCGACAGTCTTTACTAAGCCTGTCCCATCAAAGGTGGGTCAGGCCAGAGGAATTCTCTCTCTCTCAGCACCTCTGTCTATTTGCTTCTCTAAGCAACGACTTTCCCATGGGAATGGAAAAACTTGCCATTTCAGAGGGAGTTGGGTTTTGAGAAGTGTTTGATCTCCCTCAAGAGATACTTCTCTGAAGTTCTGCCAACCTTTATCTGTACAAACGAGGCTAAGAGAAAGTATGGAAAGATTCAATTGACAGATAATCTTCAAACTCCAGTTTGGTCTATATTTTGGTTTCTTTCTGAATAAACTATACCCGAGCAATTAACAGATAAAACTGATCGGGTATTTCCTTTCTCCTTTTATGGTCAATTTTGTGGATGTCAGCAGAGTGAGGAAGTTGTCAAAACACTGGAAATAGGAGAGGGAAGAAACAAAATATCCAGAGAGCCTGCAAACTGGATAATCTGCTCCTGAATAATTAAGAAGAATCTAATTTCAAAGAAAATAAAAGAAGGCCCAGAGAGCAATTTCATCTTGAAAATGCACCCCCTGCCCCCTAACCCCAAAACAGCTAGTAGGAAGACAAATAATAAACAAAAGGCCACTAGAAAAACTAGAATTTATTGCTGTCCACATTTATATTTTTCCTGATCTAATCTACACATGTTCAAAGTTGAATGATATTCCCAGCAGAATCAGGGCAGGGAGGAGAAGACAGCACGGAAGACTTCTTATTTGTGTTCCTTCTGGCTTTGTTGTCAGGTACTGAGAGCAACAGGGTTGCTTTCAAAACTACGCTGGCCTAAAACAGCAGAAATTGATCCACTTTTTTTTTTTTTTAGAGAAAAACCAACATGCAATGAAAGGACAACGATGACTCAGCACTTGGTTTATTTTAGTCCCAAATTTTCAATTCCTTATGCAAAAAAAAAAAAAAACACACAAAAAAAACATAAAAAACTCAAGTGCATTTGAAACTGGAATGAGGAACTTCGCTATCCTCCTCATTTCTCCATGGTGCTTCCACTCAAGGCCAGCATTTAGGATTTTTCACTTAAGGGCAGAGACGCTCTTAATGAGCCTAATCACGCACAGGTTTTGGCCTGAGTCATTGACTGACTGCACTTATTTAGTTCTGCTTTAGAAATGAAAATCTAATAAAGTAACTGGCAGTTTAAATGTCACAGAAATTTTCTCCAACATCCCAACTGGAATTGTGACAACAGGCTCAAATTCTTGCAATCTCCCTCTCTTTCACCTTCAAATGCCAAGCTGCTAAACCAAACCATTTCCTAAGAAATCACAGAACTTAGTTGGGTTCAGAGGTCGGGGCCCAGGGTGGGGAGAGGAAGACTCTTTCTTCAAGTTGGAGGGATTTGCTTTTTTCCTCACAACAAGGCGAGAAGGGCCGGAATCCGGAGGCTGGGAATGTTCTGCCTCTTGCAAAGGAATTCAAAGGAGCCATTGTGTTTGAGACTTTGCTTCCCAATTGGCCTCTGACAGCAACATCAGAAGCAACAGATACTTCAGTTCTACATCTGGAAAGAGGCTTTTTTTTTTTTTTTACAAAGAAACAAAAAACACTCCTGAAGACACTGAAGCCTAATTACTCTACATCCCATAGTCTTACAGATTGAGATCTCTCTGAGACGATGCGATAACCCCGTGAGGAATCAGAGCAGCTCCCTGAGGACTTGAACAGATAGCATTTCTATATTTTACCCTCAGTAAAACTGATATTCAAAATAAATATATTGGTGGGATGCTTTCATTCCCCCAGCCATTGAGTTGTGAATCAGTCCACAGATTACAACAGTACAATTTATTAAACTACCAAATGAAAAATAAAATCTTCACTAAAATGTAATAGGGGTTTGATATATCCAGGATGAAATGATTAAGGGGCTGGTTTAGGATAACCTCTGTTTCCCTTGCTTTCCTGGAAGATGTATATATCAAGTCCTCATATTTGTGTTGGGGCCTTTAAGTTCAGAGTGAGCTGGACCTTAGCATTACAAACCATGCTAGATAACAGAAAGTATTCTAAGCAACATGGTCATTATACTCATAAGGTCAGAACTGCTACACAATACCCCCTGGGGGAAATTTGCCCCATTTCCAGTGCAACTGTGACCCAATCAGAGATGAGTTAAGGGTAGAAAAAGAGAAAAGAAAAAGAATGAGCTTTCTGGGAAGCACTGAGGAAGGTGGAAAGGGGAGAAGGGAGCAGAAGAGAAGGCATTCTTCAGTAGAGAAGGGTTTATGAAATCATTAGCAAGTATAACTGCGGGTGAGGGGGGTGGAAATACAGCCAATGAGACAGCATCCATTTCCCAAATGTCAGTCACATATGAAGAGCTGCAGGTAATTTCAGTTGGCTGGCCAGCCAGGTCCAATCCTGGGCCTCTCAGAAGCCATTAGACATGTCTCAGGTTTTCTCACTCTGAGATTTTGATGGAAATTAAATTTGTAAATCAATAAGAACAGAACCAACTCTTTTTTAAAGAAAATCTTTATTGTTGAAAGTATTACGTATGTCCCCATCTCTTCCCCATTGACCTCCTCCAGCCCACCTTTGCCCCCGCCCCCCACAGGCCTTCACCACCCTTTTGTCTGTATCCATGAGTTATGCATATATGCATACAAGTTCTTTGGTTGATCTCTTCCCATCCACTCACCCTCCCCTGCCTTTCCTCTGAGATTCCACAGTCTGTTCCATGTTCCTATGACTCTGGATCTATTTTGCAGGACCAACTCTTCATAAAAAGCACTCCTTCTTTACCCTTTATTCCCCAATATACTACATATATGATTTCCTGCCCAAATGATTTTGGTAAGATTTCCAAATGCAAGTGAAAAAATATAAGTTTGAAATTTGCTTGTAAAACCACCTAAATCTCAGCTATTGAAAGAACACTTTAAAGTAGACATGGGGAATGAAATGGTACTAGTACTCTTTGGCAAAAAAGAAATATGAAAGCATATCCATGAAAGGCTCATGGACTAGACCTCAAAAGTGCTTGAAGAGATTGACATGTGCATCCCAGCAGAATCTGACGAATCTGCATAGACATAAGCAACATTATCAAACTTCTTCAACTTGCCCTTGTTCACCCTTTCCTGAATCTTCTCCCCCTCTGCCTTTCTCCTGGGCAACATTTTTTCTCGCCTTTTCTTTTTAACCTATGTCATCTGCTATTCAGTCCTCTAGAGTTTTACCACCTTTATTTTTCCTATTGCATATTTCTGTCACATCTTTATGTTTATTATCCTGTGATAAGCATCACATTCCTTTAGACCCATGGTCGGCAAACTGCAGCTCGCGAGCCACATGCAGCTCTTTGGCCCCTTGAGTGTGGCTCTTCCACAAAATACCACGGCCTGGGCAAGTCTATTTTGAAGAAGTGGCGTTAGAAGAAGTTTAAGTTTAAAAAATTTGGCTCTCAAAAGAAATTTCAATCGTTGTACTGTTGATATTTGGCTCTGTTGGCTAATGAGTTTGCCGACCACTGCTTTAGACCACAGGCATTAATGAAGTCCTATAAGGTAAGATATTGTCTCCCATTACAGAAACAGCCACTCTTCCCCTACTCTCAGCTGCCTTTTTTAAGCCACTAATTAAGATTGCCCACATCTGGAGCAAGATTAAGATTAAGAGATGTGTATCCACTGCTGGCCCGTTGCGGGTGCAGAGATGACGGCAGTTGCTGAGTAACTCTGAAACAAATACCAACCAAAATGAACATATGACACTCCCAGGGAAGACTAGAACTAATATTTGTGACCAGTGTCATCCAATCCCCGATTCTTAAACCCTAACCCTGAGACTTCAGGGGCACCCAGTGCATCCACATTTCCAAAAAGACCCCAACCTGGTTCTTGATTCTTAACTCCACCTCTGGCTACTGAAAATTTAGCTGAAGCTTAACTTGGGGCCATCTCATTTTCAGAGACTTTGCAGTCACTTAATCTTTTGAGCACTTCTTCAGGGCTTTGCCAAAATCCTGAGTTTTCATTCACTCCATTTTAAAGGTTTCTTTTGGGCTATAAAGAATTACACCAATTAAAATTACATTTGTCATCTGGGAGGCTTCACATTGAGGACTGACTGTGTGACTCTCTTTTGAGTGATGAGTGTGATCACTTAGCCATAATCACAGCCTTAGGAGCACTGCATTCTCAGAACATCTTTTCTTTTTTACATGCGGGAAAATATTAAATATTTAAGTAAAATGTTCTGTAATAGAGCATCTCCTTATGATAATCATCTGGTTTAAAATAAAGAAGGTAGAAACCTCATATCACCGTCAAATGACCAAGATTACAAGAAGAAATGAAAGTAAAAGTGTGAAGAGGGATATTCTCTCCTGGGATTGCCATTCAGGTGCAGACAGGCAACTCTTGCTGATTCCTGCTAATGGAGGAGGCATTAGCTAGAGCAAGCCAAAGCTTTAGTTTCAACTTCTTTCCTAATTGTTACAATTGACAACAGAAGTAAACCAGTTAGAGGTCATTTGTCCCAATACGCATGTCTGCTGCCCTGGCTGGTATGGCTCACTTGGTTGGGTGTCATCCTGTGCATCTGAAAGGTTGCCTGTTCAATTCCCAGTCAGGGCACATGCCCGGAATTGCAGGCTTGATCCCCAGTAGAGGGCGTGCAGGAGACAGTCAATCTATGTCTTGTCACATCGATGTTTCTCTCTCTCTCTCTCTCTCTCTCTCTCTCTCTCTCTTTCTCTCTCTCCCTCTCCCCTTCTCTCTCTAAAACTTAATAAAAATATTTAACAACAAAAACGCATGTATTTTGATAGACACATTAAGGAATTCCAACAGTGATAACATAAAACTCAACTCAAACTACATAAACATAGAATGGAAAGCTATTGCCTTTGTAACTGGGAAGTCTATGACATGGTTTAGCTTCATATGGTTTAGCTTCATACATGGCTCAGCACCGAAACAATGTGGTCAGAAATCTATTTCTTTCTCACCGTCTTTTACCTCTCCATACTTTGTATTCGTAGTCTCAGGCAAGATTTTTCTACCTGGTAGTAAAGAAAGCCACCAGCAGCTCCAAGCTTATGCTGCCTTTTACCAAATCATCTTAGAAAAAAGTATGTCTCTCTATTTCCCAGAACTCATATCAAATCTCCAAAGGACTCTCAAGAGTGCTGCTTGGACCACTTGCTGATTGGAAAGCCTGACCATTTGATTGACAGCCTTACCAGAGTCACATTGATGTGGGCGGGGAAGATCCCAGGAAAAGACTTTTCTCAGAAGAAGGGAGAATGGAGGCTGGGTAGTCAAAGGCAGATGTCCTCCAGGCACTGCTCTTCCAGTCACTTAGGACTTAAGTCATTTGCCGGGGTCTTTGGAACACATTAGCATCCCCTGGTTCAATGGCAAGACAGCACCTTACCTTCCCGCCAAGTTGTTCTTTTGAGAACAGACCCCAGAACCTTATTAGCCCCAACTACATGGAGGATTATCAGCTCAATAGCTTGCAATGGTTCCTTTATTGTAATTACCAACCATCATATAAATAAGCAGTTACTGACTTACGAACTCACTGTTTAACCAATAACCCTTGGTGGGAATTGTGATTCCTTTCCACACTATTGTAGAAGTACATAATTAAAGGCTTTTCAAATAGGTATTTCCTTCAGGCATTTGCCTGTAATAGCTCCTTCAAAGCTGTTAAGCTTTTATCATGGGAAGACCCAAGTAGAAAATACTTAGTTCACTCCTCATTGACCTAATAGAGAACAAACTCATCTTTAAGATGGTGCTAGCTTATTGCTGAGGATACATGGACAGCCTTGTAAAAAAGGTCTGGCTTGGGCTATTTGGGCAGAAAATCAAATTACTTTTAGATCACACTCACCTCGTTTAGTAATTAAATATTGACACTGACTGATCATCAGTGATTATTTCTTCAGTCCCTTGGGAAGGAAATCTTGTCACACCCTCTTGTCCAGACTTTATTACTGTTCAGTGAGGGTCCTATAACAGTAAAATGGCAGGTGTGTCCACTGGCTTCAACATATCTCATCACTGAAGCACAGAACATATTATTTGATGGAGAGTAAGTATCTTAGGGGTATTAAATATATTGGTCCCACAAAGGAAACCACAGCCAGAATCAGGAGATTGAGAGATAGATACCTGCTAAAGTGATGAACTCAAGAAAATCATGTGATATATGATACAGTTCATGCATATATCTGACACAATCATTATATGCAATGTGTATCACATTTCAAAAATTATTGGCATATCATGTTTGAGGTCTCAGTACTATATGTGGTTCAATTTAACCTGACCTGCTTAGTTTAAAGCAAGAAACTGCTAAGTGTTCAGAACTCTGTCAAAAGTATTAGGCTAAGTGAGAGAGATACAAAGATAAAAACAAAGTTTGTTCTCATAGTCACTCACCTACATCAGGACTTTATTTTTACTAACCTCATGTCTTATCATTCCCACCAACTCTCTCTAGGTTTCACTACTTCAAATTTCGTCCCCACTCTCAGAAAGTGCAGTTCCTTTTAAGGTTTCTACCTTCCTACTGGACTCTCCTTCCTTCTGCCGAGACCTTACTAAAATGTCACCTCCTTGAGGAAACTTCCTGATTCATCCAGACAGCTAGCCACATACTATCTCTGCTTCTGAAGCACATTCAAAAGGCATCTATACCCTAAGCATTTGTGTATATATTTATCTCCCCCGTTGTACTGTGGGCTCCCTATAGATCAAGATTATGCCTGACTGGTGGCTGTCTCTTTAGGGCTCTTGCAGAATACCAGGCACAAACAAGTTCCTAGAAGGATGTTGAGTAATGGTCATTTACTTGACATCATTCCTTCTTCGAGAAAAGCTATGTTGCTCCCACTGCATTTCTGCTGTCCAGGCTTCATAGGCTATTGGAAGAGATACATAAATGCATAAACTAGGATTAGACAAACTCCATCAATGCTGTAATGGACATTCAAACAACAAGCAATGGGTAGGAGGGGACTTAGAGATATGGGGGAAAGGAGGAGGGAGGAAAGGAGAGGGAAATAAAAAGAGAGGGAACAAGAAAGTTGGAGGTGAGGCATTGTAGAAGGAGGAAAAGAGCCTGAGCTGAGTGGAAAGTGAATGGAGCATGGAGAAAAAAGAAATACAGGATCGTGGTGTGGAGGGAGCATGGGGATGGTGTGCGGAAGAACTGTGGGGGGGGGGGGGGGCAGACACAACAATGCCGAATCAGAAAGAGAGGCTGGGGTAGGACTGACCTCTGAGGGGTAGGATTGCCAGCTGAGGACTCTGCAATGATGGAGATTTGAGGGTAGGAGTGACATGGAGACATCTGACCCCATCTGGGCTTTGTTTGTAGACCAATGAACAAGCTATGAAGACTTGGTATACAATGCTTTAGAACCAAAAACTCAAAGTATGCTTATGCAGAATTTAATCTCTCAGTCAATTGTAGTGAAATATGGGCCATCCAGGATGTATGAGATAAAAACAAAACAAAACAAAACAAAAAACTTGCAGGCAATCAGTCCCGGCATTCCTTATTCTCCAGATCCTCAAGCATCCCAGGCTCTTGCTCCATCCTCTATCTGGGACTCATTTCCCCAGGTTTTCTCATGGCTGGTTCTCCTTTCATGAGTTTCCCTGCTCATATATCATCTTTACAGAGGCCTTTCCTAACCACCGTGTCAAAAACAGCACCTCCATCATTCTACTCCTTTGTCCTGCTTTATTTTCCTTCAGAGCATTTCTTGACTACCTAACGTCACAGTATATCTATTTGTTTATTTTTTGTTATATATGTCCTCCAATACAAGCATAATCAAACTTTCTGCGAAGGGCCAGATAGTAAATATTTTAAAATTTGCAGACCATATGGTCTCTGTTGTAACTACTCAACTCTGCCATTGTAACACATAAGCAAGATAAACAATGCATAAATAAATGGATGTGGTTATGTTTCAATAAACTTTTACTTACAAAACTACGCTTTAGGGCAGATTTGGCCATGGGCCACAGTTTGCTAACCTCTCCTCCACTAGAAAGCTTCACTGTCTATCTTGCTCACTCTTGGATTCCCAGAGCTCGGCATATAGTAGGCACTCAATAAGTAATTTTTAAAGAATACATGAATGAATGGAGTCCTATGGAAGACAGATGAGTGTATATCACTATTATATCCATGTGATTATATATATTCCCTTTGTAATGATTAATTTTATGTGTCAACTTGGCTGGGCCACAGAGCCTAGAAATGTGACTGAACATTATTCTGAATGTTTCTGTGAGAGTGTTTTTAGATGGGAGTAACATTTAAATCAGTGGACTTTGAGTAAAACCAATTGCCCTCCATAATGTGGGTGGGCCTTACTGAATGAGTTGAAGGCCTAAAGATAACAAAAGACTGATCTCTCCTGAGCTAGCGGGGATTCTGCCTATGAATCCCCGCTAGCTAGCAGATGGCCTTTGAACTTGAACTGCTACATTGAAACTTTTCTGGTCTCCAGCCTACTGGTCCACCTTGCAGCTTTTGGACTTGCCAGCCTTCATAATCACAAATCACATAAGCCAGCACACACACACACACACACACACACACACACACACACACACACACACACTATTGGTTCTGTTTCTCTAATACACAGCATATTTACTCCACTGACAAAGTAGGAAACCAGTTGGTTCTGTAAAATTGGAAGCCTTACACTTGGTCATGTGCTGTCACAATAGAGCTTTCAATGATGCCCTGGAGTTCAGGAAAATGTTTCCATCCACCTCCAACTCTGCATCCATTCAACCAGAGTGGGTACCCTACCTGAGAGCCATACAACACTGCTCACTGCTATCGGCTCACTAGAGGCCAAGCTGTCTGAAACTTTCACACCTTGCCATTTCTATCTGAAATGACATCCCACCACTTTCTCACCTGGCTAATTCCTCTCTATTCTTTAAACAATTCCCTGGGAGCTCACACAGGATAGAGACCGGTGCCCCTCCTATAAGCCATTGCCTCATTACAGCATCATGTGAGAGATGTTGGCTTGCTTCTGTCTCCCAGAGGAGCACCAACCTCCCTGAGGGCAGGGACACCCTGATCATTTCTCTGTTCACCTCTTCCCACCTCCATTATCTGTGCCAGACTTGAAATAAAGGCACAAATGGGCAATTAGATCAAGAAACAAAAATATTTTAAGAAATAAAATATTGTAAAATGGTTTGCTTACTTGCAACCTGTGAGAATACAGCTTAGTATCACCCAAGGAAGATGCAAATTCCCAGGGTATCAGGAATCTGCTCTGTGGGCCTCTGGTTGGGCAGAACTCCCTGTGACTTAAAGGAAAATTACTCAGAGTGAGTGCCGAAGGTGGAAAGTACTGCAAATATAGGGTGTGGCAAAAGTAGGTCTACAGTTGTTGATAAAGAAAATAACACAATAATTCATAAATAATAATACCTTGTGTTTCATGTACTTACAACTGTAAACCTCCTTTTGCCTCATCCTGTATACACTCAGCTTTGCACCATTTTTCTTCCCAACTTTTCAAAACACGAATAAGGTTGGAGTGGGGTAGGAGGTGGAGTAATCAATAAGTAGCCAGAACCTGGGCAATCACATTCAGCTTTCCCATTCCAACATGTTCAGCTCTACCTATAGGAGTCATTGGAGACCCATATCTCTAATTTTTTCAATAGGCATTCAGAGGAAAACAGGATTTGTGAACAGACAACTTAGCTGAAACACATCTGATCCATTAAAGGCAGGCTCACCTGGTTGACAGGAGCTCGTATACTGTAAGCAGTAGTGTCCTGAGCAGATGGCTCCTAACTAGACTGAATTTTGTTCAAGCAGATTATAAAACCACTAGAGGCCCAGTGCACGAAATTCATGCACGGGGCGGGGGGGTCCCCTCGGCCCATCCTACACCCTCTCCAATCTGGGATCCCTCTCACAATCCAGGACTGCTGGCTCCCAACTGCTCACCTGCCTGCCTTCCTGATTGCCCCTAACCACTTTTGCCTGCCAGTCTGATCACCCTCTAACCACTGCCCTGCCAGCCTGATTGATGTCTAACTACTCCCCTGCCAGCCTATTTGCCCCCAACTTCCCTCCTCTGCCAACCTGGTCACCCCTAACTGCCCTCCCCTGCAGGCTTGATTGCCCCCAACCCCTTGCAGGCCTGGTCCCTCCCAAATACCCTCCCCTGCTGGCAATCTTGTGGTGGCCATCTTGTGTCCACATGGGGGCAGGATCTTTGACCACATGGGGCCAGCTATTTTGATCTTGTGTGTTGGAGTGATGGTCAATCTGCATATTATTCTTTTATTAGATAGGATAGAGGCCTGGTGCATGGGTGGGGGCCAGCTGGTTTGCCCTAAAGGGTGTCCCAGATCAGGGTGGGGATTCCCATGGGGCGTGGGGCAGCCTTGGCAAGGGGCCTGTGATGGTTTGCAGGCCAGCCACGCCCCCTGGCGACCCAAGTGAGGCCCTGGTATCTGGGATATATTTATCTTCTACAATTGAAACTTTGTAGCCTGGAGCAAAGCCAAGCCTTCTGCTCGCTCTGTGGCTGCCGCCATTTCTGTTTGGATTTGTTTACCTTCTAGCATTGAAACTTTGTAGCCTTAAGCGAAGGCCTGGGCCGGCCAGGGCAGGTTGAAAGCTTGGCTTCCTCAGTCGCCGGGGGCAACCCTAGCCTGCTCTCTCCAGCTCCGTGGCTGCTGCCGCCATTTTTCTTGGAATTTATCTTCTGTAATTGAAACTTTGTATTGTTGAGTGAAGGCCTGGGCCCGCCAGGGTGTATGGAAAACTTGGCTTCCTCTATTGCTGGGGAAACCCAAGCCTCCCTCCTGCTCTCTGTGGCCGCAGCCATCTTGGTTGGGGTTTATTTGCATATTTGCTCCAGATTGGCTGGTGGGCGTGGCTTGTGGGTGTAGCAGAGTTAGGGTCAATTTGCATATTACTCTTTTGTTAGGTAGGATAGGCTCCCTGGTTGTTTCGCTGACTTGCTCTAGAACTATTGTGGTTCATGCCTTTATTTCTCAGCCTCAGTTTCTGCATCTGTAAAACAGGGCCAAGGATTCCTGCTGCCTGCTGCTCCGGAGGGTAATGCAAACCACAGAGCCAGTGTCTGTAAAGCACTTTACATTTCCATTTCTTCCTCTGTGTATCTGAAGTAGGATTATTATTACTGGGAAAATGTCAGTGATCATCTGAAGGGGTTATTTCAATCAAAATGCTTTCTTCAGGAACATTTCATAAAGGAAAAGCAGAAGCACGCACAATCTCCTTGGAACTATCATAATTAGTCCCAGTAACAGTTGGGCCTTTTTATTTTCAGTTCATTTATAGTCAGATTCTATAAAATTGAAAACATCCAACATCTGGGCCAAAAACTTGTACAAAGCCAGAGAGCCCCCCAAATGGGCATATGTGGGCTTCAGTGGCATAGCAGCCAGATGTACTTTTTGCCTCAACTACTCTTTTCAACCTTTAGAGAAAAAAAAATTATAATTGAATTTTCACACTTACAAAAGCCCTTGTTTGGGTTACTTCTCTAATTTTTAAAAAAGTCTCTTTCTGATTAGTTGCACATTTAAGACTCTCAACAATCAGAAATTTCTAGAAAAGCAATCGCCTAAGAATGTATAAAAGCATTTGGAGTTCCAGTTGTAACCATGTAAACTTTTACAAGGACAAATAGTAGTTAACAATGATGGTTCCTTCATTAAGGGTGGGTCCTGTTTGAAGCACTTAAAAGGTATTATGCCATTTAATCTTTGCATCCAGTCCATGAAGTAGATTCTATTATCTTCTCCATTTTACAGGGAAAGAATCCAAGTAACAGACAGATTAGGTAACTTGCCCAAAGCACCATTAGTACAGAAAAAAGTAAAGTGTTTGGGTTGCATCTTGATGTTTAAAGAGAAATTTCACTTAAGTCAACCTTAATACAGCAAGAACCTGAGACAATCTTTAATATAATAAAGTTATCCCGATGAGATTAAATCTCTTTCTCTCCTGGGAAGAGCTGCATAGAGCCTTTGACACGACTCTCAGAGATCAGACAGTGTGGGCTTCAGGTAACAATTCGACTCCAGAATTGGCCCCAATTTCTGCCATCTTCTTTGATATTCTGGGGGAAGAAAACACACACACACACACTCACACACACACACACACTAACACTAACTTATTCCAGCTATTTGCTGAAGAAGAGCTGTTGTTTTCAGCATTCCACCCAACACCATCTAAAAGCTTTTTCAGGGAAGCAGGGGGATTTGCTGGGTGGCCAACCAGCCTTAGAACACCTGCTGGGGGGTCCATCGAAGAGCTTTGTGAACAAGGATAAAGAGAGCACATTAGTGTTGCCTTGTTTCATGAAAAGGAAACACACACAACAAAACCTAATTACAAAATCTCATTTTGCAAACTCAAGGTAACATGTGCTGCCTGGGGCTCAGGCCCAACCCCCGTAGGGTTCTCCGCCATGTGCTTTCTGAAGGAACATCTGATTCGACTCCAAGGGCTGGGTTAGATAAAACCGGAAGGGTTTATGTGCACAGCATTTAACTTTAAATATTTCTTCATGGAAATTTACAATGCACATAATTTACATATTCAATACCAGTGACAATTTACTTCTCCCATCTGAGCAGGGCTTTCAACTATGCCACTTGAACTAAATTAATAAACAGTAATTACAGAATGTTGTGTGAGCTAGCTGTTGATGTTGAGCAGATTCTAATCAACACCTTCTTTTAAGGGCCAATTAAAGCTGAATGTATGCAATATAAACATCTTCGAGTATTTAGACATGAAGCACAGAACAAGGTAAAAAAAATTAAAATCTGAACAATTAGACAAGAGATGAGCCAGTCAAATCTAGAGATATGGACCCTTTTCAGCCAGTCTCAAAGGTCATGTTAATTTCTTCAAATGGGGAGATTTTGGGTGAAATGGGGAGGAGTTCCAAGGATTCATTCAGCCAAATCCCATCCATTTTGAGATTTCTTCAAATTTTGTATTATTTTCCATACGCTTTAAGTTGCCTGGCATTTTTTTAAATTACCTCAAAACACTTTTTCTCCTTAATTCATGTGCATCTCAGTGAAAACTTAATCTCCATATTTCTGACTTATTTTATGTATGAACCATCTATCTGTTACTTGGTATCTGAGAAACCTTTCCCTAAATCCCATCTTTGGCCATCCAGGCGCTTTGCAAAGCACAGAGGATGCCCAGGCCCCTCTCTGGGGCTTACATTCCAAATAAATAGAACACACCAATCGCTGAGGAGAGGGCCTAGAAGCTATGGGAAGAAGAAATTGAACAGCCTCTTACTCACCTGCCGTCCTCAGATTCAACTGCTTCTGCTTCCTCACCTGGCAGCATCCTGGCCGGCTCCATGGCTCTGGGAAAGTTAGTAAAGGGGAGACAATCCACTAACGATAAAATGGTTTCGTTTTTGTTTTGTTTTTTTGTTGTTTGTTTTGTTAATCCTCACCCAATAATATTTTTCCATTGATTTTTGGGAAGAGTGGAAGAGAGAGGGAAAGACAGAGAGAAATATCGATGTGAGAGAGACACACTGTTTGGTTGCCTACTACACAAGCCCTGACCAGGGCCTGGGCCCCGGAGGACCCTGCAACCAAGGTACGTGCCCTTGACCAGAATCAAACTTGGGACCCCGCTTTGGTCTGCAGGCCGATGCTCCATCCACTGAGCCAAACCGGCTAGGGCAATGGTAAAATGTTTTGGATAACACAGCTGCAATAGTACATGGTAGTGAATGGGTTTCTCCAATAGCTGGGAGACATGGGTAACCACATTGCTTCCAAAATATCCATCTCAAGAGGTTGGAATGGGAGCAAGTTGCCTGTAAATGCCACTTTCCATAGCACAGAAGGAGGGAGGCATCCCTGTGAGAAGTCTGGGATCAGCGTAGTGAGAATATGTGCATTAGGACACATAACCCTGCCTTCCCCTTTCTATCTCAGCCCCCAAGGCTGAACCTCAGCAATGCCCTCAGGATACTTGACTCCTTTTAGAACACACTCCCTTCCTCTTTCCCTCTTTTCTACTCGAATCTCCCTTTTCTCTCTCCTGGACTTGCCTCTTCTCTGACTGTCTAAGCTACACTCAAGCCTAGCCGCAGGCTTATTATCCCAGTCTCCCTCCCCCTCCATCCTTCTGTAATCCACCTTGTTAAAAACTTACCCATAAATTGCTTTGAAGTAACGCCCAGAAAAGCTGACTTTGGTTAGTTACCCATTCCATTGACAGGCATGCTCATCTTCCCCCATAACCAGAATACAAACTGTCTGAGGACACAGATTTTGTAATCGCATGGCTTCTCCATAGCCCTAGCATAGGCCTATTTCTGTGAATAACCACTAAATGAATATTTGTTGGATGAATATGAATGAAGCTTTTTTTTAAGTCAACAAAATGAAAGTCTCTGTTTGGCTTCAAGTATTTCCTCAATAACATTTGGAAGTATAATGATAGACTCTGTGCCAGAAATCAAAATTTTAAGGTAGTTCTTATTCACTTGTCACGTATTAAAGTGGGAGAATTGTGGAGCCACGGGGCTGGGAGGGACCAAAGGAAATAATTTTATCCCACAGTCCTGCCTCTGAAGAAGACTACTAAATATACTCTGGAAAAAATAGTTGCTGATTTTTGCCCTGTACATAATCATAAGCACGGTACTAAGTAGCATCACTTGTTGAGTGCTCACTACAGGAAGGAAAGGACCCTCCTTGCTGTCACTGAGGCCTTTAAAAACCCACTAGAGGCCTGTTGCACGAATTCGTGCACCAGTGGGTCCCTCAGCCTGGCCTGTGGGATCGGGCCAAAACCGGATCTCTGAAATCCCCTGAGGGGTCCTGCATTGCAAGAGGGCACAGGCCAGGCCGAGGGACCCCACTGATGCACGATCGGGGCCAGGGAGGGATGCAGGAGGTTGGCCAGCCAGGGAGGGACCTCAAGAGGGCTCCAGGACATGTCCAGCCTATCTCACTCAGTTCCTATTAGCTGACCCCAACAGCAAGCTAACCTACTGGTTGGAGCATCTGCCCCGTGGTGGTCAGTGCACATCATAGCAACTGGTCGACTGGTTGACTGTCTGCCCCCTGGTGGTCAGTGCACATGATAGCAACTGGTCGACCAGTTGACTGTCTGCCCCCTGGTGGTCAGTGCATGGCATAGCAAGCAGTTGAGCAGCCTTATCATATCACTAGAGGCCCGGTGCACGAAATTCGTGCACGGAGGGGGGTTGTCCCTCAGCCCAGCCTGTACCCTCTCCAATCTGGGACCCCTCAAGGGATGTCCGACTGCCGGTGGGATCGGGCCTAAACGGGCAGTTGGACATCCCTCTCACAATCCAGGACTGCTGGCTCCCAACTGCTTGCCTGCCTGCCTTCCTGATTGCCCCTAACCGCTTCTGTCTGCCAGCCTGATCACCCCCTAACCACTCTGCTGCCAGCCTGTTTGCCCCCAACTTCCCTCCTCTGCCGGCCTGGTCACCCCTAACTGCCCTCTCCTGCAGGGTTGATCACCTCCAACTTCCCTCCCTTGCAGGCCTGGTCCTTCTCAACTGCCCTCCCTTGCAGGCTGGGTGCCTCCCAACTGCCCTCTCCTGCTGGCCATCTTGTGGTGGCCATCTTGTGTCCACATGGGGGCAGGATCTTTGCCCACATGGGGGCAGCTATATTGTGTGTTGCAGTGATGATCAATCTGCACATTACTCTTTTATTAGATAGGATAGAAGCCTGGTACAGGGGTGGGGGCCAGCTGGTTTGCCCTGAAGGCTGTCCCGGATCAGGTGGGGGTTCCCTTGGGGCATGGGTCGGCCTGAGCGAGGGGCCTGTGGTGATTTGCAGGCCAGCCACACCCCCTGGCTAGGAGGAGGCGAGGCCAGTGGGGGCCGCTCCACCCTCTGCCCACCCTCCCTTCCATACAGGCCTCTTCAGGCCCAGTCTGTTTTGTTTTCTCATTCTGAGAGAGGCTCCAAGAGCGAGCTGGGAGGGCGGGAAAGAAAGGAAGAAAAGGCTGTGAGCTGGTGGGCGCTGTGTGTGTCTGTGTGTGTGTGCAGTTGTGAGTGAGTGTGAGTGCCGGCCCCACCTCCCCCATCCCCGTCTCTGCTGCCACAAGTCCCCACCCACCAGAGCCTGCTGTGCATGCAGCCTGGGTGTTAGGTCGAGCCTCTGATCATTGTGCATGTGATGGACCCAGAGTTTTTATATATTAGGATGATCTTGAAGAAAATGCTCAAAGGCCCTGAGCCTTTAACAGTATCCTCCCTGTGTAGTTGTTATAAAGGTTAAATGACTAACGTAAGGTCAGACATATAGGTCAATGGAATAGAATTAAAAGTCCAAAAACAAATCCTTACATTTTTATGATGAATTAATTTTCTACAAGGATGCCAAGACAATTCAACAGGAAAGAATCATCTTTCAACTAAGGGTGCCGAGACAACTAAATATCAACATGCAAAAGAATGAACTTAAACCCTTACTTCACAGCATATATGAAAATTAACTAAAATAAATCATACATGTAAATATAACAGCCAAATTATAAGAGTCTTAGAAGCAAACATAGGAGTAAATTGTTATTACACTGGGTTAGGCAGTGATGTTCGAGATATGACATCAAAAAGCACAAAAGACAAAAGATGAAATAGATCAATTAGACTTCATCAAAATTAAAGAATTTGTGGTGTTAAAGGACATTCTCAATGTGAAAACACAACCACAGAATAGGAGAAAATATTTTCATATTACATCTCTGATAAGGAATTTATATCCAGAATATTTAAAGAACTCTTAAAATTGAATAATAAAAAGACAATAACAAATAACTCAATTTAAACATAGGCAAAGGAGCCATGGCTGGTGTGGCTAAGTTGGTTGAGCATTGTCCCAAGCATGTAGAGGTGGGAGGTTCAATTCCCAATCAGGATACATGCATACTTGATCCCTAGCAGGGGATGTGCAGGAAGCAGCCAGTTGACATTTCTCTCGCACATTGGTATTTCTCTCTCCCCACTTCTCCATTCCTCTCTCTCTAAAATCAATGAAAACATTTTTAAAAATATTTTTATTGACTTCAGAGAGGAAGGGAAAGGGAGAGATAGATAGAAATATCAATGATGAGAGAGAATCATTGATCAGCTACCTCCTCACGCCCCCCACCGGGGATCAAGCCTGCAACCCAGGCATGTGCCCTTGACCAGAATCGAACCTGGGACCCTTCAGTCCACAGGCTGATGCTCTATCCTGTGAGCCAAACCAGTTAGGGCAATAAAAATATATATTTTTAAAAATAGGCAAAGGATTTGAATAAACATTTCTTCAAAGAAAATATACAGATGAAAAGTTGTTCAACACCATTAGTTATTAGGGAAATATAAATCCAAACCACAATGAGATACCACTTCTCACTCCCTAGGATAGCTAAAATAAAAAAGATAGACAATGATAGTCTGGCAATTCCTCAAAAAGTTAAACATAGAATTACCATATAACTCAGCAATTCTACTGTCATGTAAATACCTATAAATATCAAAACATATGTCCACCAAAACACTTGTACATTAATGTTCATAGTAGCATTATTCAGAATACAGTAGTCCCCCTTATCCATGGTTTCACTTTCTGCAGTCTCAGTTACCCATGGTCAACAGTGGTCTAAAAATATTAAATAGAAAATTCTAGAGATAAACAATTCGTAAGTTTGAAATTTTGCACCATCCTGAGTGGTGTGATGAAATCTCTCTCTATCCCATTCCTTCCCACCTGGGATGTGATTCATCCCTTTGTTCTGTGCATCCACAACGTATACGCTACACACCTGTTAGTCACTTAGTAGTCATCTCTGTTAGCAGATATTTTGAGAGAGAGAGCACATTTACATAATATTTATGACAGTATATCATATAATTATTCTATTGTATTATTAGTTATTGCTATTAATCTCTTACTGTACCTAATTTATAAATTAAACTTTATCATAGGTGTGTCTGTATAGAAAAACCAGTATATATAGGTTTAGGTGCTGCCAGCATCCACTGGGGGGTTTGGAACACATCCCCTATGGATAAGGGGGGCTACTGTAGTCAAAAAGTGGGGACACTCATATGTCCATCAAATGATGAAGCAACAAAATATGGCATATCCATACAATTGAATGTTCTTTGGCAATAAGAGAATATAAAGTATTGACATTTCTTCAACATGAATAAACCTTTAAATTATGCTAAGTGAAATAAGCCATATATTGAATTATTTCAATTATGTGAAATGTTCCAAATAGGAAAATCCATAGAGACAGAAAGTAGATTAGTGGTTTCCGGAGGCTACAGGGATGAGGGGAATAGGGAGTAACTGCTGATGGATATGTTTTTCTATTTGGGGAGATCAATGTGTTCAGGAAATAGATAGTGGTGATGATCACACAATTCTGTGAGTATACTAAAAGCACCGAATTATACATTTCAAAGGGGTGAATATTATGGTATGTAAATTATATCTCAGTAACGCTATTATAAAAATAATTAAGAACTTTAAAAGAAGATTAAATGAGATACTTGGTATATGCTAAGTGCACCATAAATGCTGGTTAATATCATAATGTTTGCCTCTGTTGTTTATGTGTTACTCTTATCCTGCTGTAATGTCCACATTTATTTCTGGACACTAACACATGGTCTCCTTGAAGATAGGGGCCATGACTTGCTTAGCACCCATGCCTTGTTTACTTCTCTCTTCCCAGTCCCTGGAGAGATGTTTCACATAGAAAAAAAAAACTATACATTACATAACAACACGAAACGTAACAATAGACAAGTTAAAATGAATGAGTCGGCATGTGAGATTTTTCAGAGACATATTTAGCACTTCTATATTATGCTGGACTTGGGCTTAGACATTTTCAGGAAAACACAGTCCAATCTGCATGGATGCTAACAGTTCCAGGGACCCTCCACAGATATTTGAAGCCCGGAGTTTGGAGGAAGAGAGAGAAGGGAGAAAACAAAGATGAGTGAATTCTAGTGGCAATCTTTGAGGTCTTACTTGGTCTAACTCATTCACTGAGTTTCTGTCCTTCTGGGTTAAAGTTCTTTGTAAATTAACAAATTCAGATTTCAGAACATGGAAAAGTTCGGAGCTAATAAGAAATCCAAAGTTTTTAATTATTTTTATTCTAAAACACAATGTTCACACAATAAGCTGCAAACAGCTCTTTCTGAGCTCCTAAGATATAATTTTGTAATTCCACTCCTGTTTTACATAGGACTTCACTCTCCCTCCCTGTTCCCATGAGAGATTGGCTATCAGTTAACGGCATATATCCTGCTAAGCCTGAGTATGGCCTAAAAATCCTTCTCAACACAATACTCCAAGAAACCACTACTGACCTACTTGACTTACCTATTGCTGTATAACAAATTGCTCCAAAACTTAGTAGCTTAAAATGACAACCATTTTATTATTGCTTATAATTCTTTGGGTTCACTGGGCCTAACTAGATGGTTCTTCTATCCCCTGTAATGATGCCTGGAATGAAATTATCTGAAAGCTTAACTAAACTAGAATTTCCAAGATGGCTTAAGTACATGGATGACAGTTTGTATAGGCTTTCAGCTGAGAGCTCAGATGGAACCATTGACTGGATAACCTCTGTTCTCTCTGTATTATACTATAGCATGGCAGATGGGCTTCAAGAGTGGAAGTTGCCAGTCCTAGAACATCAACCATTTCCACAATATCCTATTGGTCAAAGTCAGTCATAATATCAGCCCACATTCAAGTGGAAGAGAAATAACCTCTACCTCTTAATGTAGAGAGCAGTTTGTGCCTACAGCTAGGAAAGAAGTTGTTGGGAGCCAACTTCTGAGTGCTTCTACAGTCTACTATCTGACCACAGAAATTCATGTTCCTCTCATGTGCAGAATATATCTCCTCCCTCCCTAGATTCCCCAAAGTCTCATCCTATCATGGTTACAGCATCACTGCAAAGTCTGAAGTTACATTACAGGTAGAGTGGCAGATGGTCCTTTGTGTATGGTCTCTCAAGTACCAGGACATAGGAACTAAACAGTTAACTTTTCTATTACCCACACACCCAACATATAACAATGAAAAAAGGACAGGATGACCACAATAGACACTTCCATTCATAAGTAGGGGAGTGGTATAGGAGGCACATAAAAGTCACTGGTTCATAGCAATTCGGAAATTATCCAACTCTAAAGTCAGGGAATGTTTCTGGAGAAGCAGTTTTCCATGGCTCTTGGCTCTGCCCTCTGAGCTCTTGGCTTCACCCTCTGAATCATTCTTTCTTTTCTATTAGAAATGCTTTATGATTGCAGTGGAATAGATTTCTCAATCTGCTTTCTGACCGCTAGAGGTTAGAACTTCAGAAACTTCTTCTGTTTTTGAACTATGTCCAAGCTTATATAATCATTTTACAATTTTTGTAGACTTCCTACATATAAAATTATAATTCAATCCATCCAAAATAACCCACAACCGTAAATTTTTCTAAAATAAGTTTCTTTCTACCTTGGGCTGGGGGTCAGGGTACTATGGGAAAATGCCACTAAAACTCTCAGAAACTCTTTTGTCTAGCTGAGAGAGTATGGGAAGCAAACCCTTAAGATTTCTTAGAATCCCTTTGTCTAACTCCACAAGACACAAACTTAAATCTTGCTGAGGTTTCGCAAAGGATCTTAAACCACATCTTTGATCCAATCTTGACCTTCAAGGCCATATTTTACTGGCAGTGCCATGGAATTAATCTCTGCTTTCAGGTTTTAATTTAATTTAAGGATCCTTGACATGCTGAAGAGGTTGGGAATGAGAAACTATTTTATTTTCCAACTCAGCATATCCTGGTTTGGGAATGTTTCCTCCTGATTTTGCTAGAAAATTAAATAGTTCCTTCTTTAATTTATCTCTTTTTATTTGTACATTGTCAGGCACCACTAAAACCAATTACTTGGCCTTTTCAACATTCTACCTGATAATCTCCTCAGGAAAATCCACACGTTCATTAGATATATATTTTATATCTTCCATGTTATTTCAGTGCCACTTACTGCCACTACATAATTCAGGTCACCTGTTCTCTAGCCTCTAACACAGTTATTCTCTCTTCCATCAACATTCTTTCTCAAGACCCTTCTGGACTACACTCACTGCCTGGTTCCAAAGGTTTATGTTTTTTTTTTTTTTTAATATATTTTATTGATTTTTTACAGAGAGGAAGAGAGAGGGATAGAGAGTTAGAAACATCGATGAGAGAGAAACATCGATCAGCTGCCTCCTGCACACCCCCCACTGGGGATGCGCCCGCAACCAAGGTACATGCCCTTGACCGGAATCGAACCTGGGACCCTTGAGTCCGCAGGCCGACGCTCTATCCACCGAGCCAAACCGGTTTCGGCCAAAGGTTTATGTTTTTGTTATAGCATTGTCTCACTTCTAGGTAAAAATTATTGTTTTAATAATCTATTAATTATTTTAAAAACTACTGCAAAATTGAGTAGCCTAAAACAACCATTTTTATTGTTTCTCACAATTCTGTGGGTCAGGAATTTGGACAGGGCAGAGCAGAGGTGATTTATCTGTTCCTCGTGTCTTATGCTGGGACTAGAGCATACAGAGCAGCTTCTTCACTTGCATGTCTAATGGTTCAGCTGGGGTGGCTCAGAGGGGCATAGGGTGGACGGAATGAGTTGCCTGAGGTCATATGCCTGAAGTCTCAGTTGTTGGCTGGATTCCTGGTTCTCCCTCATGGAGTCTCAGGGTCTCTCCCTTACCACATGGCCTCTCCATGTGGTCTCTCTAGCAGCACAAACAGACTTCTTATAGAGGAGCTCAGGACTACCAAGAGCAAAAAGCAAACACTGTCAGGCCTTCTTAAGGCTTAGGCCAAAACTGGCACAACCCTACTTCTACTTGGTTAAAGCAAGTTAGGGGAGCATCCTAGATTTGAGGGAGGTAGTTACACAATGGTGTGAATACCAGGAGGAGTGATTCCTTGGGGGGCGCCATTATAACCGACTACCACACAATCTATTGGAACTGGGAAGGGGGGTGAATTTTGTTTGCCATTTCTGACCTTTTGCTAGACCTATTTGTTCTAGTCTGAAGCATATCACAGCTGAAACACAGATGTGTGACATCACATTGTAGCTCTGCCCCATGCTGGTTCCGTGGCATCACACACTGATATGTGTCCTCTTCTTCCCCTCCCTTTACCATTAATCCCCACATGGCCCTCAACAGACTCATGTAAACTATTAGTGTTTGGTGCGCTTCCTTCACTCATGTTACCCATAGAGCATTTGGAGAAGATGCTTCAGATGGCCTCAGCCAAAAATTTGCTATTAATAGCAGTTCTCACTTCTGGAAGGCCAAACTATTTGCACCAAAAATACAGACACCAGATAACCTGATGCACAGTGGGGACACCGTGTTTCATCTGATATGAGGTAAATGGCAACGGTAAGCTCAAGTCTGGGAGAAGGTGTAAGGAACACTGAGAATATAGCTACCAGAAGGGGTCTTGCCACAGAGTTAATGTGTGGGTTGCAGGAGTCTGCCAACTCCCCAAATTGCATGCAAATATTTAGATGTTTGTGTGTTGTTCTGGGGAAAAGACCCATTCACTTTTATTAAAAGTGATTCTATGAACCAGAAAAACCTAAGAACCTAGTTTCACATAGAATTATGTGACACACTTTCCTGTCATTCAAAGACCAACTTACAACTTGCGTTAAACCACATCTTCCCACTTCAGTATGAAGAATTGTAGGCTTGATCCATCATGTATATCCAAGGTAAGAGCCATCCAGCTCTATTACTCCACTGCATGATCCTTTTGCTCCTCTTTTTCTTCTTGCCCTTCTTTTCTTTCCTTCTCCATATCCTTCCATTTTAGCTCACATCCTGAATATTTTACCTTTTTAAAAAAAACATGGCAGCCATATCCCTGGGCATGACTTGACCTATTTCTAACATTGATTGGCCAGTAACAGATAAGATGTTATAGGCAGAAGATTATCTCACACCCATGAAGTAACTTAATCTGAGATGAGAACTAGTAAATTACTAGTATACTTAAACACTAGCCCTTGTTTCTGTGTACCTTTTTTCTCACTCAGATATATGCGTTCCCTTAACAACAATAAGAATGGAGTTGCCTTATGTTGTAGTGTGTTATTTTGATTAACTTATTCCAGTGATTTTCAATAATCTCACATGTGAAAGTGCAGAAAATTTTCCCTTTAATTTACAGTTTTCTGTTCCATGTTATGTGTATTCCAAATGGAGAAGAGGAGTTTCTTTATATGGATGCAGCCACTCACAGATATCATCAGCTCCTCATGCTAATTCAATCCATTAAGTGTCAAAGGGACCAGATGCCCAGCTATGTTCAGTGGTGAACACAAAGGAGAGTGAGACAGATTGTCTGGCCTCAAACTGCTTACCCTGCAGTGGGAGAGACAAATAAGAACATATACAAATAAGAAGAGGCAGTGAAGCATTAGACTAGAGATCTAATAGCCTTGGCTCTGCCTTCAATTCCTTCTAGAACTCTCTATTCTTGCTATTTCTCCCTTGTTGCTTTCCTTAAATAAAGAAACCAAAAGGGCAAAAGTGGAAGTCGAAGAGCCTCTCACTCCAGCTTCTTGTCTTGCTTCCCTTATTCCTCACGTGCATTTGTCTTCCTCTTTCTGTTCTTTGACCCAGGGAATGGACACTTGCCCATTTTGGCCTCCTCTGCTTCAGCTTTCTGAGCTCTGGCCCCTCCTCCTCCTCCACCACTTCACCCAATGAGTATGTGCTACTGGCTGATATGTCCACACTCCGCGCTAGGCCCTTACAGGCATAAAGATGAATCTAATCACTGTCTAGAGAAAGCTTGCTTACCAAACTTTCTATCTCCCAAGGATCTATCTCGCCTTCATATTGCTCTTCTCTTTTATTTCTCCACTCTCTCTCTTCAAACTATTTTTATTTCCATCCCAACTGCTGTGAGAGGCCTCCTATGAGAAGGAAATTATCTATAATGGAATAGGAACATTAAAAGCCTCAGTTTCCTTGGAAATTATTGATCTCATGAGGGGTTCATATTGGGTTTTGAATTTTGAGGACTAAACTATGAGAAACTTTGTTTTTCTAACCAGACTATTTTAATACTTACCCTTTCTCACTCTTCTTCAGAGATTGTTTTTTTAAACTTCATGCTATTAGAATTTTCTATAAGCTCCAATCAATGTAAGATTATGAAGGAACACCTTTTCAAACCCCGAAACTTGAACTAAATATCTCTAAGGTAGGAAGCGTGGAAGCGCTCAATACCCACATCTCTGTGTGGGCAAGCCTGAATGTGCCTATGGGACAAGGTGTCGCTCAGCTGGTCTGTGTGAGCCCCTGGTATGCTGCCCAAGTTCAAGGGTATGCTAGTAATAGTTATCAGTTCTTTATCATTCATTTATTCACATAAATATATTCTGAGTACCTACCATGTAGGAGGCACTAAGTTGTATGTTGGGATTATAACAATGAATAAGACAAACACAGCTCATGCTTTGATGGAATTTTCAGTCCAGCTAGGAATATAAACAATCAAATATGCACAGTAGCTCCTAATAGCATCCTGCATGTTATGATATCACTCACTATGTACCAGGCTTTCTGCTAGCTGTGCTATATTCTTATCTAATTTAATGTTCACAACACCCCTAAAAGCTCAGCACCATTATTCTCTCCACTTTACATCTGAGGAAACAAAAACAAAGTAGTGAAATAACTCACCCCAAATCACAGAGCTCTGAACTCTATTCTGTCAGACTCCATAACCAGAGTTATTATCTGCCACACAACACTGTCTCACACAAAATGGAAAGACGGTACCTTGCTTGACATCATAAACTGACTGTGATCAGGATTGGGGAAAATTAAAAGAAGCAACATCAGCAGTGTCTTGAGCTACTCACCTGCAGAGAGCTCTCTTATGAGAATTGGGAATAAGATAACAGCATGTTTTTAAAAGGTCATTCTCTCTGACCCCAACCATTTTGTAATTCTAAGAGTGAAAGGATCTCTGCAAAATGAATAAAAGTGACAAGAGAAATGTTTTCTAAGAGGTTTTCACTCATTTTCACAAAGGCTATATTCATATTTCCAAGGCTTTGTCATAAACTCAAGACTAAAAATAAAATAAAGACCAGCCCCCCCTTTGTAAGAAGAAAAAAGAGAGGCAGAGAAAGAAGGGACTGCACACAAAAGCACAGTTTTAAAATTCTGATTCCGGCCAAGGTCAGTAGACTGCCCGGGTCCAGACAACCCCAACTGGAACCCAAAGTTTGTAAATGCCTCATATCTCACTCCCTGGGGTGTGATGGGACATATTCCTATGGCAGTTGTTACCACTTAACAGGTCAAAATAGATGCTATTCTTTGATTTTCCTGGCAAGATCTTCTTTTACCAGCAGAAAAGAATAAAAACTTAATTCTTACAAAAAGAGTTCTCAAGAAAGTGAATCTAAAAAAAAAGTTTACTCTGGCAAAACTTGCTTCATAAATAATTTTCTGCTATAAATTGGGGATTATAAATGATATTTTAAGGCAATTTCTGCAAGGACAACTTGCCAGAATGCTCAGAATAACCAACAGGGTGATTTTTTGCATTTCACTTCCCTGGGCCTCAGTTTCCTTTTCTATAAATGAGAATATTTGGGCTTTATCATTCTCCTTCTGGATCTAATAATTTGTGAATGCATTCCATGAACTCAAATTGGATAGTTCCTTATCCTGATCATCTTTCCAACAGATGCATTCCCATAGGAAACCAGACTCTGTGAGCATTTATAGCAAACCATATTATGGCTCAGTGGGTAGGCCACCCAGCCTCGATGGCCTTCCTCATGCCAGGAGAGGTATGAGATAGGGCAAAACGTAAGGGAAAATTAAAGTTAAAAATGGTTTATAAAACTTCCTGACTTGGGAAAACAGTAAGGCTCATACCAACTAAATTTAAAGGGAAGGAAACCACATATTATGATCTATATCACGAGGGTAATATTTTAAAAATATTAATCCTCTGTATACTTTTTACCTCTTCTTTTAAATTATGTTTCATAGCAGCCACTCTGCCTCTTGAATACGAAGGAAGTAGAGAGAGTGCCACTTCAGGAGGGAGAAAGTAATGGTGTGTGTGTAGGTAGGGACAGAAGGAGGGGTTCTTCCACCAGAATGAAGAGAAAAATTAAAATCTGTCCTTCTAACCCTCAGTGGATTGTAGGAAGCATAACGGCACAGAGGGAGGGCAGAAATGATGGGACATGCATGCCGTGAATAGTTTCTCTCAGCCAAAGTTTTTGAGAGTTAATTGTTGCTGCATAACTAGTTATCAAAAACTTAGCAGTTAAAATAGCATGCATTTATTACCTCCCAGGTCCTCTGCTTAGCATCTCACAAGGCTGCAATCAAGATGTCAGCCCCACTGTGTTCTCATCAGGAGGCTTGCCTGGGGAAGAATCCCTCTCAAAATCACTCGGGTTGTTGGCAGTTTTCATTTCCTTGTGATAGTAGAACTCAGGACCCTTGTTTCTTACTGGCCCCTCAGATCCTAGAGATCACCCACAGTTCCTCCAGGTCAGGCGTCCTCAAACTATGGCCCGCGGGCCACATGCGGGTGTTTTTGCCGTTTTGGTTTTTTTACTTCAAAATAAGATATGTGCAGGAATTTGTTCATAGTTTTTTTTAAACTATAGTCCAGTCCTCCAACGGTCTGAGGGACAGTGAACTGGCCCCCTGTTTAAAAAGTTTGAGGACCCCTGCTCCAGGTCATTCACATTTCTTGCCACATGGATTTTACCAACATGGCCACTTTATCAAGTCAGCAAGGTAAGTCGGTAGAGTGAGTTTATTAGAAAGATGGAGTCTTACAGAATGTAATGCAATCACAGAACTGATATTCATCTCTTTGCCATATTCTGTTGGATAGAAGCAATCACAGGTTTCACACACCTACAAGGGGTAGAGATTATACAAGAGCATGAAAAACAGGAAGTGGGGATTATAGGGGTCACCCTGAACTCTGTCGGCCACAAATACCAAAAGACAGAGACCCTTGATCTTGTCTAAGTCTGGAGAGAGACTTTTTGTGGAGTACTGCTCTCTCCCCCATGCCCAGCATGTGGTGCCATATCAGAGCAAAATCATGGTTAGACTGAGAGAAGGTCTGAATTAGTCTTCTGGAGTCTCCTTTTTGTATGGAAAGTATTCAGAAGTTCCTGGATGGTCTAGTGAAGAAACTGGAAAGTAACTTACTTGCTGGACAGTCAGCTTACCAGAGAGGTTATCATACTGGAGCAAAGTGATCCTGTGGCCAACAGCAGCCCAGGCCAGTAAGCACGTAGGAATCACAGTCAGACCTCGGAAGAGCTGGGCCATTACCAAGCTGAGAGAGAGCTCAAGTTTCCAACAGCAGCAGATGCCAGCTGGGCAAGTGCTAACAATACAGGGAAAGTACAAAATCCAACAGGGCTAGTGCGGACTCAGAGAACCACCAAGAACCTGCAGAAAGACCTCTGGGACCACTCCCCATCACCATGGCAACGAAGTCACTTCCCCCAATCTATCATCTTGAGGGGGAGGATTCTGCCTGAACATTTACCTGAAAGAGATCATTTTAAACCAAAAGGAGACTGACATATTGTTAATTGGTTCATTTAAAGTTCACGTTTGTTTCCCTGCTACCCTCAGGCTGGAGGATCTTGAAGAAAATTCAGTCAGTTATAGAGAAATAAAGAAATTACATTTTCTTTGCACAATTGGATTGTGTGAGTAAATTCGTAATTTTGCTACACCTGCTATGTAACAGATACTATACACATATGTTTTCATAGAATTCTCCCACAATCCTATGAGGTAACTGTTATTATATTCCCATTTTACAAATGAAGTTGAAACTCTAAGAGGTTAAATAATCTGTGCAAGGTCACACAGCTGGTAAGTGGAAAAGTTTGTGTAGAACCCAGAATTGTCTGATTCTAATTCTTATGCTCTATTCATTGTATCACTGTATTAGTCAGAGTAGGCCAACTCCTGTAACAAACATTCCCCAAAGCTCAGTGGACTTGCACCATGACATTTTGATTCTCACTCATGTCACAGTCCAGTGGAGGTTAATGGAGGGGTGTTCGCTCTACATAGTCATTCAGAGACCCACACTCTTTCTATCCTCTGTCTCTGTCCTTCTCTTAATTCTCGGAGCCCTCTCCACTCAGGCAGAAAATAAAGGAGGAGAGACTGTAGAGGGTTGGTGTAGAATGGAAATATGAGACAGCCTTGAAGTGGTGCAAATGATTTCTGCCCACATATATAAGCCAGAACTAAGTGACATGATGTCACCTAACTGCAAAGAAGGCTTGGAAAGGTAGTCTAGGTGCATGCCTCCTTTATAGGAATGGAATCTGGTAGGTACGCAGTATTCTTTGCCACAACCCCATATACTTGTACCCTGAAAGATGTATATGGCACCTTTCCCACCTCCCTCACTCCAGAAGAGTTAGATTTTTCCATCATTAGATCTGAACATCAAAATTAACAAAATTATTCTGATAAAATGGCCATATATATATGGCCAGAAAGCTTTATGTTTGGCTTCACAATACTCTATATTTCGCCATGAATTATCTATGATCTATTCTGGTTTCATACAAAGAAAAGTAGCAGCTGAGGTCCATGAATGGCATGTCCTCTGGGTTGTCTGTAGGAAGAAAGTGAGCTATGCTTGATTCCAATTGCTGAGTGAAATCATAGAGTGACCTATATTTGAGATGTGTTGTAGGACTTGGATGTTGGAATTCCTGTGGGAGGAAAAATACAAGACAGCATGGTTGTTTTACTATCATCTTGGATTGGCCCTAACTGCCTGGGAAATCATTCAGAAAACAAAATAATAATAGTTGTATCATAAATTAGGATAGAGGTTACCGTGTCATATTGAATTTTGTATTCCCAGGACTGGTAGGCACCTGATGAGTGCTTATTGATTTTACTTTACCAATAAATGTATTTTAATGGTAACTCTAGGAAGATGGGCTTAGAAAAATGTATCTTTGGCTGGAATAAGGACAGTACTTTTCTTTTTAAAACCACTGATATCTTGAAATAATGTTGTGCTTAATAAATGCAGAAAAGGATAAATAACTCTCCACTTAGAAATGTTTTCCACATGTCTCTGACTTAGGATGAGACCTGTGATATTCCAGCTGTGCTTTCTGCTATTCTTCAGAATTTGATGGAAGAGCTGAAAAAAACCATGTCTTATGGAAAGTAGGCACAAAAAGGGCACTGGTCCCATACCCTTAATTCAAGCACAGTACCTCTGTCTTGATCTCTTGCACATATTGGGTTATCACATAAAATTTGAAGAAACACCTAACATTAAAGATGTTGGTAAACCAATGGACTAAACCACTGGATTTGCTTAGGCATCATATGTGATGTAATTATTTCTGCCTATCTTTCTGTGCCTGAAAAAGAAACAGCTGATGGGCAACTCAGAGTCTATCTTTCTCAAAGGCAATTTGGAGAATAGAAAGAGCTCACAAATATGTGGAATATATGAACAAAATAAACTGATGAACAAAATAGATTCAGAGACATGAAAGGATGGAACAGACTGACAAATCTCAGAGGGAAAGGAGTAGGGGGCACAGAAAGAGATTCACCAAAGAACTTATATGCATATATGCATAACCTATGGGCACATACAATAGTGCAGTGAAGGCCGAGGGAGGGGGTGGGAGTAGGGAAGAGGAGGTCAATTGGGGGGGGAGGGGGGCATCTATAATACTGTCAACAATAAAGATAATTTTAAAAAAAGAAAGAAAGAGCATAGGCTCTGAAAGCAGATAGACCTGAGATCAAAATATGGATCTTATTAGGTATATACAGTAATATTCTAAACTTATAGGATGGTTAAGAAGGGAGATTGAAGATTTAAAGGACAGGCTATATATGTATTGTAGTTGTAAGGAGTATAGTGTAGGTACTTGGACTGCTTGATTCTATGCTCTGCCTCTTACAAGCTGAGTGACCTTGGGCAACTTGATTAACATCACTGACTCTCCATCTCCTCATCCATATAATGGGTTTATTAATAGTACTCACATCATAAGCTTGTTATAAGTGTTAAATGAATCAATGTCTGTAAAGCACTTAGCACAGTGCCTGGTGTATAGTAAGTATACAATGATGACAATTCTTAGAAATAATTATTATAGGGTTTCAAGCAAAAGATATTCAATAAGTCATAACTCTGACAATTTTTACATAAAATCACTCTTTATAAAGTATAAAAATAAAGTGAAGGAAAAGGAAGGGGGGAAAGATTGCTAATACAGAATAAAAGAGTGATTCTTTACAGAGTTGAAGATGGGTAGAAAAATGAATGCGTAGATAAGCAGAAGAGTGGGGGTTGTTCATGTGCTTATGGATAAATATACTTGGGCCAATTTCATGTTCATAAGTAGGCATTACCAAGTAAGAGGGAAAGCTAAGAGGTCTGGCATGACTCAGTGGGCCTCATTCCCAAAGCAGGGCACTATCTTCAGACTAGCTCAATAAAATGCATGTGAAATATGGAACCCAGCTAATGCACAATACTTTTATAAGGTTTACTAACCCACACCACCTATACTTGTGTACTGTGGGCATGACCACCCAGCTCAGGGCCAGATTCAGGCAGGCAGTCGGGCAAAGAAGGCCAAGAAAGGAGGGACAGTTAGCTCAGAAACGGGGAAACTCTCTAAGTGGGGCTTTTGCTTGTCAAACCAGTTCCCACATATTCTTTAATGGGCAAGTACATGGTGTTCACTTGTGCATTAAATAAAAGACAAAGAGAATAGCATATATGTAGCTCCTGCTCTCAAGTACCTCAGGATCCAAGACTCATCAGAGAATCCTTTTCCCAAGCAGCCCAACAGGCAATAAGATCAGATGGCAAGTTTGCAAACTCATGTTTTATCTTCTTAATATAAAAGCCAATTCCCTCCAATTATCCATTAGAGGCAAAAGAAGAAGAAAAAAAATACCCTACAGTAACTTCTAAAATCCAAACTGATTAATTTTTCCAATGAATAATTTAGATCTTAGACATGGAATCATTTGGAAAGGAGCTTCTACATTAAGTAACTTCATTCTATACCTTTCAACACCAGCGGATGCCACTATTTCACAAAACCTAATGCTTGTTCCATCTGCAATGACTTCCAACACAACCAATCAAAGGGAGGAAGCTGAGACTAATGGCAAGGCAGGGTTCCCTTTCAATTCTGAAGAGGAAAGGGCAGGAAAAGGGTGAGCTGTAGCAGGTCAGTCCCTTCAACCTAAGCAAATAGATACTTATGGATGCACAGTCAAAAATGTCTATATTAATCTAGAAAGGTTATCTGGAGACAAAATGGATACCCATCTCCAAAACAGTTGAGTACAATAAAATGCTTCTCCCACCAAAGATTTGGTGATTATTTTTTTAAATTTCTTTAACAATAAAGATTATCACAATAAATGTAAATTGTCATTACATGGCAGTTGTGTGGAAGCACATGTCTATAACAGGCATGTCAGATATATATGTACAGCATAGAGGTTAGGACCTTGGGTTCAAGTCCTGACCCCACACATCTCGAACTTCAGATTACTAATCTATAAAATGGGTACAATAACATCACTTATCTCATAGTGTTGAAGTGAGGATTAAATGATTGATGTAATCCAAGTATATAGCTTAATATAGTATCTAACACATAACACTCTCTCAGTTATCATTATCAAGTAATGCAGCATAGTAGTTTATAAAAGCACAATTATCTCCATTATATCTCACCTTTATCAAACCCTGAAGATATAAAAAAGAAAGTTTTCTGCCCTGGATGGTTTTCTCAGTGGTTAGAGCATCAGCCCGTGCACTGGAGGGTCTTGAGTTTGATTCCTGGTCAAGGGCATATACCTCCATTGCGGTTTCGATCTCCAGCCCCAGTTGAAGTGTGTGTGGGAGGCAACCAGTTGATGTCTCTCGCATATTGATGTTTCTCTCTCTCTCTCTCTCTCTCTCTCTCTCTTTCTCTCTCTCTCTCTCTCCCCTCCTTCTTCCCCTCCACTCTCTCTAAAGATCTATATGAGCTGCTATGAGCTACTTTTCTAAAATTGCTGACTGCAGAGTCTACTAGACTTGAGCTTAAGTCCAGTTATGCCCAAGACTAGTTGCATGACCTTGGGCAAGAAGCTCAACCACCTTATATCTCACTTTACTCATCTGTAAAATAGTTCTAATAGTAATAACTTTTCAGAAAGAATTTCTGAGGATTTGTGGTAGCCCCTTTCACGTCCCGCGTGGTTCAGGGTTTTGGTTCAGGGTTCAGGTTCTGGAGAAGGGCTGCACACAAATGAAAGAGACTAGAAGAAAATTAATTTGGCGATATGGAGGGCCAGGAGGGAGCCCCCCTCTAGTGGGAGGACTGCCCCTAGGCTCTGGCCCTGCTATCCCTTTTATTGAGACTATGGGATACACCCATAGCCCTTAGGCTGGTAATAAACAGATTATCATATCAGTAAGGATTTACATGATTACAAGATGGAAAAGTTGCCTCAGTTACCATTGTCTCAATTAGATAGGGAGTGGTTGGCTCTGACCTTTCAGAGCTTCAAGGTTGACCAGCCTTTTACATCTTTTCTATTAGTGAGACAATGGTCGGTTTCCGGCAAGGATTCAATGAATTTCTATGCTTAGGGCATTCAGCACCATCAACACTATTATTAAAACTAATACTAGAGCAACAAACTTCACCTCTCTGGCTTCAGGATGCTTTTCTTTAAAATAAAAGAATTAGACCAGATTAACTCTAAGGTCCTGGTCAGCATGAACATTTTTAAAAACATTTCTGAATCTATTACTACTTTACAGATGCAAAAACTGAGTCACAATTCACAGATAACAAATGTGATTGTTTCCCTGACCGTTACCTTCACAACTAGACTCTAAATTCTTTATCCTGTTTTAATTTACAGGCCTACCAAAGGCCTGAGCCTTTTGAATGTTCAGCTGGAATGTTAATTGTGGGAAATTCCAGAATCTGTGGCCTAGAGACAAATTCTCATTTACCCTGTTCCTTGGCAAGAGGGACCCTCTTGCCTTGCCTTCAGAACACCAATTCCCTTTCCGAAGCCCACGAAACCAAAGCCAGATGGCAGTGCCGTCTGGTCTCTGCTGCCTTGTGCCCTCCCAACGCAGCTAGTCTTCAGAGCTCCCTCCATAGCCGGGTCTCCAGTTCCCATCCCTCCTCACCCAACCCCAAAGGTGGCTCTGAAGAAAGCCTTCTTTACGTGACCTCCAGAAACACACTCTAAGCCCTCTTCTGAGCCTGAGCTGCTGCTAACCAGGAACACTACAGGTTCAACTTGCTCCTTATCAGATTTAACCACCACCCATTTGTTTGAAAGAAATCATTTCTTTGTTTGCCAACTTTTGCTTTTGCTTTGCTTGCTTTCATGGTGGTGGCAGTTTGCATGAACATTTCACCAGCTGACCCACTCATTAGCTTGTTTGAGTCCTCTCCCCACACCAGGGCCGTGCAGGAAGTTTCCAGGGGATGGTTCACGCAGCCTAGGGCTCCTGGAGGCACAGCTGGCCTGGGTTCCTGCCCTGCCTGCCCTCCCACCCAACTTCCGTGCTCCCCAGATGAGCATGATTCAGAGAGAGGCCGTGGCTGCTCCTGGGTGGAAAGCTCTAAACATCTGCTCAGTGGTGGGAGGTTTGGGAAGACTGAGGTGCTGGGTATTCAGAGAGGGGTGAGGACGTGGGAGGAAAGGATCTTAAACAGCTTCAGAGCAGTTGAACGATAGAAAAAACACCTCAGTATTTCAACTCCCTGACTCACCATATTCTTCCAGGCAATGACCATCATGCCCCTATGGTAATCTTGAGGGGTAGGATCATTTTCAAGGGCAGAGGCACTCATTAACCCTGGTGGGCGGATCAATGGAGAGATGGCATCAGTCAGATCATACTCAGAGCATGAGGAGACAGAGGGGTATGTGGTTCTTGCTTCTGAGTAAACTGCTTGATTTATGCCTTAAAATACCCTATGGCCTTTATTGTCAGAACAGTGCATGACTTTCTCAAATGCTTTCAGCTTACCCTCATTTTGCAGGGGAAAAAAGCATTCAGGGATCAAATAATTTTCTGTAGGTTATGTGTCCAGTTCAGCACAAGAACGGATAGGATGGCTGGCTCCTGACGGCTACGGGGTCTTTCCCCCAGGAGTCGCTGTGTCCTCTCTGTGCAGGACAAGAACCCCAGGGTCTGGGGCCGTGGCCTGACGTGCTCAGGTGGACCTGCCTTCCCTTCCTTCCTGAGGGAACCAGTCACCTTGACAAGGGAAAGTGAATTTTGCGAGGACACCAGCCAGAGTCTTGGAAGCCCTCATTTTTCTCCTCCAAGTACTCAACTCCCAGAGAGTCAAGCAATCTGCCTAGTGTAGCAGAAAGCCATGTCCATTTTTATTTGGAGCCATTTAATACATATTAGCAACATGCCGAGCACTGTTCCACGATCCCCAAGGGCCTGCCTTCCCACTTTGGACTGATTTATGCTAAAACAATTCCACACCCTGGAGCTTCACTCCAGCGCTGGCTGGAAAGGCCACCCAGGGGACCGAAGGGGAGTGAAAGGGTTAGAGCAGCATCTCCTTGGCATTTCTAAGGTCGGGCACCTCCCAGGCACTCTAAGGCAGGTCGGCTTTGTGTCTGGTTTGCCTGAGCCTCAGCAGGTCTGGCCGGGGTTTCAGTTCCTTGTGGTCAGAGGTGCGAGGGGAAAGCTCTCTCGACTGGAGACGAACCAGCTGCCAGGTGCTGGCTCATCCCGCTGGAGACTCACTGACTGAGGCCCTCGGCCCCGGAGCACCGGTAGAGGGGAGGCCGCTCTAGTTACCCCACGGTTTCTCCTCCTGCAATCTGAATTATGTGCTGTTACTCAGGCTTCTTATTCCAACTCCTACAATCGGTTGTGCCGTTACTGAGACTCCTCATTCCAAACTTCCTTGATATTATAGTTATATAATTTTGATCAATAATATGTGACCTTATGAAATAGGATTTCTGAAAAATAAAACGGCTGTTTCCATAAAAAAACTAAGTAGAATAATTGGGAAAGAATGGGTGAGACTCAATGCAATCGCTGCCTAATGAGGTATGGGCAAGACAGCTTTAAGAATTGGCGTAACAAAGGAAAAATGCGAAATAGGTCTGCGCTCAGATCGCTTCCCAGGTGTCTGACTCCTGCATGAAAAGAACCCACGCTGGAACTCACAGCTAGTGAGTTATGGGGCGCTTTATGCAAAATGACTGGGGGAGCCTAGCCAGTGGACCCTTACTCCAAAAAAAACCTTGGCCCTATATTAACAAAAACTAATGAATACAGTACATTTACTTATGCTAGGACAACTTTTTGAAATTTCAGGTATAAATGCATACATTTCTATGACTCTCCTCTTTAGCTGATTTTTTTTTCAGGTCTGAATTACCAGTCTGAAAAGGGAGATTCTACTCTGCTAGGAAATAATATACCAACTTACAAAGTGCCCAGAGAGTAAATTAGACAAAACAATGATCTGCCCAAACCTGAAGGCTTTCTCCTCCTTTATTGCCCACAGAGTCTTTATTCAGTTGCTCATTTACTGAGTTTATCAATATCCTGGAACATCTCCTATAAAAGGCACAGTACCAGGGCCTGCGACCTGAAGAGGAGCAAGGTAGCTGGCAGCGCACCGCCTCCCCCGACCCCAACCCACCGAGGCTCCTTTTCCACCTGAGTTCCCACTTTCCCCTCCACCTAGCAGCCTAGCCACCCTTAGCCCACTCCTCTGCCTCCGTGCCACTGTGACCCCCTTGACCTTGTTTCTGCCTTCCTTTGCCTGGGATCTTCATTCTCATTCTCAGCCTGTCCAAAACCTCCCCATCCCATATGTCACCTCCTCCGTGGAGTCCATCCTGGTATCCCTAGGCAGAAACGATTTCTTCCCACTTCAACTGCCACAGAATTTTTTTGTTTTGTTACTTCCTTATGGAATTTACAAGGTTCTGCCTTAGACTTAATCCTCTTCCTGATTTTCAAGGCCACTTAGGTGAATGACCACGACTCATTCATTTTGGCATCTCCACACTCTCTGGTCCAAGGTCTTATTAATAAACTCTAATTGCTTCTTTGGTTACTAAGGTTTTGTGTATAAAGGTTAACTAGATACAGAGATGAACAAGAAAAAACACCTGTTGATAGATTATGGATGTGTCTCCTTATCCCTAAGAAACACTTTTAATTGACTATGCAATCTTCAAAGCATCTTTTATTCACCAGCTAGTTTGCAAGTAATACAATGAGATCTGCTAAAAGGAAAATTCTTTTGGAAGTTTTATTTGTTTGGGAACCTTTTGTTCTATGGAGATTTTCCTTCCTGCTGGAAAACATCTGGATATAAAATGAAAGAAATTAAGTTTTTTTCTCATATTTCTAGAAATATTATTCTCCCAGGGATTTTGTTTCTCTTCACATGCCCAAATGGGGAGGTATGGGACTATGAAGCACATGATACCTTTTTGGAAATATGACAATTACAAAAGCATCATTCTCCCAGTTACATTATAAGGGCTATGAATCTGCCTTGTGATAATGTAGGCAACTGTACATGAGAATGACCTAAGGAATTACCCAGGATGGCCATGAATCCAAATTATTACAGCCTTTAGCTCTGTGAACCAAACATATTCATAGGTGCCCAGCATTGCATGTCTCTGAAACACCATCATTTCCAAAGAAAGTAATTAGACTCAATAATGTTCTTTATGTTCTTAGAGTTGGTAGGTCACCAGGCTGATCCAGGTCATGTCTGCACAGCTTTGATTATGCCTGAGAGGAAGTTAATTTAGCAGCCTTTATAAAGGTCTTGGAGGGAAGCAAGGTCCCATAGTGGAAATACCATGGGCCTGGGGTTCAGCCATCTCAGGCCAACATCCAGTTCTGAGTTATGTGGCAAACTAGCAGACCCTTAGTTTCCTCACCTGCTAAATGGACAAAAGAATATATGCTTAAAAGTTCTCATCCCTCCCCCCACCCCAAAATATTGAAATTATGTGAAGTGATAAATGTGTTACCTAAACTTACTGTGGTAATCATTTCATAATATATATCAAATTACTGTGTTGTACACTTTAAAGTTATATAATGTTATATGTTAATTGTATCTCAATAAAGCTGGGGTGGGGGAGAAGACCTGATTCACACAGGGCCAAGCACTGAAGAGGCACTGGGACCACAAAGAAGATGAAGATAGTCTCTTCTTCTGTAATAAAATTGCACACATGTTGCTCTGGCAGCCCAGGGAAGGGCCTGAACTTCCCAGGAAGGCCTCACCAAAGAGAAGTTGCTTGGGTTGATTCTTGAGTAGATGTTTGCATTTGGACAAAGGCGTGGGGGCATTCCAGGGAGAGGGAACAGCAGCAGGAGAAGTCTGGAGGTACAAGGAGCATGGCTTATGCAGAATATGGCCAGGACATCTGTGTGACCGGAACATAATTCCATAGAGGGGAGGGAAAAGGGGTGTAGTATACACGAGAAATGGCAAGCTTTTCATTATATGAGCGAATAGTGTAGGAAATTAGGCCAGAAAGTAAGAGGAGGACAGAACCTAGAGAGCATCACATGGACAACACCAGCGGGTACTCATTCAGTCAACAAAGGTGCCTGAGCCCCTGCGCTGTGCCAGGGACTGGTCCAGGTGCATGGAATACATCATGAACAAACCAAAGCTGCCCACCCTAAAAGAGCTTACAGTCTAATGCACAGCTAGGCAATTAACAATAAACAAACAAACTACTGTACATAATAAGGTAGATGATAAGAAAAAAGAAACAGAGAGTAGAGTAAGGTAGGGGGAATTAGGAGTCCTGAGGTTGGGGGAGACATTTTGAGGTTCCAACTAGGATGACCCCATTGAGAAGTGAGATTTGAGTGAAGACTTGGAGGAGGTAAGGGAGTCTGGCAAACAGACCTGGGAGAAAAGCTTCCAGACAGAGAAAGAAAAAAGGTCCTAGGGTTAGAGGACCAGCAAGGAGGTCAGGGAATCTGGAGTGAAGTGAACAAGGGAAGATATGTGGGAGATGAGGTCAGAGAGCTGATGGGGAGCCTGATTGTGTAGGCCCCTGTGGCCACTATAGGGACTTTGGTTTCTATTCTGAGTGAACTAGGAGCCATGTGAATGGGAATGCTCCAGTGGAGAGGGACATTGAAGATGTCCGAGCGGGGGGAGAAGTGCTGTAGCAATCTTTTTGAGCCGGAGGACACACAGGCAGAGGGACTGGCTTAGATGGGAGCATAGATAGTCCATTTGAAGGAACAGGCTGCAAGGCCAAGTCTCTTGGTGTGGATGGTAGTTAAGTGGGTGGATATGGAGTAGGAGTCTGTGGCCTTACTCTTCTGATGGCTTCAATTTTCCAGTGAAGTAGGAAGCAAGATTATTAGCAGAGAGTGTGTATAGGAGTGGTGGGGGGGGATTAGTTAACTGAGAGAATGTAAGGACCAGGAACTAATGGAGTCATTGCCTGGCAGCATTAAGGACCCACTACAGGCTCATGGTCATGAATTTAAAGTGAGACCACTCTGCATGGCTGTGTGTTTTTCTCTAGTTTATTCAGCTGTGTGGATGGAGGAGGAAGAGAGTTGGATTTTAAAAGATTGTAGTCTCACCAAATAACTTTGAAGAATTTTCAGTTATGATCTAATTATGATTGAACATGGAATTTAATCTCAGTAAGGAGAAAAATGAGGACATCAAAGGAGCGAGGAACAGTGAAAATGTAGAAGAATCATTAGAGTATATAGTCCTGGAGGCCAGGAGATTGTTCAGGTTGGTGTACTATGGAAAATGAGCTAGAAAGGTAAGGGCCAAGAGCAAGTGCCTTAATTTGAGATTATAGAAAGAGATGTCATTGCTGGCAATGACAAGGTACAGGGGCAAGGGGCTGAAGTCAGATAGTTGGAGAAACCACATCAGGTTGAGCCATGCTAGAGGCAAAGATTCATGGGTCATGGGTGGCTGAAGCCATGTTGTGACTGAGAATCCTAGAGTGTTGGATGAGGAATGAACAGGGCTGAACCCAGTGTCTGGATACCTGACAAGAGGGGAGGCTGAACAGGGGAGGGAAATCAGGAAAAACTGATGTCCTGGAAGCCAACGGACAAACAATCTGATTTTGCCCGCAGAGTCAGATTCTTTAGGAAGGTCAGATAAAGTGGGGACCAAACATTTTCCATCAGACTTGGCAATAGCATATCTTTGGTGAATTTAGTAGCAGCTGGTGGAGTGAGGAGGTAAAAAAAAAACAACAACAAGACAGCGAGTGTGGACTCCATTCTCTTTGAAAAAGCTCAGGAGTAAATCAAGCCGGTTGTTAGACTATATCTGATACTATGGTTATAAGCTGAGCCTACTGACAGATCCCTTCCTGGAAATGCAAAATGAAAAGAGAAAATACAAAAATGACTTCATTGCTTTAAATCATGCAGATCAGTATGTACACATCCGTAAAACACTGTTGTCAGGACAACTGACAAAGCCTCGCAAACCCATCATTCACTTCATTCATCTTTCACCTGTGGGTGCCTCCTTCTTTTCTCTGTTGCTTTTCAATAAACTTAATTGAGATGAGGACCTGCACATTTAGACACAGTGAAACCATTGTCATTTTTGTGGGTTTTTTTGTATTGTTTTGTTTTGTGTGTGTGTGTTTTTTTTAATATGCTTGTATTGATTTCAGAGAGGAAGGGAGAGGGAAAGAGAGATAGAAACATCAATGATGAGAAAGAATCATTGGTTGTCTCTTGCATGCCCCCTACTGGGGATTGAGCCCGCAACCTGGGCATGTGCCCTCAACCGGAATTGAACCCGGTACCCTTTAGTCCACAGGCCAATGCTCTATCCACTGAGCCAAACCAGCTAGGGCCCATTGTCATTTTTGGATTGGATCATTGCTCACTTGAGGAGGTGATAGTAAAGAGGACCTGAGGTAATGTACAAGATATAGGGATGATATTGACCCTACAGGCTAGGTAGCCCTATCAAAGTCCTAATTGGGCCACAGAGGGCCTGAAGGATTCAGTCATTCATTAAAATATACATATAAAATGTAAGAGCCTACTACTTACTTATTTGAGAAAATGAGAATGACCATATGAACCATCTATTTCATAGGATTGTTGTAGAATACATTGTTAGTAACTGCAAAGTATGCTAAGGAAAAACAAGGCCTTATGAATGATATTCTAGCTGTTTTGAAACCTTCTTGAACACTGATTTGGTTTAATCTAAAAATAAGGAAAACCTATTTCACCTAAGTTACTGACAAAGGCATATAGTAATCAGGTGACTTTAAGATGTTCAATGGAATTATCCCCTAAGTGTTTTATAAAACACTATCACTAACATTAGGCCTATGTCCGAGGTAGGTGAGGAACCCCAAGAAACTCAATAGATGAAAGGTGCTTTGGTATCCTAGATTGGGTCTGCATTATCTCTATTTGATAGACCCAAAGGTAATGTAAATGGTCCAATATCACACACCTGTAAGTGCCAGACCCAGGATCAGAATGTAGGTCTGCTGGACTCCAATGCTGACAGTGAGGAAAACCCAGAGGCGAATTCCATGTGCCCCATCTTCTCTTGAACCACACCCCAGAATCCACACTGGGGTTTAGGCGCATCCTCAAACAGAGACTTGAGTTAACCTACACAGGTGAGCAAGAACTAAAACTTGAGGCATGAATGTCTTCTAGTCTAGCATGCCTTAGACATTCATAATCAGTGTCTTCTCTCATGTGTTCAGTTTATACATTGCCTGATAAGTTTAAGTAATGCACCTTTTTAAAAAAATTCTCCTCCCTCTCTCTGTGCCCTGTTATCTGCACTTCCCAACCTTTCCAAAATCATCTTTAGTTGAACAGGGGGATTGGATCCTGGGACAGGTGAACCTGCTCACAGGAATCAGCTCAGTTGTGTAGACTCGTTGCTTACATACCTCTTCCTTTCCACCTTGGGCATGCGCTTCTCAAAGCCTTTCTGGTTCATCATGCTCGCCTGGGTTCATATTTACAGGCTGTTTCCTCAGCCTTGCCAATTCTCTATGGGCACCCCAATCTCTATGCATAGAGTTTTATGCATAACAGCAATGGACTATGAGTCCAATTAAGTCTGCGACATTCCAATGGCTTCTGTAAGAGGAGGTGGGGCACAATCTGTAATTTCAGCGTTTCTTGTGAGGAGTTTCAATCCTGCCAGGAACTAAATCATTTTATCGGTTTTTAAATTTTTTTTCACTTGTCCCATTAAACTACAGAACTGGAACATACTCATGAATGGCTTCTTTCTGCTTTTACTTGAGGAGTTCCTGACATAACAAAAACTAGTAATTAACTGGTGTGGAGACGTTCGCAATAGCCTCTTTAAATAAGTTGCAGTGCGGGCACTTGCCATCCCAAGTCTCCATTGCTGATACCGCCACAATGCACCCTCTATTACACAAGCTTCACACCAGCACCCCCGAGGTCTTTGCTGCACTGTCCTTGGGCTTGAAAATGCCCTCTTCTTTCATTTCCCTCAGAGCGAAGTCATCTCTATGTGTGTGGCTTCTCCTCTCCAATCCCAGCCAGTCTCTTTACTCCCCAAGAATGCAGTCTCACTAGCATCAATGGGATGTGAACTGGGGGGCTCTGAGGTCCATTGTAAAAGCAGATGCCAGGGCTCAATCAAGAGGAACGTGACCTTGATGTTGGCTCTCAGAGTGAGAGGTCGTTGAATCCTGATTTGTTCCTTCACTCTCCTCTACCAGCCTCGGCAAGAGCAATATCAACTTCTTGCTGGAAATGACCTAGTAGGTTTAACAAATTAGCACAAAACCTCCCAACTGGTCTTCCCCCTTCCAAACTTGCCTTTTTCTCCCCACAGCTCCTTAATTACAGGGTGTCTCTCCCTAAGGTTCCTATTGCCCTTAGAATCCATCTAATTCCTAATCAGCGCACCACTGTCTGCCACATGCTTCCCCGGTCAGGCTCATCCTTTACCACTGTCCTCATGCTCACTATGCTCCCCATCCCTCCACCCCTCAAAGCTTTGGGGCCTCTGTATCGGTGACTCCCTCGGCCTGCAATAATGATTCGCAGATGGCTGGCTACTTCTGGCCTTCAGGTCTCAATCAGAAGTCAAGTCTTCTGGGAGCCCTTCCCTGACCAACACACACACACACACACACACACACACACACACACACACACACAGAGTTATTCTGTCATGTCCCCTGATTTTAGTTTTAATAACTATCTTACTCTACAATTATAGCTACTACCCTTGGCTTACTTGTACCTGTGTTTCAACCATAGAATGTAAACCCCTCTTGAGCAGGGACCTCATTTGTCTTGTTGTCACATCTACTGCATCCGGCACATAATAGATGCTCAATAAATATTCTCAAACAAAGGCTTTTGCACTAGGCATTGAAATTACACCAATGACCAAGTCCCTGCCCTCTGATCTCCACAATCTAGAGGAGGAAACAGACAGGAAAATATCCTTTAAATTCAAGGGCATTTTACCGGAGCAGTGGCAACGTGCTGGAAGCAGTGGCAACGTGATGGAAGTCTGGAGCATGGGAGCAGAGCCCTGCCCTCAAGCTAACCCACCCTGGTATCTCTGGAGCAAAGGTAGGTGATCTTATCAGAGATTTGGTGAAACAGGAAAGACTGTGCCCTGGAATTAAACACCAAAAAACAAACTGAAAAGAAGGTGGTTCCTGGTTAAACACACCAACCCTGTTACTAACTCACCCTGCTGTGCAAATTTATTAAAGCAGTCTCCAAATAAACAACTCCTAAAACTAATCAGGAAGTGGAAAAACATAAAAATAATCCCCAGCCCACAACACACACCCATGAAAACAAGAAATAAAGAAAAATGTTCTATATAAAACCCGTGGGGCCAAACTCTGTCCTCAATTAGTGGTGAAGGCTGCCAGCTGAAGTCAATGGAGGTTTTCAGTCCAATAATAGAGGCAGGATTGGGGCCCACTATGCATTGCATTCACTTTTAGGTAATAAATCAGGAATGTCAAGTGGGTGTGCGTTGGCCTTGCTGACATAGTAATTAAAGTGAACAGCACTATCTTCCACGTTGAGATCCACTGCAGCTCATAGCCGCAGCCAAGAGGTTGTGTGTGTGTGCGTGTGTGTGTGTGCGTGCGTGCGTGTGTGTGTGTGTGTGTGTGTGTGTGTGTGTGTGTGTAGATGGCCCTGCATGGGCTGGGTCAGGCATCACTGGGAGGGAGGGAACACTTTCAACACTTTCAGCCATCCTATGCCCTGCCCAAACTGGATACATAATTTGTGGGGCCCAGGGCAAAACAGAAATGCACCATGTTAAAAAAAATAATTTAAGAATCTTAAGGTGGTGACAACAGAGCTTTAAGCCAAGTCTAGGACCCTTCTGAGCATGCACAGGCTGCACACCCATGAAGCTGGCCCTAACAGTAAGAATCATTCTGGAAGAGAAGCGTGGGATCAGATATAAAGCTCTCCATCAGCATCACAGCTGACAAGTTTTGAGCATTTCCTATGTACCAGCAGTAGTTCTAAGTGTTTTACACAAAGTAACCACATTTATTTCTCACAATAAGTTCGTGAGATAAGAAGCCCAATTGTTCACATTTTATGTTGAAGAATCTGAGCTGCCCAAGGTCATGCAGCTTGTAAATGGCTGAGCTGAGATTCGAACCCACAGAGTCCAGCTCTCTTAACCACCTTCTCACCATGTTAGTCAATGCACACGCTATTCTGTTTCTCTCATTCTGACAAGCCTCTCACTCCAATCTTCTGAGAATGAATCCCCTCATAATCATGGACTGTCTGAATCCAAATATCCACTTTGTAGCTTGCTACTTGTGTGGCTTTGAACAAGTTATTATTTTGTGAACCTTGAATACTCTAAGACCACCTTTCCTGATCCAAATAAAAGTGATTAAGTAGTACCTATCTTATAATGTTGTTGTGAGAACTTATTGAGTTTATTGAAGTGTCAGGTGCATAGGAAATACTAACAATTTTTAGCTACTGCAATTATTATTACTATTATTTGCAAATCTTACATAGAGGATTTCAAGCTAATTGCAGCCATTTGCTCTTTTTTTTTTTACTTCTTGCTGGAATCTCTAGTAATGAGGAAGTATAACCTATTATATTTTGCTTGGGAATTTACACATTAGCCTAGCAATAACAATAATAATGGCCATCAGGTATTGAAACTTATGTATACCAGGAACTCTACATAGATTACATAACTTAGTCTTCAAGACCAATAAAGGGTTTTAAGATAGTTAAATAGGAAAAGAATAGTCTTTTTAGCAAGTAATGTCAGGACAACTGGATGTCCGTATATTTATGTACAAAAGAAAAAGGTGGACCCTTACTTTACACCATATACAAAAATTCAATATGGATTAAACCCTTAAATGTGAGAGCTAAACTATAAAACTCTTGTAGGAAACATAAGAGTAAATCTTCATGATCTAGGGTTAAGCAATGGTTTCTTAAATATTACACCAAAAGTATAAGCTACAAAAGAAAAAAATATAGATAAAGTCACTTCACCAAAATTAAAAGTGTTTGTGCCTCAAAGGATACCATCAAGAAAGTGAAGACAACCCACAGAATGGAAAAAAAATATTTGCAAATTATATATCTGTTAAGGAATTTGTATCTAGAATATATAAAAAAACTCTTAAAACTCAACAATAAAAAGACAACAATTAAAAATCAGCGAAACATTTTAATAGACATTTCTGCAAAGAAAACATACAGATGGTGAATAAGCACATGAAAAGATGTTCATCACCATTAGTCATTAGGGAAATGAAAATCAAAATTACAATGAGATACCACTTCACACCCACTAAGATTGCTAAAATCAAAGGACAGACAATAATAAGTATGTGAAGAAATTGGAGCTTTCATTTATTCTTGGTAGGGTTATAAATTGGTACAACTCTTTTGGAAAACAATTAGGCTGGTCCTCAAAATGTTAAGCATAGAGGTCCCATAAGATCCCGCAATTCCATTCTTAGACATACACCCAAGAGAAATGAAAACATATGTCTATACACAGCCTTGTACAAGAATGTTCATAGCATTATTCATAATTGCCAAAAAAGAAGAAACAATTCAAATTTCTATCACATATCAGATGACTAGATAAACAAAATATGCTATATTCATACAATGAGAGATTATTTAGCAATAAAAAGGAATGAAGTACCGACAGGCGCTAAAAAATGGGTAAATCTTGGGAACATTGTGCTAAGTGAAAGAAGACAGTCACAAAAGACCACACATTGTATGATTTCATATATATGAAATGTCTAGAATAGGCAAATCCATAGAGACAGAAAGTAGCTTAGTGGTTTCCTGGGGAATGGGAGTGACTGCAAATGGTATGAGTTTCTTTTGGAGGTGATGAAAATGTTCTAGAATTAGAGAGTGCTTGCTGATGGTTACACACTGTGAATATACTAAAAAACCACTGAAATCACTTTTAAAAAGTGAATTTTATGGTATGTAAATTATATCTCAATAAAGTTGTTATTAAAGACAAAACCTTAAAAAATCTAATGAGTTCAGTCTCATTCTTCCTGTTTTGTGGATGAGGGAACTGAGGTTCAGAATGGGTAAGTAACTGGCTTAGGGTCAAAGAGCAAGACAATCAGATCTACTATTTAAACCTCCAAGCATCTCATTTGCATCTCTATGCCTTAACTAAACTGCCTCCAAAGCTTTGGAAATTAAAAAAAATCTCTCTTTTAAAAAAGGAAGAGGCTCCAGCCACAGCTGGCTTAGATCTGCAGTCACTTAATTCAATCCTCATTTCCCAAATCCCTTACTGCCAGGTTGGTCTTAGGTCCCAGGCAGATGGGCATGTGATGAGGCACATGGGAAGCCTATGAAAGGTCATAAACCTTATGTCAGTGTGACCACCGACCCAGACGGTGGCCCACTGGCTCCGATCAAGAAGTCTACCCAACAATCGATAGTAATGGCAGAGGTTCAATTCAATTGCTCACAAATCCCCATCCATCATTAGGACAGCAGAATGACAATACTGGCCTTGCTAGGACCTAGTCTTTCACATTCACAGGCTTAATGCAGGTAGATGGTCTTTTCATCCTTACTGATTGCCATTCTGGAGCACTGAGGCTTCTTCTGAAAAAGTACCTAATACAGACTCCAATTATTTATTATATATTGTATTTACTCTGTGCTATATATCACAGTTGTCTGCTGACCTGTCTTTCTCTACTCCCCCCTTTGTTCGATTCTTAAAGGAAAAACTTCTATTCATTTTGAAATTCCCCACATTATGGAAACTTCTCATCACTTACTAACAAAAGTTCTACCATTTTCTGAGTGTGTTCTGTGTGCCAGGCTCTGGGCTAAAGTTTTATGAGCCTGATCATAGTTTGATCCCAACCAACTCTATGAGGCAGAGACTATCCCAACCCCAGCTTCACAGCTAGTAAATGGCGGCCCAATAAATCTCTTTGAATCTCTCTGGAATTTATTCTTAGTCAGTGTAAATATTCTCTCTGGCTTATGCTGGTAGAGACATGGGATATGTTTTCCTTTATTTAGATTGCTATATACACCTGGCAAACAGAGATGCCAGGCAGGATGGGGTCGACTGGAACATAACCAATGAACAGCACTTGGATTCGGACATAAACACCATCTCATGGGTCAGCCACCTAAATTCCAATCTGTCCATTCAGAGGGCAAGTTTATACAATTGTGTAGTTGGGAATGACCTTTGCTAGAATTGTTGTTACTACACTAAAGCAAAATGAGAAATGGTGTGTTTTAAAAGTCTAAGTAATTCAGTTGAATATCTTTCTTTCTTTTGGTAGAGATTGAAATGTTTTCCTACTATTTGGGGTCATTTTTCTGACTAAGGGCTATGGCACCCACAGTCTGACAGTTGGTAGCAATTTTCTGGCATTTAGGAGATCACCCTTAGTGACTAAGGGAAGTCATAAAAAAAAAGTGGGACAATTGTTTTTCTATCCACAATTGGACGGTTGTAGAAGATGAGGTGTTTGACTTACATCCCAAGCATTCAGTGTTTAGAATCAGCTATCTAGTTCAGAATCCATAAACCAGGACTTGAGCTTTCACCCTTTTACCATCTCTCCACAACACTGACAAAGGTCCATTTTAAAAGCCTTCTGGTTTCAACTTCATACTGAAGGACCGAATTTAAGACATGAGTTCTCTCTGGCATGTACATGAGAATACCTGAGCAAGCCTTAAAGTATCCCCATGACCACCTTCAGCTGTCTTGGCCCAATATTCCATCTTAGATTACCATTTGTAGCCTTACAATCAGGTCACCAGGACTTTGAAGTTTTTGTCTATCCCTACCTCTCCTTACCACCATCAGAAAGTGGAGTTTTCTTGTTGCAGTGATGGCTTTTTTGGAGGGGGCGGGAGAGGGGGATGAGGTTTGAAGTGTCTATTTTTGTGTCAGTTTTGGCTTAGGATATGCATTTGTTTTTGCTTTATTTTATTTGGCCAGTGGAGGTGTATGAAATGGAACTTCTTTTTTTTCTTTAATAATTGCCCTCTTTCTGTGGATCTGGCCTCTGTTCCACTTCTTTGTGCTCTACCTTTCCTAACCCCCCAAGAACTCAGCACCCTCATGCTACCAGCTGGCTATCCTAAGCCTGCACATGGCCCAAGCACAAAAATGGGGAGAAGCGGGGAGAGAATGTTTGATGTCAGTCAAGACCAGAGCAGTCTGGGTTGGTTTGGAGAAGCCATGTGTTCCTGGAAGCTAGAGTAACCCAGACGCCAGCCAAAGGTTCACCAGATCTTTGTGGGTGTGAAGAACTTTGTCTGGAATCCACCTCACCCACTCTGTGACCTTTAGAAACCTAAAGCTCTTCTTCAGATTTTTGCTCATTCCAAGGGCCTCTCTTCAAGGTCATTGGCTCCAGCTTCTTAACCAGCTGCCTCTGTCCCACACATATCAGTCCTGGCATGGAATCCAATGTCTTCTTCCTTTTTCATAATAAGAATGCAAAAATCCTTCACCCAACTCATGTGCAGGTTTACAAACATCACTGAAATGTCCCAGGCAGGCTTATGCTCTCCCCGCCTCCCACCTCTGCTCTTCTTCTCCTCATTCCTCGATTCTACTCACCCACTTCCCGACTCGTCCATTTATCATACACAGAAGCTTTCCTTCTTCTCCCTTGGAGCCTGTGGTCTAGTCCCAAGCTCCATCAAGTCATCTTTTTAACAAAAGACTCTTATCCCTTCAAAGAAACTCTGATGCCAATTTTTAGAACAATAAAAATTTCTTTGCCCTATAACCCTGGGAAATCCTTAAATGGTTCAGAAAGTGGAAAGAGGAGCAAAGATGAACATAGGTAATAGGGAGGAAAGGCAGGGACTAAACAGGTAAATTAATACGTGGGCTGCACAGATGACAAATAAGGAGAAAGAGAGAGAGATTGAAGAATGTTCATGGATAAGAAAAATCTGCAGGAAAACCTTGGTGACAATGACTCAAAGAAAGGAAATCCCTCACTGGAGCGAGGCTATCCTGGACCCATCTTTCAGCTCTATGCAGACTCAAGAGGGCTCACTCCCACCGGGAAGCTGGGCCTCTCAGAACATCTTATCCATCACTCCTGAGCCATGGGCAGGCCTGCTACAGAAAGGAGGCAGTTGACAGCTCAGCCTCTGAACTCTGGGATCCTGGAGTCTCACAAGAGACTTCAGAGGCCTTTTGCTTTCCTGAAGACTCATGAGCTGATCTCACTCACTGTGCTCACTCATTGTAGGTAGGTTCCAATTAGCTAGCTGTGTGGCCATAGGCAATTGTTTGAGTCTCAGTTGCTTTGCCAGTCAAATAGGGACAGTAACACCTGCCTTACAGGGTTATTATGAGGACTAGGGACAATCTATAAAAGACAGAGGGTCTGACACATGGTGGGTGCTCAGTAAATGGCAGCTGATTATGTCTATAAATGTATATGAATCATTTATGTTTAATTACCATTGCAAACAAGAGTACATGTGATATCTCTCATTAATTTTGTTGGAGGTTTTATTGAACTATGATCCGTGGTGTGTTGATAAATATATACCACTGATTACAGTTAAATTACAACTGCACTAGGGGAGGAAAGAGGGGAGCCAGATTTGTAGCATGTGCTGACTTCCATGGTGTCGATACTCCCACCATGGCCACTTTCAAACTCCCAATGTGACATCACTGTGCACAGAGTTGAGAAGACACGGGGCAATCAAGAGCCATGTGAGTGGCTCCAGCACATGTCTGACTATTATGCTCAAATCCATTAAGATGTGTTCAGATGTCATATGCTGATGCTCACAAATTACAGTCACACACATACAACAACCACAAAAGGAAACATTGTATAAGAATGTCACTAAATCTAAAATAGCCTCTTGACAGGAAGCAAGAATTGCTCCTTTAAATTCTCACATTCTCCCAATTCCATACTCTGCCTCTTCTTGTCACTATTTGTATTTCCTAATTCTTAAAAAAATAAACTCCTAACAGCTGTGTGTGTGTGTGTGTGTGTGTGTGTGTGTGGTGCTGAGCTTTCTCTATCCACATAAATATGGATTATATTTGAAAATCAGCCTTGACTAAACTAAACCCTACTAATAGCTTGTAGCATCAATTTAATGGTAGATAAAGTAAAGGAAAATTACATTCTCCTTCATTTAAACCCTAAGCCCTTTTAATTGTTTTATTAAAAAAACTAATTTCCCCCTGTAATTATCAATATATTTCCATCACTCCAGGAAATAAAAAGACTCTTTTCAGGGACATTTTTTAACACCTGTAAATCCCCCAGATGTTAGAATGAGTTTGTGAGAGCTAGAGAGGAAAAGCACTTGTTTATAGTCTAGCAGTTTCTCAGTTTGCTTTTTATTTTTTTAAATCCTTTCATTGTATTTTTGATTAGGACTGGATAAATAATGTTTGGATTAAAAATCCCTACTGTATGATTATACTCAACATTCTCGATACCAGATTCAATATTTAATGAAAATATATCTAGATCTCAATGTAGGAATCAAAATGGTCATGTATAGACCTGGAGGGGGCCCTAGAGGTCATCTTAGTGTAACTTTTACTTTGCCAAGAAGCAAAATGAAGTCCAGAACAGAACGATGATTTGTCCACACGAGGTTGTATGGACTTTTACATAACTCTAGACCAGTGGTCGGCAAACTCATTAGTCAACAGAGCCAAATATCAACAGTACAACGATTGAAATTTCTTTTGGGAGTCAAATATTTTAAACTTAAACTTCTTCTAAAGCCACTTCTTCAAAATAGACTCCCCCAGGCCGTGGTATTTTGTGGAAGAGTCACATTCAACGGGCCAAAGAGCTGCATGTGGCTCGCGAGCCACAGTTTGCCGACCACAGCTCTAGACTGCCTTGGCTACCTCGACGACTACACACACACACACACACACACACACACACACACACGACATGGGATGTACAGTAACAGAGTTCTGCAGAAACTAAAACATTGGATATGCCAAAAAATACAAAAGTAAGAATATTCATAATCATTTATCTATTCAAAAATATATTTTGGGCATCTATAGGCTGGGTACTGCCATTATGATACAATACATTTTTAAGCTTATGATCTATAGTCTTTCCCTTAAGGTTCTACACTGTCAGTGTAACGTGCAGCCCTCTCAGATGGAAATTAAAAAAACAACAACAACTGCAGAGTTACCCATTATGCTCACCAGAAACTTGACCACAAGATAAAATGAGGTTCAGATTTACATCGCTATCAAAACCTGGGAATTTTGCTCTCTGGACTTTATAAAGACAACAGAGGATTTTCTGAAATGATCAAGCTCTTATTGTGGGAGAAGAACACCCTATAGTTTGCTAGGCAGTTAACTGAAACATGATTATGAAGCATGAATTGCTAATTTTTCCCCCTATGTCATGCCACCAATGGAAAGAAAATGGTTTCTTGAATTAGACACTTCTAGGAACACACCCAACCCCAGCACTTACCTGCTGGGTAAATTTCAGCAAGGCATTCCACTCCTCTGAGCCTCGGTTTCCTAATCTTAAAAAAAAAAGAGGGGGGGGGGAATAATCTCACTTAGCTATAGGCTGGTCAGGAGATAAAACATAACCACCTGTGTAGAGCTTCCAACACAGCACTCCACAAGATAATCACCCTGCTCACCTGACCCTCCTTCTCCTTTATCCCCTACTTCCCAAATAGAAGGGGACTGAACAGGGCAAATACATTCAGGAGGATGAACAGGAGGAGTGGATGGATACAAAAATAAAAGCCTGCAGGAGTAGAAAAATAATGGCTTAGATATGGGGCCCAAAGAATAAGAAAAGGAGAAACTGATAGGGAAGAGCAAGTAGCACTCTAAGAGTCCCCCTTAAGTGATGTTAACCTCCAGCAATTTCCGAAGAAGGCCCTGCGGATGCTGCAGGCCTTCTCTGACCTAATCTGGAAGGTCACATGGTGTCACTTCCACTATATCCTATTGGTTCTAAGCAAGGACAACTTAGATGCAAAGGATAGGAAATACATTCCTCCATGAAGTCAGAGCACAAAGTCAAATTTTAGAAGGTGTGCAATGGGGGTATCATATCAAAATACAGCCTATAATTGGGAGCTTGGGACAAAAATTGCTGATTGTCTCCCCATGGTAGGGTACCTAAAACATCCAATTACAGCTTTACAGCCAAAAGTGCCTTTGTCACCATTGAGAGAGTCTTTGTCCTGATCTGAAGTTGTTTGTTCACTCAGTTCAATCCCAGAAAGCCTACTTCCTGCCATCCCAGCCAGAGGTTAGTGGATGACTCTGGCAGGGCCAGCAGGGTAGCAGTTGTGGCATCAATTTATAAAAGCTTCTAAAATAACATTTGGACCTAAAAAAAAAATCTCTGGAAATGTAATGATATGGAGAAAGTTTATCATTATCTAAGGAAGCGTGCTGTGTATCACTGTAACAAATGATTCATAAGGTCCCAGAGGTGAGAAATTATACTCAAGAATGGGCATGCTTGACCAGCTGGTATGGCTCAGTGGTTGATACCCATGAACTGGGAGATCATGGTTCGATTCCCAGTCAGGGCACATACCCGGGTTGCAGGCTTGATCCCCAGTAGAGTGTGTAGGAGGCAGCCAATCCATGATTCTCATCATTGATGTTTCTATCTCTCTCCCCCTCTCCCTACCTCTCTCTCTGAAATCAATAGAAAACATATTTTTTAAATATGGGCATGCTGAAGTAACAACAGAGGGTCATTGAAATGCCTTCTTAGGAGGGTTGTCCAAGCCAACTCAGAACTTTTGCTTTTGTGGGCATATTATGCAAATCTGGGGCCAGAGCTGAATAGTTTGAGAATAAAAAAGAGGCAAGTGCTGCCAGTAGAGGACCTTCATCTCTGCTTATCCTTCAACTTCTTCTCCAAAGAAATATTAAACAGGTAATTAAAGGCTAACATGTCACTATCTTGGCCTCGGACTCTAGATCCATTATTCTAGGCATCAAATCCCCCACCAAAGTAACCATGGCTCAAGGGTAGATGATGGTCCTGATGCTGGAACAATGGGCTTGAGACTCAGGGCAGTTCTATCTTCTCAAAGCTTTGCTCTTGGTTTACTCCACACACTGATAACTTTCCTCCTACCTTGATCTATTTTTTAATAGGGACTATAATAATACTTCTCACCAGTGCATTGTGTGATGGATTAGATTAGACAATGCATGTCGCTGAGTACTAGAGATCGTGTTATTGCTGTGGGCATAGCGGTGGGTGGTGTTTTCATCCCTCCTTCTGAACACTGGCATGGCTGCTCACCAGCCCCAAGGCAGTTTCAGAATGGCATAGGGTTGATCAGGGTAACCTTTGCCATTGCAAATCTTTTCCTTTCTACAAAGAGCTTGGCTAATAGTTCTCAAGTTAAATAAAATACAAAAGATAATCTACCATTTCAGAACACACAGTACTTGATATTGCAAAGTAGGGAGGATGCATTCTCCCAGAGACATTCTTTCTACCTTGGCAACAGAGGCATTTTCAAATAAATATACATCCCAGTAGAGGCAATGCAAGACTCAGTTGTGACTAAGCTACCAGCTAAGCCAGTGGAGTTACTAGGTGGGGGGGATCTCTTAAGGAGAGAACAAAATGTTGATTGAATAGAAAAGCTGTGTCTTGCTTGAGCTTCACTCTTGAGCATGGCTTTCTGTAGGGTTTGGGGCAAGCCACCTCATTTCAAATGCCTGAATATATTCAGAAGTCAAACCACCTCAGCTTCTCTTAGGAAGGATGAGATGGAACAAAAGGCTCCCCTGAAGATAACTCAGAGGGCATTCCTCCCCACCCTTGCATCTCCTGCTTGCTCTCCCCTTTGCCGATGTAAACATGTCCTGAAATGGGGCGAGACGTTTATGAACCAGCTTTGCAGCTGCTTCATTACTCTGCTAATATCAATATTAATTTCTGTAGGCTTCCTTTTTCAGAACATCAGAGTACACACGCTGGTGTTTGGTGAGGGAATTTGTGAGCCTGCTCCTGAGGCACCTCCCCTGCCACTTCCCCTGTGGCACCATACAAAAATCTGGTTCAAGCCCAAGACAGCAGGGAGAGAGGAGGGGACACAAAGTTAAGCCACGTCTCTCAGGCCAAATCACAGAGGCTGCAAAACAAGTACCTGGGTGTTGTGTGCCTGCCTCTCTGGGGTTTTGCCGCCAATTTCCCACTTGGCCACATGTGCACATTTAATTAATGGTCTGCTCATCACCTCCTGCAAGTCATTAATAATGATGCTCTGTAGATACCGGCCCACCTCAGAGCCTGCCAGAAGCATGCCACTGCCCACCGTCTCCCAGTCAGTCCCCCGCCGCCCACCGGCTGCTCCTGTGGCCTTCCAGCCAGGTTTCAATCCATGAGACAGACAGAGCTTAGAACCAGCTCTGCTGAATTCATCTCTCAAGCGAGATTTCTGGATGGATCCATTTCATTTCCTTCACTCACTAATGTTGTGGAGGATTTTTTTTTTAATTCTATTAAAAATGCAATTAAATTTGTCTCATGGAATTTGCTCTTTAAAAATCCAGACAGCTGCTTGCTCATGGTGGCATTATGCTCTTGATTCTTACGAATTTTTTTTTCTTCATCTCCATTCCATTACTTTACTGAGGATTAAAGGCGGGCTTACCAGATGGCAAATGCCAGGATCTCTTTCCACCCCCACCTCCCGTTCGGAAGACTGATCCTATCAGCCATAACACACAGCCCAGGTTCCTCATGCAGCCCTTGGAGGAGACAGCAATTGTGGGTTTTTTCGTGTGTGTTTTTTTAAATTCATTAGCTAATGCCCGAAACACAATTAAGGGGCAGGAGGTTAGGAATGAGAATAACCAAGTACTGCTCACAGTAACTTTCTGGGAATGCTGCAAAACGTCTCTCCTCCTCACCCCCCATCTCTGTGCCTCAGTTTCTTCATCTCCTCTCTATCACTTGCTTCCTCCACCATTTCTCAGCCATAAAGCATTCATTAGGCTGGGAAGCAAATGAGGTAATGTCTGTGGTGAGATGGTTTCCAAAGAAAGACACCATATAAAAAGCATTCTGATTGCTAACAGTCAGGGATGCTGAGGATTTGGCCTGGCTGGCTTTATAAACTATTTAACTGCCTGCTTCTTGCAAAAACTATTTTTATCAGTTAATTACACATTTTTCTTATTAAATAACAATGTCAAAGCATTTCTTGCTCATTTTCTTGCCATGATTAATTTAATCTGCCTCTCTTTATTAAAAGTCCACTTTTTGTCCTCTCGTCTTATCCACCCTGATAGACTAGTAAACGCGCCATGACTGTTCAGCAACTTTGATTAACATTAACCCATTCTGCTTCCATTCTTTCTTTTCCTCCGAATCCCTGAAATAGCCTCACTCTCACGAGAATACATGCCTGCTGTCTAAGGTGCTTCTAAACTGTGCAGAACGGATCTTGTCCTAGAGAATGGCTTCCCTTCTCTCCTTTCTTGGGCCCTTCACCAACAGGCAAATCCTAAGAGGTAGACCAGATTGAAAGGCAGCCCTGAGTTATATGCTGCCTGGGAGGAGACAAGAGAGTCAGAGAGAGTGCACTGGTCATGTTCAATTTCAAAACAAGCACATGTGATGTGACCAGGATTTAAGAAAAAGAGGAAAACCAATGCCAATGGCATTCACTGCAGTGTGGGACTCTTACCTAATATTATTGTTAACTATAATTAACAATTAATATTAATAATATTATTATTATTATTACATGCTTAACCCCTTAATCTGAAAAGGGGACATAGGCATTATTATATGGGTTCATGCTATGGCTTGAACCCCATAGAGAAAGACTAGAGCTTTGAGGGGGGGGGAAAACTTTTCAGGCAAAGTAGTTAACTGCAGCAATTACAGAAATGGTAATAGGAAAGTAATTTCATTATTTTTATTTGTCACTGAGCTAGATAGGCAGCCTCTAAAATGGCTGCCTGCTGATAGTCACTCCTTTGTGCAATCCCCTCCCCCTGAGTGGGCTGGACTTATTGATCCATTTCGAATGAATGAAATATTGCATACGTGATGGGATGTCACTTCCAAGATTGAATTACAAAAATCTGTCTTCTTTCCTAGATACCCTCTCTCATTTGCTCACTCATTACCTGGAGAACCAGGCACCATGGGGTGGCTCCCCTATGATGAGGCACAGATGACAAGCACTGAGATACAGTCAATGAAAAACGGAAGCCCTCAATCCTATGGTTCACGAGGAACAGAACCTCCCATTAACCACGAGTAAGCTTGGCTACCCTTCCCCAGCCAAGACTACAGATTAGATTGCAGTCCCAGCAGACAGCTTGATCACAACCACAGAGAGATTCTCAGACAGAAGCACTCAGCTAATCTACACCCATATTCTTGCAGAAACTGTGAGATGGTAAATGTTGGAGTTTTATTTTAGCCATTACATTTTGGGGTAATTTGTTACTCAGCAATTGATAACTAATACATGACTCTTCCCACAGTAAAATTAATCCAGAAATAACATGACATACTACAGTGATGGGGGAAAAAGGGCACTGCTTCCCTAGCTTTTGCCCTTGAAGTTATTAATCAACCAAAACCCCTTTTCTTGCTGGATGTGATCTTAAATTAACATCTTTTCAACATAACTCTCTAGGTAGCCATTCTCAATTAATTGGTTGGGCAGATGAGAGAAAAATCTATTTGCTGTCCCTTGAACAATATAAAGAGAAGACTTGGAATTACAAGACCTGATTTCTACTTAGAAGCCAAGAAACTTTGGGAAAATCATTTATACTCTTTGAGCTTTATTTTCCTCTTCAATAAAATGGAGGTAATCTGTTTGGATGCTCTGTAGCTAAGTAGCGTAAAGTAGATTTCTCTTTTTTCCAGTTGGCCAGCTTTCCCTTATGGCCACAAGATGGTTATAGCAGCTCCAAGCCTCACACCCTCCTAAAACAATGGCCCTATACAAGAAATGGAAGCATCCTTGTCTTCTGGTCTATCCTATATAATAAAAGGGTAATATGCAAATTGACCCTAATAGCGAAATGACCAGAACGACCGCTTGACCAGTCACTATGAGGCGCACTGACCAGCTCTTGGCTGTGAGGCTCCGAGAGCCCAATGGCAAACGGGGAACTGGAGGTGGGTGGCAGGGGACATGGGCGGTGCCAGGCCAAGGCCCCCGCCCCGCAGGTCGCCCCACACACAGAGGGTGACCTGTGGTGGGGGCAGGGCCAGCGAGTGGGCAGGAACGGCTGACCTCTCAGTCCCTTACTCTGGCCATCAGGCTCCAATCACCCAATGGCAAATGGGAAACTGGGAGTGGGTGGTGGCGGGAGGGCGTGGAAGATGGCCCTAATTGCAGGCCAGGCCTAGGGACCGTACCCTCGCAGGAATTTCATGCGCTGGGCTTCTAGTAAGTAAAGAAAACTGCCCAAAACAATCCCCAGCAGAATTCCCTAGACATTATATTGATCAGACCTGGCTTATACCCCGTAAGGTGATCACTGGTTGAGGGGATTCAGATTACCGTAATCAGCTAACACCACCCCCATTTCACCCCTGAGGGTCTGAGGGACCTAGCTGCCTCTGTGGCTGATGGCCATCCAGAGAAGAACTGGCAAAATCTGAGCTTCTGGGCACATAAATTAAAAAGGGGGATGTTGCTGTTGGGTCAATGTGTTAGTCCATGTTGGCCAGGTTATGCTGGAGTATAGCATATATAATGGCCTAACTCACCCTACATGCCCAGCACAAGTCAGTCGGGCAGGGCTGACGGAGGCGGCACCTCATCAGCACAGGACCTCAGGATTGGCTATAGCAGCACAGAAAAGCAGGAGAGGCCTTTCCTGCTCTGTCACTTTCACTCACATTCTTTTGGCCAGAACCAGAGAATGACCCCACTTAACTGTGCGGGGGATAGAAAGTGTATTCTTCCATCTACCGGAAGAAGGAAAATGAAACAGGAATGGTTTTGACCCCAGTAGGCAAATGAGACTGTCTGCAATAAAGCCTTATCTCCTCATATGGTTCATGAGGTTCAAACAAGCTAATGTATTTACTCATTTCTCATTCATTAAACACATAAGATCTACCAAGCATTAGGCTGGGAGAGATCAATAAGACACAATCACCACCCTCCTTGTAGATACAACCATGAGAAGGTGATCAAACATCCGAATGTCAGTCAGAATTTGTTTGCCCTTTTGTTTCCCTTCCAAGTCCATAGTGCTCACCTCGCATATTTTGTCTTCCCACTGTTGGTTTCAAAGTCTTTTCAATGTTGCTAAGATGGGTCATAATCAGAAAGGACAACGGACTAATCTGGAGTGCCATGGTGTGCAGGGATGTGTGGCAATCATCATCAAGAGAACTCTGTAGGCAACTCTAAGATGTCCTCTTTTCCTTGATTTCCTTCAGCTCATGGAACATTAGAAGAATGAGCTATTATATTGTTCCTTTCCAAATCCCTTTCTGAGTGGCTCAATTGCCTCATGAGAGAGAAGACATTCCTGCTGGAGTCAATTCTAAAAGTTCCTTCACTTCCTGAGCCCTCATGAGTGTCAGCTTCTTAAAGAAGGTGTCATGATACTGTTAGGGTTGGCTAGCCTGCAGTTACAGAGAGACCCTAAAATTTTAGTGGCTTCATATGAGCTGCTTAATAGGAATGCCTGCTCAGTTCATGTCTCTACAGAGAGTCTTCTTCATCAGAGACCCAAGCTGATGGTGGTTTTGCATTTTCAGCTCTGGTTTCTAGGGTTTCACTGGGCATTGACAGGCCCACAAACCAGGGGGGAAAGCTTGTAGACAGTGCACAAGGGTATTTTCTTTGGGCTGGGCCTAGAAATGGCATCCCTCACTTCCACTATGTACCAGTATAGAGCATGCAGTCAATGACCACACCCAGCTGTAAGAGACGCTGGGAAATGTAATTTAATTGTGTGCCCAGGAAGAAAGCAAGACAGATTTTTGTGGACAGCTAACAGTCTCTTCACACTCACCCACACAACTTCCTATTTTTCAACTTGGCAAAATCTAAGCTCGTGGAATATTTCTATATAACAATTTACTCTTTGGCTTGCCCAGGCAATGATCTTCTGGAAGACAATTCATAAACACTGTAGTGCAATTAATGGGCAGAGACCTGACCCACTGCCCATTTTTCCTGTAGTATTCCTCCACCAAAATTCTTGATCAGGTCCTCTCATTCTAGAGAGACAATATTGGGACTATGAAGAGATCTAAAAAGTGATCATTTCCAACGTAGGGACAAACCAACAAATGCTTCCAATGAAAGGAGCATCCTTTTCCAAGTGTGATTAAGAGAGAAAGGCCTAGGGGAGAGGTGTTTCTCTAAGCATCTTCCTTTTATTCATTCACTGAACAAATAATTATTGAACACCCAATGCATGCCAGGCTGAGTACCTAGTCTGTGCCAGACACTATGTCAGGTATTGGCAGTGCACTGATGAACCATACTGGCATGATCTCCTGGACCTTATAGTCTAGATTTTTTTTTAAGTATACAGGAGTATAAAGTAAGTACATACCGTGGTAAGTAATCATAAAAGAAAAAAGGGGGCAAAGGCAGAGAATAACAGCAGAGGTGGGAGGGATGACATGTAAGTTAAGACCTGAGGGGTAAGGTATTAGCCTGCAAAGACAGTGGAGGAGGAGGCAAGTACATGCAGAGGGCACCACATGTGCAAAGGCCATGAAAAGGGAAAGAGGTTGTTGTGACTGAGTAACAGAAAAGTAGCCGATGTGGCTGAAGATGACGAGGGAAGAGCTGGGAGATGAAACTGGAGCAGTAGGTGGGAGGCAGATCATGAAGAGTTTTGTCACTCTTGATGAGGACTTTGAATTTGAATCTAAATAAAACGAAAAGCCATCTGGGCTTTAAGTAATAGAGGGATATGATTCCACACTACATTAGTCTGCTAGGGCTGCCATAATGAAGAACCACAGACTGAGTGGCTTAAACAGAGAGTTATTGTCTCACAGTTCTGGAAGCTAGAAGTCTCAGGTAGAGATATCAATGGGGTTGGTTCCTTCTGAGAGCTGTGAGTGAAAATCTGTTCCATGCCTCCATCCAGCTTCTGAAGGTTTGCTGGCAATCTTGGCATTTGTTATAGATAGTGTTCTCTCTGTGTCTTTACATCCTCTTTCTTCTGTCTGTCTCTCTTTCTCTCTACGTGACATTCTTTCTGTAAGGATGCCAATCATCTTGGATAGGCACCCACCCTACTCCGGATAAAATCTTCTTCACTAATTACACCTGCAATTACTCTATTTTCAAATAAGGTCACATTCTGAGTTGCTGGGGGGTTAAGACTTTAACATATGAATGGGGGTAGGGGCACAATTCAACACATGACACACGTGTTTTAAGATTACTCTCTGCTCAGTATGAATGGGGAGAGGGGGTAGTTAGTAGAGGTGGAGAGGCACGTTAAAAGCTGGTGTCATTGTTGTCAAGATGAGAGATGATGTTTGCCTAGGCTAGGTGTCCAAGAAGATTTAAGATATATTTTGTTTCTAAAACGAGCATGACTGTTGACAGATTTTATTTCATTGGTGAGGGAAAAGGGTGAATCAAGGATGACTCTTAGGTTTCTGGCTTGCGTGAGAAGGAAGATGCTGATGCAGTTTATGAAATAAGGAGTGGGGAATAGAAATGTTTTAGGGTAGAGCCCCATGATTTTATGTTGTGATGTAATTAAGTACGTAGACCAAGCAGACAGTTGCATTTAAGAATCTGGAGCTCAGGGAAGAAAGCCAGTCCTGACGGCTCGCAGCTGGGGGCAGGGACTGGGAGGCCAGGCATCCGTGCTGACGCAGGCTAGCCTGGCACCACTGGCTGCCCACGCCACTTCCGCACGTTGGGGGATGGGAGGCCAGCCCCTGGAGGCTTAGCCCAGCCTCACCGTGGTGGATGCCTTTGCAGGCACCTGGAAGCTAGTGGACAGCAAGGATTTCTATGACTACATGAGGTCAATCAGTGTGGGTTTTGCTGCCAGGCAGGTGGCCAATATGACCAAGCCTACCACAATCATCGAAATAAATGGGGACACGATCACCATAAAAACACAAAGCACCTTTAAGAACTTGGAGATCAGCTTCAAGCTGGGGGTGGAGTTTGATAAGACAACGGCAGATGACAGGAAGGTCATGTCCACCGTGACGATGGATGGAGACAAACTTGTCCACGTGCGGAAATGGGACGGGCAAGAATCAAAACTTGTGCGGGAGCTCATTAATGAAAACTCCTCCTGACACTCACCACGGCAGTGTAGTGTGTACGCGCCCCTATGAGAAAGAGGCATGGCCTGCCCACTGCTTCACTGACTGCTCCTCTGCCAACTGGCTACCCCTGGACTCAGCACCAGATCGCCTCCTCTCTCCTCTGGCGGTTTGTATAAATCCACCTGGGGGGGAATTCTTCTGGGGCCAGGCACACCATCCTGGGTCCAGTTCCAGTTCCCGTTGTATTTGTTTTTTAACTGCATCCAAAGAGTGCTCTGAGGTCAATAAAGCAGAGCCAAGGCAAAAAAGAAAAAAGAAAAGAATCTGGAGCTCAAATGAGAAGTCCATGCTAGAGATACGAAAGTGGAGTTCTCAGCATATAGAGTGTTTAATACCACTTAGAATGGTTGACGTATGAAGTTCCCTTCTCCCAGCACACCTTGCTCCTCAGCCAGCTCCAGCAGTACTTGTCTTTTATCTTGATGTCTCCATGGAACAGCCCATGCCTAAAGGGGGTTTTGAACCAAAAGCTCAGAGGCTTTGTTGCTCCTTCTCAAGGCTGGCAGAGGGCTGAGAATCCTGCCTGCTTAACGTGCCAACCCCTGGTCATTCCATCTCGGTCTCTATAAGCACTGAACACCCATCGTGTGCTAGGCTGAGCACCTAGATTCCATGGGTCCTTGGCTTCTGGAGAAGATGAAGAACACACTCCTACTTCTCTCCCAGGTTCACACAAAGTGTCCGTCATTGACACCCAGGAACACCCACACAGCCCAATGCACATGTCCCCCTAAATCACGTGAACGCTGGTGAGTGTGCATGCACGCACCCCGTCCCTTCAACAGAAATGACCTAAACTTTGTGAGGTTCGCATGTCCCTAGAGATGATCTCATTTGCCTGCTTCAAAAGCGCTTTGGTCTGCACAGCCTGTAGCAGCAAATTTACACTTCAAAAAGCAGACAGCTTTTTCCACATCTTATTCACTTAATGAGTGAGAATGCAAAATTAGTTCCGTTGCTGATGAGGACCTTGAGCCAAATGAAAAGTGTTCATTTGTCAGCACAGGCTTACAGCCTGAGACGTGATTGTATAGCTAATCCAATAACGGGTTTTGAGGCTGAGCATTTATTTATATACAGTATGTCTTGTTATCTGTTGATAATCAGGACCTACAATTTACTCTTTCTTACGCGTGTAGTGTGAAATAGCAACATCTTCCAGACATATTGCATTTAAGTACCAACAAGCAAACACATACCAGAAGCACCATCATCAGCAAAATATTTTATTTGCTTTATTTTATAAAAGAAAAGAGAACCAGTGCTTGAATGCAGGCTTTTATATTTTTAATATAAATAGTAAATAGCAAATGAGGTTTTTCTCAGGACTATAGAAGGGTTTTAAAAAATGAAAACAAGGTGTCCTTGAGCCACCCTAATCAAGCGACTTCTTGTTCTCTAAAAATTCTATTTTCAGATTAGATCCCACACAAATGTTTTCATGTGATTATATAAACTGGAAAGATACGTGGTGGAAATCTTCGCGGTGCCACCACCTAACTCTCTGGCCACCTGGATCTTCCAAACGCTCTGCTGGTTGCAGAGATGCACAGTATCGCCGCGTGGGCATGAAAGCTGTAATAATTACCTCAGGCAAAGCCTTCCCTTAAAATAGAGTAACTTAAAATTAAATATAAAGCCACCACATTTGTATAAACTCTTTCAGGGACTACATACTGCTACATGATATTGTTTCTTACCCCGTGGATGAGCATAAATGTCTGTCACTAAAATATAGGGACACTTTCGGCCTAATATAAACATAAAATGCATAAAATCCAGCATTTAAAACAAGCAGGCATCTTTATGGGGATCGTAGAGTGGGATGCTTTGTAACATGTCCCAGCTATAATGAAGCCTATGGGAAAGGCAAGGCACGTCCGGATTAAGTATTCTGTTAATTGCAAATGTGTAGCACACCTGCAAAATCTGTGAAAAATCCTGCAACACGTGGGGAAAGTCAGTGTAAGTCTCTTTCCCTGCTACCATCTCTTGGACGGGCCTAGAAAATTCCAGAACAAATGTAGGGAAGCATCAGAGAGCCGTCATCTCTAGTTGCCACTTTTCCCCACTTAGCAGTCTCCAGCCCCAATGAAGCTGAAAAGGACCGGTCACTCTGTGATATATGAGAAGGAAGGGGGGCAAGTGCACTTTTTAAGCTGAAATTTATTCCGCAATAAATACTTCAGTGTTGGTGCGACATGATGTTTTATTGGATTATACCAGTTTGCTAAAGAAATCACACTGGGAATAGCCAAGCTTGCGGTTTTGTGGGTAATGCGTTTGTAATGTGAGGGCTTTACACGGGAAGAGCGTTGGTGAAGGATAACAAGGCAAATTCGAAACTGGCTCAACGCATGCAAATCTCTATTATGGTAATACCTGGCCGCCTGAGTCCAAGGGGTTTTCACGGTGGTTGTGGTACCTAGGCCGGATAATTCACTAGGTTTTGACTCTGGTGAAGAATAAATGAGTATGGCATACATTACATTCTTACTTTCGTCTCAGAAACAAATCTTTCTTGTGCCAGCCAGTGTAATCTTCGGAGTTTTTCTTCTATAAAACACCTCAAGAAAAATGCACCTCAGTAAGATTTACACTTTATTACTCTAATGATTCTACAAACACTACCACAATGTGATGAAAGACAGAGCAGTCCCGGCCTGATTGAGAGCTAATAAAAATCAGTACTGAAAACTGCAAAGAGCACCCTTATCATCTTTCTTTCATTTGGAGCTGATTACTAGGGGATTATAATGCAATCACAGCTATGTGTGAGAGGTAGCTATGGGAACCAGTTTTAACTGTTTATCTAGCCAAAGATCTTAATTTAAGTCTGAACACTCTGATTCATTTATATGTAAGACACCGAGGAGACAAAACGCAGAAGAAACAGATGCGTACTTGTTCTTTCCATTTAACTTCATAAGCTACCAGCCAATTTGTCTTTCAGGGACAAAATTAATTTCTGATGACAATGTGAGCAAGTAATAAACTAGAAGTTCCTGTCCTGGGAAACTTGTTAATGCCATGTAATGTTCTTGCGTTATTTGGGAGGGAAAAGGAGATTTGCTCCTGGAGTTACGGGGACGTCTGTAACAGGCCTGCCTTTGTCCCAGCTCTTAGTCACTCCTGCAGGTTTATGACACCTTTCCTTGAGGGTGAGTTGGGAACGTCCAGAAGAGATCACGTTGCTTACCATTGCTTCCCTCTGGAGGTTTTATTTAACTGCTCATTTTCCTTCATACTCTGTCCGTTACTCAGATTTGCTCATAGCACAAGCCTCCAGCCCGGGGCTTCCCAGCCCTGTAGTTGGGGCAAGGCGACCCATGAGATGAAAATGAGTCACAGGACCTCCTGCTTGGAGCCCATGTTGCTAATAGGACACAGCCTTTTGCTCACTCCGTGAGCAACGTGGTGGCATGGCCAACGCGCCACAGAAGAACCTGGAATGTGTGTGAGGAAATCCCAGTGATGGGATTAAATCCACCGCCATCGAGAGAGCAGGGCGCCTGCATGGTTGACAAAGTGCATGCACATATACCCTCGGATGGGAACTAGGACTGGCGACCACCTCAAAAACAGTCCATGGATCTATCTGTGCCCTTGTGCCAGTGGATAATAACACTATTACTACTGCTGCTAATAGTCATAGTAACAATAGCAATAATAGATAATAGATCGCATATATTGAACACTTATTGCACACCAGAGAATAAGGCAGACATGCTACACACATCATCTCATTTAATTAGCACAACCACCCTTTGTGGACGTCATTTTTATGGCCATTTTATAGCCTGGAAAACTGAGTCACATAAAAATTAACTTGTCCAATGCCACAGCTAACAAGTAGAAAAGTCAACCTTTGAACTTGGCCTGCCAGTCTCCAAAACTTATATTTTCAAGCGCTCTTCTAAGGCAAACCTAGGCAATCTTCTTTATCTTGGCTGGTATTATTTTCCCATCTCATTCTGTATCCAGGTGTGTTTTTTTTTTTAGTATTCCTGGATTATGTTCCTCCCCTAATCCATAGCTTCTGTGGTCTGTCTGCCCCCGACTTCCTCAGCCTGTATTTTCCTGCTCCCTGGGGGAACTCCCTACAGCATAATGGCTGTCCATTAACCTGTTTTTAAAACCTCGCTCTCTCCCATCCTCTGACAGTTTTCATATGCTCCACATGAAGGATCCTTTTCCAGAAATACTTTTGAAGAAAGTCTGAAGTAAGCTGAAAAGTATTACATTTTTCATCTCAACAGGGAAATGGATTTAAGAAAAGGAGAGAAGAGCCTGCAGGTCTTTCAGATTTTAAAAAGAATTCAACACACTGCCGCACTGGCACCGGGAACACATCTATCACGGAGACCGAGAGAGCATCTGCATTTGCACGCTGAACCGTTCCCCTGGTCCTTGATCACGATAATGACTTGGAGTTCCGCTGAGCTTTTCATCCAGAGGCGCCATGGCCCCTGCAGAAGCCGGCCCAGCGAGCAGCTCCCTCCACCACCAAGGCCCTGTCTCCTCCGAGGTGAGGGGGAGACAGCTGCACCGGGGGAAAATTGAAAAGGACAAGCAAGCACTGTAAATTTCCTCTCCAAAGGCAACTAAAATAACAGTCCGACTGCCTGTATTTAATTGCCCCATCTGGAACTCAGGCATAACAATGGGCTCCCAAAGCAACCTTCTGCAGGGCATCAATAGCCACAGATGAAAGAAGGGGCCTAGAGAAAGCCTTGCTCTGTGAGCACCAGGATATTTTACTAATTGCCCAATTTCCGGTTTTTAAAAACCACGTCAGGCCACCGGGAGACATTCCTTAGCACAATTCTCCCAAGCTTTCTCTTGCCCTCAGGAGTCAGTACCAGTTTGATGAGAACAAGAAAGAAAACAGGCACATGCTAGTGCGTGGGCTGGGGAAGAAAGGGATCCAGCACCGAGCCGCTTCCTTTCCCAAGTACGGACAACTGTGTGGCACATAACCCGGTGGCGGCCGCGCTCTGTGGGTTCTAGAATCCAGGTGAAAGTCAGGCGTTCCGCTCAGCAAGATGGCATGTGTGGGATTGTCTTTGCAGCAGTGCAGTGAATTGGCCCTGAGCTAGCCTCCCAGGTGTCAGGGGGCGCTGCTGTTTCCTCTGCCCGGAATTTCTCTCTTCTCTTTTCCTCGCTCCTCCTTTCCCACCACATGCCCGCTTCTCAAGGCAGCCTTCTTTGGATTCCCTGGAGTTCGGATAACTGTTCCCCTTCTGCTTCCCTAGCATCACATACAGACCTGGGCACTGTACTTTCCACTCTGCATGATAAACAGGCATCGTTTATTGAACACTGATGTACCAATCACTGTGCTAAGTACTTCACAGGTAAAGGTCTCTTTTCACTTTACAATCTTCCAAAATACTGTTATCCCCATTGCCTAGGTAAGAAAAGCAAGGGTCAACAAGATTAAGATCTCACAACTAGTACATGGCAGAGCTGGGGTTTGAAAGTAGGACTTTCTGTCCCCCAAGCCCATGCTCATCCCCCCTGGGTTCAGCGCACTGACGATGGAATCTTACTGTATCCATTTCTGCATGCCCAGCTCTATCTACTGCACTACCGGCATGTATAGACCCTCGACACACACTTGTTGAGCTGGGGGGATGTCTAGGGAGCCCAGCTGACCCATATCAGGGTAACTGGAGTAAACTAGCCTCATTAGCCTGGCATTCTACCAGCTGACTCTTCTGACTTGCCTGGGTAACAATAGAACTCTTATTTTAGAAAAAAAGAAAAGTAGAAGCATTTACACAGGGTTCTTGGTGTCATGTCAACACACCAGAAAATGTGTGGTCTTCCTGAACTCAGGTGTTCTTTTCGCTGAATTCAGTCAAACCAGTTCTGCATATTGACACAGAAGGTGTAACTTATAGCAATTCAATGCCTCACTGCATAATCACCTCTGTCATCCATCGCTGTCCTCCAACAATGCTGCTCTTGCTGCTCTTGCTGCTGCTGTTGAGGCACCGGCTGCATACTTCCTCCGAGAATGAATGGCGCTGAGCACTCTGGGTGCAAGCATGGCGGTGGGAGAGCCCATTCTCTGGGATAACGGGCGTCTCACCTGTTATCTCACAAGATAACTTGTTTCGGACCCCTCCTTACCCTCAAAAGCAATTCATGGCTCCCCATTGCTTTCATAATAACGTCTAAAGTCTACTATTCCAAACTTTTCCCCACTATTCTCTAACTCAACCCCTTGAATCACCCACTTGGTCTCCTTACTGATCCCCTGCACTGAACCTGATGTGTGTTCATCCACGCACACCCTGCCCTTTCTTTAGGCCTAGAGCTGATGTTGCCTGCTGTCTGCAATCCCCAGTGATCTTTCTCTTAGAATTTTCATGAATTTCCTTACAGTCCACCTGACAGTCACGGATTTGGTACATCATCTTACTGTGGCTGTATGTCGTGATTTAACTTTGTGCATATTTGTGTCCAATACGCCTGGTGAAATTTTAGGCTCCTTGAGGGCAGAAACCATCTTTCTCTTCTACCTCTGCTGCATGAGGAGCTAGAGCAGTCCTCGTTTTAGTGATTGTTCCAACGCTGTTTGGCAAGACGTGTATTTGGCCTCATGCTGTCTGTGCACTCCTCGCTCCAGGCATACCAGAGTCCTTATAATTCCTCAAATAGACCATTACTGCTTAGTTCCAGGTATTCACACGAGACGTTCTTCCACCTGAAACTCTTAAACCTCTCCCCCTCCCCCTTCCTCAGGCTGGAGGTTTCCTGGAAAAGTAGTTGGCCTTAGCTTGAATGTCACTGCTTCCAGAAAGTCCTCCTTCATTCTGCAGGACCAGGTCAGGCATGGTTCCCCCAGCAGCTGTGTTAACTCCCATCAGCAATTGTCACACTGTGTTAGTTAGGGCTCTTTTGGCTATGTGTCATGGAAAACGAACTCAACCTAAAGGAGAGGGGGCATTCATCATCTCAGGTAACTGCAATGGCAAGGTAGAACTGGCCTCAAAGTTTTTGGTCAGTTTACATTCTCTCCTCATTCTCTTTCTCTGTCTACTGGCTCTGCTTCACTCTGTATGGGCCTCATCCTCTATGCAGTAGAAAGTAGGGGGTGAGGGTAAGATTGGGGGAGAGCCTGACTGTGTAGGGTAGTGGGGTTACATCATCCCAATGACCTCAGAGAAAATAGAGCTGCTTTCTCCAGGCAACCACATATTAACCCCCAGGGAATTAATCTGATTGGCCTGGCTGGAGTTTATAGGTTTATTCCTAGGATAAAATCACTATGGCCACAAGCCTGGAGGTCAAGTCTGAGTCACCTGCCCCCAACTTCCTATGGTGTCATGGGGGTGGAAGAAAATGACTAGAATTGGTGCTCTACCCAGACCACTTGGAATTGGAAATGAGAACTTCCCATAGGAAGGAGGAGGCTGTTAAGGGGGGTATGGGGGAGAGACAAGAGGTTGGGGAGGAATGCTGGATAGACAAAAACAATATATGTTCACTACACAGCATCTGTCAGCCTCCTCCATTTACTGAAAGCTACCTTAGGATATTATTGTGCCTTGGTCACTGCATGTCCCTGGTACCTGGCACATGGAGATGCTCAATTGCTATTTGATAAATGGAGGAATGGATTAATGAATGCTCTGAGCGCCAGTGAAATACCCCGAGTTCTGGACAGGGAAACACAGTGTCCTGTTCAAAAGCTTAGGATGGCCGAAACCGGTTTGGCTCAGTGGATAGAGCGTCGGCCTGTGGACTGAAAGGTCCCAGGTTCGATTCCGGTCAAGGGCATGTACCTTGGTTGCGGGCACATCCCCGGTAGGGGGTGTGCAGGAGGCATCTGGTCGATGTTTCTCTCTCATCGATGTTTCTAGCTCTCTATCCCTCTCCCTTCCTCTCTGTAAGAAATCAATAAAATATATTAAAAAAAAAAAAGCTTAGGGTGACATAGCAAGAGGCCATTGGCTGCTGCTGCTTTGCTTTCCCAGCCAGTACAACAGTGGCTACAAATGGAGGACCTGCTTCGGCTGGCTGCTCAACAGGTTCCTAAAGAAGCCAAAGAAGAATCCAAGCCTCACCTGAGACCCGGCAGGATGTGAACCTACGGTCAGCCACCTACCTCCTTAGGCCTGAGCCCGTCCCAGAGTGGGTCATAGAAACAGACAGAGCAGCAGGTTACCCCGGAAGCAGACACAGAGGAGACGCTTCGGGAAAACCACAGGAAGACTTCTGTGCCTCTTATCAGAGGGGAGCAAAGGGAGCTGGTGAGTGAGCTGCATTACTTGACCACCTTCTTAGCAGTACATGCTCACAGCATAAGAATAACTCCATTCTGAGCATATAATAAAATTGGCTTACATGCCCCTGCCAGATAGTAGGTTCCTCAAGGAAGAGAACCCTATGCATATCGCCATGTAATCCCCTCGAGCTAAAGGACCTCAATGCCGGGAGCTTTCCCAAACCTGACTGTACAAACCCACAGCTGATGAGATCTTGGCTTTCAGAGACAGAACCCCATGTCCATTGGCTCACTGCTTCCAGAACTTAGTGTATAGTGAGTGAGTTCCTCTACCTCTTCATAGAGACCATAATTAAAGAAAACAAAAAGGTTTTTAAAATCCATTTTAAAATGTGGGCCTTACCCATTTTCCTGTCATCTGCCAAAAGCCTGTAGTCTTCTAATAAATGAGGCATCATAACATAACAAATATGTGCATCATTAAATAATTTAGAACACACACACACACACACACACACACACACACACACACACTTTTCTTTAAAGAGCAAATTCCTTTAGAACCCCTCTCAGATAGGATAAGAGAAATCCATATTCCTTTGTTTTAAAATGCTCAGGCAGTCACAAGAAACTTTAATAACATTTGTTTAATTCTTAAATTCATGAAAATTTTGACTTCTCAATAAGTGAATCTCACTACTAAATAATTTCTGGTATTGTCATCTCTTTTACTTCCCAAAGCCTCCTGTTAACATTATAACCTAAACTAGAGGCCTGGTGCATGAAATTCGTGCATGGGGGGGGGGGTGTCCCTCAGCCCAGCCTGCACCCTCTCCAATCTGGGACCCCTCAAGGGATGTCCAACTGCCCTCTCACAATCCAGGACTGCTGGCTCCCAACTGCTCGCCTGCCTGCCTTCCTGATTGCCCCTAACTGCTTCTGCCTGCCAGCCTGATCACCCCCTAACCACTCCCATGCCAGCCTGATTGATGTCTAACTGCACCCCTGCCAGCCTGTTTGCCCCCAACTTCCCTCCTCTGCTGGCCTGATCACCCCCAACTGCCCTCCCTTGCAGGCCTGGTCCCTCCCAACTGCCCTCCCCTGCTGGCCATCTTGTGTCCACATGGGGGCAGGATCTTTGACCACATGGGGCAGCTATCTTGTGTGTTGGAGTGATGGTCAATCTGCATATTACTCTTTTATTAGATAGGATAGAGGCCTGATGCATGGGTGGGGGCCAGCTGGTTTGCCCTGAAGGGTGTCCCGGATCAGGGTGGGGGTTCCCTTGGGCATGGGGCAGCCTGGGCAAGGGGCCTGTGGTGGTTTGCAGGCCAGCCACGCCCCCCAGCGACCCAAGCGGAGGCCCTGGTATCTGGGGTTTATTTATCTTCTACAATTGAAACTTTGTAGCCTGGAGCGAAGCCAAGCCTCTTGCTCACTCCCTGGCGGCAGCCATTTCTGTTGGAATTTATGTATCTTCTATAATTGAAACTTTGTAGCCTGGAGTGAAGGCCTGAGCTGGCCAGGGCTGCAGAAGCTTGGCTTCCTCCATAGCCTGGGGCAACCCTAGCCTCCTGCTCTTCCAGCTCCGTGGCTGCCACCATTTCTGTTGGAATTTATTTACCTTCTATAATTGAAACTTTGTACCCTTGAGTGGAGGCCTGGGCCTACCAGAGTGTGTGAAAAGCTTGGCTTCCTCCATTGCCAGGGAAACCCAAGCCTCTCTCCTGCTCTCTGTGGCCACAGCCATCTTGGTTGGGGTTAATTTGCATGCTCGCTCTGATTGGCTGGTGGGTGTGGCTGTCGGGAGTGGCTTGTGGGTGTAGTGGGGTGATGGTTAATTTGCATATTACTCTTTTATTAATAGGATTGTTTTAATTAGTGACATTGATAGAATTAACTAGTAGCTGTCATTCTATCTGGTTGGTACACCATCATTTCCTCCCCCTCCTTCACAACTTAGATTCATAAACATTTCTGAAACACATTGTAGCCTTCGCAGACACCACCCTACTCATGTTCTCCTCCTCAAAATCTTTCGGCTGGACTACTATTCAAGTACCTTAGCCTACTTTCCAGAGCTTCACAGGGTCCCCGTCCCCTTGCTAACTAACCCTTTCCCTCCCTGATACAACGTGGACAATCTGTGCTCAACTGACCAATCCACCCACCAAACATGGCCCACAAAAGTCTCCAGCATGGCCACAATGTCCTGTTTGCCTAGATTGTTCAGCCTCTCTTCCCCACCAGTCCAGCTCCTACTCTTTCTTCAAAGGTCAGGGCACATCTCGCAGCCTTGAGCTGCCTTCTGTGAGCCTCTGGGCCTACAGGGAGCTCTTAGCCTGTGGAATCACGACCTGGAGGGCTGACTTCTGACTTAGCACATAGGTTCTGAACTGTGTGACCTAGTTTCTGTTGTCCCCAAACTCCTCCTGCATCTACTTTCAACTCTGCTTGGTAATGAGTATATTGAGGGCAGAAGTCTTATGTTATACTTGTTTGTATTCCCTACAAAACTTAGCACAAACTGTGGTAGTTTCTCAACATACGTATTTTTTCAATTTCTGACTCTTTTCTTTATATGTCTGAATGACATTGGAAGAAACAGCCTTCTATTTTAAACCACTTAACTATTCCCTCTTTAATTCAGGGTAGGTATGAGCTTTAAAGACAGTGAGCTAGAGAGTGAATAGAGTTTTACTTGAGAAAGTTCTCTCCTGAGAATCAATGCCTTCATAGGATGTTGGATTAGAAGTTTATCTAAGGAAGGCGAGGACAAAATAAAAAAGGGGTAGCTCCCAACCATGTCCTTCCAGTGCTACTTTATTGTTTATTTTGAGGTAATATATGTACCAGGAAAGCAGATACAGCCATATTCAGGTTCAAATCAAAATCATAGAACAGGGAGCTCTGGTTCATGATGGTGCCCTGAGCACAGATATCTGCCTCTCCTTCCTCCAAAGATCCTAAAGAAATGATAGAAAAGGCCGAAACCGGTTTGGCTCAGTGGATAGAGCGTCGGCCTGCAGACTGAAAGGTCCCAGGTTCGATTCCGGTCAAGGGCATGTACCTTGGTTGTGGGCACATCCCCAGTAGGCAGCTGATCGATGTTTCTCTTTCATCGATGTTTCTAACTCTCTGTCCCTCTCTCTTCCTCTCTGTAAAAAAATCAATAAAATATATTTTTTTAAAAAAAGAAATGATAGAAAATAGATACTTTAAAATAATGAAACCCAAAATGTTCAGGAAGAGTAGAATGCAGCATCAATGGGCTAGAAATGAAGGCATTTCTGGAAGGTAGAGAGCACATAAAACTAGATGATGGTGACATGAGAATTGAGGAAACTGCAAGGAAGTCCTGGACAAGTTCCAAGCTCAGAGTCAACAAATGCAAAGCTGGAGAGGTAGGGGGAGGTGACAGGGTGGGGAGTGAGAAATCATAAGAGCAATTAGTTAAAATAACTATATTTGGAACAGCTGAACCAATGAGGCACCTCTCCACACACCCCCTCCCCATGCCTGCAGATCAGCTAACTATTAGTGGCATTTGCCTTCTGGGTGAAGCCTAGAGAATTGTTTCCTAGAGAAGGAGAGCAATCTGCTAGGAGGTGGTCCTTTATTGGAACTGGGCACTGTGCACAGTAGAAGCAGATTAGATCCAGACACAGTTCTGGACTTCGGTGATAGCTGCCATGGAGACAACTTGAAGAGGTAGTTTCGCAGCTAGAATGGAAGGTCCAGTCATCCTGGATTGCCAGGTAGTTCCTTACGTTATAATTCTTAATAGTTTTCCTTAATAATTAGAAACAGTTTTCTTTTCATGCTAAAAAAAATGTCCCAGTGTGAGTAATAAATTATATAGTCACCTTATCATGAGTGAGATACAAGGAAGCCATGTTTCTCAAACTGGAGCCCAGGCACCCTGTGAGGATCTGATACCACCTCAGCCCCCACCCCATCCCCTCAGACTGGTCTGCCTGTGCCGGTCATCATCCACGCAGAGGGTTTTGCTGCCATTTGGGCAACATGAGACATGGATGCCATAGTAAACACAACAGCATACACAGGTTCTGACAGTGCTTGCCACACGCGATGTTTCAGAATCTGCAACTGATACTTTAAGAGATTATCATTAAAATGAAGACCAACTTTTAAAAGCTCTTAGAGGATTCATGGACTCCTAAGAATATATATGGAGCACAGTAAAAGGGTTATTCAATATTTAAAGAAATTATGAAACAAAGAGGGAGAGCACTTACCTCATAAGAAACGGAGATTATCCTGAAAACATAAGATAACTTTGCCTAAAAATCTAATTAGTTTTAGAAAAGGTTCAAGAGAACAATGTATCCAATAACCAAAAACAAGATGCTATTTTCTTAAAGTGCTCAGAGAACAACAACAAAAAGAATCCTCGAACAAGAAAAGCACAATGTCTAAACAAATTCAATGGACAATCTGCATAATTGAATGTGTCATGGATAACAAATGGAGATGTGGCAAACTCCAGGAAAATCTCTCAAAATATGACACAGAAAGACAAGATAGCAAATATGAGTAAAGAAGAGATTTATGGGGTTAGTAACTGGCTAATGGGAATTCTCAAAGCATAAGTCAAGAGATGACAGAAGGGAGGAGATAACCAAAGACACAATAGAAGAAAAGTTCTCTGAACTGAAGGGATTACATGAATCTTTAGATTTAAAAGACCCACTAAATCATAAGCAGTATGATTGAGAAAAAGAAAAGAAAGGCCCATTTCAAGATACATCCTAATGAAATTTTAGAAATCCAAGGATAAAGGGAAACTCTCAGACTTCCAGAGAAAAGGAAATAGGCTACCTACAACAACAAAAAAAAGATTGGATTAACATTAGATTTCTCATCAACAATACTTGATGCTAAAACACGAAATATATAAAAAAAATATTTTGAACCTAGAGTTCTTTACTCAATCAAACTATAGAAATAGAATCAGAGCAAAATAAAGATATTTGCAGAAATGCAAAGGCTGAAAATTTTGCCACCATGAATTCTACATGAAAGAAAAAAAAAAGAGGTGTTCCAGAAAATAAGGAATGCAGTTGAGCCAGAAGAAACTGATAAGCTAAAAAGACATTTTTAAAGAATCCATTTTACCTTAACACACTCGGAAAATTCTCTATTGAGGAAAATAGGCTAGTGACCCAGGATTAATTTCTTTCTATTTAGGTCCAACCACAGATTCCTTGGTTTGCAGCAAATATTTTCATAATCATAGGACTGTTTTCATTAGTTTTTAATTTTTTAATCAAATTACAAACTAAGTAAAGAAAACATGATAATCACAAAACAAAGTGCAAATATAAACTTCCATAACATGAAAATGACATAATAGTGGGAAAAAAGAGAAGAGCAACAAGAGCATGTAAGTAAACTAATCTAATTTTTCATAGCAGAAAATAGAACTCTAACTTCAATAAATCAAAAACTATGTTTTAATATATGTTAATTAAAATTACAGAGATGTTCTTTGTAATAACTAACTGTAACCAACAAAACCTGAGGATGGAGTGGATGGGAAATGAGTAATATTGCAATTGCACTAAATACTCCATGTTCCATAGCAAGGAGTCAATAGATGCAGCCCGAAGTTTATAAATCGATAGAAGTCCACTGTTTAAAGTTATAATGCTAACTTTAAGTTATAAGGATAAGAGTTAAAGAGAGAAACTTTTAACAGTGATTACCTATGGTTAACTTGTTATCTTACATTACTCTCTTTTTTACTATTCTTTACAGGTGTTTGTATTACATTTTAAATCTAAAATAATTACTGTAAAAGCTCTGGATTATGTGCCCTTCACAGTCCCGGAGACCAAAAGAAATGGTCTCTTTTGAAATATAGTATCTGTTTTGGACAAATTGGTCCATCCACCAAGTTGAAATTATTCTCTTTAGCTCTAAGGAAAGCCGTCACTGGCTGGGCAGCCAGCTTTCACCAGGCTGTGTGGCAGAATGAAAGCTCTTAGGTAGCCCAGTACACTTTACATGCAAGCTACCATCTACTTTCCATATTAATGTGGTAACAGGGATAATCAGCATCCACAAAATTGTTCTCGTGGTAAGATCCCCCACTCCCCTTTTCAAGTGCATTGCTTTCCCATGCCGGAATTATCTTGCTGATATAGATATAGACAAGATTATAATCTCCATAGTGCAGAGATTAAATGGGGCCATGAGACATTAAGTAACTTGCCCAGGATTTAAACCCAGGTACCCTAACTTCACCACACACCCTCATCACCTCTCAGATGGGAGGAAAGGATTTTTACATTTAAGGCAAGGAAATGAAAAGGCTGCAGCATTTACTTACTGGATGGCAATGAGGTTGATGAGAAGGCCATCAACCTCCACCATGCACATATCTGCAAACCATTACAAATTCAATTTAACAAAAGTTTGGAAGGAAACAATAAAATACTCCCCTTTCTTAGCTTAATAGTGTTATTTCAAAAACCAAAACATTCTTCTGTAAGTTGAAGTGACCTTAGACAATGCATCTATTATACCCCTTTCTCTATTATGCATGGATATAAAAACATGCTTTTAGACACGACCAGTTTGTAACTATTTGTTGACCACTTATGTAGTTGGTGTATTATCCAGAACTTTTGCAATTTGTTCTTTTACTCAATGCTTTTAAATTTTTTTAATTTCTTTATTGATTAAGGTGTCACATATTTGTCCTCATCCCCTCATTCCCATCCCACACCCCTCCCCATGGATGCCCCAACCCCCTGTTGAACTTAACCATTGGTTAGGCTCATATGCATGCACACAAGACCTTTGGTTGATCTCTCCCCCCTACCCCCACCCTCCCCTATCCTCCCTCTGAGGCCTGATAGTCCAATCGATGCCTCCTTGTTTCTGGTTCTGTTCTTGTTCATCAGTCTATGTTGTTCATCATTTCCCCTAGATGAGTGAAATCATGTGTCACTAGAGATATACTTATAAGAATTGAATGTGAGACGAACAATAATAGTTATGCTGACAGGCAAATGAATCAGTCTGTAGTGAGTTTCTTTCTGGACCAACAGTTCTTTTGAGACCCAATATCAATGTCCACCAGTTCCTTATGAGTACATGTCGGCACTGACCCCTCAGCTCTGGATGGTGGACAAATGGTGGTAATGCAGGTCCGACTCCCTCTGGTTTGGTCTCGGCTGGACCCAGGGGCACGGCTTCACCCGGATCCAGGGGCCCACGGCCTCACCCGGACCCGGGACCCAGCCTCACCCGGATCCAGGGGCACACGGCCTCGCCCAGACCCAGGATTCAGCTTCACCCGGACCCAGGGGCGCGTGGCCTCTCCCAGACCCAGGGTCGCGTGGCCTCACCTGGATCCAGGGGCCCATGGCCTCACCCGGACCCGGGACCCAGGCTCACCTGGATCCAGGGGCCCACGGCCTCACCCAGACCCGGGACCCAGCCTCACCCAGATCCAGGGGCCCACGGCCTCACCCAGACCCGGGACCCAGGCTCACCCGGATCCAGGGGCCCACGGCCTCACCTGGACCCGGGACCCAGCCTCACCCGGATCCAGGGGCACACGGCCTCGCCCAGACCCAGGATTCAGCTTTACCTGGACCCAGGGGCACATGGCCTCACCCGGACCCAGGGGCGCGTGGCCTCTCCCGGGCCTGGGACCCAGCCTCACCCGGATCCAGGGGCACATGGCCTCGCCCGGACCCGGGATCTAGCTTCCCCCGGACCCAGGGGCACGTGGCCTCACCCGGACCAGGGGCGCGTGGCCTCACCGGGATCCAGGGGCCCTTGGCCTCACCCGGACCCGGGACCCAGGCTCACCCGGATCCAGGGGCCCACGGCCTCACCCAGACCTGGGTCAATGCTTTTAATTTTATTCTTTTGGGGTTTTTTACCCTTTCAAACCATTCCCAGTTTCCTCAATCATCATTACTATTTACTTCATTAAAAATTTTTTTTAACTGAACAAAGTTCACTAAGTTTGTGCTATTTTTCTGGGTATTTAATCTCCCTCTGTTATGCATCCTCACACACACACACACACACACACACACACACACACACACACACAGAATCAATGTTAGAAATATTCTTATTCTATTCTATTCTATTCTATTCTATTCTATTCACAATTGTATCAGATTTGAATAGCATTAACTTGAAAATAAATTTTGATCTGTATCAAGGGAACTTTTTTCCCTCTTTGGGTGTGAGAAAGTTTTCTTTAAGATTGTTATATTGGTTTTATAATAAAAAGAGGGGTAGGAATGAAAGGATATTACGTGTATTCTCTAAAACAGAACTAGTATCCCTGAACAACAACAAAAAGTCTGTCTAGAAAAATAAACTAATCAGCTGGGGCTGGGGGGGTCATTTTCTGACCCAAGTCTCTGCCATTCCTACCTCCTTTACAGCCAGAGGAAGATGGTTGGCTTCACACCTGAATACTTGAGGGGGAGCTGCAAAGTGGAGCTGCCTTCCTTTCCAGTTGTGCACCACTCTGCAAAAATGAGCAGCCTATGGAGGGCTTAAAGCTAAGGGAAGAATAAGAGAATCAAGATGCCTGAGAGTAAAGCTGATATGGCTCCTGGGTGGAAGGAAGTAGAAGCTTCCATGACTGAATCTTGAGTTGGGCTGTTTTCTCCTAAGGTTAAGGTCTTACAAACAAGAGAGCCTGAGGGCCTCCAAGAAGGCATGCTTTTCTCTCCCAAAACTCTCCTCTCACACCCCAGGCTCCTCCGCTGCGCTGAGCCGGAAACCTGCAGCTAAAATTTTAATCCTTGGGAAAGAGGTGTGTGCTTTATTGAGCCCTCTTCTAAATGTAAATAGCCCTGAAGCACTAACAAATGGAGCTCGTGTCCACATCCCCTGGGATGAGCTTATTAAGTTGCTTCTGCAAAATAGGCTGTAAAAGGAAATGGCTGGACACAAAGAGGAAAATGTTGATGAGTGATGACATTGAAGGGACATTCCTGGAGCTTAAGGCACTGCCCAGGGAAGGGAAGGGGTAGGAACCTGACAGTCACTGAATGGTTATGTCTTAGGTACTTTACAGACAGCCTCAGAGCAGCCTCCAGAACAGAACTATGTTTCCCTTTTCCAGATAAAAAAATAAAAACTCAAAGAAGTTCCATAATTTGACTATTTCAATTATCTAGTACTGTGTAACAAACAACCCCCAAACTTAGTGGCTTAAAGCAATGATGTATTATTTCCTTGGGTGTCTTAGATAGCAGAGAGGGCTGAAACATCCAAGATGCCTCACTGACAGGACGGGTGCCTTGCTGGGAGTGGCTACAAGGCTAGGGGCAGCAGGGCTACTGGGCAGGCTGGGCCTCTCTCTGTCCATGTAATTTTAGGGCCTGTCTCTCTCCACATGATTTCTCCAGCAGGAAAGCCAGGAGAGGAGGTAGCTTCAAAGAGGAGGAAGCAGGAGCTGCCCAGAACTGACACAGAATCGTGTCCACCGTAATCCTATGGGTCAAAGCCAGTCACAAAACCAGCCTAGATGAAGCATCACCTCTCACCAGAGGATGGCAAGGAATTTGCACCCATCTTTAATCCACAATATCGCTCAAGATCACACAGGGGCAGCAGACCCAGAACCGTTGGCTTCCAGACCTGTGGGGTGTGGGATGGGAGTGGGGAAGGACACAAGGCAAGGACAAGGACAATGAACAGCTTGGGGAGAAAGCTGCTGAGTGAAGTCCCCAGGGAAGCTAAGAATCCATTCTGGCCTGAATAGATTGTTAAAGTGTTATTTGTCTGGGCCAAGGCTTAAGAGCAGACTCTGATCTCCAGAGAACTCGGTGGCAAGCATGTTGAGTGACTTAAAGTGTGCAGTTTCCATCGTCACTGGAGGAGCCATCAATGGCCAGTGAGGCAGAAAGACATGCACCTGTGTCTGATCCTATTCTGTGGGCCCCCAAACTCCAAATACATCCTACAATCACACTCACTCAGCTTATACTCCAGGGCAATCCTTTTTCTCCATCTTCAACTCACTCATTCATTTATTCATTCATGAGACAAGTTATTATGGAGCATCTACTGTGGGGATACAGCAGTGACCAACGCAGAAAAGTCTGACCTTTATGGAGCTTACACAAAATAAATAAGCAAATTATGTAGTATCTCTTATGGTGATACAAACTGAGCTAGAAACCGGATGAATAATCAAGGTGGGGGCAACTTTATTTCAAATAGAGTAGTCAGAGGAGGCCTCACAGAGAAGGCACCATTGACAAAGACGTGAGGAAGATGAGGGAGTGAGCTCTGTGTATCTGGGAGGAGAGGCCCCAGGTGGGAGGGGTGCCAATTCCTAGGCAGTGTGCCTGGCCTGCTGCTGTGTTGAGAACAGGGAGCAATGGTAGAAACATTGACCTTTTTTTTTTTTTTAAATTATTGATTTGAGAAAGAGAGAGAAGGAGAGAGAGAAAAAACAAAACAAAACATTGATCAGTTGCCTCCTGCACCCACTCTGACCTGGGATCAAACCCGAAACCTGGGCATGTGCCCTGACCTAGAATCGACCTGGTGACCTTTGGGTGCATGGGGTGACGCTCAACCAACTGAGCCACACCCGCCAGGGCAAAACATTGACTCTTTGATGCATTAATTTCACAATACTTATTAAACACCTGCTCCTCGCCAGCGTTATACCAGCCCTGGGTGTACAGAGACACAGAGATCCCCACCCTCAAGGAGCTGACAATCTAGAAAGGGAGACAGGCAAACAAAACTCCACACACAGCGGGCTCGGGCGTTTGAAAACGCAGTGCTGGGTGTGAGCAGTGTCTGCAGGCAAGCTGCTCAGCGGAGCCGAAAATGTCTGTTCTCAGTCCATCTGTTGATGGATCAGAGAGACAAGGGTTGTGTTTCGTGCTTGAAATAGAATCTGCCCATGTCCTCAAACATTACAGAATCTCAATTTTTACTAAATGCAAATTTTATTAGTGCACTTTAAAGCAAAAGTCTTGGGTAAACTGCATAATATAATCACCATATGACTATCACTTTGAATTAGTATGGCAGATACTTCTTACTGCTTAATTATTTATTTTTAAAATATATTCCAATATTGTAATTATGTTCAGTTAAGTGTACTTGAGTATTTGTGGCACTCTGCATTATTTATGTTGGCGAAAAAGCAGCCTAAATCAACTTGCTCTGGCATTCCATAATTTGTGCTCACACATCTCTAAAATAGATTTATACGAAGCTATCAAATGGTTCCTCTGGATAAGCTATGATTTTACATTTTTATCTGAATTTGATTTTAATGTACCACAAAATAAAATTTATTAGTTTCTTTGCACTAGTGTCTTATCTGATTATTCATATTCAATATTTGCAGAATACTAAATAGAAATGTACACTCTTCAATTAAATACTAACGTGTCGATCTCAAGTCACCCATCCTGAGCCCCTGCCCACTCCGCCCCTGCCAAATTCCTGGGAATAGTCTAGAGTCGGATGAATCAAATTGTCTAACCGCTCGAGGATAAAGAGTGAGGGAAACTGGATCAACTTAGAACAACCGCATTACAAACAGGAGGTGGGAGAAATAAGAAATCCCAAGGGAATTCACTATCCAGCAGCAAGGAGCATAGCATATTACTGCCTAAAAGGAAGAATCTAGATGGAAAAGCGTACACAGATGCAGGCTCCGCTATAACTGGCCTGAAAAATAATGAGATCTGCTCTGTCCATTGGTATCCGTCCAATGTCTCTCCTAGTTTCTAAATTCACTTAAGAGTCATTTCTGTAGAGAGGATAAAAAATATTAAAGTTACAGTATTTCAATAACCCTCTTTATGTCATACAAATCCAATGGACAGACGCCCACTAAAGAGATTACAGCTTGAATACTTAATCCCAATTTGGGTGTTTTCAAACAAGGCAAACCTGGTCTTAAATGCAATGTGCACAATTTAGCTAAGTATACGATGTTAATGCACCAACATGACTAAAAATATAGCCAGAGAATCTGGCAGGTGGGAGCCACCCAATAGCCGTCTCTGCACATCACTCTCCCAAATCAAAGGCTGGGTGAGTAATGAACGTGCCCATTTCCAGGTCGAAAGTACAGGTGGCTCGTGACAGACCATCTCAAAGCCTGAGCAGCGAGAGTTACTTAGAATTAGACTCACTTCAAAAAGTAGGTTAGCAGTTTTATTCAGACAGGGTTTGGCCTCCCAACCTCTCTTGCTTTCCTTGATCTCTCTCTCTCTCTCTCTCTCTCTCTCTCTCTCTCTCTCTCTCTCTCTCTCTCTCTCTCTCTCTCTCTCTCTCTCTCTCTGAAAAGGGACCATATATTCTCACTGATCAGGGGTGTGGTTTGTAGCCAGGGTGACATAGATCAGTGTTACAAGCATGGGCTCAGAGTCAGATTGCCTGAGTTCAAATCTTCCCCCCAACACACACACACACCCTTTGTTAGTTGGGCTACCTTAGGTAAAATGCTTCATTTTTCTGTGCCTCAGTTTTCTCATATGTTCGTTTAACACATAGTAATTGTAATAGGACCCATGATATAAAGTCATTTTGTGAATCAAAAAGCACTTAGAGCCCTAACCGGTGTGGCTCAGTGGATAGAGCGTCGGCCTGCGGACGGAAGGGTCCCGGGTTCGATCCCGGTCAAGGGCATGTACCTTGGTTGCGGGCACATCCCCAGGTTTGGGCGTGCAGGAGGCAGCTGATCGATGTTTCTCTCTCATCGATGTTTCTAACTCTCTATCCCTCTCCCTTCCTCTCTGTAGGAAATCAATAAAAGAAAAAAAAAAAAAAAGCACTTAGAGCCTGGCTGGTGTGGCTCAGTGATTGAGCATCTACCTATGAACCAGGAGGCCATGGTTCAATTCCCCAGTCAGGGCACATGCCCAGGTTGCGAGCTCAGTCCCCAGTGTGGGCCATGCAGGAGGCAGCCAATCAATGATTCTCTCTCATCATTGATGTTTCTCTCTCTCTCCCTCTACTTTCCTCTCTGAAATCAATAAAAATAAAAAATAAAAAATAGCACTTAGAGCAATGCCTCGTCCATGAGAAGAAGGTTTAGCTATTATGGCTGAGGTCAGGCCTCTAGGTCTGCTCTGTATGGTGGTGGTTTGGGGGTCATCATCTCTCTCCAGTGGGACACCACAGTCCACTCTCATCTCCCTCATTTTCCTTGCCCTTCATCTTCCTCTTCAATCACTGCTCTAAGTAAGTGAGCTCAATACATATTTTTTGAGCCAGTGAATTCCTGGGCTACTACCCTCCTGCTGCAAAACAGCCACTCTATCCCCCTGAGACAACATGTGAGTGAAATGCTCTTGGCTACACATATTTTGGTAAATAAAATATTATTGGATAAAATACCCCCCCAAAAAAAAAGAATTGAAGAAAACTGTAAGAAGAAAGAAATGAAGGGAGGGAGGAAGATGTTTGGGAAGGAGATGGGGAGAGAGGGGAGACTATGCCCTCCTGTCCTTGGGGACAGTTAACAACAACAATTGCAGTATAGTAATAAGAGGTGGGGGTTAAAAATAACACTGTCCTTTGTTTAACTCACAATCAGGACCTATTTGTATTTAACACTGAATATAGCAATAAGATGATAAGTTTCACATTTTTAAATGTCTTGTTATAAGAACTTCACAGTAACAAACACTCTTTTTTTAAAATTTAATAAACACTCCTCTTTTCCATAAGTGGAAATAAAATCCTCACAAGAACTAGAAATGCCAGTTAAGTAATTCCCAAGGGTTTTGTCTTTTGCTCTGGAAACCTCCGTAATTTCATAAAAAATTGGTCCTATTAAAATATCACAGGTTTAGCTTCACAAAAATAAAACTCATTCCCTCCACCCTGAGTTCCTCATCTAACTGACAGTGGCCCATTCCAGCTCAGAAAGTTGGAGATGTGTCTGACTTTTGCCTCTCCTCTCACAATAAAAGAATCGAACAACCTATTGCCACCCAGAAGTGGGACTAAGTTCTCACCCCAACTCTATGCTTTCCCCACTCTTTGACAAGGTTCCTTAATTATAAAATAGAAATAATCTCTACTTGGTAGGTTGTTGCATTTTTTTAAAAATTTTATAAAGCATTTTTGTGTACATGCTCTCATTCATTCTTTGCTACCCATTGGGGATAAGTGGTATTGTTTCCCATTTAAAAGTTAGGAAATAGAGACTAAAAACAGCTAAGGAAATGATCCAACATAATTTATGCCAATTGGTGGAAAAGTCAGCACTCAAGTCTTGCATGCATCCACCCCACATCTCCCATTCTTAGTGCCACTGTCACTGTTCAGATTCTCATCCACTTAATCATCTATTTATTTATTTACTGATTCAACTTACTGAGTGCCAGACACTGAGATATGTACTGAGAATACAATGGGGAGCAAAAAGATACATTCTTTTCTTCATGGAGTTTACAGTCCAGTAAGGGAGGCAGTCATTAGTTAGCTAGTTATAGAAATAAATGGTTTATTAAAACCATAGTAGTTAAATGAATGTAGGACTCTGAAAACTCTAATAACAGCATTTGGCCTAAATTCTCTAATCAGTGAGTGATTTCCTGAGAAAAATGACTATTGAGTGAGTCCCAAGGGATGGAGGATGGTAAGAAGAGTCTGACAGACAAAATTAAAGACATATGCAAAGGCCTTGAGGTGGGAGAAAGCGTGGCTCATTCAAACAATTCAGAGAAAACCATTGCAGGGAGGTAGGCCAAAATCAGGCCATGTAAGGTAACATCAGGCTGTTTGCCTTTATCGTAAGGATGATGAAAAACAGTCCTGGCCAGATGGCTACGTTGGTTGGAGGGTCATCCCATACACCAAATGGTTGCAGGTAGATTCCTGGTCAGGGCACATGCACATACCTAGGTTTTGGGTTCTATCCTGGTCAGGGCAAATATGGGAGGCAACCTATTAATATCTCTCTCTCTCTCTCTCTCTCTCTCTCTCTCTCTCTCTCTCTTTCTCTCTCTCTTCCTCTTTCTTGCTCTCCCTTCCTCTCTCTCTAAAAACCAATAAAAACATATCCCCGGGTGAGGACTTAAAAAAAAGAGTGATGTAAAGCAGAAGGGTGACAGATCAGATTTTAATTTCAAAATGAATATCCCGGCTGCAGTGTCTGAAAGCTGGATGGGCAGGACAAATGGATGCAAATGCACTGGTTAGGGTACTCTCTCAGTGTCCAGGTGAGAGAAGACCAGCTAAGCTGGAGTGGTAGTAGAAAGGGAGAGAAATTGGTGCATCTTAGAGGTATTTGATAGGCTAAACCAACAGGGTAAAATGGTGGATTAGATGTGGGATTATTTTGACAGGCTCCCAACTGTTCTTCTTACAGCCTCTCTTTCCAGTCTGTAAGCGGTTTCATGTGCCACTGCAAAACAATTCATTCTTATCTCCAAAGGGTAGCAAAGAATGAATGAGAAAATGTACACAAAAGTGCTTCATAAAATAGAAGGTTCATTTGGAACTTTGCCTCCTTATAACTAGCTGTTCTCCATGGCTATAGACCACTGGTCCAGAGGTAGGCATTTGACCCCAGCCGGGCCAATCAGATTCTCTACTGGGTATTTAAAGTTGGAACCAAGGGAGCATTTATCATACTCTGTAGGTATCTGGATATATAACAGAGTTTCTTCATGTGATCTGAGAAACAGAGAAACCCATGGGAGTGATGAAAGGACGGAAGGGAAAGAGTGGGGGGAGATGAAGGAAGAGGAGGATAAGGAGGAAGAAAAGGAGGAGAAGGAAGAAGAGGAGAAGAAGAAATAGGAGAAGGAGGAGGAGAGATGGCAGATGAATAAATAGGAGAAAACTGAGAAATGAAGAGATCCCTATTTCTTTTAAGTTTCCAATTCCATTCTGGCCTGAGAGTCTGGCTGCATTCCTACCTTTGAATGCATCCTAGAACTCTAATAACCAGTTCTCCCCTTTTGACCTAATCAAGTTCAAGTTTGTTTCTGTTGCTTGCAACCAAAGAGCTGTATCCAAAACAATAATCAAATGCAGCCTGGTCTAGAAGGCCATGCATTCATTTATTCTACAATCATTTTCCAAACCAGGCTCTGAAAACATAGACATGAGTTCACAATATTTGACTCCCAAAGGCTCATGTCTAGTTGGGAAGACAGAACAGTAAATTTGAAAAATATATACAAGGTAGGTAACTACATTGTGTAGGTAGTAGATTCAATGATGAAGGAATGTATTGTGAACAGTGAGGTTGCAAAGGAAGAGGCAGTGAACTTGACCTGGGGACATCAGGGAAGGGTGCTCAAAGAAGGTGATGCTGACCAGAAATCTTGAAACATGTCTAGTGTGGACAAGGGGGGAAAGTTTACCCCACAGAAGGAAGAGCATACACAAGTATGAGAGGGAAGAATCCGGCTGTTGTATGCAGCGAACTATAAAGGGTTCCATGTGCTGATGCACCTGGTCCAACAAGGGGACCAGGAGATGAGACAGGAGAGACATCATGATGAATGTTAAGCTCAGGGCTCTCATCTTGGAAGAGAAAGAGCTCGAAGGCCTTGTTGCCCGCTCTTCACCCTCTTGTATTCCTGAGGACAAGGCGATGGCACTTGCCTCCTGTTTCAGTTAAGAACAATGAGGCACTTGGCAGAATTATAGGACTTGCTCCTGAGTTCATCCGGGAACTTCGGAGTTGGAGCTCTAAAATGCAGTGACCTCTCTCAGTTCTTGCTCCTAGAAAGCTTCAAAAGATGACATGCCTGTAAAAGTAATCCCAAAACTCTAGAGTCTGGGGAAGAAAAGTGGGTTTCTTGAATAAAAGTACAGAATTGTTTAAAATTACATCAGGATATATTTCAATAGAAGAGTCCTTTTAAACATTTCAATAAATGCTTTTTCAATTATGTCTGTGTTTGAAGATTAATGGGAAAGAAAAATAGGAAAATACTTTGGAGAAGGATCAAATATAATGAAGAGAATCCCAAAAGATCATGGGGCTGAAATTCAGGAAGAAAGAAGTAAAGGACAAATTCAAAGACCGCAGAATGTAGATAATAATGAAAGCAAAGTAAAAACAAACAAAAATAAAACGAGGTAGGTGTGCATATATTTGTTCAGAGGGGGCAAATATTGAATTTTGAAAGAAAAGTTATACGAGGATTAAATCAGACACCCAAAGCAAGATATAAAAATAAAACTAAATTTTCTAGTTCAACTTTCCATTCAAAAGGTTTAGAGAAAGTATTTTCAGAAGGGAAACAGAGCAGGTGGGACTAAGAATTTCCATTCTTAACTATACCAAAACAATTATTGATATTAGTAATTGCCTGACCTGAATTAAATTATTTCATCCTAGAGAACCAGATGGTCCACGCTAGTCTTTTATTTGGAGGATTTAGTGAAGTTCAAACAAACTTTGCCACCACACAAAAGTTTAATAAAGTCAGAAGGAATGACTAGTACTTTCTCTCAGGCTCTTAGGAGCTCTAATCCAACGGCTCTGGCAGGCCGGCCTCGGTGCCTGGCCTGCTGTCATTTTATGTTGGTTCTTGATTGCAAAATAGCTCCAGCTGTTGGAGGACTTAGTAACCCTTTCTCCTTAGAACCGTGCAAGAGAAACAAAGCATCCCTCTGGGCCTGCTCAGCACTGGGTCAACTAAATCCAGTCTTAGAGAGGAGTTCTGCACCAAAGAATGCTCACTATGGTTCCTCCAGCCCACCCAGCCAAGAAATTTCCCTCCTCCTAACGCCCTCTCAAACTTTAATGTGCCTATGAACCACCTGAGGATCTTGCTAAATTACAGATCTGATCATTAGGCCTGAGGCAGGGCCTGGGGCTCTGCATTTCTAATGAGTGTCCCCCCACAATCTTGAGACTTTGCATAGAGATCGTAGAGGGTACACAAACACCAGCATCTGAGCAATCATGTAAGAAACTTAAAACATACATCAGACCCTAGCTGGTTTGGCTCAGTGGATAGAGCGTCGGCCTGTGGACTGAAGGGTCCCAGGTTTGATTCTGGTCAAGGGCACATGCCTGAGTTGCGGGCTCGATCCCCAGTGGGGGGGTGTGCAGGAGGCAGCCGATCAATGATTCTCTCTCAACACTGATGTTTCTATCTTTCTCTCCCTCTCCCTTCCTCTCTGAAATCAATAAAAATATATTAAAAAAAGAAAAATTAAAAAAAGAAAAACACACATCAGGTCAAGACAGGTGGGTCCAGAGCAGACATGACCATGAGATCTAGGAACTTTTGTAAAGCTTTCCTATCAGCTGCTGCAACAATATCCCCAAAACAGTGACTTTCACAACGTGCCAGCTGGAGGTTGAGATAATCACAGGACTTCAGACATGGACTTTATTGCCAGGGCAGATAATCATAGCAAAAAGAGGAAGAAAGCCAGAAGGCATTCAAATCTCTGGGCAAATATGACTTGCAATTTATTATCATGTGAAAAGCATAAGTGGCAGCAGCATTGTGATTTTATTTCAGGATATAGAAGCACTGATAAGATCGCAGTTGAGCTATCTCCTGCCCGTGTCCCTCCCACTGCACTCCCATCCTTTGCAGACCTGGAGGGCTCTACTCATCTTCATCTATCGAGTCGGGTCATGTGTGATTACAAAACTTAGATAGAAAGATTGCAAAAGAAGTGTGACAGGGAGATGGACCCTTTGCACCACAAGAATAACGTTTGGGACAACGGACACTTACTACCCCAGAGGTAGGGCTGCAGCTAGTGTCCCTCCAATCCCTATTTAGAAAAGGAAAGACCACAGAAATATTGGCAGAGGAGCAGGTTCCAAGGGAATGGCCGGGATCCTGGGGCCCAGGTCCTCTTGCCTTCCCATTGATCCTTTCTATCCCTTCAGCATCCTGGACACCATCCCCCCGCCCCTGCCTTACCAAGAAAGGTGTCACAGCTCATATCATTAAGACGCTTGGCTGTCTTCAGGCAATCACTCAGGTTTTTTTTTAACCTTATTACCAATCTGCCTTGCTTAGCAAAGGTCATGAAATGGACAGGGGACGTCTCATCTTCGTTATAATCCACCATTTGAAACATTTCAATTAAGCTTCAGATCAGGCCCCAGAACTGAGGCTGTTTTAACGAGGAGAAGTAATGACCTTCTGTTGCAGGTGGTTTCTGGCACACCATCAGTTTTAATTCTTCTTGATCTTTCTGCACCCTTTGATAGCCGGGATCAAGGGTTCTCTTTATATGCTTCAAGCACATTGGAGGACTTTTAGGGACTCCACTGACACGGTTTTCATCCCTGCAGCCTCAGCCAAGCTGGTTGTCACCTGCAAGTTCTCCACGCTGTTCAATTTACCAAAGATTAAAAGAGAGCTGAAAAGACAGGGCCCCTGTGCTAAACTGTGAGTGTCTGCGTGTGTTCCCAAAGCAAGTGAACATCAGGAGGATTCCTCCGAGACAGTGGGATAACCCCTTTGATGCGTGCTCCCCGGGAGGAAGGAAGCCTCGCAGAGGACACGAGAGCAGCAGTGTGAGGTTGGTTGGTTTAATGGGGCGCACACTGGGGGTGCACGTGTGTGCACGTGCGTGTGTGTCTGGAACTGAGACTTTTGAAAGTCGCCCTGGTTTTATATCGGAGTGTCCTAGCTCTTATGAAATTTCATTTCCTTAACACAGACACGGATATTTTAAGGAAAGCAATCCTTTTGAAAAGGATTTATCACATTTCTCATACTGGATAAAGGGCAGGAAGGACAGATAAAATACCTTCTCTCTCAGTTTTGAAGAATTGTATTTATTTTACTTTTTCTTGAACAATTCTTGGACCTTACTGTGTGCAAGGCTCATTGCTGGGCTGTCATGGGAATGCAGCGATGAAGAGGACAAATGATCCCAGCCGCCAGGAGTTTGCAGTCCATTCTGAGAGACTAATATTCAAAAATAATTATACAAATAATCGTTTAAAATAAAACACGAGTGCACTGTGCAGAAGAGGCGCAGGGTGCCATGTGAGCGTGCGTGGAGACAACCAGCCTGGTCTGAGCGGTCACATTTTAGCTCATGTTCCTGAGGGAAGAGTGAGGTTGTCGGCTGGCACCAGGGTGGTGAGGCAGGGCTTGGAAGAGAGTGAAGGCATCTTGGCTAAGACAAGGCTATTAGCAGGTGCTGGTGGGTGTGGATGTCAGCAACAGTCTCATGAAACTTTTAACATTTATTCCAAGAAATCACAGTTTAATATCCATGCACTTAAAAATAGAACACTTTATTGAGGTATGATTGAGATATAAAAAGCTGCACATATTCAATGTACACAACTCAATGCATTTAGAGGTAAAATTACACCTGTGAGACCATCACCACCATCAAAGCCATAGACATACCCACCAGCTCCCAAAGTTTCCTCTCACTCCCTTTTATCATCATCATCATCATCATCATCATCATCATCATCATCATTATTTGTGTGTAATGATGATGCCTACATCACAAGAACACTTCAGATAATAAGATCTATCCTCAGCAAACTTTAAGTAGACAATACAGTACTGTTGGCTATGGGCACTGTGCTGTAGAGTCTCCAGAACTTGTCTTGCATCCCGAAACTTTGTACCCTTTCACCATCACCTCCTCATTTCCTCCTCCCCCAGCCCCGGGGAACCTCCATTCTACTCTCTGCTGCTATGAGTTTGACTGTGTCAGATTTCACATGTAAGTGAGATCGCATACATTTCCGTGACATGAGCGGTAGACGAGACTAGCCTAGCCTAGCCCAGACTCCGGAGCCAGAGGACCTGGTGTGACACTAAACTTAATCACTCACGAACTACGATCTTGGGCAAGTCACTTTGCCTCGGTGTGCCTCCATCTTCCCAACTGTGAAAATGGGACTACCAGGAATACAGATCTCAGGAGCTTTATCTGAGGATTAAATGAATGAACAAGTATAAAGTGCTTACAACTGTGCAGATCAGCGTTGGCTGTCCGTATGAAAGGGGAGCCAGACCTGTCTCTTCCTCAAAGTCGCATCTCCTGCCTCACCTGACCAGCAGTGGGCAGCCTCGTGGGGCCCAGCTTGAGTACAGCCCTGCTGAGATGGCCCCTCCCCCTGGCCTGGGGGCAAGTCCTGCTGCATATCCGCTGCTTGCTTTCTGCATGTTCCATCGCCCACAACAAGGACTGTCCTCCCACTAGGACACTGGGAATGGATCATTTGAAAGAAATGGCTCCCGGTGCCTTTTCATTCCTTAAGCTGTTCTCACTTGCAACCAGACGGTTTATCAGGAAGGGTATCAGCAAAGACTGTGTGCTTTACTGCCGTTAGACGGCACTGGCATTGAATTGAAAAAGCCTTAAAAATGGCCATCAATCATTTGATATACGTAGGCAGTGATCTATATTGATATGGCTCCAGCTACCATCTGAAATGGTTTGTCTTTCATTTTACCCTTTATATGAGGGTTATTACAGTGCACACCACTTACAACAGACATGGTTATTATGGACAATTGGTTATAGTGGACAAAAACTGATTTCCCAAACCAAACATATTAAATCCAATACATTTTTCATAGGTTATACACGACAGAAACCTTGGTTTCGGCTGACATTTTCCAGGGACTTTAATTACATTACTATAGGACTCCAAAGAGGAAAAGAAAGGATGGCAGGTATCAAAATGAGGCCAGGGAACACCAGAGGTTTCATTTCCGACAAAATAATTATCCAAGGGTGGGAAACTATTTTGAAGTTAACCCCCAGAGTGCCCCTGCTCAGGTGGCCAGGTGGCTGTTAGCAGTTTCTCTGCAGACCCCCACTCCAGCCATGGGCTTCAAAGTGCTGGTGGCCGACATAAGTCAAAACAATTCCCAGCCCGTCCAACACAGGCCTCCTTCCATAAAACAACTGGGCCACAACTGGTCATGACTTGTCCATGAAGGTCACTGAACCAATGAACATTTTTTTTTCTTAATATACTCAGGCCAACAGGTCCCCATAAAGGGATATGTAAGAGGTTGAGCAGGAGCAGAAGGACAGACCAAATGGCCTTTATAATCCATGCCTTCAAGTCTCTGCTTCTTTCTAAACCTAATAGTGCAATCCCACAACTCGGCACACACCAGGCGGTAAGCTTTCTTTTCTGGGACTCTTTGCTCACCCCTCAGAGACGTGGGCCCCAGAATCGGCAACATTTACTCATTAGTTATCAGAAAGCAAGGTAACACATTCTGCAATGCATCTGTTCACACTGTACCCAAAGCCCACTCCCATGCCCTCTTTCTGTTCTCTAGACGAGGGAGAAAATAGGATGCGTTCACAGGTGGAAGAGACAAAAATGACACAGTCCTTTGGTCACTCGGAATGTGGGGATGTGGACACTTCAAACAGCAAGAGCTTTGGAGACAATCAAATATGCGTTTGAATCTTGCTCAACCCTCTATGACCAGGTCACCTTGAGGAAGTTTCTCAACCTCATTGAGCCTCACTTCTCTTCTGAAAATTGGATAATATTGCCTCCATCACATGATGTGAGACTACTCTGAGGTATCATGCACAAAGTCGTCTAGAAAGTCCTGACATAGAGTTGGCCCACATGAGTATTTGGTGTCCCTCCCCAGTCCTCCCATAGCAGGCTCACAGCATCTGTGTTATCACTGTGTACTTGTCTCTCTACACATTCCCACTCTTATTCTATGTGACTACACTCATGACTTCTATAGGGACTAAGGCACTAATTCATCTTGGTTTCCCCAGGGCCAGGGGCAGAACAGGTTCTTTGTTGAACAAACATATGAATGTTCGTTTCTTTGCCCACTTGGGTCCTTCCCGGGGAGGTGGCTAAGTAAGATCTCTGCTTCCGGGAGGCTGTCTTCAGGGCTTATTGCTAAGACTTTGAACGTGCTGTTCTCCAATTGAAAAGTGAAGGCCTTACCTCTTTGTTCTGAATTCTTTCCTCCCCTTTTTTATTCTCCTTCTCCAGTGCCACCTGGAGGAGGAGGCTGGTCATCTGTCTCCTCTGGAATTTCAGCCCTTCTCAAGTTTCAGCTGCCCACTTGCCCCCCTCCATCACCCAGGCCCTGCTGGTCAGAGGAGGAAGGGGCCTTTGTAAACGCAGTGTAGTCACGGACAGAGAAGCTACCAGGAGGCAGAGCACCAGGCCTAATCCCGAGATTTATGTCATTACTCCATTGCCTTTAAACTCCCTCCACCTCCTTTCCTTTTCTGCAAAATGCCCTGCTCTCCCTGCTGAGTCTGTGGAATCCGGCAATAGAATGTGTGGGGAACTACCTTGAAAACTGTAGAGCCCTAGATAAGGATTTTATGACAAAATTACACTTACCCTTTAAGAGTGCTATTTGAATCCTTCACTGCTCAAGTGACACTTAGACCAAATGATCCACCAAGGTCATCCTTACATGCTTGAACACTGAGCAGCGGAGTGACAGTTCTTCATTGCTGGAGCCTGGCACCTCCCATGGGCCCGTAGCTAGGACCATGCCTCCAAATGGCTTCACACTGCAGAAGATGCACCCAGCTGCATGCAGCCGAAATCCATTCCGCCCCTTCTGCCTCCCCAAACTCAACAAAACGGCTTCCTTAAATCATTCACGCTCATCCTTCTTGCCTGAAAGGGGTTTGTATTCTGGGGAAGGACGATCACTTGGGCCATTGCTAGAGAGGTGCTTCTTTAAGACCTCCCCTATGAATACCCCTCCTCAGCTCCTCCTTCTTCCCCCACTACCTCCTCCAGAGCCCCTAACTCTCCCACAGTTCAGAAAGTGAGCAGAGATAAGAAGTCATGAGCTGAAAATGATCCTTGCACCTCTGTCGCAGCACCAGTTGTTAAATAAAAAATGTAAACACTCTCTTCCGTTGGTCCCTTTAAAAATGTTTCCGTTTGTGTGATATTTGCAAACACCTCACAAAGAAACATCAGTACTGAGTTATTAGGCATTTTCACTGGCTCTTCCTGCTTCTGTGGTTTTCCCCAGGAGAAGCTTGGGAGCAGGAGTGAAAGTGAAGGGAGGCTCTAAAGCGAGATTTTTTTCGGTTCTATTCCATCTGCCACTCATTTGCTGGGTAAACCGGGTAAGTTACATACCTCTCTGTGTGTTGGTTTCCTCATCCGTAAAATGGGAACTATAATAATAATAGTATTCGCTTCAAAGAGTTGCTTTGAATATTAAAAGACATTATCTGTGTGAAACACTTAGAACAGTGCCTGATACATAGGAATCTATATATATAAAAGCCTAAGCGACCATTCGACCGGTAGCTATGATGCGCACTGACCACCAGGGGGCAGACGCTCAATGCACAGGCATGGAAACATGGAACAGACTGATGAATCTCAGAGGGAAGGGGGGAGAGGGGGGACAGGAAGAGATTAACCAAAGATCTTATATACATACTAGAGGCCCAGTGCACAGATTTGTGCACCAGTGGGGTCCCTTGGCCTGGCCTGCAGGGATCAGGCCGTAACCAGCTCTCTGACATCCTCCAAGGGGTCCTGGATTGCAAGAGGGCGCAGGCCAGGCCAAGGGACCCCACCAGTGCACGAATCCATGCACCAGGCCTCTAGTGTTTAATAAAGTTTCATAATTGCTATGATTTGCATTTGGGAAAAATAATCATTCCTCCCTCATTGGATGTGTATAAAGTGTTTACCACAGTTCTGGGCAAAAAGTAAGTGTTCAGTAAACGTAAACCCCTGTCTAGAATGCCCTGCCCCCAACTGCCTATCAAATTCCTCCACAGTGGAAGCCCCAGCGGGAGCCCTGTCCTTCCCTTCCATGAAGCCTTTCCTGATTAGCCTTGTGGCAAGAGAGTTTTCTCTCTCCTGGCTTCGTCATTCACACATGGAACTTATTACCCTCTGTCATGTAACATAATATTGTGCACACACCATCTCTCCAATCTAACCAGAAACTCACAGAGAACAGGGTGTGGATTAAAATTATATGACCCTTATTCATCCTAAGCTCTTGATAGAGATTGTAGATTTATTAAATAAAGGAATGAATGTTCTGATGAAACTTGGAATTCAATAATTTAATGAAAAGATAATATTTAAGGGTGGGACTTCTTTTATTCATTTATTTCGAGCCTCTGTCTGTTTGGGTGGTCACAGACTCTTTTCCCTTAGGCCGAATAGCATGGGGGACCTCAGCTTAAATCATTTTGAAGTAAGACAGAGAACAAGCAAATAAAATAAACTATAAGGGGCCTTCTCAGCCCAGGATGTGGAAGCATTAGCACAAAAAGCGTTATTTAGGGTGAGAGTATAAAAGAAAACATCAGAAAGTTCTTCCTTTTGGTGAATGAGGAGAAACTGATAATAGTTCTAAACCCTGAGGCTGATAAAAGTGCTCGTTCATCAATTAACTCTTTGTTTAGGGAGAATACTGTTCTTCTTTGCCTTCATTTTCAAGCCACTCTATGCTGGGGGGTGAGGTTGCAGTTGGTTTGTGTGGGCCTCTTCCCAACCCGGCCACTGAGGCCTTTCTTGGCCATGCCATGGGCAGCAGAAGGAAACCAGCAAAGCTCAAGTCAATTCAGTTCCAGGCAGTAATTTAGGTCCAAAGTTTGGGGGAGAGTGAGCTTGCATTCGACTATTGACTGAAACTAGAATTGAGAGATGATCTGTGGATTTCATGTACTTAGCACAGTAATCTCTTCCCGCACCCCCGCCCCTCACCTTCCTTCCCCTGCAGTCACTATGGACAACTGAGAATTGGTTCCCCAATTGCATCCTTTGGACCCAGATTGAGCAATTCTTACCTAGGTTTTTTCCAAGCACTTGTAAAATCTGTCCTTTAGGGAATTCTCTGTCACTTGTGTTCAAAGAGACAACATATTTGTATTTGGTGCTTTTGTGTGAGTATCTTGTGCATGTAGCCCCAAACAGTCCTAAATGTTTGATGAATAAACAGATGATTCCTCCTAAATAGATCAGCCACAAGTATTCTCAGAATACAAAAAATACTGCGGCTGTGTTCTGATTCGATTATTAGCTCCACCCACTGAACCCAGGCCACGCTCAGCCCTCGGCAGAGCCTCAGTTCATGAGTGGGCCAGAGAGGGAAATGGATTGGCTCACTCAGCTGCAGCCCCTCTGCCTACTGAACCCAAGGCTACCCAGCCATTGCTAAAGGCACCTGTGCCCAAGCCCATCCTCCCACCACCTCCAAATGCTATTCTGTCACCCTGGGGCACAGCTGTCTGCTGCAGTGGGCGAAGGTGTAGAAAAACTGAGGCAGAGACAAAAGCTCTTCCTTTGCTTTTCTCCATGTGTAAGTGGCAAAGGCTGGTAATAGAACTCTTGCTCTGAGTATTGGGCCATACAGTGCTTCCTCCCAACGAGCTTTCAGCTGATCCATCTTCTGCCTAAATTCCGGCCCGAGCGTTCCAGCGCTGGGGTTTACCACATAAATTCTGTGGGGCCTCAGCATAGACCCCCCAGGAGGCTGGAAAGGCAGAGTGATAATTACTTAGTGGAATAGATCAGACTACTCAATTTTGCCAATTGAAGGGCATGAGAATGGTCTACCTTCATACAGTTGTATTTACCAACTTATTAATCCACTATTTAAGTGTTCATAATTTAGAAACTTCCTTGCTTTGTAAGTGGTAAGAATTTCCAGTTAAAGGCAATCATTGTAATCCCAACACCCACTCTGTTCCTAATTAGCTCTGTAATTAAATTACCAATTAAAGAGAACTGAAAAAAAACTCTTCATTGGATAAAATAAAAATGCCCTTAATTATGATGTCGTATCCTTGGTGAACAGAAGCAGAAATATATATATACACACACACACACACACTCATGCACTCACACACAGAAATTAAATATATATGTACCCATCTATAAATGTCATCTTTCCGTAGACGTTTCCATACCAGAGCTTCACACTCAAGCTACATGCCAAAGTTGTGACTCTCCCTGTTGTTTCTTTTTCTTTTTTTAAGAGGGTGGGTGGAAGAGAAGAGAGAAGAAGCAAGACAACTTTATTGGTTTAAACTTGTCTCATGAAAATAATGATATTGATCAAATTTATAGGGCTTGATTCAAAAGGGAATTGTACAAGCTACTTCCAAATGAGAGCAATATAATACAAAAAGGCACATAAGATATAATGCTATCATCTAAAGGGCTAACTTTTGCTACTATTAACCCTGCTTTCTCTCACACAAAAGCAGTTAGCCTACAAGATACAAGAGTGATTTAGGAATCCCTGGGTATTGTGCCTTAGTGGGGTCCAAGGCTTGGGTTCTATAAACCTTCATGTGCCTTTCATGGTTTCCTGATGCAGAGTGCAAGAGAGGGAATAAAGACTGTGAGGAACAGGAAGGAAAGGAACTTTCTTTTTATATTATATATATTTACATTTCACAAAATTTACCATTTTTCCCTGAGGGTGCAGAATCACTAGTGGGTTAATTAAGTTCACAACTGCACATACCAAGTCAGGAAATACCAAAAAAGAAAAAGAAAGTTTCATGAAGCAAAACTGAGTTGCTGGGGTTGCCCGTGGCATACAACGAAGTTATACACTGCCCTACTGTTCAAGCATTCCAAATTTTAAATGTGCCAAGTAAATCACTTCTTAATTATTGGGGAGTTTAATTCATTTCCCCAACTCTCCTCTGCCTCCCCCCCTGCCCACTGCCTCTCCCAAGTTTTTCTACGTCTCTGTGTATTTTTGGTGCATTACTTTTTTAAGTCCTGAAGCTAGATTTTGTGTTGTATACTTCAATCAGGGAGAGAGGAATTTAGCACAAACATTCCAAAGGAAATTCTAGTAGGGCGATGAAACTTAGTGTGGAAACTTATCTGAAAGGGGACACGGGATTGGGAAAGCTCTTATTAAGCAGTCATTTTCCATGGACTAAAACTGCACTCTTGTCCCTGCTACTGTAGGCATAACAAGAGCCACATTTGTAAATATCCTTTGTGTATCTATATGTTTATAATTTTGAGTGAATCCCAGAAATAGAATCCTCAAGTCTATAGGGCACTTGCTACTTTAAGGTTAGTGCATAACATGACTAAGTACCAATGATTGCCCTTCTTCCCTCTCCTAAAAACAAAACAAAACAGTTCCATGTGTGTCTTGGCATTTCCTGGCAAAGACTCTAAAAAGCCCAAAAGAAGACGTAGAAGAATAATGCATCCATAGTTTGTAGCTAAAACTTAGACACAATTTCTAGTGGCCAGCACTTTCCTCCTCGCAGTTCTTGGAAATGATAGAGGACAGTGTTTTCCATTTTACAAATGAGGAACCTTAATCTATCAGCAGCTTCCATTCACGGTTACAGAAGATGATGGGCTGTCAGGCCACCCCAAAGATAAGAGCAAAACCAAGATGCAAACCCCCAACCTGATCATCTTGAGAAACTTATTAAACGTATTAAAGCCATTCAGGCAGCATTTGAATTTTAGAAAGTCAGCCTCTCTCATCACATCGGAGAGATGGTGCCTCTCCCCGGAGCACGTGATGCTCTGCTTTCGGCTGAGAAAGCTGCACCCTCTAGCACACAGCTCCGCAGCAGGGCCTCTCTCTACTGAGCACGCTCGCTCCCCACATGAGCTGCCATATGTCTTACCCTTCATAAGAAGTTGGGTGTGAATCCATTTTTATTTTAGCAAGGACTCTGATTCTGTTCGTCATTAATCTTCCCCCTTTGTCTCATCCCTCATCTCCTGCCAAATGACTTTTCAAGTACTCGCTGAACTTATTTTAAAGGACAAAGCATTCCTATACTCCCTCTGTGAAGAGATGCTGTGAGAAATGAAGAAAAGGACAGGAGGACTTTTTTTTTTTTTTTTGGTTTACTGAAGGATTTGTGGATAAGCTTCCACAGTTGAATAAACGGGTTTCACTAAAGGGAACCCATTAAAGAAATTTAGTGAAATGTACTCTAGTCATCTCTAAGTGGACACTGGTACAGGCAGTCTCAAACTTTACTATTCTTACCGTGTCTGGTCAATGTGTTCAAAAGGTAAAACCCTGGGCCCCGTCCCCATCTGGCTCAGCGATTCCTAGGGCCCAGGTAATTCTAATGCAGGTGGTCCGTAGACCACACCTTGCAAAGCAGTGACCCAGTAGATGTTTATCCACGTCTCAGAGATAATTTGCAGTCCTGGCTTGAGCAGGGCCTGGCTTCAGGATATTGGAATGTTAAGAGGTCAGGGCTGAAGGTCTTGGGCTGAGACAAGGGGGCCAGAGATGTCAAAGGTCACCTGGCCACTTCTTTTCTGAGTCTAAGGAGTAACTTAGGTTTTCTTGTTTTCATGAGTTCCACACTCACCCATTAGCGAAATAAAGAGCGGCCTGTTCAGATTCTTTCTGTGAATCCTTCCCTGGGTCCCGTAGAGCAAAAGGCCTGTGTTCTCCCAGGAGCCGGCTTTGCTCTTTGTAGGGCTGTTTTCTCCTTCCACTCGGCTCTCAGTACTCAGCCTGTACAGAGCAGTGTTCTTGTTCTGAGTCACATTTTTCACGTGCACCATAACTAATCTGGACTTTGAAAATCAAAATGGGAAGCACAACATGTGACCTGAATGCCATTTTTTTTTCAATAACCAGAGCTCTTTAATATTTAGTTTTGCTTAATGACCAAAGACGCAGATCCACACGGATTACAATTTCTGCCCCATTCAATTCACGCACTGGGTAGGATTCATATAACGCGCCTTTAATTTTTTCACATAAATTAATTCTACATTGAAAAGCACGTTAGGATGTTTTATTTCTTAATCAGCTAATTTGACTGGGAAACAAAGATGCCTTTTATTCCCATTTTCTTTGAGTCGTGTTACTGTAGTAAAAGTTCCCCACAAGATTTGGCCTTCGCTCACAAGTTTCGCGGCTGCCAATTAGTTTCCAGAGTCGCTATTTTACAAAAATGCTTCTCACTTCTAAAAAATGTAATTGAATGTCTGTTCATCACAGAGTTTCTTGTGTTCAAGCCCAGGGTGTTAAACATTTTTCGGGTTGACTTGGGTCAGCTTTGAAACATTTCAGACAGTGAAACTTGAGAAGGGACTGTATGCTATACTGTATCCCTCACATCCTGTTAAGTATTAAGTGGATATTTAAATGGACTTGTTATACCTCGAGACCGCCTTAAAGTGAGCCATATAGTTTACAAGACTATTCATTAAATGAGAGGATTGCATGGGATGCACATGTATTTTCATCATCTTTCACGTTGGCCCAGAGTTGCCCTTTAATTTTCAGACTAATTAAAGTAACACACTGGACTGCAAAGGGTGGACGCCTGCGCTTCTACAGAGACGCGAGCACTGATGAAAGTGGAATGGTGGATTTTCTTTTCTTTAAAAGGAGTGGGAGAAGAAAGAATTCGCCTGAGTGGACCTGACTCTGTTCCATTCAGGGCTCCTATTTGTTCCACTCCTGGATCAAGTTTTTAATTTAACAAGACTGCATTTTGGGGGAGTTTTCGACCCCATCTGTTTGGGGCCAGGGTGTGCCCCACCTGGTGGGGCAATTGATTTTCGAATTAACTGGGCTTTATTGCAGAACAATAGAGTGATTGTTTCGTTGCTTTTAAGCACTAGGATTCTTGGAATCTGATGGGCAAAAAAATAAATCAGACTGCAATGCGCAGCTCTCCGGGCCGCTAATTGCATTTGACCCATTATCCTCCTCCCCAGCCCCGGTTCAGACTTTGACACGGCTGACTTAGAGTTTGAAATGTAAATGGAAGGGCTGCTTTTGCAGGTCATCATACTGTGGAAAGTTCGTTCCTGGAACACTCTTCGAGGCCTGGAGAAGAGAAGAAACAGATATGAGCAATTATCCCAGGATTGTGCAGCTGCTGGCATTTGATGGGCTGGCAGACTCAGCTCTGGGCCCGTCTCCGCCAGCACCACCCAGAGCAAGGAGCGGCGACGGAGGGACGGAGGGAGCTGGGCTGCCCAAAAGCACAGCAGCAGAGGTGCCAACTGCCCAAGGCTCATCATGCCCAAGGAGGTAGGGGCTGAGGGCGTCTCCCCTCCTGCCTCCCCCAGCCCACCCTTAAAAAGCACGTTGTACAGGCTTATAGTTAACTCTTTGCTGCCTCTCCTGCTTCCTCCTCACCACAGTGGCTGTGCCTTGCCACCCATAAGGCCTCTTTGAAAAGAGCACAGGGTTTATAGAGCCTCTCTCTTTCTTCACAAAGGAAAGCTCCTCCACTCCTGGGAAGCTCATCTGAAAGCAATAGCTGGTGCTGCTCCCCAGCCTGGAACTAATGACGGATGTGAGTGTGCACCCAGCTGGGCTCCCTGCAACCACAGCTCTCTCCTAGGGGTGATCCTCAGTTGATTTTGCAGTCACTTTAAAAGTAGGGCCAGGCCACGGCTACTATGGGATGGAGTTGGGCCCTGAGAGGAGAGAAGGAAGAAGAAGGGAGAGCACTGGTGGGGAAAGGGTGATTTCCGTCAGGAGGGGTTCCGGGGCTCAGAGGCAATTGCAGCCAACCGAGGAACTGGGTCCCAGCCCAACTCTCCAGGCTGGGAGGAAACTGGTCTTGTAAAAGAAGGGGATGGCGGACCCCTAGAGAGCAGGCTGCTGCCATCACGCCATCACAGAGCCACCTGAGCAGGACCCCCCTAGCACCGGAGTCTGCAGTAGCCCCTGGAGCTGCACCAAGGGGGCAGTCTAGAGAGAGCTTCATTCGGTGAGGCAGCTGCGTTCAAATCTCAGCTTTGCTACTCACTTACTGGCCTTGGCAAGGTACATAACCCTTCTGTCTCAGTATACCAAATGCTCACATGTGTATATACACAATCGTATAGTCGTGGGGCATTCGGTGCTAACGCCCGGTGCGTGGTATGTGTTTGATAAGTCCCGGGTGATGTGATTATCAGAACCAAGGTCTGACCTCATCTTGTTCGCTGAGGAAAGTTCAGGGTCTTCCAAGGCAAAGCACAAGTGCCATCAGCAGAGCCAAAGCAGCACCGATCTAGGGAGGCCTGGCTTCTGGCAGGCGGAGCTCCTGCCTGACCCTGCTCACCGCCCTGGCGAGGAGACAGAGACAGCGACACCTATAAAAGAACAAGGGCTCCACACCGGGCTGGGGAGGGTTCCCCGACTGCCACTGAACTTCGGCCTCCCTCAAAGATTGGGAGTCCAGCCCAATGTTGCTATGGACTGGGTTTGACTATGATTTCTTTTCTCAGTGGGGCATCAGAGGATGATGCTTTCATGAGTTTAATTCTAGTTCTTGCACGTATGAAGAGGTGCGGAAGGCCCCCAACATTGGCAGTGCGGCAAGCGTCATCCCGCCCATGTTCCCAGCTCAGAGGTGGAGGGATGTACTGTGTTTGGGGCCAGGTCTACACTGCACCTGGATCCCTATATTTGCCAGTAAATATAGAAGCACATGGAGTTATTAATTAGCATTTATGAGCTCATTAGCATTCATAAGAAATGTCAACACAAGATGATGAAGTAAGCTGGATTGTTTGGGAAGGGGAGATGAGGGAGAAAACTTGTCTCTCCACTTGGATTCATATAAATGTTACTTCTCTAGAATCCACCCCCACATAGGAGTCAGCAGAAATAAACAAATACACAAGGCAAGTCAGTAAATTCCCTATGTGTGAGGGTGGCCTCTTTAGAGTTTCTGGTTTCCATTACTAATCTATTTCATATTGAATGGGTTTGAAACTCAGTTTAAAGAAAACACACAGTAGCAATATTGCCATCCAGGGTGGCCATATGTGATTCTTTGTCATGAGATTTTCAAGGTGAAAGGAAACTCAGAGATAATTACATCACCCTACCATGCTTCAGGTGAGGTCCTAAGGTTGGAAGCAGAGCTGGGTCTGAAATCTCCACCTCTCCACCTCTTTTTCTATAACTCAAACCTTCATAAAACAGATCCATAGGTTTGGGGCTGAAAGTCTATCTGGGTCCAATGTTATCTCTTTGTTTAAATTGTCCTCTCTGACAAAAAAAAAGACATGGTGGTTGTGTTTTTTCCATTCTAATGTCTTTTGGGAACCAAGCAGAACTCACTTCCCCTTTTGATCAATCTTTCAGTCCAGCTCAACAAGAATTGTTGGCAGTTGATGTTCTGTACTTTGGTCCCTTCTGGGCAGGGCAACCAAGTGAATCACTGTGAGAACCACCTGGCTTCTAATGGAAACAGGATGGAAATTATACTGGGCTTAACAAAATCTAATTTGCTAGGGACTGAAAGGAGCTTTTGCAGAGGAGAGAGCAGCAAGGAGGGGACAGAGACGGGATTAGAAACCTAAAGACCCCCAGAGGACTTTCAACTCTCCGTTCTTCGAGCCACTTAGAAATCTGACCATTTTAATGCAGATCTACAACATTTGAATTAAATTTAATAGTGGTTTTAATAGGTTAAAAAGAAACCACATTTTAAAGCTTGTCCCACATTCAATTTATAGCAGGTGTTTTGCTTACAAAAAGCTACTCACAAGGGGATGGTCCCACAGTTTCGGTTGAAGCCCTCACCTTTTGTGATTGTCTTACACAATCTTAGCTGTAATAAACTTTTATCTAATTTCTAAAGGATACCCTGTATCTCTCAATTATCATGTCTAATTTCAAACTTGATTTTTCACTAGCAGCCCATCACAGACATTCGGCTCTGAGTCTCTGTGTGTAGTATGTAGGTTGACACCTTGGGCTATGTTGGAACAAATTTGGCATTAGATCTGTGTGGACTAGATGGGAAATGAGGGAAGACCAAGTGCTAACCCAGGATACAAACTGCTCAGTTCTTAGAGGTTTTTATGGATCCCTAATTTGGAACAGTTGGCCCAAGTGGGACATTCTGGTGACATAATTTTTCAATACCGCACTTCTGCAAATAAGCATGGTTTCCATGCTTGTAGAATGGCAAATAGTTCTTAATCTGATTGCTAATTATTCCTCAAACCATTATGTTGTGTTTTGTATGTTATTCAGGAATAAAAAAAAAAAACACCAAACACAAGAAACCAAAGGTGACCTCTACCTCATATTTGAATTTATATACATAGAACTGGTGGATTCTACCTGGAAGCCAGTGTTGACTTTTAACTTGGTCAGGAACTTGTTGCCAAAATAGTTCACATGTCTCCTTTGTTTCCTAATACATGATGGTTTTTCTTGACTTTTTTTTTTTCCTTTTTCACCTATCAGTTCATCCCTGGCTACAATATTGTCTGATCATTGGAGTTCATAGCCTTTCTTTAGGCTTCCTGGGGATGCTGAAATCTTGGGTTTTGTAACTAGAACTGGGTGGTAATCTTGTGTGGGCTCTGTGTCCTCAGAAGGATCATCAGTGAGTTTTACTGACTCAGTCAAGTGGCCCATACCACCAAGGTCTTTCCAAGCTTCACCAATACCCAGAAGCTTCTAGATGGCTATTTCAAAGAACCAATGTTCTCCTGGAGCTCTGAGCCTACACTCCATCACTGGCTTTCCTTGCTGGCCCTTTGGACATTGCTGTTTTAAATTATTAAGGGGAAATGGGGTAATTGTCAGCAATATAGAAAAGCTAAAAAGGCATCAGCAAGTCCAGTGCTACAGACCAACCTCAAAGATGTCTTTTCAGCAGCCAGATTCACTACTATCTGCCAGAACTGAGGTCTGCTATCTGTGCAAAATGCTTTTGTAAGGTGTTATGTTTAATGACCAAACAACAATCAGGCAGCTGCCTTTCTGGGAACTGAGAGAGAGAGCTTCAAGCAGGAGACAGAAGAAAAAATACTGAAGGACACATTAGAACCCCATTCCTCACTGAATCCACAGCACCCCCAGGAGAGAGCTGATGCTCCTCCGCATGGAATAAAAGAGCCCTGCTTTACCTGACCTTGTTCTCTATGCTCCAGCAGCATCCAGCCACGCTATTTTTACCTGTACCTTTGCTGCATCTGGAATATTCTTCCACTGCACCCTGATCTTCTTTTCCTTATTCTACAAGACTAAGCACAGGTATCAACTTCCCCTGGAAACTGCATTCCCATGATTCCTCTCTGAACACCAGATTGATAAGGCATCTTTTCTCTATGCTCATCTCTACCACTCCATTTACCATAGTGTTTGTAATAGTTTGGTTAAGTATCTTTTTCCTTCACTTGACTGTGAGTTTCTTAAGGGCAAGAACTATGTCTTATTTCTCTTATTTATTGTCTTATTCCTTGTGCTAAGAACAAAGCCTAAGATATAGAAGTGTAAAAAATGTTTGATAGATGAATAATAGGCTTCAAATAATATAAATGGCCTGTGGAGAGATGGTAAATGCCATCCAACAGCCTTACCTGATATATCAGCCTGAAAGACAAAAAAGTTGAGCCCCTCAGCATAGCAGTATTCATCCCCACCAGCCCAGCCTTGCAGACACATTCCCTACTACTAGAGCAAACTCTATCTGCAGCTGGTTTCAGGACTGCAATTCACATCATTATCTCCCTCTTCTCATTACCTTTTTAGATTCCCTTTATTCTCAACTTTCTGACTTGGTGGTTTACCTGGTGGAGTGACCCAGACCCTCATCCTTAGGAGCTCTGAGCCCTGAGCCTCTTCTCAGGCCATAGTTGTTACTTTTGTCCATTTCCCATCAAAACTGAGCAAGAGAATATGTAAAGATGCCCAAGTGGTTCATCTGGGTGGTAAGCATAGGTCTCCCTGCTCCCATCATGTAAGTGCAGTCCTACCTCTTCTTGGTCAGGGTCAAATCCTGCTATTTACATTGTGGCTCTTGACACATGAAGTTTGAAGGGCTTAGCCAGTAGCCATAGCCTACAGTTTGTCTCCTTTCTTCAGTTTTTTAGACTTTTGCTGTGTCTCCCAATGGGAGCTTTCTTCCTTTGGAAACCAAGACCTCTAAGCCCGCAGAGTCCAGAGTTTGGGAGAAGGGAAGTACAAATTCCCTGAGTGGGTTACAGGGAGTGATGGTAAGCAAAGCTACACTACTTTCGCCCCTTGGCTCCTGGACCCATGTGTTCTTCCTATTGGGTTACAGCTCCATTTAATGGCCAATGATTTAGAATGTAGTCTGCACCCTAGAGGATGGTGCCTGATCTTCACAGACAACAGTGCTAAGCTGGTGCCTCAGCTTTGCCTTCAAGAGGCCATTCTATCACTCCAGCAGACCAGCATCTTCTAGGTAGTACTATATGAGAGAGGTAAGGATATCCCATTGCCTTGTGCCCTCTGGTGCACCTCCAATGGCATAAAGTAGATCCCTTGATGTGACAGGATGTGATGTGGAATCCCTGTCAGTAGATACTCTAAGCCCTCAGATGCAGATGGTGGTGCCATCTGAGGCTCTGCAGGCAGGAAAGGCAAAACCTGGAATATTATTTTTTCAAGTTAAAATAAATTTCTGCCCCTTATAGCAATGTAGCCAACTTGCCACCAATTAGCTGGTTGGCAATCTCAAAGGATAAGGCCATATTAAGCATTGTTCTCTGTTTCGGACAGATTGGACATTTGGCAGCAGCAATAGCTGCATTAGTTTGGTGAGTGGGAACCATGCTGTGGACACATGTATAGCTTCCAAATCCCCCAAGGCTACTCCATTTATGTACCTATTGTGTCAGAGCTCGGTTAATCTATGGCAGTGGCTAGTTGAGGTCAACTGGCCTAGCCATGCTACCTTCATGTTTATTTAGTACTTTTTCAGTGCTGGGTGTTCTCTAGTAGTTGTTAACCTTTGATGCAAAGATTGTCACACTTTCACACCCATTTCCACAGGAATACCTTTTTCTCAGAACCTCTTGTCTTTCCATATTTCTTCTGGCTCCTGATCATTCAGCCAATGACCATGAGTTTATATATATATATATATATATATATATATATATATATATATATATATATATATATATATATATATTTATTCTATTTCCTCACAAAGTAGATGAGCAAGTACATCATTTGAAGCTATGCCCATAGGGAGGATTTCTACTAATTGCTGACTTCAAGGTCACCACTGAGTAGGGCTTTCATGCAGCAGCAGTCCATTTTCTGTCTGCAATCACATGCCAAGTCAACACATTCATGAGCCAAGCTCAGCTTTTACATTATCCATCAACTGGTCATAAGGGACTCCCATGTGGCCACAGGTGTGCACTGAGGAAGAGGTGGTGGATGATGACATGGGGTCTGGGCTATCTCATTGGGTAGTCTACTTATGCCCTCTGGCCTGCTCATGTCCAGTCCTGAGTGCATCCCTTTCATCTTGAAATGGATTATTTCTGGGCTTACCCACTCAACCTATGACTTGTTGGGTGTGTCAGAAAACAGTTTGTGATGGACAGTTCTAGCTTCATAATCATTTGACGACTAATAGGCAGAGTACCAGAACATATCAGGAACTGCTTTTCAAAATGTGTATAGTCTGTCTTCTGGACCCTGCCACTGAGTATAATGAATGGGTGGGATTTCTGATCTTACTGTGATATTTCCACTCTCTCATGCCCACTCCTCTGAGACTTTTCATTCTCCCACCAACTGTCATAGTAATTTATTTCTACTTTATTTTACATAGACTATTACTTTATCCAAGTTTCTGAGAGTCATCCTATCAGAATAATAGCAGCATCCCAGGACCATTGTCGGATGTCCTGTATCCCAGAAGAGTTTTCCCATATAGATAAATTCCCTGTAACATAACATTATATTCCACCCACCTTGATCCAGTACTCTCAGACCCCAGTCTCTTAAGTAATGACCAAGATCCTGCCAGTATTTGTTGGCTAGATCTTGCAGTTCCTTCAAGGCATAGTGACTTTCTTCCCCTAGCAGGCCCAGCACTTCCCCAACGTTGTAATTTAATACTATTTATTAGTCTGGCTGCCAACAGAGGAGACATAAGGGCAGATCTTTAAGAGAGGGGGACACAGTTGTACAAGGCAGAGGCCTCTGCTCCTTCTTCAAGCAAGAAAGGAATAGTGTTAGTCTTTAACAGAATGGAGTGGGCATCCTCTGTAGGCTCAAAGAGTTTAGTGGAATCTGAAGACCCAAGATGTTCAAATGTGTCAGCTCAGATGTCACTGTCTCTTATCTCAAAATCCTGTTCTTTTCCAATCAGAACCCTGCTGGCATAGCACACCTACCAAGGATGAGCATTCAATCTTCCCTGAAACTCCACTAATCTTATAATTAGGTTCTAGCCCTAATCTTCAACTTCAACTAGAAGAAATGAGGCTCACCCTATGTCCAATCAGTGAGGTCTTCTGGTTTTCACACCAGGCCTTTAACTGCTAGTTTATTGCTCTTTTCCCCCAAGTATTAATTGCCCCCAGCAATAGCCATTCAATGCCATTGCTATTATCATTACTATTTCTCCGTATTTCTCAAATGTCTGATACATTCACCCACTAGTGCAGTCCCTTCCATCAGCAAACTGTTCCAATTCACCTCTGCTACCTTGTGCCAGGATCTTTCATTGCTCTATCTAACCCTAGAGATGGGGTTCTTGTGGCCAGTAGCTAGCAGGTGATCAAGATCCAGAATTCCTGTTTAGCATCACCTTTCTCAGACTACCTCTGGCACCAACTATTTAGATTGGGTTCTCTGAGAATCTGACTTTCAATCAGATATTTATGAGCAGGAAGTTTATTAATGCATGCTCTTGCTCAAATCACTATTTTCAGAGGAAAAGCAAATGGAAGGGAAGATGACTGGGCCAAGGGAGAAGCTGGGCTCTGATGTAGTGACGACAAAGGCCTCAACCAACCTGGTAGAGAACTCTAAGTTGGTTTGCACTTAGTAATTGTCCCAAGCTGAGGGGAGGTAGACAGACCTTTATGCCCCCCTGGAAATCAGTCTTTGGATACAGGTTTCCCCAGCAAAGGGATGTGACATTGGGTGAAGAGGTTCACTTGAGCAAAGGCAATTAGCAGAGGGGCTGACAGCTAAGGCCTATGGGCCAGCAGCATTCCTAGCAGCTGAAGGATTAAGTCCTTCCATCCTGATGGGATTGGGTGGTGTAGCATGCTGATGGCTACAGAACCCAGCTCTACCTCTTATCAACTGTGTGACCTTAGATAAGCCAGTATGCTCTCTGGGTCTTAGTTTTCTGATCTGTAAAATAGAAATAACAGTAATGCCAACCTCATAGTGCTGTCATGAACATTAAACGAAATAATAATGTGATGCACCTTCATATCGAGCCTGGCACACAATCAGCACCGGAGCTTCTTATAGCTGTAAGAAGCTTAGTGTTTGTGTGGGAAGTTAAGACTAAGCTATAAGATACAACAGATTTGCAAAATTGTGGGTAGTAGATGCTTAGAAGAGGAGAAAATCAAGGAAACAAAAAAGGGCAAAAAAGAGGAGGTGGTCCATAGATACATGAAGTTTAGAAAGGTGCAACAGAAAAGGACAACTTCCAGGGAGGATATTAACAAGAGCCAAGGCCCAAGAAGCAACAATGGCCTTTGCAGGACAATGAGGAAGTCATTCTGGCTGCTATAGTGCTTCCTGCCCAGAAGTAGACTAGGAGGGGGTGGGTTATGGAAGCTTAGAAATCCAGTCACAAACAGCTGCTCTGGAGACCCCAACAGACCATAGTACAATTGGGTTCACAAGTGGTGTGAGGGACATCCCCAAGGAATGGAACATATTGGCAGGAGTGGAAAAGAGAGGAGGATGGAGAAAAGGACGAGAGAGGGCCAAGGAGAGACAGACACAAAGGAGAGAGCCATGTCAAGGAGAGAGGAGGCTGAGAACAAATTAGAGTTAAAAGCCAATCCAGAAAGTGAAAACCAGAGAAAACTAGAGATGAAGAAAAAATGGAGTCGAGCTGTAAGAAATCATGGTCTTCTGATTTCAGAAGTTCCAATTCAATGAGAGTGTTGCAGAAAATCATAATAATTTAAGGCTAGGTCAGCTGTGTTACTTCCTTGGAAAACAACACAAACACATGTATTAAGAAGCCCAGTGTTTTGGTATATTATAAATAGTTTTGAATGAATGTCCCTTTCCAAAATGCCTACTTTTCCAACAGGTGCAATATAATACCATCTGCCCAACAAAAGGACCTAAATGTCACTAACTTCATAAGAAAATATAATCGGCTGTTTAGGACCCTAATTTATTATGATGATATTTAATAACTAGAGGCCCGAAGCATGAAGACTTGTGCAAGAATAGGCCTTCCTTCCCCTGGCTGCCGGCATCAGCTTCCCTCCGGCACCCAGGACCCGGGCCTTCACTCTGGCCGCCGCCTTCCACCTTCGCTCCAGCCCTGCCACCCTCCTGTAGCTCCCTCCATCTCCCGCCTCCCCTATAGCAGGCGTCCCGCCCCGCCCTGGCCACTCTGTGCCTGCACATGCGCTGCCCAGAGGCCTGGAGCAGCTGGGGCAGGGCGGAATGCCATCTTTGTCGCATCAATTTGCATATTCCCTCCTTATTGGCTGTGGGCGCCGCCATCTTTGTCATGGAGTGACGGTCAATTTGCATATTACCCTTTTATTAGATAGGATGTGTACTTATATAGCATGTAGGGACCTGAAACGAGTTGTGAATGTTAACTCTCTAACTCACATAAAAGAAAGACAAGAAACATGACACTCCCCTTTCAGCAGATAAATTCATTCCACAAACATTTATTGGGCTCCTACAAGCTAGGCATTGTAACAATGCAGAAATGTGGCTACCTGGGTTGGATTCATGCTGTTGGAGCACCTGCTCTTCCCCCAGTAGAAATGAGAGCCTTCCAAGAGTGGACCATGACCTCTCTGAAGTCCTAGGGGCCCCCACTGCCCCTGAAAAAGAGGAGTTTGCCCATAAATGTAGAAAGATTTTTTTTTAACAATTTATGCTGAGAATTAGCTGTAAAAGTCTACACTCTAGTTATTAAAAACATAAACGCAGACACTCTTGACTTCTGAGCCATTGCTAGTCGCTGGACCTCCCTTCCTGTAGAAACCCCCATCTGGGCTCTTCTGTCTGTTCTACCACAAAGCACTCACTCACCCTCTGAACGCTGTGGATTATGCAATTCCCGTAGCCCTTTGCATTTATTGGAGACAAGGTCGAGGCTAAGGCTGGGCCCCACATTAAGGTTTGCTTTTTTCTTAAAGATTTTGGCTTCTATGAAGATTTTTATATTGAGCGGAAAAATAGAATTCTGGACCTAGAAATCACTCCAAGTCAATATTCTCTTGTTAGTCTGGGTTGGGTGTGGGAAAGTTCCATTTGGCAGTTCCGATTATAATGAGGTCCCGACTGCTATCAAATGGCCAGCAGAAAACAGGACTAAACTGAGCTCAAGGCTTCGCTCTGATTCAGGCCTTAGGGTCTCACTGTGTGGGTGAGGCCACTCTCCAGAGAGGTTCTTCGCAGGTGCCTGGTAATTGAACCCCTTCTCACGGGGTCCAAAACAAACCTATCATGTGCCAGACAAAAATCCTAGTGAACTGGAGAGACAAATAAAGTCATGAATTTGTGCCTGCATCTTGCACCTTCTGCCCCTCCCACATCCCAGTGTGGACGCCATTAAAAAGCTGGACTGCTGATATCTGGAGGCTTCCTTCGCTCTCAGGACGAAGGCAGAGGTGATGCCTGGTCCTAATCATAAAAGCAGAATGTCTCCAAGCAAAGTGGCATGAAAATGCCCACATGCTGCCCCCCTGTCCTGGAGCTACCGCCCTTGGGACGGTCACTGAGAAAGGTCCATTCCCTCAGATGTCAAAATGAGGCCCTGAACACACACTTGGCCAGAATACACCCTAATTAAGTTGTTGGCCATTTCAATTATGCAGGTTATCGTTTCTCTTTACCTTTGCTCCCTCACTTTGCTCAGTGAAAGGCTGTATAAACCTACTGCTCTCTAAGGAGCTTCAGATGATTACACGTACACCGTGCATGTGCAGAGGGCTGGAAAAGTCTAAGAAAGAGGCCTTGGCTTCCCTCCTTCTTTGAAAAATATGTCCTGTATCACTCAGCTGAAATTTACAGGGAGGAAAAAGAATCTCGGAGTTTCTTTCTTCGGCTTTTTGGGGGAGGAGGGCGTCACAGTCTGTCTAGGGCTGAGCCTACGGTTGTACATGAAAGTTAATATTTCCAGGGCCCTTCGTGGGATACCTTTCCCAGAATTCATGTTCTCACTGGGAAACTGAAATAGCGCACGCGAGTTACCCTAAGTAGATTTAAATAATTAAATTCAAAAATTCTCAAACCACTTGCTGTTTCAAATTTATTTCTTTAATAACAACTCAGACTCAGCAACAGACTGGATTAAGATTTCATTTATTCGAAATTTAAGGTATATCCAGCTCTGGGTGTTGTTTTTAAGTATTTAAGGGGAAATTTGTGCATGGTGAAAATGAAGAGACTGCGGCATTATAAATTCATTTCCTCTATTAGAATCAGGGTCGTGCCTGCGCTGCAGCTGTTGGGGGAGGCAGTCGCCACGGGCTGGAGGGCGCGCCCTGGGAGCGGGGGACCCTTTGTTTCCCCACGAGGGAGACTTGGCCGGCCCCACACCCTCAGCAAGAACTATTTCCTCAGTGGCGCCAGGCAGTTGGGCAGAATCATCTGGGGTGGTTTTTATGTGGCAAAGCAAAGCACCCTCTGGGATTCCAGGCGACTTCTAAGGATCCATTTTCATCCGTGACCTCAAACCATGCCTTGTCCCAGGCCCTGCAGAGGGGAGGCCACTGTGGCCTGAGCTGAGTCCCCTGACCTCCGAAATAACCCGCCCTGACACATTCCACAAAGCGGAGAGTGACTCAGAAAACAGGTGTTACTTCGCAGGTAACAGCCCCACGGTACTTACTATTCACGCTAACAATTTTACAAACAAGTGAGTTTCTTATACATTCATCGCCACCCCCCAGGCATTCATATTCTTTTTAAGTACAGAAACCTTAATTAGATTTTGACCACAGACCCGGATTTGACTTACCCTGACAGGGTTTCCATTAGTGTAATCTGTGGGGGAATTCACTGTTTTAACATCTGTGTGCCTGAGGCCTATCTCACATTTACTGCAAAACTCTGAAAAGCCTCCTTGTATGGCTGTGTGTTTCCTCATGCTCCCAATTTCACAGAAGTCATTTCAGCACCAAACGGTAATTAGCAGAGGGATGGGCCTCAGCTGACATGAATGCAATTTATTGTTTTCCACGAGGCCCTGAACCAAGCAAACAAAGAACACAGTCTAGCTGTCTGGCATTTTATTAACTTGTATTGTGCAGTGCACCTTACTGGAGGGAGATCTTCGGGAGAAATCCAGCAGTTCGTGTGTGGCAACACGCAGGCTCCTAGAAGAATATTAATTTCAGTTCAATTAGGCAAGTTTTGTGGTACCTCAGCCTGTAATATAGGACAGCCACTTTTATAATTATCTTCCGTATTAACTTTATCATCACCAGACTTTTGCATAAATGCAACCTTTCATCTTTGAAATGCCAACACTTCTTCAATTTTGGCAACCGTACAGCACTGCTAATTATTTGCTCATTATGTGTGGTTAACTGATGAATCATTAATAAATGAATGAATGGCTAATATATTTTTATGGTAATTGGAGATATAACTGATTGCAGACTTCCTTCGCTTCTCAAAACGGCACTGACTGAGCAGTGGCTGCCTAATTGTTTACAGATGATACGTGTGCCCCCACCCAGCGTTTCCCACAGTTGCGGTTTATCACTGGCATATTCTCATCAGCCCAGGGTGGCGGCTCGCCGAGGACCAGTCTGGGCAGAGGGGAGTGGGCAGCAGCATGACTGTGCTTCCGTTCTTGTGTTTCTGTCACCTCATTTGTTTCGGCTCAGCTGACACGTAACCATGTATGGGCCTCAAAGACATTTGCTAGCAATTCGAAGGCTCCGCGTGGACTCTGTTTGCCGAGGCACTGGCAGGGCCACGGCTCTAACACCGCCGTGATTACCCTCCGTCCGAAACAGGGAGAGTCAGATGCTGACACACACAGACACACGCCATCCAACTGCCACTTGTCTCGCCTGGCCTGACACAGACAAAGGAACCGTGGCCAGTGGCCACCCAGCCTGGTGTCTCTGTGGTTGAGGAGTGAACGGTGACTCTTGGCTAACTTTGGTTAGAAGCCTGGAGTTCAATCTGCACTGACAGAGTCAGAAAGTAAAACCAACCAGCAATCCTTAGCTCCATTCACCGGCTCAGCCTTCCACGGCTGGTTAATGGGTTTGGAGAGAACAGCTGCATTACACAAATTACACTGATCATACGGCAACATCAGTCACCACCTATAGTTTAAAAACAAAGAGTCTGTATTTGTTGACAATTCTTGTGGAAATGAAAGATAGAATACTGGCCAAATACAGCTTGTTTAGCTTCATACAAACAGACGGAAGATCAAGTTAAAAATGCAAAGGAGATTACCAATTCTTAATTATAATTATTTAACCAGGTGGGTAGTTTCTCCTAATGAACATTTCCATGAAAACAGAATAACTAATGACAGTCTTAAAGAAGCCTTTGTCTTCCCATGTACTAATGATCACATTTATAAATATGCAGCAAGGCCCCCGTGTACATTGCTAATGATAAGTAATTAAGCACCAGGCGTGGGAAGCCAGTGAAAAGGGTCATGTTAATGCAAGAGAGGAAATTAAAAAATGCAATAAAATAAGTTGCCTAGAAAAGATTGAATAAACTTCTGGCTTCCCCTCTTTCCAGAAGGAAAAGTGGGTTTCCCCACTCTCACAGTAAAGCCACGTCAAGCCATCCAACAGCTAGCTGGCTCCCAAGTCAGACAGTATGAGTGATCAGCTTGCTCTCTACCCTCATCTCCCCATTACCCTGTTGGTTTGCAGGCAGAGAATGTGGATTCAAAGGGCAGTTCGGGTCATTGGGAGAGAAGATGGGCCCCTGGGAAAAGGAAGCAGTCAGTCAACAAGGATGGATTCCTGTCATTGCCAAATTAAACTGGACTTTGTTATTGCTGAGGTACCACTTGCTTAATAAACCATGTTGACAACTTGGATTTTTTCCCCTCGTCTCCGAGATGAAAAAGAGAGGACAAGATGGGTGCCTCTTCCACTACAATAGAATAGCCTCTGTCTCTCTTCACGGTGGCTGTTTCCCCAGCAGACTGTGAGCTCCTGGAAGGTGAGACCGCGACTCCGGGTGACTAGACATTATAGCCTCACACCCAGCACTGCACCACATGCAGTGAGTGCTTCATGAAGGCTGGTTGAATACGTGCGTGAATGAATGAATGGATGTTCAGAATACACAGGCGAACCCTAAACCAAGCAGCAGTTTGTCAAAGAGCCCTTTGACATCTCTCACAATCCAAGCAGCCCCACCCAAAGGCCTGGACCTGGTCGAAAGCCTGGAGGCATTGCTCTCCCGCAGGTCCTGAGAAAGGCAGCGATTCTGCACTGTACCAGCACCAGAGGGAGCAGTGGGCTGTGAGATTCCTGCTTGGGGACTGACGAGGAACCTCAGCATTTCTATTAAGCATTAAAGGCACATAGAATGGATAAAGGGCTTCTTGGCAAAAGAAAGGGGACTTGTATTTGGATCTCCAAAGCTCTTAAATAAGGACAATTTTGATTCTTTTTAAGTGTCTTAGTGAAGCTCTTAAACCTCTGAAGATTTTCCTTTCAAACATTTCTAACTCGTCCGTCTCGAGTCTCTCAAGCCCTCCCATTCCCTTGCTCCTCTAGACGGCTAATCCCTCAGTGAGGGGACTCTCATTTTCTGCAGCTGAAGTCTAGGGTTAACAAGAAGGCGACCTTGATGTGAAGGAAAAAGCAGCGACAAACAGGAATCAAACCCTGGTTGGCTATCTTGGGTCGTTTTTCCTTTTTTTTTTTTTTTTTGCCTCTGTTTCCTTAAACAAGTCCTTCGAAACAAGCCACAAGGCAGGAAATCCAGGGTTTGGATCTTTCTGCCCGGTTTTAAAACTCCCTCTGAATTCAAATGAATCATTTCCTCTTACATAAAATCTTCAACAAGGCCACGCTTCTTTTGTTATCAGAGTGTTGTCATCGGCAAGCCTGCTCGACTCTCATAGAGGCAATTTAGTACCCGACAGGCGAGCACTGTGCGTGGGGGCCTAGATTTGCCTTACAAATAGGGCTGCGAGGGGGTCCCCAGGCGCCGGCTCGGGGTGCCTCTCAGAGCCCCTGGCAGACCCTAGCTTCCTCGGGGCCTGCGCGTTTTCCTCCGGAGCAAGTTCTGGCCGCAGCCGGGGCGCTCGGCGAGCTTCTCCTGACCCCCAGCGGCCAGCCCTGTCCTCGGGCCCGCCCCGCCCCGCGGTTCCCCTGTCCCAGGGACCCAGGCACCGCGGGCTTTCACTGACAGTTAAAACAAACTTCGGGTCTCACAAGAATCAACCGAGTGAAATTTTGCAACTGCCAGTTTCACCATTCCATCCCCTTGAAGCAAAGCCAGCAGTTCCCCGGGGTTTCCACTCCGCACCTCTCCTTTGGTCCTGGCACGTCCCCCTCAAGCTGCTCTTCCCACACGCAGTCTCCTTTCTCAGTGGGTCGTGGAAACAGCTGAACTGTGTTTCTGGGGTCCCCGCCTCGTGCCCGCCCCGGTGCTGAGTCAGCATTCCCGCGGAGCCCCGGGGGGGATGGGCCGCCCAGAGGTGGGCATCTAGGGATGCTGCAGTCCCGCCCGCCGGGTCCGGCTGTTTCACCGGCTCAGCCACGGAAATCAACCTGCAGAGAGAAAAACAAAAAACAAACAACGTCGTGGCCATGACTAGGAGTCAGCAAACAGCTCCCACCCTGGTGGTAGGGGTCCGGATTTAGCAGGCAAAAATACAGGACATATTTTTGGACATATTCATACCAAAAAAAAAAAAAGATATGCTGTTTATCAGAAGTTCAAATTTAGCTCAGGGTTCTCTCTTTTATCTGGGAACCCCACCTGGGGAGGAAAGGCAAGGCTCTGTTTTGTGGTTTTCTAGATCAGCTCCTGACCAGACCCTTGGATAGTCCTAAGCATTAGACCAGGGTGTGTGAGTGTGTGTGTGTGTGTGTGTGTGTGTGTGTGTGTGTGTTTAAGAGTGGGAAAACAGAGTGAACGTGACTTCTCCGGAAGCTCAGACCTCCCTGAACACTGGCCCATTTCTCAGACTCTCAGTCCTCTTCCTCCTTTCCTCCCATGGTCTCCGGCCCTCTGTTTCATCTTTCACTCCCTAGCTCTCCAGAGGGGGGCAGGCCCCTGTCTTAAAGGGCCCCTTTCCCCCAGTCAGCCTTCCTGCACTGTGTCCTTGCTCACACAACAAGGTAACTATTGTCACAACCAAGGTTACTGTTTGTAGGGGGTAATGGATTACACTGCTGCAGGCTCTTTAAGAGCTAGAACTGCTTACATTCTGAACTGTTTGCATCCACTGAAATGTAAAAAAGGTCAACAAACCAAGTTTTGCATTACTGTTATCTTCTGTTTTTTTAAAAAAAGGCTATAGCCTTGGGAATAGTGTACATATCTGTTACCGACAATTCTGAAAACCACCTTAGCAAGCTTGTCAGGATAACCAAATGTTAAATGGAAAATATTTGGCGGGATTTAAAATTAGACCTACACACATTACTTACAGATGTTTCCATGAAAAACACTTGAAACTGAACCACACCAAGTAATAAACCCCACAATGGTGTATTTTTTATACCCCAAGTTAATTTTTATTATATAAGTAGCCATATGAAGAAGGGATTGCATACTGCTTAAATTAAATACGGAGGAATGAAATCAGCAGTATCCCTTTACAGCATATGGCCCAGCAAATCAAATTACAAAGCTTTCCACATCTCATTAACTGCAATGAGTACAGTGAGTTTTCTAATAAGTCACATCTTTTTCATGTGAGTGGTGAGCGGTGACTTATTGTAAGAATTCACAGGATGACCCTTGTGCTGAAATTAAGAACTAATCTAAAACGGGCAGGGTCATCTGGTCAAGACTGATCATAACATTTCCTCATTATTGTTTTAGTTGGCATTGAAGCATATGTTTTCCTGGTGCCCCAGCTGAAAAATGCCTTTGATAATTTCACTGACAGCAAATAACCCACACACTGCCATTTAATGAGTTTGGGCAGGATTAGCTGACAATAAAGAATATAGTATAAATGTTTTTATTAGAACTGATTTATTTTTTAGCTATGAAAAAGGAAGAAGTCACATGGAAATGCGGAGCTGACTTCTCTCTTTGCTGCGATAGCTGGGCAAGTAGAAGTGTGTGTGTGTGGAGGGGGCGGGGGATGCGGGGGGGGGGGGCGGGGCGGGGGACATGGAGCCCAGGGCTGGCCATGACAGTGTCTTCGGGCTGCAAATGGTGAAAGGCAAATGCCAGCTGGAACCCACACTCAGATGTTGGGTTCCTCCTTTGCACACAAAGAAAAAAATACATCTACAATGGCTCATCATGTGGCCTTTGGTTGAGATGAATTACCAATTTGCAACCTCTTGTGTTTGGAGAGAAGCAAACTGTGCTCTTTTGAGGCAAGAATCAGGAACCTAAAATCATTCAAGCCTTCTTGTTTATAAGGCCAGAGTGAGGCCAAAAATCCATTTCCCTCTGTGCTCTAAGCCCTTTCAATGACGAGTTTCTCACCATCTGCACTAATAAATATGGACTGGTGTGTGCACACCCTTACACTGAGGAGGAGAGAAGAGTGAAAGGATTTTAAATGGCTGCAAATTGCTCTCCTGCTGAGATAACAGCAGTTTGCATATGAGCCTCAGTTGTTACACGTTAAGAATGGGCATTTGGCTTCTTTTCACACAGCTGTGAGAGAAGGGGTGGGTTTCTGAACAACTAGAGAGGAAACGGGGCTGCTGTTCTTCGGGAGACAGGCTTGCGAGTGGCATCTTGCCCGGAAGCTCTTCCTTCACAGCTCCGACCGTGGGGACTGGAGACGGGATCAGCAGACCGGTGCCCAATGCTGGGAGCAAAGCAATCACTGGAGCTGGGGAGGGGAGCCCTGCGATGGGGGCCAGAAGCCCCGGGACTCAGCAGAGACAAAGGGAATCTAAAACAGAGGCGAGCCGAGAAGATGGATGTAGCCCAGCATGTAAGAAAGTTATCCTTGGGGTCCAGGTGAGTTGTCTGGGAGGATCTGGAGGCTTAACACTGGCTTTTAGGCACAAGTGGTCATAGGAAAATCTATCTTGGGAAGATGCAAAAAACAGCAGTCGTGTAGGTGAGCAGGGCCCAGCAGTGAGTGTGGTGTAGGAAAAGCACCAGTGTTGGAGACCGGGTGTAAGCTGACAGAGTCCTTGCACCCAAAGGGACCGACAAGAATTAGTCCCTTCCCACGCAGTGTCCCCTGACTTGTTTCGATCTAACTTGTTTTGATGGCACATTCCTATTGTCAGCAGATGAGTAGAATGAGAGAGACCTTTCATAGCTTATCAAAAGTCTGTAAATATTTACCGAGAACTTGGCCTCCTGACTTCTCTTAGAGATTAAGAAGAACAGAGAGTACATTCCTCTTTGTGGACCCCCTATTCAGTATTTGTGTATAAAAGGCATTGCATAGTCAATAAAAGTTGTCGCAGTCTCTCGAAGACCTGCCATCCTCCCGATCCCGCTGTCCTGTCTTTCTTTCTTTTCTCAATTCCCACCTCCCTACCTCAGCCCGGTTCGACCTGTCAGGCTGGTCCCTGACACACCAGGGCTAATGAGACTCAGGGTCTCCTCCCAAGCGGAAAGAAGTGACTCCCTGTTCTCAGAATAATGTGATATGTAACTGCGGGAGCTTCAGAGAGACCACCCAGTGAGCTCTGGAAGAGTCACAGGAGACGAGGAGCGGCCACGTAGAGGAGCGCCTGTGCATCAGAAAGCGCACTTTCATAAATGCCAAGGAGCACGAGGAGACCCTCCGTCCTGACACTTCTAAACACTCGCTCCAGCAGAAGGCGGGCTGCCCAGCATGGGGATGTGGAGCCCACATCTCCTACCTCCCCTCTCAGGTGATGAAAATGAGAGGGTAGGGGTCCTGGAAGGCCAGGAGGGCTCTGAAGCATCGGGTCCACGGAGAAGGTGGAGAGCAGGGACTGAAGTGGAAGCAAAGGGTCAGGCCCTGAGCCCTGCAGACAGCGGGAGCAGGCTTGGAAGACAGAGGCCAGAGAGACCACTGAGGAGCAGCAGCTCTTGAGAAGCACCTGTGGCTGAGCCCAGGGGAGGAGAAGGAGCTGCTGAGGGTGCCATGCCTTCAGGAGCACCCAAGACCAAATGTTGGGGTGGGGGTGGGGACAGAAGTTAAATACAGTCTGTGGTATGAAATACAATTCTTCTCATCCAGTCCTTGGTGAAAAGGAATTAGTAGTTAGCACCAACGCAGCTGTTCAAGAAACTTGTACAGGGTTCCTCCACAGGGTTATTCCAGCTTTCAAAGTGAAACGTGTATTAGAACCTTTGTCATCTAATTTCACCCTTCAGTTGTAATTGAACCTGCCAAGCCAGGGTTACACAGGCCCTGGCTACTTAACTGGAACCCAGACAAGGACAATTCCTGAGTATTGCTAGGTAACAATAACAAACTAATATTTGCACAACTTTACAGCTTACAAAGTGTTGTCATAACGTTTCTCCTTTGCCCTTTATAACTCTGCTGTGAAGGAGGCAACTTGGCCGTCTCTGGGAAGTAAAAGAGCTGGATCTCAGACCTATGTCTTCAGATTCCCAGCCTGGTGTAATTGTTATCACAGCAAGTACCCCTTATGTACTCTTCAGATAACACTAAAATGTTCTGGAAGTCTGAGGAAATCTCCATATCCTACTCTTGAGAGAATGTAATCAAGGCTTGAGGCAAAGTCCTCCAGAAAAGACCATCCTGTCCTGACCTCCCTCAGAATATATCTGTCTGCCCAGCCAGTGTGGCTCAGTGGTTGAGCATCAACCTATGAACTAGGACAGTGGTCGGCAAACTCATTAGTCAACAGACCCAATATCAACAGTACAATGACTGAAATTTCTTTTGAGAGCCAAAATTTTTTAAACTTAAACTTTTTCTAACGCCACTTTTTCAAAATAGACTTGCCCAGGCCGTGGTATTTTGTGGAAGAGCCACACTCAAGGGGCCAAAGAGCCGCATGTGGCTCGCGAGCCACAGTTTGCCGACTACTGAGGTCACAGTTCCATTCCCAGTCAGGGCACATGCCTGGGTTGTGGGCTCAATGAGGACTGCAGGAGGCAGCCAATCCATGACTCTCATCATTGATGTTTCTGTCTCACCCTCTCCATTCCTCTCTGAAATCAACACACACACACACACACACACACACACACACACACACACACACACACACATATATATATATATAGATATATATAGATATATATATAGATATATATATATATATAGGTCTATGTCTGAAGTGCATGTAATGGGCCTCTGACTATTCCTCCCTGATTGGCAAAGACACGACAGTGTTGCCAAGATGACATTCTTGAGACAGATGACTTCTAGGATCACCCCTTGGTAGCTGCTCATTGGCTGTTCTAGGAATCAAAGCCACAGTGCCTTTGTGACAAAGGAAGAGCATGAGGAAAAGATCATGTACAGATTTGAACGACAAGTAATAAAATAAACCATCACTAAGTAGCAAGGATAAACCATAATAAATAAGGCAGCATGGCATTTAGAGCAGCCTCAACCAGGGGAGCAGCAGCCCAAAGGAACCGGAGCTACCGGGCAGTGCCCTCCACAGGTTCTTTTGCCTTCCCCGCCACATTTTTTCCTCTTTTTTTTCCCCATCTCCACGATGGATGATGCTCAGGGTACAGTCACTGCCTAAAAGGAAATAAGAAACTCATCTTTCTCCCTTGCCCCCCAACTCCAGCAAGTAAACAGGGGCCCCGTTTAAAGAGGGTTCCTGAAGAAGAAAGGCTCTGAGTGTGAAAGAGCCGTATGTAGATTATAAAAATTCTGCTCCATGTAGGAGGTTTGGGGACCTTGGTCTCTGCCAGTTTCCTGAACGTGGTGTTAAACACTCCCCATCCATTTACTCAAGTCAGCCACGTAGGAGAAGCCCAAGGCACGCTCATGCAGATATTGACATCAGACATGAGTCCTATGTTAACGAATAAGGAAAAGTTTTAAACCTAGAAAAACATTTCTCCTGTTCTTCCTCCTCTTCTTTCCCAAACCTCCCACCTGCTCCCATTTGGCCCTGCACTCTCTCCTGCCGCCCTCCTCAATGCCAGCCCCACCATTCTCCTTCATGTTACCTCCAAGCTCCCGCCAGTTGAACTCCAAGTGCTGGGAGCAGTGCCTGCATGTTCTCTGGACTGTCTTCCTTTTAAGTTCTTCTCACAGATTCTAGGAAGACTTCATGGTACTGTATTCCCAAACCTCCAGCTTATCAAAGCCCCTGACAGTATGTTATGTATTGAGCAATTCAACAATAATTTACAAGTTAAGATTCCTACAATCTTAGAGTGTGAAAGGGACACTTGAATTAACAGAATTTGTCAGTTTTCAAATAGTTCTCTACTTTATGACAACTTCCATCTGTAAAATGAGGGTTCTGAGCCTTCATTCCTGATGTTCTGAGGTCTAGAGCTTGCTGAAGGTCTCAAAGTGAGCGAAAATCTTCAGCTCTCATCGAGGCCACCCTAGGCTCTCCATCACGCTGTGTGCACAGACAAGCATGAGCCAACTTGCCTGCCTCCACTCCTCTGTTAAAATGCTAATCAATTTGAGACCAAGGAGCGACTCTTATCTTTTATATCCTTAAAAACTTAATACAGTATGGCTACTGAATTCTGTCTCCTGAAATGCATACACTCTATATTATCCATCCCTATACCCACCCACCACCAACCCCACCACCTCCTTTGATGTTTTGCATGTTGAAGAAGCCTGATAAATGCATGTGAATGAGCAAATGAAGAAAAGGCTCCTCATTGTTTATTATCTCAATGTATACTGCCCACCAGTGGATGGGAACTGGACTCTCTAACCCCCAGGCTAAGTTCACCTTCCAGATGTGTTCTTCTATGATCTTGACTCCCCCATTTAAATAGCTGGGTCACTCAGCAATTATGTGATCTTGCTGCACCTCATTTCCTCATCTAGAAAATGGGGATAAAAGATCCTTTCCTCATAGGGTTGCTATATTAGCTATTATTATTTTTACATCATCTGTTATGTTATATTTCATCTAGCATAATCCTTGTCACACATAACTGTGATTCTTGTTTAACTTGTGGACTTCCCAAAATGATTGTAAGCTCATGTCTGTATTGGTCTTATCCCCAGTGTGATGGTCTGGCAGGTAAGAGGTGGTCAGTAAATGTTTGGATACATTCATGCGAGGATGGGAATACTTTATGGCTGACACAAATTTCCACAACCTTTGGACATTATTAATGATGGTTTTGGCTCCTATATCATTTGAGAAGCAGTTGGAGGCCCTAGTCAGTTTGGTTCGGTGGATAGAGCGTCAGCCTGCAGACTGAAAGGTCCCGGGTTCAATTCTGGTAAAGGGCACATGCCTGGGTTGCAGGCTTGATCCCCAGTAGGAGGCATGCAGGAGGCAGCCAATCAATGATTTTCTCTCATCATTGATGTTTCTATCTCTCTCTCTCTCTCTTTTCCTTCCTCTCTGAAATCAATAAAATATATTTTTTTAAATAAAAAAAAGAAGAAGAAGCAGTTGGAGGACACTATTGCAAAGTGGTTACGAGCGCAGACAGCAGAGCCAGAGAGAATGGATTTGAATCCTGACTCCATCACTAACCAGTGTGTGACCGTACATTACTTAACTCTGTACCTCTGTTTCCTCACCTGTAAAATAGGAATGAAAATAATGGTACCTACCCCAGAGGGTGTTCCTGAAGATGAAATGAGTTAATGTTTGAGAAGTGCTTACGCTATGTAAATGTTCCCTGCTATCATCATCACCATCATCATTGTCACTTGTGAGTAAGGACATGACACAAAGAAGACCTGAAAGTAAAGACAAATGTGTCATTGTTCCTGTAGAAAACTTGCTGCAAATACCCATGGGATGGCTGAAAGGCAGTGCTCAAGTAAACGTGATGCTGGGCCATGACGATTTAGCTGTCATTAATATACTGTTGGAATATTGTAAGTTCAGAGGTCAAGGCTACACATGAGGGTAGGGGATCATGGGAGAGAATTTTCAGAAAAGTGTCTGATTTGCACAATGCGAACGGCCTCGCCCACCGGTTCCCTGCATTCCAATTAGGTGGAAACACATCTGCAGCCCAGCACCACTCCTCGCGCCCTGCTGTGGCTGGGACCACTCTTCCCTCCTTGCCGGCTCCTCCTGACCTGGATTTTCTCATCACCCTCCAGTTCACGGACCTTTCGAACCCTCGCATGGCAGTTCTCTCCTTTGCTGCAGTGTCTCTGAAGCTGTGGGGCTTGGAGAAGCTCTGACACTATAGCCACCCCTTCACTTAGGTTTCCCACTTAACCCCAGAAGAAAGTGGGAGCAGCAGGGCCACTGAGTGAGGAAGGCAGCGGGACTCAGCTGGGGAAACATGGGGATCTCTATAGCTCAGGGAAATTTAGGAAAAGGAATCTTAGGTCTCTGAGCAGTTAGAGAACAGGAATCGATTTGGAGCAAGGAATGCTGAGAGTGTTGCAACTTCTGTGTTTTATCCCTTTCACCACAGTGGCTTCCCTCACCCCACAGCCCACAGCAGAAAGGTGATTTGAAGCTCACCACACTGAGCCACAGATTGATTTTAAAATTATTCATCGTTGGCCATCTTACCGCTATCTACCTACCTCAAGATTAGATGCTGCCACTATCTTACAATTCTCTTATAAGGGGCTGAAATCAAAATCTCTACATGAATGGAGTTTATCTCACCAGTTGTGAATATGCACTGTGGTTTGTTATCATAGAATTCTTTACTCTAGTATTTGCTTAATCTACCTACCCAGTTTATTACATGCATCAGTTGTTATACTTACTGCACATCCAATGTTAGGTGCAGGAAGAAAATCACAACAGAATCTGGCATGGTTCCATTGTAATCAATACCTTATCTGTTGCTTCTATTGCATACTCGACTTTTTGATGTTTGATGGTAATTCCCAAACCCCCCTTACACACACACACAAACTAAAATGAGTCTCTGAAGATGCCTCATGAATAGGTCAAATTTACTCAATATTCATAGCTCTTACACAATATTACTATTAAACATTGGTGTGCCTATTTAATTAATTTTAACAAGGTGTTTATAAATGAAAATTATTTCCTTGGAATAGCCAAACTATTGCATCGTGATTGCAACATGAATGCACACACAGGTGCCTTAGCTGCCAACAGAAGGTGAAAAACTTAAAATCGGGGAGGGTCTTGGGAAGGACCCAATCATGGCCCATTAGGCTTCTCACTCCACAGAGCAACACAGGAAGCTTCACTCCTGACTCATCCAGTCATGTGCTCATTGCCTGATGCTGGTGGGCAGATTCCATCCACGTAACATATGTTTTTGAAGAGATGATATCCCTCTTTAAATTGGCCTGGCAATGATACAAAGGCTGAAATCAAAATTTCTCCCGACCTTCTCATGAGTGCCATCCCACTGTTTGGAGAGAAAGGAAAGGGAAGGGTGGAGGCCTGGTGCGGGAATGTGCGGGGTTTGGGGCTCAGCTCCTCTGGAATACAGGACAGGCACAAATCTCTTGAAGCCGGTTGGAGTCCAAGTTGGCTTCACAAACACTCAGCCAATAAGAAAATGTTTTGAAAAGCACTTAAGCTTAATGGGTTGAGGTGGTAACTCAGGAGAAGCTTCCGTGACTAAGGAGAGGGATTGTGGGAGAACAGCAATGCCCCTGGTCTGGAAAGGGACCGCCTTCAGGAAGAGTCATGCCTCACACAGCAAACACACAGCAAGGAGGCCTCCTGTACACAGTGGGTGGCCAGGTTAGAATGATGATGATGTGCCAAAGGGATGGCCCTCAGATCGCTCGATGCCTCTTGGTTTGAAGCAGACTTCTTGATTGACTCCTCTCCCAGGCCTACTGCAGACCAGACTGTCTAGGGCCAACTTCTATATTTCTCACTCTGCCAACACTCTTTTGGCTATTAGGGCAGGACTATGCCAGACACTCCGGAATGTGTAGACTGGGAAGTGCCTACTGGAACCGCAGGTTGTCATGTTACATTTCCTCAGAATCTCTGACACGAGGCAGGCCACAGAGTCATCATCAGGCCCAGGAAGTTCTCCTGCAAGGACGATGATTCGGGTTCTCCATGACTACTCACTCAGGGATTCGTCTTTTTATACTGTTGTTTCCTATCAAATAAAGCATTGCCTTTAACAGGATCCGTCTCCAAACTTGCTGTGATTGCATCACACCCTGAATGCCCACGTTCTAGCACCCGTGCCATTTGGCGCCAATTCTAGTTCAGGGGCTATGCACCCAGGGAGAAAACTGGTTCATCCTAACACCGTTCAACACTTGCCTTCCTGGAGGCCTTCAGTGGTGCAAGACATTGGGAGGGGCTGAGTCCTCAGCCAGTTAAGTGCCTTCCTGACCCATATTGTTGAGTCATCTAAACAGTATTCAGAACCGTTGCTGTTGGCTCAGAAATATTTTAATACTTTGAAATTGATCCTCCATCGGGAATATCCAGTCTCCTAGTCTGAGGTCTATAATGTTCTTTGAAACAGATAATGTACTTTTTAATGAAAAAATAAAACGACGTAATTATTTCTCTACAGAATGGGCAGGCCTCTGCCAACCCAGGTGGAGATGATGAGCACTGGGGTTGATTTTTCTGACTACCCAGAGCTTCTGGATAGGGGTGGTTGACAGGACACTTTATCCTCCCCCTTTTGTCATGATTGCTCCTTTGCAGCTAATCAAATTCTAATTCATTAGAAACCAGGACAAGAAACAGAAGAGAAGAATAAATAATGGCTTCCACCAGCCCCTGAAGCCCTGTGGGAGTCTTTCTGATTACACTTGGTGCCTGGGCCCTGCGAGAATGTGTGCTCCATGGGAGCAGAGGCCTGTGTGTGGCTGCTTTACCAGCGGACCTCCAACACCTAGATGGGTGCCTGGTGCATTGGGGTCACTTAATAAGTATTTGCTAAATGAAGCAATGGATGGATGGATGGATGGATGGATGGATGGATGGATGGATGGATGCATGCATGCATGCATGGATGGATGGATGGATGCATGGATGGATGGACAAAAAAAATGAAAGAACAGCCAGGCCAGAGTCATTTAGAGCAGCAGAGGAGCTAATACCATAGTGGACAGAACGTGCAATTGAAATCAATTGCCTTGGGTTGAGTGCCACGTCTTCTGACTGAACCAACTTTGGTAAACTACCTTACTCCTCTGAGCTATTTCCCTCCCCATAAAATGAGAGTAACAAAAATATATATCCCACAGGGCTATCTTGCATCTTAGATTACAAAATTTGTGTGAGAGTATTTCATAAAGGGGGGGTGGGTGTGGGGTGCAGGGGATGAAAGGGGGATAAGGGGACATATGTAATACTTGGAACAATAAAGATAAGTTAAAAATAAAAATAAAATAAAATAATAAAGTACTGGTTGCCCACACTCGAACTCTGAGTTACTCTCTATCCCACTACCTTGCTCACCCCAAGCTCCTAACCTCGCCCCTCTCACTTCCTCTCTATTTCCACCACCACTGCCTGAACTGCAGTTCTCATGACTCATTGCCCAGATAGCTCCCTTCCTAATGAGTCCCCTGCCTTGTACCTGGCTCCGCTATAGTTCCCTGCTGCCAATAAGCTTCATGGGTAAGTGATCCTGCAGTTGCACAGGGCCCCACATTTAAGGTTTAAGGATGCTCTGCTGCCATTTTGAAATTCTTAATAAGTTAGTGTTTTAGAAGTGAAGTCCATGGGACAATAGGCCGTGCGCTGGGAACTTAGGGCGTTGGCTCATATGTGCCACGCCTTTCACCACCTCCTGCTTCCTGGGACAGGTTCCCAGCCACTCACTCACCCGCACGGTGGCACCGCAGGCCCTGCACAGCCTCCCTCCTCCCTAAGCCCAGGAACCACTGCCAACTCCACCCCTAGCAGGCGCCTGGGCACGGGTGGGGGAGGGTCAGGGCTGGGAAAGCATGCCTCACCGTGCCTAGGGCTGGGCATGGCAGTGGCTATCTCCACTCTAGGTTGAGAGTGCCACAGTGCATTTGGCAGGTGACTTGGTACAAGCAAGCCTTGTGCCCACACCAGATCCAGATACCTAACATAGACGTTGCAATAGCCCTGTGAGTTGCCTGTCTGCCAAAGGCTGGGACACCAGGTCTCTAGGAAGGATCGACGCCTCACTCCCCTGTACCTCTAGCTGGCATACAGCTCATCAGTCCAGCAGCGAATGGGCCACACGGGCCGCACGTGTCCCACGTCTCAGGGCAGAGCCCCAGCTCCCGTGAGGGTCTGCACTTGCATCATGAGTACCCCTGTGCCTGGTGGAAGTGACATTAAACAGCAAAGTTAAAAACCACCATGACAGATTGAGAGACTGCAGAATAAAGGAAAAAGCTCTGCATTTTAGTACCTTTAACAGCATTTTTCTTGGTTTGTGAGTAGGGAGCCCCACTTTTCATTCTGCACTGGGCCCTGGCTCCCAGTATGACCCGTCTAAAGCATGACCCTGATCATGTCATTTACCTGTAAGACTCCTGCAATGCTTCCCCATAACTTAGAGCATAAAAATCAAGCTTCCTGGCTAGAGCTACCCCCCCCCCCCACACACACACACACACCCTCCACACCCCGCCGATACTCGCGTATCTGGCACGTGCTGATTTCCTCAGCCTCATCCCCTTCCACTGGCCCACCCTCACCCTCCTCCTTGGCCATCTTGATATATTAGCAGCTTCCTGAATGTGCCGAACAGCTTCATGTCTCACATTCTTCCCTCTATTACCATTCTCCCACCCCCACTTTTATTTGACTATGTACACTGAAGCCCACTTCCTTCCATGCCTTCCCTGACCACCTCAGCCCCAGGCTAAGTCTCCTTCACTGGGCTCCACGGCACAACCCCTCCCAGGAGAGCCTTGTCATGGCCTTAATTACTCTGTCCTACAATCACTGATGCTCCTACCTGGCCTCTCCACCAGACATATGCAACCTGGTCCTGATAGCAGGGATCGTGGCTTATGTGACCGTATTTCCAGCATCAGGCATAGAGCCTGGCACTTTGGGGGACAACTGAATTTAATACTAAACTGGACATGCTGGCTCACTCTGCCCAACTCCCTCACTGCCTGCTAAGTGAGATGATCTGAATCAACAGGTCAGTCACATCAGCTACTTTCTCCGGAGAGAGGAGTCTTTAAATGACAAAGATGCCCAAGCGCCTTTGTAAGCCTATTTTACAGACTTAACCACTTTCTGACCATGTTACCTTCAAACTCGTGAAACCCTTGGGTTCCAGCCCTGCGGATCACCAAACGCCCACTGCAGATACTGGAGGTGGGAATACCGGATTCGTTTTCTTAATGCAGGAGGCCAAGTGGCTGCCCCTGATTCTGACCCCTGGGCCCATGCTCCTCGCATGGCTCCCTGCAGTCTCTTGTGAACAGGGAATATTATTTCTTGGCTTTTAATCTCTTTTACCCACCTGGCTTTGAAGATACAAGGTTATCCTTGCTTCTAAGTGTTGTGTTTTTTTGTTTTTGTTTTTGTTTTTCAGGATCTCTAGATCACAATATTATCCCATCAATTGTCTGGTAACTGAAAACCTACCAGCCAGCACTAAACTAACTCACAATTCTGGCACTTTCTATTGTTATTTCCCACCGATGCTTTTTTCCCTCTGAGTGTCCATCAGCTGGCTTAGGGAAAATTGGGAAGGGGAGGGATGTGACTATTGATAGCCATCAGTGATGAGACGATACAGTTTACTAGTACTTCACTAAAGTATGGAGGAGCCGATGATAAAGAAATAATCCTTGTTGACATGAAGTATTGACACAATAGCCACACAAACCACATTCAATATCTCTCTAAACCAGCTGCTTGCTTGCTTTTGGGGGCAATGCAATTACTGCTCCTGCGATTTGATGAACAATCCCCTCTTTACTCCACCTCCATTAATGGATTAGTTAATAAGCTAGCAGGGTTCTGTTCCAGGCAGAGAGGAACCTGCAGGTCAGAAGCTTTCCAAATGGACTGGACATGGGTAGTTTGATTGTACACATCCCCAGTCACCTTGCTTACAGCCCTCTGGTTCCAGAAATGTCATTAAATGTTACTTTAAAGAAACACACAAACCCCTAAATGTGACCTACCTCCTCACCACCCTCTGCACACCTTCTCCATCCTTCAGGCACACTCTGCACTTAGAGGGATGTGGCCAGCAGAGAGTTAGACTATTTAGTGTGATGCAATACAGCCTGCTCAACTTTTGCATAGCAATTCAGCAAACACAGTTTTAAGCATTCAATTCTACTTCTACAGCTTCTTAAAATTCCCTGCAATATAATTATACTGATGGGAATGCAGAAAGATAATTGCTTTTAGAGGAAAGTTTCTCCTTTGTTCCATGTTCATCTGGCTTCCAGAAATGGAACAAGAGCCCTTGAACAGCAGAAATACGCATCCATGTGTCTCTAGTTATCATTTATTTACAAAGATAGACCTTGACAAATGTAATTTGTTCAATAAAATTAAAAGGATGCACGATAATTCACTTAGACAAAGAGACTTGAAAGGGGACGTCATCGGCAGCAGTGCCGTCCATCATTCCAAATGATCAGCTGACTTTGAAGAAGTGGCAGGTGTTCCCCTTTTGGAATGCAACATAGAAATAGTATTTAGAAAGGGGGTGGGGGGGGAAGGGAGCTAGGGATTGGAGCAATGCTTTATTCAGGCAATAATTATACAAATTAGATCTCTGAAAGCCAGAGAATGACTGTGCCTTGAACCCTGTCTGTGTGCATAGAACAATGGGGAAATTAATAATTAAATCTATTACATATGCTCATAATTTAATACAAAAGATACCTCAGTAGTTCAAACACTCCTGTATTTTCATTTGAATAAGGCTTTCACACATTCTCCTCATTATATATGTATTATATTTTAAATTTAACAGCTTATTTTGTTGCCTTTATGTTTGGATTAATAAGGGCACACTTTAATGCAATAATGGGGAATTGCATTAGCTGGCTCTGCAGACATAACTTTGAAAAATCTCCAGTTTGCCAAGGGTGAAATCAATTTGCCCCATAATGTGTTGTCTCGCAGACACATCTGGAATCTTGGGAGAATAGCTCCCCTCTACAAGCTTCTGATTTGGGCCTCTGTATCTGTGAGAGGACCCCCAGAGTGGAAACCTGAGCAGACCCACCGAGATCAAATTCTGGATTTTGCACCCTCGTAGCCATCAAACATAGTTTCCATGCCTGGCCCATGTTATTTTTCCAGAGAACAAAAACAATTTTCTCATGAAAAAGTAAAGGTTTATTTTGAATCCAATAATTCATTTTTTCTTTTGCTTTCTCGCTCCTTTTCTCCCCCTGGATCTCCTCAGATACCCACGTTTAATTATTCATACTACCTCGGAACCACAGAGAGTGGCAAAGAAAAGGAAGTTAGAGAAGAAAAGAGGAAGTATATCGTATGGTGAGTGGCTGAGGTGCCAATTAACAGCTCCAGAGTGAGGGGGGCTCTGGGACAGGAGGAGCGTGGGGTGAACTGGAGCGATGGAACCCAACGGAGCAAAATGAGCCCACAAAGTGGGGGTCCCAAGGACCTGGAGAACTGTGACTTCATCCGGTTCTAAGGACTTAACCAACGGAAAACAGCCATCCTTCTGCAACCCAGAAAAGAGACAAAGAAGTCAGTAGCTGAGAGAGAAAGACAGGAAGCTTAACCAGATGATCACTTCTTGGTGGGAAGCGGCTGCCAGCCTAGCCGGGCCCAGGCAGGCGCGGAGGCGCGTGCTGCCGCCACTGCGGTGTGACAAGGAGTTTTGTGCCTTCGGAGGCGCGCCAAATCCAATGATGCTAATTGCATTGCAGATTTCTAGCATCATTAGCAATTCTTAAAATTACATTTGCCCAGCTTAAGTTCTCTACTTCCAGCTTGGAAGACGGAGGGGGCAGGTCTCTGAAGGGGGTACGGGTTACAGAGAAATTCAATTGGACACGTTGGCTTCAGGTGTGCAGGTGGACGCTGGCCTGCGGGGATTCACAGTCCAGAAAAAAACACTTGTTTGTCTTCTTTTAAATGCCGATAGCTGGGAGAATAAACAAAACCCGCAGTTAAATGGGCCTTAAAGGAACGCTGGGAATTTTGGAAAGAAAAAAAAGCCTTACGGAATACGGTGGGAACTAGCCCTGTGGTGAGGAGCACCATCCAAACACCCGCGCAATGGAGTAACTTGCATTTGAAATAGTCCGGACAGAAATAGCCACTTCTACCCTCTCCTTTTGTTTGTTTGTATTTAAAGCAAATGAACAAAATCCAGATGAATTGCTGTTTTGCTTTGTTTCCTTAAGGAGAACATATTTGCTCGTTGGGAACGCTGTACAGCCAGCTCCAGAAACAAAAGCTCAACCCATGTCTCCTTTGCCAAGGACACTTCCTTCAGCATCCCCCGCTCAAGTGTCTGACACCTTTGGGAAGGGAAAGGGACACCCCAATAGCCTAGAGCAGAGGTCAGAACCTGCCTCTCCCAAGGCTGCTGGCCCCGAGGCTGGGGCAGGGCCCTGTGCAGCTTCCGCTTCCATTGTGGGGTCACTGAGAAGCCACCAGTGCACACCCTTATTGGGGGGTAAGGGGGGCAGTGTCTCTACTCTGAATATAACAACAGGAAGGGGCTGGCTCCTGGATGTTTTTCCCAACAATTTGTACCATGCAATTAAATTGCTTAGTGCACACACACACACACACACACACACATACATATATACATTATATATACACAGTTCTATGTATAAACACACACATAGAAGGAATGGATAGCTTTTAATTAGGCCGTCTTTTTAAAATAATTAAGCTAGTATTAATGAGTGACTGTTTAAGGCTGCTGGCAAGCAAAGGAGCCTCTTGCGCAGAGCATTAATAAATGGAGTCATTCGCACTAGAGGAGGCCTAGGTGTATCAGTCACTTTCATAGCAGTTGTTAACAGACGAGCTCAGTTCTCTGCCGTGGGCCAAGGACCACAGGGTCAAGAGCACTGAGACAGAAGCAGCAAGTCCGGCCTCTTCTGCTCACTGCGGTGGACAGTCCTCAGAGCTGTGGTGGGGTTCAGGGTCCCCAGCTGGAGGAAAGGTTAGTTTCCTCTCAGGCGGGATCACAGCAGGAATCCAAGTCCATTTGCTCTGCCCTGGAATGACAAGGTGACCTACTGCAGGGCTGGTGATATCGTCAGAGCTCCCTGGAGTGCTGTGGGTGCTGCTGCAGAGTGGGAACACCGCAGATCAGTGTCCCAGTGTCCTCATCCAAAGAGTAGAAGAAGATATGTGCTTGTCAACCCCATCTATATATATAAAAGCCTAAGAGACCATTCAACCAGTAGCTATGATGCACACTGACCACCAGGGGGAAGATGTTCAACACACAGGCATGGAAACATGGAACAGAGTGATGAATCTCAGAGGCAAGGGGGGAGGGGGGAGGGGAAGGGCAGGAAGAGATTAACCAAAGACCTTATATGCATACTAGAGGCCTGGTACACGTGAGGTCCCTTGACCTGGCCTGCAGGGATCGGGCCAAAACCAGCTCTCTGACATCCCCCAAGGGGTCCCAGATTGCGAGAGGGCACAGGCCAGGCCGAGGGACCCCATCGGTGCACGAATCTGTGCACCAGGCCTCTGGTAGTATCAATAAGATAAAAACAGACAGCATTCCTCAAATGTGAGGTGTTGACTGTGTTATTATTCTAAACACTTCAAATGAGGGTAACACACCTTCAACTAATACAAAGTTATATGTCAATATATCTCAAAAAAACTGGAAGAAGAAAAAAGAGGGTAGTCTTTCTCTAACAGCACATGGAGCATCTCTGCAGAACAAAACCAGGAATTTAAATGGGGCTTTTCTTTATATTTTTGGCAGCAAGAGGTGTTCAAAGGCAAAGGAATGCCTGGTTTGATGTTTAGTCAAAGGGATGGTTTACACAGTCTCATACTGAGAAATCTTGACAAACTCTACCGACTTTCACCAAAAGCAAAGAGATGGTCTTGCTGCAACTCACAGGCCCATTCTAATGAGATGGTGGTACAGCAATACTTGGTGTCCCAGAATATTTCATGAAAGGAAGGGGCCGGTGTGAAATCCCTGGGATACAGGGAGGAAGCTGACATACCCCCCTCCCGCCCTGTTACACTACATCGTTTATCCCCAGTGTCCTGGATACATCATGAATTCTTCCTCAAGGGTCCTAGGAGAAGAAAATAAGCCATTTACCCTCTCTCCCTTCCTATGGAAGAGAGGACAGTATAGCCCTGAAACAAAGGAAACACTAATAATCCGGGGAAAGTTTCTCCTGGTCCCAAGAACAGTGGGAAAAGCTAGGACTTTGGCGGCCTGTAAAATCAGCTTGGTGAAAGACCAGAGCAGTGGCTCCGATTGCATCCCCGCTAACAGCTGTCCTATATCAGCCTGTGTTGTTTGCCAGGAGGGCACCTCACATGCACCAGTTCATGATCCTCACCGCACCCCTACGAGGTAGCGGCAGGGTTCCCATTGCACAGAACAGGGCACTGAGGCTCAAGAAGTTAAGCAGCTTACCCCACAGTCCCAGAGTTCTCAGACACCACAAGGCCTGCCAACACGGGGCCCTGGTTTCTGTACCCCTTCCGAACCCCCTCTCTCCCTTTCTCTTCCACAAGCTCTTCACACTCTGCCTAGTGCAGGGGTCCTCAAACTTTTTAAACGGGGGGCCAGTTCACTGTCCCTCAGACCGGTGGAGGGCCGGACTATAGTTTAAAAAAAACCATGAACAAATTCCTATGCACACTGCACATATCTTATTTTGAAGTAAAAAAACAAAACGGCAAACACACCCGCATGTGGCCCGCGGCCCGTAGTTTGAGGACGCCTGGTAGTGCCTCTTTGACCTCCCAGCTGAGGGTAACGTAGTTGAAATTTCCATCAACTTCCCGGGTCTGAACTAGGGCATTGTGAACTTCTGGGGCAGAAGGAGAAACTGCCCTTATTCTCAAATCACTTCCAGACCTGACCGCCCTGGTAGACAGGAAAAGAATACCTGAAGTGTGTACTCAGCACTGAGAAAGAAGAAAAGGGACCAAATGTGGCTCAATTCCTGATTCTCCTGCATCTGGAAGTGGAGGGAAGCCTGGGTATGGAGAGGAATCCCGGACCGGGCCTACATCAGTGCCTGGCGCGCCAAGACCAGAGAGGAGTCCTCCTTCTGAGTAAGGAGCCGGGAAATCGGTGGGATGAGGGGGAGCAGGAACCGAGAGCCCAGCGGGGCCGAGAAGACCTTTGTCTGGATGGGGCCTCGGTCATGGGCGAGGGGTAAACGGTGACACACGCGGGGACGAGAGAGGACAGCGATTGACTTTGAAGTGGGGACGCTGTATTGCCATTTGAGAGACCATTGGGAACCTCTAGGGATCCCGAGAGGGAAACAGAAAAGTGGAGGCGGCCCCTGGTGGCGGGTGGAGGTGCCCGGTGCCGGCTCCAGGCCCGCCCCCAGGGGGCGCTCGCGGCGGCAGGGCGGGAGGACCGGCCGGTCCCTGGGTCCAGGGCGCACTGGCTGGAGAGCTTGGGGGACCTTCGCCGCCGGCACCTGCACTCCCTCCCGCTTCACGGCCCCCCCGCACCCCGCACCCCCTCACCCGCCGCCTCCCTAGGCCAACTCCGAGGCGCCCATCAGGCAAGCCGAATTATATCACGTCTGCAGTCTTTTAAAAATAAAAATAAAAATAGGGGGATGTTTTTCGCGCCCCCAAAGCCTTGTAACGCTGCCATTCAAAGCCAATGAATAGTTACTAGCACAGGGGTCCGGAGCCAGGGCACCCAGCGACGAGGGACAAACGCCATCAGCCCCTTGGCGTCTAAAAGGTTGAATTGGAAAAACCTAACACCAAATGGGTCACGACTTTCGGGCAGGACAGCACCAGGCCTTCCCCCGAGAGGAGCCATGCTTTTGATGGGAGGACAGGTCGGCAAGAGGTGCCCCGCGGGAACCCTGACCCGGCGTGAAAGCCCAACAATTCCGCGGCGCCGCGGCCAGTCCTCCTCGGCCGGGAGCGTGCCTGGGGCCGCGTGGATGTTCCTGTGGCGCCACCTAGTGTCCGAGGCGCAGACAAAGCCCTGGCAAAGGCTGCAAAGACAGGCTGAGATCCCTGGAAACCAGTCCTGGGGACCTCACCCTCAGGACCCCCGACCCTGGAATGGGGCTGTCATCCTGTGGACCGGTAGCATCCTTCGCTGGGCAGAATGCCTCCCAAGACCCCAGTTCCTGCAGCCACCCAACCTAAACAGAAATGACCAAAATGGGTGGAATAAGTGACTCTCTTTCTCGATGAGACATCCATGAGGTGATGTCTGGTTTTTCCTAAACACAATGGCAAGTCAATTATTAATTCATCCAGATAAAATATAGATGCTGTCATCGTATAAACTTGAGTCCCGAGCAGGTCTGAGCCTCAGAACATCTGGAGGGGACGCGTCTGAGAAACACCGAACTGGAACGTTGGGTAGGACAAAGAAGAATCTTCCCTTGTTATCAGAAGGAGATTCCACAGTATAATGGAAAGAATAGAGATCTGGGAGCCAGGATACTGCCTGCCCCCAATTATCTGTGTGACCTTGACCTGGGGCAAACAGTTGTTAGCTCTCACAACAACGCGGCCGGCCGGGTCTGGGCTGTTATCTCCACAGGAGCGCTGCGGCAGTAGGGGCTCCAGGAGATTACCCATGGCCAGACAGCAGGACAGAGTCCAAGCCAAGCTTCAAACCCACGCCTGCCCAACTCTACAAAGCACACTGCTTTCACGAGAGATTGAACCCTTCTGTATTTGGGCTGCTTGGGGTACAGTATGAAGGGGCTGTGCCACGCGGTCACTTGGCCCCTTCCAAGACACAGCAAACTCTAGTTTGAGGTCTCCCTCGCCCCTTAAAACCCACTTGTAGGGCTCACAAACCCCGTGGTGATAACAAAAGGCCTTTAAAAAGGATTTATCCACCTATTTAAAAAAACACACACACACAACAACAACATTGGATTTCCTTTTCGGTTATGGGCCAAAGAACACCAAAACAGACGTGTTGAAACATCAAACCTCTTTTGAAATTCAGGACGGTGGGGAAAGAGGAGAAAGCCCGCACTGGGCATGGAGGGACGACGTACGGACCAGTGGCAGAAACCAGACCAGCGGGGCAGAGCTTATCTCTTGAGCCACTGGCCTCCCAGGGGATACTTGCCTTCTGATAATTGTTTGGACTTGATAAATACATGAAATCGGGCAGCCAACAGTTTATCTAGTGACCAGTTCAGCTCTGGACAGAACTAGATTAAGGAGTCAGGCACATTTGCAATAACGTCAAAGATAAACCCTTCCTATCTGGGGCAGTTTATCTCCTCCCCAAGGGTCATGCTGCCCAGTAACTGCCACCTCCCCGAGAAGGAGGGGAGAGAGACACCGAAGGGCTCCGGATGGGCTCTGAGCCCTCTCTTCCTGCTGACCCGCCCAGGCCCCAGCTTGAGAGCGAGGGGGTGGGACGCTGTCCTTGCCTGGAAAGCCTGGGACAATGTTAGCAAGATGGGAACTGGGCAGTTAGACCCCAAAGCCAAGTTCTCTTGTTTTTCTCATAGGTTCTTCCTCTACCTCCGGGCGGCAGAGAACTTCAGAAGTCCCAGCGAAGATAAGACCAGGAACTGCAGAACAGACTCCAGACCCTGCTGGGCCACGAACGAACTGCCCCTGTGACCAAAAGCAAGTGAACACTTCCTCAGTTTCCTCAACTCTAAACTCAGGGCTCGAAGCTAAATAATCTCTAAGGCCCGATGGAACCATCTCATGGACAGAATCAAACCAGCTAGTACGCTTTGGGATTTCAAAGAGGCCATGGATCTCCCTGAAGGACCATCTTCCTTTCCTCCCTCACATGCTTCCTCAGTTCCCTGCCCAGCCTGCACTCCTCTCCTCCAGCCACACCTCTCTGGTTCCCCGGTTGCACCCCTCCTTCCTCAAAGGCCTCTGACCGGCAGCAGCTGGCTCTCGCGGGCGCTGAGGCTCACAAGCAGAGCATCGCCTCCCTCGTCAGCAGCCCTGCTGGGGGGACCTCGGAGCACTTCTCAGGGTTGGGGACACCTTTCATTTGCCATCTGTTCTCAATAAGTGAGTTGTCATTTCCCTCCTCCCCATCAGCAGACTCTTCTTCCGGCTCCCACAACATTCTGTGGGGAGATGGCAGGAGTCTTCCCCAGACAAGGTCACTTGGGGTCAGATGCTGAGCCAGCCCCTTCCCCCCTTGGGTGCACCCCTCCCTCACGCTCCAGCCCTGCAGCGGGGGTTCCCATTAGGAAGGAATGGACTCAGCGGGCAGCAACCACAAGTCCTCTTCAGCTGCCCTGAAGCCCTGGTCTCTTAAAAAAAAACACACAAAAAAAAGAAAACAACAACAACTTCAGGAGCCCTTTGGGAACCCATAATTGAACTGTATTCCAGGGAGAGAAGAAACAAAAAATTTAAAAGAAAGGAATAAAGTACTGTTTTTCCAAGGGCCTTCTCTCCCTAAAGAAACTCCAGGTAAACTAGGACTCCTGTGCCTGAGTTTCCCTTTGGCTGTAGAAGGAGCAAGGAAAGAGTCCCGCCTTTTTCTGAAGGAGAAGCCCCAGTGGGTTGAGGCAGTGCCGTGGCGGTGACACAATGTCTACTTCCTTCAGAGCCTCTCCTCGGTGCTGGCCTCGCTAGAAGCATGCATAGGTGCTGCTTAATTGAGTGGATGCAACTTTCTGGCGGATTTATTCAGTACACTAGTAGTAGATTATAAAACTAGATGCCGGCAGTGGCTAACCAGCCCACCCCACCCTTCAGACCAGCCCCACAGCTCTCCACGCCTCTCTGCCCAGCCTCAGGCCCAAGCGAAGGCAGGAGGCTAAGATATGCCGAGGCAGCCCCGCCCCTGGCCCCTGAGCCGGGTGCTGTCCCTGGGCGCCTCGGTGCTCTGCCTTCCCGCGGAGCAGTGATTCACAGCACACATTAGGGAGGAAGCAGCATCTTTCCATTCTTTCTGCCTCTTCTCTTCTCTTTACAGGGTTCTTATTAAGCATCGTCTTCAAACTTACTGATGTTGGAAACAGCCTAGGTGCCCGTCAGCAGATGACTGGATCAGAAAACTGTGGTACATCTACACAATGGAATACTATGCTGCCATAAAAAAGAAGGGATTCTTACCATTTGCAGCAACCTGGATGGAACTGGAAAGCATTATGCTAAGTGAAATGTCAGTCAATGAAAGAAAAATACCACATGATCTCACTCATTTATGGATAATAAAGAACATTATAAACTTGAACAAAAAGATAGATACAGAGACAGTAAAGCATCAAACAGACTGTCAAATTACAGCGGGAAGGCTGGGGAGAGGTGGGGGAGATAAGAGATCAACCGAAGGACTTGTATGCATGCATATAAGCATAACCAATGGACGCAAAACTCTGGGGGGTGAGGGCATGTATGGGAGTGGGGTGGGGAGCAATGGTAAGATATGTACACATATAATACCTTAATAAAAAAAATGGGGAAAAAAACCTTACTGATGTGATGTCATGCTAGGAAACAGTGTTGTCAACATGCCATTTTCCAGGAGCAGTGAATTCAACAGAAATAAGAGCCCAGTAAAAGCCACATGGTGTCCATGCAGAATCTGTCGGCGTGGCCGGAAGCCTGGATATTCACGCAGAGCAGTTATGAGCCCCTAAGGGTAATCAGAGAAGACAACTTTTGCTTACTGGGCAGAGCGCTCGCCTTTCCTCCTCTGGAGGGAATGATGTGGGGAGCTCAACAGCAAAACACTCTTAGAAGCCAACTCAAAAGCGGGGACCCAAAATCACGGGGTGCTGCCCGTGGCCAAAGAGCCAGGTCATTACCCTTCACTTCACATTTTGGTCCATTCCTTTCTGAATGTCCTAAAAGACACATAAATGTATGTCTTTTCATTTTGAAAAGGATTGGACGGGAAGACGTGGTGAAGAGGACGAAACTGGCCTTGAAACATGTCCAGTGCCGAGCACTGTGTTGGGCCTTGGGGTTGCCGCCCAAGCCCTCCAGTCCCGGCCCATGGGGGAAGGGGCGGGGCAGCAACTCTTCCTTCCCATTTGAATAGATGCTCATATTTGAAAATGTCTTGAACCACAGCCACATATGGTGTGGAGCCTCCCAAGGATCTCCCCGTCTTCTTCTCAGAGAGCATCTCTTTCTTCTAGTCACACAGACCCCTCTCCATCCTGCATCCCTTTGACCATGCACTTCCCTTTGCCTTCAGTCCTTCCGACTCTCCACACGAGGCGTCCTCAAACTACAGCCCGCGGGCCACATGCGGGTGTTTTTGCTGTTTTGTTTTTTTTAACTTCAAAATAAGATATGTGCAGTGTGCATAGGAATTTGTTCATAGTTTTTTTTTAAAACTACTAGAGGCCCGGTGCATGAAATTCATGCACGGAGGGGGGTTGTCCCTCAGCCCAGCCTGTACCCTCTCCAATCTGGGACTCCTCAAGGGATGTCCGACTGCCCGTTTAGGCCCGATCCCAGGGATTGGGCCTAAACGGGCAGTCTGACATCCCTCTCACAATCCAGGACAGCTGGCTCCCAACTGCTTGCCTGCCTGCCTTCCTGATTGCCCCTAACCGCTTCTGCCTGCCAGCCTGATCACCCCCTAACCACTCTGCTACCAGCCTGTTTGCCCCCAACTTCCCTCCTCTGCCGGCCTGGTCACCCCTAACTGCCCTCTCCTGCAGGGTTGATCACCTCCAACTGCTCTCCCTTGCAGGCTTGGTCCCTCTCAACTGCCCTCCCTTGCAGGCCAGGTGCCTCCCAACTGCCCTCTCCTGCTGGCCATCTTGTGGTGGCCATCTTGTGTCCACATGGGGGCAGGATCTTTGACCACATGGGGGCAGCTATATTGTGTGTTGCAGTGATGATCAATCTGCATAGTACTCTTTTATTAGATAGGATAGAGGCCTGGTACAGGGGTGTGGGCCAGCTGGTTTGCCCTGAAGGGTGTCCCTGATCAGGGTGGGGTACCCTTGGGGTGTGGGGCGGCCTGAGAGAGGGGCCTGTGGTGGTTTGCAGGCCGGCCACGCCTGGTATCTGGAATTTATTTTCCTTCTACAATTGAAACTTTGTAGCCTGGAGTAGAGCCAAGCCTGGGGCTCCCTCCGAGGCCCGAAGCCATTTGTATTGGGGTTATAATTGAAACTTTGTTGCCTTAAGCGGGTGGGCCTGGCCAGGGTGTGTGGAAAGCTTTGCTTCCCCTGTTGCCGGCGGCAACCCTGGCCTGCTCTCTCAAGCTCCATTCTGCCGCCATTTGTTTGAATTTGTTTACCTTCTATAATTGAAACTTTGTAGCTTGAGTGGAGGCTTAGGCCTGCAATGGCTGGCAGAAAGCTTGGCTTCCTCTGTTACCTAGGAAACCTTGCTCTCTGTGGCTGTAGCCATCTTGGTTTGGGTTAATTTGCATACTCGCTCTGATTGGATGGTGGGCGTGGCTTGTGAGTGTGTCGGAGGTATGGTCAATTTGCATATTTGTCTATTATTAGATAGGATAGTCCGGCCCTCCAACGGTCTGAGGGACAGTGAACTGGCCCCCTGTTTAAAAAGTTTGAGGACCCCTGCTCCACACCCTCCTTCCAAACCCCTTTCCACTTTCCCAGACTCCTTCAGACATCATGCTCAGGAAAGCTTCCCTGAGTCTCTCCTGTCCGATTCCACCTGGCGGGGGGGCAGGGAGGGAGCACCCACGTGCATAGGTGTCTCGTATCAGATGTCACCACTGTGCCGTAGTCCTCTGCTTATTTGTCTGCTTCCCCAAGTTACTGGGAGCTCTTGGAAGACAGGGTCCTTTTTGTATTTGCATCCCCTGCATCTGTTGGTTGAATGTTAGGCCACCACCTGCCCACACTACCCCCTCTGTATTCTAAGAAAAACAGGCCCCTTCTGGAAGAGAGCAGGCCCATCCCTCCTGCCCACCCCGTTCGGACACGGTCAGCCTCCGGGTAAGTCTTGACCCGCACATGACTCCCTTGTTCAAATCAGAAAAAGGTGCTCCTTCCCCGGAGTGGACGCACCTCCACAGCGGGAGCAGGGCTCGGCCGGGAGCACGTGAGCTGCTTTCTGCACCGCCTGCCCCTGTCCGCCCACCTGCCCCACTGCGTTGGGTGGCCCTGGTTGGGTCACTCAGCAGGGAGCACAGTGACCCGCTTCTCCTGACCTCCGGCTCAGTTTCCAAGACGCCAGGCTGCTTTTCTATTCTGCTTCCTACCCCTCTCCACCTGACCACAGCCGCGCGTCCAATGAATCGCCTGTGTGTCTCCAACGTCACCATGCCCCGGGAAACCCAAGCACACAACCCAGAGGAGCGAGCTGAGGAGGTCCGGTTTCTTCCCTGCCCGGCCCGTGGCTGGCCTCTGCGCAGGCCCGGGCACGGCGGCTCATCGCCACGGCTGGGTTGGAGCCCCGGGCAGATGACAGTGCGCGGATAGCTTTATGTGTGTGACTCACCATTAAACCGCCCCTTCAGGGTTTCTCGCCGCGTTTGGTGTGTGTCTCAATCTGGAGCAAATTTAAGCCAAGGTTTAGGCCTCTGTGTTTCCTCGGTTTAATTAATAATTCATAATAAAAATTTAATCAAGGCGTAAGCTTTTGTGGGAGGTTATAAAACACTGTTATTTGCCCTGGAGATCAGAATGACCACTTTCTAAATCTGTGAAATGATTTTCTTCCCCCTCCCCCCCCCCCAAAGTGAGGAAATTGTACTCTCAACTGTAAATTTCAGCCGTTTGCCATATGTAACCACAGAGAATCTGTTTATTGACTTAGTCTATTAGAAGTAGTTAGGCAGGAAGAAAAATAAACCCAAACTCCAGACAGGAGAAAGTGTGGGGAAGGACAGGAGAGCTGGAGGGAGAGCCTAGCAAAGCCCTGGCCTCGGAGAAGAACCAGGAGAGACAAGTGACTGAGCCCGCCTCCCAGCGGGGAGGACAGGGATGGTAACCAGATGGGAGGCAAAGGAATTGGCTGGATGGTAATCACAAGCCACTCAAGATCTTCGGAGAAACCAGCGGAGAATGCAGTAGGGGAAATGGAGCAATGAACGGGTATCAGACCCGGGAAGGGCCCCCCTGAGGGAGGCGCCCTGCTTGTTCACGTCAGCAGCTTCTGGCTGCCTGGAGCCGCCGAAAGGAGTTCTTGCCTCGTGGCGGAGAGAGGGGCTAGACAAAGGCTCACTCAAACCCCATCCATGCACAAGCCAAACCTCCAGGAAAACAACTTAAAATGCAGATTCCTCGGCATCCACGGCAAATGCCTTTTTTTAAAAAAAAAGATTTTTTCATTGATCTTTGGAGAGAGAGGAAGTAAAGAGGAGAAACATCCATTGGGCTGTCTCCTGCACACCCTCCCCGCACTGGGGTGGAGCCCGCAACTGGGCATGTGCCCCAACCGAGAACCAGCAACCTTTCCGTGCATAGGACAATGCCCTACCTGCTGAGCCACACCGGCCAGGGCGCTACAAGGCTTTGAAAACCCAGCAGGTGACTCTGCTGTGCAGCAGGTCTAGGAACCAGTGGTCCGGATGACTTTTCAAGGATCAGCACTAACTTTCTGAGATTTTTAAAAATTAGGTCAAGAGGGGAAGGATACAGTTAATGCCAAAGGGCTTGGGCACTCTCCACCCAGGGATTCAGACGATAGCGCATAATAATCTGTGTCTCCCATGATAATTATTGTAATAACAACATGTTATTAAGTGTGTGGTTTCCTCCCTCAATCTAAATATAACCCAGAAAGAAGGGGATTATAGTCCCCACTTACAGAGGAAAAGATGGTCTCGGGGAGGTGACGTGGCCCAAAGCCACGCCCCAGGAGAGAGGTAGGGGTGGGTTTGGGGCGCTCCTGACTGCAGCTCCCGTCCTCAGTGCTTACAGCCTGTGTGGACCAGTCCTCCACGTTACCTCCTTGGAGGTAGACAAGGTGACACAATGGGTCTGAAGGCGGCAAAGGTTGTGAAGGAGAAGTCCTGAGGAACCAGCACGGGGCCAGGCTTACGAGGCCAGCACAGGGTGACCAAAAGGAGCGGACTCCTCAGGGCCTAATGGACTGCCCATGTAGGAAAACGATTCCAAGAAAAACAACTCAGCTCCTAGCTTGGTAGCATTAGCTTTAAAGAAGATGTCTAGCCCAAGCTGGTCTGGCTCAGTGGATAGAGCATCGGCCTACTGACTGAAGGGTTCCAGGTTCGATTCCGGTCAAGGGCACATGTCCAGGTTGCGGGCTTGATCCCCAGTGGGGGGCCTGCAGGAGGTAGCCGATCAATGATTCTCTCATCATTAATGTTTCTATCTCTCTCTATCCCTCTCCCTTCCTCTCTGAAATCAATAAAAATATGTGTGTTTTTTTTTTAAAGAAGTCTCAGCCTTTCCTCATTCAAGTTATACACTCACCTGCAATCCCAGCCTGAACCCCAACTCACCCAAACTTCCCACACACCCTGGTCAGAGTGGCTGACCCATCCGGGGACGCACAGCACCTTAGAAAGTGCTAAGTGGAGTCCAAAGGACTTAGATGTTGAAGGTGTTTGTACACCGGGTTATAAGGAAATACACTGCCTTCAGGATGGAGCCAGTCGTCACAGAAGAAGAGACCAGTGGTGCCCTGACCAGCCCCCTGAGCACAGGAGGCAGCAGAGCCATCTGCTCCCGCGGCCGTGGGACAGCAGTCTGCCCTGCCTGTGCCCCCTCACGGGCCCCAGCGTGAAGGACAGTGCCCAGGTTAAGTGAGACTCGCCATGTTGCCACTTGACTATCAGCAGGTTAACACTGACGTCCCCAAGGTCCCCAGCCATCAAGGCTGAACTCTTCCCTCACCCAGCACCTGTGCCAGGAGGCGGCAGGAAAGCCATTCTTCAGCGTGTCCTTCCCACCCCAGACGTCTCTGAGAATCCCGAGGGATGCGTCCCCGTTCCAGAGGTCAGGCCCGTGTGTCACCTGTCACATTGCCCTGGACCAGGCTCCACGCCCCCTAAGTCTCCTCTGGCTCCCCCACACGTTGCTGGTTCCCCTGTATCATCGACACAGGCCCCTCTCCTATTTCCCCAGAAAATGATCAGACCAGCCTATCATATTGATCAAGATTTTCTGAAAGCTTCGAGATTGCAAAATAGAAACAAAAAGCCGACACCCCGAGGATAGGGAGTCCGAGCTATCTTTGTCCTTAGCCCCCGGTTTACGCCCCATTTCAGGGGCCAGCCTACTTTCCCCCAGTGAAATGCTTGCACTGTGTGACTTCACTGGCATCTAGGTTCCCTAGCACCTCCAGGGGCCAACGATGGAGAGAGAAACCTCTCAGGCTGGCGTCCAAGCCAGTGCGGTGATCTCAGAGGCGCAGCTCACACACAGAGAAGACACCGTCCCGGCATTTTACAGGCACCTACCCCTCTGCCGTCTCCAACACCTCCATCCCACGAGGCTTTGCTTGAACACGACCGGATGCCCATCAAGGCACTGCCTCCAAATAAGGCACCAGTTCCCTCGGCGATGAGTCATGGAGTGGCGGTGAGTGTGTCTCCTGGTCTAGTTACCGCGTTTCCAACATGTGGGCTGCCCTCCGGGTTCCAGCAACACCTTCTCCCACGTCCAGCGCGGCGGAGCAGAGGGGGCCGGCCTCGTTCCGGCTGCCCGGCCTGCGCCTTCTGGCAGTGGGCACGAGGGCTTTGCATGTTTGTGGCTGGGTAATTTTTGGACTCATTTGCAAGGCAAATGGAAACGGTTCTAAAATGAAGGTTCTGTGATCTGAGGCTCTAGCTGAGGGTTTTTTTCTGTTTGTTTTGTTTTAAAACCACAGTCTTGCTCTACAAGATGGTTATCACGGGTCCAGAGGGCTGAGAGCGTGCAGCCCCGGTGCAGCCAGCCCGTTCTGCGCCTCCCGATGAAGCGTGGATGGACTTGGGCCGAATGGAAGGGACCTTGAGGGAGGGTGGTGGCTGGTTGCTTCCGAGAGCCAGTGCCTTTGGGGACCAAGCAGGCCAGGCTGCAGGGTTGGCCGGGCCTGGGGGCTGGTTCTGTGCTGGAGTTACCGGTCACAGTCCCCAGTGGCGAGGTTTGGGCTCTTATTCCTCCCAGTGAAGTGCGGGGGTGCAGAGTGTTTGGTCAACTTCAAAGGCCCGTGCGACTTCCTCAGATCTTCATTTCATATTCAACCCTGGTCTGATCCAAATGTGGGGGCGCGGGGAGGGGCAGTGCAGTGTTCAACTTAATTTACTCTTGACAAAACAGATCTTCCCAAGTCTCGGGGGGAAAGCCGCTTAGACAGAGGTAAACAGGCGCTGAGGCCCTGTGGACATCAAACAGCACTAGCAAAACAACGCTGCGATGAGTTAAGTGTAAATCAATCAGGAACATATGGGCTCCATTTCCCTGAAAATACACAGGGGTTTACAAATTACAGGCACGGGGTTTTGGCAAATGCAAGTCAGGTTTGGCCAAACCTAAACCGTTTGGAGAAGATTTAAAGAAAGTAGATTGCCCCCAAATGCCTTCAACGCTGCCCATCCCTGACACTGATAATACCCCACACAACCACAGCCTTTAAGTGCATGGGTTTTAAGAGATTTATTTGTTTAGTAAACTTAACGACTCACAACCAGCTGAGATTCTTTTCCAGACGAACGTCCACAGAAAGCGGGACCTGCCAGCAGCGGCACTCAACAAGAGGCAGAAAACATCTACCTTTCGAGGCGGGCCGAGGAGATACACCTACACGCTTAGACTTGCAGCCAAACGGGCTGTTCCCGGCCGGAAGCCTGAAATTGCAGGTTCCTGGCCCACAGGCTCCTCCCCCGCGTGAGTCTGTCTTCGCACAACGAGCGCGTGATTGAGGGCAGCACGGTGCTAGGTCCGCCGGGGTCTCTGCTGCATGGTGGCTCTCCCGCGTGTGGCTGTGGGCCACGAGGCAGGACTGTCTCAAGGGAAGGTTGTCCCGTGGAACCAGGGCGCCCAGGACCCAAATGTTTAGCTTTTGAGACTCAAAAGGGAAGACATAAAAGATTTGATGGATCTCGCTCTGGGATGAGATCAGGTCCCCAGGCTGGCTGAGAGACCATAAGAGCAGAAGGAAAATGAGGAGATTCTGGAGTGGGGGGTCCCTGACAAAGTCCTACTGCCACCACCTCCCCCACCCACCCTGCAGGGTCCCCTGGAGGGCGGCGCGGGGTGAGGGAGCAACCAAAGGGCCTGGGGGACTGAAGAGCAAGGACACCTCTGCCTTCTTTCCTGGGCTCCTAGGGCAGCCAGTTCTCAGAGGCACTGGGCCCGGCATGGGTGGGAGCTCAGAGTGGAAGCGAGTCCCGGGAAGCCGGGGTGCAGCCTGTGACCGCCCCCCCTCCCCCCCCCCTCCCCAGTTTCCTCAGCCAGGAACAGTGTGGGAGGTGGCAGAAGGCCCGGCCCTCCTCCAAACAGCCTGCGTGGGTCAGTGGCCCAGTGGGCAGCCTGGGATGGATGGTACAGACCTGAGAAGCTGGTGTGGCTGGAGGACCTGGGTCAGAGACCCCTCTCTCCACCCCCCACCCCCCCTGCTGCCTGGGCGCTCATGAGCCATCTAGAATGGGACAGTGTCCCCAGGGATAGAACAACTATCGAGCGGTAACTGAAATTAGCAGCCACCAAAGCAGAAGAGAGACTTGAAATGGAAATGACATTGACTTAACAAAAGGTAATGTTTCTTACACGCGTGTGCTGTGGCCTGAGATTCTTGCCCTCTCCTCGCGTGGGTGAGGCCACAAAGTGGGTCAGCCAGCCCGGGGCATACCCTGGCCTCCGGGAGGCAGTCCATGCTTCCCCCACCTCCCTCCCTCCACCCCCAGGAAGAAAGAAAACTTGATCTGGGTCTTCCAGGAAAGGCTGAGGTGGTGGGAGGGGTGGGGAGGGCGCAGATTTCAGCTGAAGGACACAGGGATTGTGAAGGGAGCACGTGGACAATCCCCTTTTACTGCTTCTCTCCTCATGGGATCCCACGCCACTGAGCACGATGTAGGACGGTGAGGTCCAGAGACGGTTGGGAGACAACCGTCCTGACCTGGTGAAGGGCTCCACATGGGAAGGATGTAGTCATACTGGGATGTCAGGAGCAGAAAGTCTTCGCTGGTTAATAATTCTGGGATGTCCACTTAATAAGAACCTTCTTAAGAGAGAGTTTTATAGTAAACTAGAGGCCCGGTGCACGTTCGTACACTCGGTGGGGGGGGGGGGGGGTTCCCCTCAGCCTGGCCTGCTCCTTCTTGCAGTCCAGGAGCCCTCGGGGGATGTCTGACTGATGGCTTAGGCCCACTCCTTCAGTCGGACATCCTTAGCACTGCCGCAGAGGTAGGAGAGGCTCCCGCCACCAACACTGTGCTCGCCAGCTGTGAGCCCAGCTTCTGGCTGAGCAGCACTCCCCCTGTGGGAGCGCAATGACCACCAGGGGGTAGCTCCTGCATTGAGTGTCTGCCCCCTGGTGGTCAGTGCACATCATAGTGACCAGTCATTCTGCCATCCGGCCGAAACCAGCTCTCTGACATCCCCCCAAGGGGTCCAGGATTGCAAGAGGGTGAGGGACCCCACCAGTGCACAATCAGGGCCAGGGAGGGACACGGGAGGTTACCCAGCCAGGGAGGGACCACGGGAGGGCTCCAGGGTGTGTCCAGCCCATCTCACTCAGTCCCAATTGGCTGGACCCCAGCAACAAGCTAACCTACCAGTCGGAGTGTCTGCCCCCTGGTGGTCAGTGCATGTCATAGCAAGTGGTTGAGCAGCTTTAGCATATCATTAGTATATTATGCTTTGATTGGTTGAATGGACTACCGGATGACTGGACACTTAGCATATTATGCTTTTATTATATAGGATAAGTGGGGGAAAATGGTTTGATTGGGCCTGAACTTAAAAAATGAAACTCAAAACGGAAATTAAGCTTTTAAAATCTATTTAACACAATTTACAAATATGCATTAATTTTTAGGCTGAACAAAGAAATGAATCATTTATTTTAGAAAAAAAAAATCAAAATATTTGCATAATAGCATTGCTAGTACATCCTTTTATGCTTACAGCCAATCATATGAAGAGACATTTCTGTAATAGCACGTAGGAGCTTTGTGAATTTTCCCAAAGGCTTATCATAATTGTTGTTTCTTTGTTTATTTGATTTTTTGTTAATCCTCACCTGAGAATATTTTTTCCATTGATTTTTTAATGGAAGGGAGGTAGGCAGGAGGGAGAGGGAGAGAGAAAGAGAAACATCGATCTACCCACACTCAGGCTGGGGATCCAGCCTGCAACCGAGGTACATGCCCTTGACCAGAATTGAACCTGAGACCCTTCAGTCCATGGGCCGATGCTCTAACCAATGAGCAAAACTGGTCAGGGCCATAATTGTTTTTTATATCCATATTTCTCTTTGAAGTGCCTCTGGGCTTACTATCTCTGACGATTTTTTAATTTTCCCATTGTTAACTGGCACACCTTCACCACACCCCTATTTTTAAGACCTTGCTGGTTTGAGCAATTCTACAACTTCATTCTCCTCAACACCATGAAATCCACCTTGGTTTTTTTTTGCAAGTGTTCGAACCTGACTTTGAAATAGATTTGCATAGTTACCTTTGTCCTGTCAGGTGTTTATAGTACTCCACGGTGATCCAGAAGGGATTCGAGGCATGGGCGGGAGAAGGGCGAGATGGGGGATGTTGATGAGCAAATATTTTTGTGTAATCCTAACTTCCCCTTCCCTACATAACCTTGTGACTATAGAGACTCCAGTGGTGAATGTTTGGGTAACCTCTATAATGGTGCTTATTAAAACCGGGGGAAGAAGCAGTATATCTCTACAGGCAGGATTGTCGTTTTGTGTTCTGTTTTGTTTTTTTTTTTAACTCTTCCCTTTCCTCGCTGCTTCCTCAGCTGGCCTTGTTGAGGAGGACATCCGGCAACTGCAGCCTCTGGTCGAGGCCTTGAATTTGCGGTTCAGGATAATTCCCGGAAGTTTGCACGAGGTCCTGGGCAGTTCACCAGATACGAAGTTGAACAATGACTGGAGGCCAGAGCTCTGGGTAGAAAGACTGGTCACTCGCCTGGGTGTCCAGGGAGCCAGAACTAAAAGCAGTGGGGATGACAACAGCATTAACATGGCCAGTGTCTTGAACAATCAAAGATGAAGACGGGCATCAGAAAGTCCTTGTGCCTGGTCCTCCCCACTGCCCGCTTTAGCCGGCCCTGGGGCCCATGTTCCCTTGCACCCCTGTGGCATCTCAGGTCAACGGGAGCTGATCCTCTCAGGCGAGATAATTGCGTCTTCTGGTCACTTCTAATCACAGGAACAGACCCAGTTCAGGAAGCAACGTGTCCAGCTCCAAGTAACAATCGAAAATGCCAGCTCACGGCGCCCATCCTGCAGCGTGGGCCTGCTTCAGGCGGGAGGGTCCAGAGGTACAGGCGGGAAGCAGGAGATGAGGGGTGAGCTCGGCGTTTCTATTTCTCGCTCCCATATTCCTGCTCCTCATGGAGTCGGTCACGGGAGAGTGAAGGGGCTGAGAGGAGGAGGGCCCAGGGCTGCCCTGGATGGACGTGGTGGCCTCTGATCTTGGTGGAGGGCGACCCTGTCATTTCTTTTGTTTGTTGTCATTAACCCTCACCCGAGGATATTTTTTCCATTGGGTTTTATTTTATTTTATTTTTTTAAATTTTTATTTTTTTCACGTATTCCTTTTTTTTTTTAAATTTCTTTATTGATTAAGGTGTCACATAATTGTCCTCATCCCCCCATTCCCATCCCACACCCCTCCCCACGGATGCCCCAACCCCCTGTTGAACTTAACCATTGGTTAGGCTCATATGTATGCACACAAGTCCTTTGGTTGATCTCTCCCCCCTCCCCCCACCCTCTCCTATCCTCCCTCTGAGGCCCGATAGTCCGATCGATGCCTCCTTGTTTCTGGTTCTGTTCTTGTTCATCAGTCTATGTTGTTCATCATTTCCCCTAGATGCGCGAGATCATGTGTCACTAGAGATATACTTAATATGAACTGAATGTGAGATGAGCAATAATAGTTATGCTGACAGGCAAATGAATCAGTCTGTAGTGAGTTTCTTTCTGGACCAACAGTTCTTTTGAGACCCAATATCAATGTCCACCAGTTCCTTATGTGTACATGTCGGCACTGACCCCTCAGCTCTGGATGTTGGACAAATGGTGGTAATGCAGGTCCGACTCCCTCTGGTTTGGTCTCGGCCGGACCCAGGGGCACTGCTTCATCCGGACCCAGGGGCACGTGGCCTCACCCGGACCCAGGGGCGCGTGGCCTCTCCCAGACCCAGGGGCGCGTGGCCTCACCTGGACCCAGGGGCACGTGGCCTCACCCGATCCAGGGGCACATGGCCTCACCTGGACCCAGGATCCAGCTTCACCCGGACCCAGGGGCACATGGCCTCATCTGGACCCGGGATCCAGCTTCACCCGGACCCAGGGGCGCATGGCCTCACCCGGACCCAGGGGCGCGTGGCCTCTCCCAGACCCAGGGGCGCGTGGCCTCACCCGGACCTAGGTGTGTGCGGCCTCACCCGGACCTGGGACCCAGCCTCACCCGGATCCAGGGGCATACGGCCTCACCCGGACCCGGGATCCAGCTTCACCCAGACCCAGGGGCGTGTGGCCTTACCCAGACCCAGGGGCGCGTGGCCTCACCCGGGCCCGGGACCCAGCCTCACCCGGATCCAGGGGCACACGGCCTCACCCAGACCCAGGATCCAGCTTCTCCCGGACCCAGGGGCACGTGGCCACACCCGGACCCAGGGGCGCGTGGCCTCTCCCGGACCCAGGGGCGCGTGGCCTCTCCCAGACCCAGGGTCGCGTGGCCTCACCCGGATCCAGGGGCCCACGGCCTCACCCGGACCCGGGACCCAGCCTCACCCAGATCCAGGGGCACACGGCCTCGCCCAGACCCAGGATTCAGCTTCACCCGGACCCAGGGGCATGTGGCCTCACCCGGACCCAGGGGCGCGTGGCCTCACCCGGACCCGGGACCCAGCCTCACCCGGATCCAGGGGCGCACGGCCTCACCCTTCCATTGGATTTTAGAGAGAGTGGAAGGGAGGGGGAGAGACAGAGAGAAATATCGGTGTGAAAGAGACACATCGATTGGTTGCCTCCTGTACACACCCTGATTGAGCCTGCAACCAAGGCACGTGCCCTTGACCAGAATCAAACCTGGGACCCTTCAGTCTGAGGGTCAACACTCTATCCACTGAGCCAAACTGGCTAGGGCTGACTCTGGTCATTTCCTGTCTAATTACACTAGAACAACAGATACCGACTAAGACTGACTGGGGCAAATCCAACCTGGAGACACCCTATTTACAGCTGCTTTGGCCTGGGCGATACCCCCCCCCCCCCCAACCTGGGTTCTCTCATCTGCTAACCAGGTGATGCGTCCTCCTTCGCTGAGTGGCTCACATTCATTCCCTCCTGCCTCAGGAAGTCTGAGGTCACCCCCGTACCCTCACAGGGTCTCTCTGGGGCCCCACTGCCCCTCCAGAAATCCTCTTAGGCCTGGAAGACGCTCCTGGCCACCCTCCCATGGGACCCCTCAGGTTGTCAGGAACTCTGCTGGGGTTGGGGGGGCGGCTGTTAGGGATGGAGGGAGGAGCACAGAACACAAAATATTGCTTTTGTTGTTGTTGTTTTTATATTTTTATAGCGAGAGGAAAGGAGAGGGAGAGAAACGTCAATGTGAGAGAGAAACATCATCAGCTGCCTCCTGCACATCTCCCACCAGGGATGGAGCCTGCAACCCAGGCACATGCCCTGACCAGGAATCGAATCAGCAACCCCTGGTGCATGGGACGATGCCTAACCAACTGAGCCATACCAGCCAGGGCACAAAACATTTCTTTTGAAAGAAATTTTCTTCCCAATCTCTTCCACTCTTTTGGCCTCTGAACCTTCTGATGGTCAGCGAGTCGTTGGGAACCAGTTCTGAGCCACATCCTGCTTTGCACATCCTCCCTTGCACATCCTGCTTTGTGGCCAGCATCTCACCATGAAAAATGGAAGAATTGGCACTCATCATCTTAAGGAGTTCAGTTGAGACTACAACCGAAAGGGTCTCCTTCACCATCCCTAATAAAAATAATAATTGTAGCTGCCCTCCCTCCTGTTATTATAAACAGTGACTATCCTGAGGACTCATAGGATCATCTCATGTAGTCCTTACCATAACCCCATGAGGTAGGTACTACCGTCATCCATACTGTAGCGATGAAGAGGCTGGAGTGCGGAGAAGGAAGTCTGCCGCAAATCACACCGTTGCTAAAGGATCAGAGGTCCACACTTTATCTCTCTCACCAGAGAGGATTGGGGAATTCCGAACTTTGACTATCAGGAGACTCTACTCATGACAGCCATTGGGGCCAATCAATTGCACCCTCTCTCTCGAAGGTTTAGAGCCGGTTGAGGGATGAAACCATCAGCTCTATGGCTGGAAAAGGCTGGGTTGAAGAATGCAGCTGAACTTACAACCAGGTACGTCTTTCAGCCCTTTCTCCTCTGAGTTGAGCTTCCTTCCCCACGCTGCCTGCCCCAAACCCAGCGGTCAGAGGTCAGAGCTCAGAGGCCCACTGTAAGAGCAGAGGCCAAGGGCACCTGCCGGAGCCAGAGGCAGACACAGAGGCGGGGAAAGTGCCGTCCCCTCAGGAGTCGGGCAGATTTCAAAGACAGCATGGGCTTCGGTTCCCTTGCAATAGAAACAGGGTCCAGGCTGTGTCAGGCAGGCCAGCCGCCCGCCCCCTGCTCTGGGAGAGGAGAAAGGGAGGGGCCAGACAGGAGCCGGTTAGTGTGCTAGGCCAGGGCTCTGCCTGGAAGGAAGACGCTGAGGTCAGAGGAGGGACCTAAAGACAGAGCTCTGGGGAAGGGAGAAACTGGGAACTCTTCATGTATGTGCCCGTGGCTTTGAGAGGCTGGCCTACACAGGGGGAGTTAACAGAAAGAGAGGAATCCAGCAGAGGAAATTCCAGGTGTTTCCCCCGCTTCTGTGGCACACAGGAGGGTTCAAAGGCCACCCCACGTGTTTCCACTTTGCCCTGCACCTTGCCTCTTGCCTTGACTGTGGTACCAGGCCTACGGCACTTGTAGCAGTTGGATGCGAGGTTGCATCCATGTTCAGGAAAGCACCCAGAGATCTTACACGGGTCTCATCAGCACGAAATGTCCAGTGAAGCTACAGTAACCACCCTATCCCCATCCCTCCTTACATTTCTACGGCTGCTGGAACAATTATCACAACCTTAGTGACTTACGACAACATCGATTCATCTAAGGATTCTCCCGGTGAGAAGTCCAAAGTGGATCTCTCCAGATTAAATGAGGGTGTCATCAGGGCTGTGCTCCTTTCTGGAATCTGTTTTCTTACCTTTTTCAGCTTCCAGAGGCCGCCCACATTCCTGGGCTCACAGCCCCTTCCACCTTCAAAGCCAGCAATGGCCAGTAGTCTTTTTCCCATCACACCGCCTGGTGCTCGTTTTTCTTCCTCTTCCATCTTTTAAGGACCCTGGGCCCACCTGGATAATCCAGGATAATTTCCCTTTCTCAGGTCAGCTGGTTAGGAATTCATTAAATCTGCAGCCTTCATGCTCCCTTGTCAAGGAACACAACGTTCTCCGGTCCTAGGGATTAGGACATGGATCTCTTTGGGGGGTCATTATTCTGATCAACACACTCCCCTCAGCCCTGCCAAGTGGTGGCTGGCACCTGTGCACCCACAGACAGGACACACACACCCCCCCCCGCCTACCTAAAAAGTCCCAAAGAGAACATTTACGCCAGGCGGTCACTTATACCGGGTGGTTTCTATGTCTGTTATACTGTATATGGTCCCTCTTCTAAATGAGGCTCATTTTTACTTCCTCTGACTTTGGAGATTCCCGGCTTGCTGATGTTTAATCTTATATAAAGCTGGAAACGCTTCAACCCAATTAGGAACAGTGCGTTGCACTGAGATGCCATCTCAAGCCAGTTATTTATCTAGTTCAGTCCGCGGCGCTGAGCAGAGCCCTATCTTGCCCGCCCCCTCCCGGGGGTGTGCTCCTCGCTTCGGCCCAACCTCCACAGCAGCATCTGCGCGGGCTCAGAGCTGCTGCCTCGCAGTGGAAGTGTTAACTGCATGATTAAAGATCATGAGAAGAGAGAAAGATTTTATATTTTAAAAACCCCACAGTTATCAATCTTTATTATAAAAAACATATGTGCCTCCCCTTCTGCGGTAGACTGTTCCTGACTGGGTATATGTAAATCAAATTCTTTATAAATTGAGTCATATTTTAAATGCACTAGGGGAGCTGGCTATTTAAAGGGATCCTGCTGTGAATCTTTTTGTCAAGCCAAGAGGCTGTTTGTGATGCTAATTTTCACCCCTTAATTTGTCTGTTTTGTAGGTGCAGATTTTCATAAAATCCTCCACATTCACAAACCAAAGCAAGGCACACCTGTCTCCTATTATTTCAAGGATATCTCTTTCAGAAGAGCTCAAAGAGCTGTCGTGTGGATTATCTCATTTATCTTCCCAACATTCTTCCACAGGAGTTTGGGGCAGTCATTATCCTCAAAGGAGGTGTAACTGTCTCCCAAACAGCCACTGCCTCGCAGGGGGCCCCAGGAGAGGAGGCGGTGCTCAGAGGAGAGCGATTTATTTTCCAATTAACAAAGGCTCTGTCCTGGGAGCAGTGTTCTGGGAAGTTTCCTTTAAAGCCCAGAATGTGCTTTTTTTGTTTGTTTGTTTTTAGGCCATTCTTTGTCACTACTGTACAGATAGAGAAAGCGAGAAACAGGTAAGTTAAGTGCTTACTATGTTTTAAATGTTTACTGAAGGTCCACTATGCACAAGAGGTTTGGGAGTTGGGTGGGGTACGTGCCAAGACAGCTGACTCAGGCCTTGACCCGGAGCTTGCCCCCTAGTGGAGGTGACAGGTATTGACAACACCTGGAATGCAACCTTAGGAAACATGGATACCTTCACCTCTCTCACACAATTTTCTTCTCCCAAGCTTATAAATATGACCTCATTCAATCCTCCCAACACTGTAAAGTAAAGTGCACTTTGGTTTTACTTTTTGTAGCACAAGGAAATTGAAAAGATTAGTGATTTCCCAAAAGTCACATGGCAGGTGAGTGAGGAGCTAGGGCTTAATTCCAAGCCTGTCTCATTCCACAGGCATGTGCCTCACATGTCGAAATTATTGAACATAGGCATGAGGAATGGGCTTTGTGGGTGTAGTGGCAGGAACAATGGATTCTGACTCTCGGGATTAAAGAAACTGTCCCAGAGGGAGGCTGCCAGAACCAGGCCTTGAAAGATGAGAAGCATTTCTATTGAGAATTGGCAGAATAAAATGGGCAAAGGCATGAAAGTATGTATGAATAATCTGGTGTGCCCAGCTTCCTAGAGAATTATAGTAGTGAACAAGGCTAAAGGGGGACTGAGGGACATATCACAGAAGGTCTAAATGCTTCATTAAAGGAGTAGAAGCTCCTTCCCACAGTGGTAGAAAGCCACTAAGGCTTTTTAAAAATATATATTTTTTTATTGATTTCAGAGAGGAGAGGAGAGGGAGAGATAGAGAGAGAAACATCAGTGATGAGAGAGAATCATTGATCAGCTGCCTCCTGCACACCCACACTGGGGATCCAGCCTGCAACCTAGGCATGTGCCCTGACCGGGAATTGAACCGTGCCTCCTGGTTCATAGGTTGATGCTCAACCACTGAGCCATGCCGCTGGGCACCACGGAGACTTTTTGAGGGAGGGAGCAAATTCTCTTGGGGTGGGGAGACAATTCTGTCATTGGTGTGAAGAACAAGTTTGAGTCACAATATCAAATCTTGACACGTAAAGTAAGACAGTATTTTCTCCTCTAACAGAAAGAAAACAAATTTTTTTGTACACTGCCCAAACCCCTGGTGAGAAAAGGGGCAATCAGAACTGGAAGCTATGTTGCCTGACTCCAAGTGTAACCCTCTCTCCCTTTTATCAAACGAAACGGCTGGAGCCTTGAGGAAAAGGAAGGTCCTGGTCGAAGCCACCACTGGCTGGCCTCCCCGCCTGTGCCCACCACTGCCAGGCAGAGGAGTGAGTCTGTATTTCTCTTCACCCTCTGATACCTTCCCGGGTGCTGAGGATAGGGATGTGTGGCCGAAGTCGAACTCTTGCCTTTTAAGCTGACAATCCTCTAAGCCTTAGAGTCTAAGGCATCTGTTGTAAGTCATTCTTGCTGTCTGTCCTAAGCCACAACAACAACTGGGCTCAGCGATGCCTCTGGGGGAATGACAGGCCAACATAATGACACTGCACTTCACCTCTTCTTCCAAGACCCGTTTATTAGACTCATCGCAATGGAGTTCCAAGGTCTTTGAGCTGCAAAACCAGAGAGAGGGAAGATGGTGACAGCTGGTGGGGTCTGCGGCAGGAAGAGCGCCTCAGGTCCCCTGTCATCCATACCTGCCCACCAAAGTTCATAAATCTTTAATATCCACCCTTCAAACAACTACGCAAGGCCATGGAGGAGGAAGATTGAAATAAGGTGTATATTTTCCCTCAGTTTCTATTTTTTGTCTTGCAGCATAATTCCTGCATTTGTTAAAGATCTGGGGATCCCAGAAGAAAGGAAATTTAAGGACAAAAGCCATTATAATCCTTTTGCTATTAGCAGTAGTGGGTTTGGCATGAGGCCTGGGCCACCCGGACTCCTGAGGCCTAACTGACTAAATGGGAGTCTCAGTCTGACTCAGATGGGTCTGATCTGTCAGCCAGGGAGCGGCTGGGAAACCTCCTCCGCACAAAGGGAATGTCGGGGGCCCGGGGGAGATGAGTTGGACTGGGGACGGGGAGAATGCAGAGCCGGTGCCACCTGTGAAGGGAGGTCTCTGGGGGCAGGAGGACGCTGGGCCCCCACAGACAGAGGCTTTATCCCTTTGGCTTCAGGTCTTGGACACACTGCAGAAACTCAGCTCGGCCCTCCCCCCTCTCCCCACCGGAGGAGGCTGGACTCGCTCATCCTGGTAGCTTTAAAGCCACTTTGCAGAAAGTCCCACAGTGCATGGAGGGAGAGCGTGTGGACAGTAGGCTACAGAGGGCAATGAGGGGATGACAGGAAGGAGGGGCAGGGATACCGGGCGACATCTAGACTTTGCTGGGTTCTCACGCTCCATCTGGGCCAAGTCTGCTCCACGCGGTGCCTGGGAGGAGACGTAAGCTGCTCAGCACCTCCCACCTCCCCAGAGCAGGCTGGACCACCGCCTGCCATGGTGGCTGTGGTGCAAGGGCAAGGTTTGCACCTGGAGGCCCCGCTAGAATCAAAGAGCCCCGGGAGAATTCGAAAGATACCGTGGCTGACCCCAGGGGAGCTGAGGCCTGGGCCATGGCCTGCACCGACTCTCAGGCATTTGATAAACAGACCCAAGGCACCTACAGTGATTTTTCCAAACATGGAAGCTGGGAATCTGGTTACTCTTCAGACAGTAACAAACTACCATTTATTGGTGTATCGATCTGAGAATGAAGTAAGAAATAAGAATAGTAGGAAGCATTAAAAAAAAAAAATTAAAGGCCTAAGCATGCCCCTCCCAACTTCCAACAGGAATCCTTCGCGTTGGAGGGCGGCCCTGCGGAGTTGCAGCCACAGCTGTGGCCCAGCTGGATGAGTGCCACAGCGCAGGGTCTCACGTCTCCTGCTGCCAAGCTCGGGGGGGCTGTGAAAGAGGCTGAACTAGACATGTGGCCAGGCTTTCAAAACAAACCCTCTCCCCTGCCCATCACAGCTGTCAGAGCTTATGTCAGACAATGATTAGCAGCTGGAAATCTGCAGTCAGATGTGGACCTGAATCCTGCCTTTGCCACTTCCCTGCTGTGACTGTGGGAAAGTGGACCTGTGTGAGCCTCATTTTCCTCATCTGTAAAATGGGGCTAACAGTACCTTCCTGGGAGGGTTAAGAGGATGAAATAACAAATGCAAAGCACTTAGCATACTAGTAGTGCCAGCGAATAGGACATGCTCTATACATGGCAACAGTTTATCTCCTTCAGAAACAATATGTTGAGAATGCATCGCACGCACTCAAAGGCTCCGGCTGCTCCTTCGTTATCTCCAGAGCCCGTGTCAGGGAGGATTTCCCCGGAAGCCCCTTGAGCTATGGACTGAGCCTTGGTTTGGGCTCTTGCTTCAAGTGGAAAAAAAGATACAGATGGGATTCATGAGAAACAGGTGGGCGCTGTTGTTTAAGCCACACAGCTGGAAGAGTCCACGTGACCACAGGCTCTCCGTCTCAGCTGGGGCAGCCCTGCCAGGGAGGCGGCAGCAGGATGTCCCAGCAGCTGCGGCGTCCGGCGGTGCCTCCCTCCAGAGCTCCAGAGACTGCCCAGGCGGGGAGCAAGGAGCCCTCTCGGCATTAAATCCAGCGCAGTAAGGTATCAGGAGTGCCCACGGCACATGGGCCTGGAGAAGTTCTGGGTGAAATGTGCTCACTCTGGAGATGTTTTGGACCCACGGCTGTGTTCCCGAACGTCCCCGCCATGGGCATCCCAGGAGCCGCAGTGAGGCCCACCTCCAAGTCTTCTCGCCCAGGAAGCGTTAGCTGGGGCAGAATTCAGGCCTTCCTCCGGAAGAGTACAGCCAGGGACCTTTCCTTCCTACGGGCCTCGCCTCTTCCCCAAAGGTATTTCAGAGCGGAACTGACCAAGAACGGGAAATCTAAGAGACGACAGTGAGGAGCCCACGGTAGAAAACAGATGATGTTGGGGGCAGGCTCTCCTAGGTTCAGATCCCGGCTCACGAGGCCCTAGACGGCTCACTTAACCTGGCTGAGCTTGTCTCTTCTGTACACTGGGGCTTCGGTCCGGTGGTTCTTGAAGGCTGTGTCGGAGCCCCCTGGAGGGCTTAACAGAAGGCTGGCCCTACCAGGAGGCTGGGCCTACGAACTGGCCTTTCAACCAGTTCCCGGATGACACTGATGCTACTGGGCCAGTCAGGACTGCACTTTAAGAACCACTCATTGCAACTGTTGGTCTATGTGAGAGCCCTTGTTCACCGGGAGAGGCAGGAACACGGCAGGCAGGGCGTTCGAGATGGTGGACTAGGATTGCGAGGGCTGGGTTAGCCCACCTTCCTGTCTGTAACTCAACTTTAATATGAGGATAAGACATCCACCTTCTGAGTGAGAATCGAATGAGACGGTGAGTGTCAAAGTGCCTTGTAAAGTACAGCATTCTATACAATTGAACATGAGGATTATTCTAAGGGGTTAAAGTTCATAGTACATGGAGAGGTCTGTAGTGGAGTGCCTGGCACATAATGGGGCTCGATAAATATCCTATATAATAAAGAGCTAATATGCTAATTAGACCGAACAGTAGAACAACCATCCAGACGACCTTCCAGACGAAGCCGAGGCTGCGAGGGGCTGAGAGGGATGAGCCCCTTGCATGAATTTCGTGCGCCGGGCCTCTAGTTAACTTATATTAAGAAATACCCCCAAACTAAAAATAGCCATTGACTCCATGCCAGAGATTTCTGTCTCTGTCATACATTAGAACAAAAAAATGGTAATAAAGTTACAATACATGAAACTTATATTCCCATTGCGGGTGGCGGGGACCTCCTTCTTGGCTTCTGCTCCAATTCATTATTCAATCCTTTTACCACGGAGCCCGGCCGCTCAGTGTGGAGCCAACAGTGGATCTTGATAAGAGGGAAAGGCTGGGCTGTTTCCACTTTGCTCTTGGCAGGCCTCAGGCCTCCAGGATGACTCTCCTACAAAATGAACAGTGTTGGCTCCCAGAGAGACCAATCTAATTCCATCCTGTCCACCCGGAAGATCCGTATCAAACACTACAGACTGTCTGACGGCAGGAAGAGGCATCTGATTCCATCGGGGTTTGGGTCCGTGTTTAAATGATCGAGGAGGGAGCCATTAGCATGGTAGACATAGAGGCAAAATATAACTGACCCACTTCTTAAGCATTGTTCTTGTCTGAGGCTTTATTTGAAGAGCCCTCAGATGAAGACAAGAGAGGACAAGAGTGAGAAAGAGCAAGAAAAGGGAGCCTAAAGCCAGTCCATCCCCTCCTTTATAAACACAGGAATGAACCAATCTCCTGCGTCTTCACTGTTGATGAGCATGAGCATCTGATCAGATAACCGCGCTATGCCAAGGGAGCTAATTACCAATCCTGTGGAGAATGTACATTCTTTTTAAAGGAAAAAACAAAACAAAACAAAACACCTATCTGGTTACTCGTGGTTGAACAGAACGCCACTTATTTCCAGACGGGCATCTTCAGAGAGGTGCTGCCCGCTCCACACGCAATCACTGCTCCCCGGGAAAGGGGGACTTCCGCCAGTCAGTTTTGCGAGATGCTGAAAACATCAGTTTCTAACACCTAAGACTAAAGCCTTTCTACATTGTTTTTTACCTCATGACCTGACGTGTTATTAAGCCCCGTGAGCTATAGACTGAGCCTTGGTTTGGGCTTGTGCTTCAAGGAGAAAAAAAATACAGATAGAATTCATGAGAAACAGGTGGGCACTGTTGTTTAAGCCACACAGCTGGAAGAGAACGGGGGCACCCAGAATCAGGAAAATGGTATTGGCACAAGCACTTTAATAAATCTCTAGGGCTGCTACATGAAATACCCAGATTTAGGTCAAATTGGTTGACATGTGTGAAAGAAAACCGAAGTTTAGAGGCCTGGTGACTTGGGGACTGTAGGTATACCCTTGGCCAGATTTTAACACTCAATTAGATGCAAATTAGAGCTTTGATTTGGTCCTTTCAGAAGGCACAATCTTTTTTTTTTTTTTTAATCACAAACTGGGTGTCTAAGTGTCAGAGCTTCTTTGATGTCAAGTTTCCACCAAGAGCCTGAGTGACTGACTGCTGGGGTTTCTGGCCCTGAGATCCCTCTGCTTCTCCCCAACTTTACCCCAACTTCCCTTGAGAACTGCAGTGGCCGCCTCCTCAGAGGTTTGCCGATTCCCGGTGTTCAGTCCGAGTCCATTCTCCCCGCTGCTGCAATTATCTTTGAAAAACTCACTGAGACTACTTCATCCTCTGCTTACAACCCCACCACCCACAAATTAAAATACAAACTACCTAGCTTAGGATTCAAGACGGAAAGATCTCCGTGGGAGCACATAATCCCCAGGAGGACACAGCCCTGAGATTCCTCTGCTCTAAGGAAGGGATAATCCATGCATATTTATCTTAAACTAACTTTTATGGGTTGGGCCCACACATATAATACTGGTTCTACATGGATTTCAAACAATTAGTTTATAATGAATTCTGAGAACACAACTCATTTGTAAAATTGGGGCTGTGTGTAGGGCTTTGGGTTTCAATGACTTTGGAATTGAAATAGCATTAAAAATGACATCTGATGTCAACAGCGCCTCTCCTAGAAAACCTTACCATTTTAACCGCTGAACCCAACCAGGTGTCTAGAGAAGTGAGAGGACACTCACTTGTCATGGGATTAAGCCTAGGAGACAGATGGTTATGGAGGTTTACATTCTAGAGCAAACGACCATTCATGTCTAGGTGTCTAGAACATGATTACAGGGCTAGGTTGGTGCTTATTTTAATGTTAAAACTAAGAGATTAAGTGAATTAAATTAAAAGGTCCCGGGGTGCTTGTGGTTCGACTCCTTACAACAAAAGAGGTGGTTTATCAGTAAGGTGGGGCCTTTTGCACAATGGTTTGTATTTCTTCATCTCTTATCAACCAAGAGAGGCCATGCCTCCTGTTCATCTTTCATGTTCCTCATGCCTGACACATGTTCATGGATTATTGAGTGGATATACACTTCCACACAGTATGCCCAAATAGTTAATTTCTCACCTTTTTCTTCCATATTTATCATAGGGGGTATAGCACTTCATTAGTACTTCACAAACAGGCACGAAGTACTAAGTAAACTCACATATACTGAATATTATCTCACTTAATCCTCAAACTAACTGTTGATATTAGTGTTATTCCCATTTTACAGATGAGGAAACTGAAACTTAGGAAGGTTAATTTGCTCAAAATCAGAAAGCTATAGCACTCCAGAGCCCATATTCTAACTGCCATATAAAGGGCCTCTTCCTTTACAGCCTCTGCTAGATCTCTCTACGCCTTGCAAGTAGGTCTTTCAAAAGTGACTTTCAGTGGTCTAGCTGTGAGAACCTCTGGAACAATAGTACATGGTGAAGGACTGTAGGGGAAAGGAGGCAGCACTAAATCACATGGGAATATGAGAAAGCAAAATGTCTGAGATCTCAATTTTCAAGGTAAAAAGCAAGGATATCAAGTTTTTCCAAAAAGAGGGTTGTGATGATGTGGTTTTGAATAAACAAACACATGGCCAAAAGGTGAGAAGAAAGGAATAACGACCAGCCAACTCTTAGGGATTATCTTTTATTTTTTTAAATATGTTTGTATTGATTTTTAGAGAGAGAGGAAGAGAGAGGGATAGATAGAAACATCGTTAAGAGAGAAACATCATCGATCAGCTGCCCCCATCCTCCCTCAGGGGTCAAACCTGTGACCTCTTGGTTCTTGAGTTCACTCCGCAAAAGAGCCCACCAACCAGACTCTTAGGGATTATCTTTTCATGAATCACACAGTCACTGTTTTCAAACCAAAAAATAATCTATCCAAGCGACTTTATTCTCTCATAGAATGAAATAGGTGAAAGGCAAAGACAAAAACAAATCCCTCCTACATTTCTCCTGTTGTTTACCTTCCTCACTGATGTTAAGTGCTAAATATCTAATCTAGAAGTCCATTATACCTTAAACAGCTCCTTGAAATTTTCTTATCTATCTAGTCTCATGCTATAAGAATATAACAAACCGAAAAGAGAATAGTAACTTTATAAAAAAATTTTCGTGTTTGCTTAACTGGTTATTCCTGGAATGGAAAGGGGGAGTGTGCATTTTGAAATTTTATTGTAAACTAGAGGCCCGGTGCATGACATTCGTGCACTAGCGGGGAGGGAGTCCCTCAGCCCGGCCTGCGCCCTCTTGCAGTCCGGGACTCCCTCTGGGGATGTCCGCCTGCTGGCTTAGGCCCGCTCCCCGCACGGGGTCCTTAGCACTGCCACGGGAGGCGGGAGAAGCTCCCGCCACCTGCGCTGTGTTTGCCAGCCATGAGCCTGACTTCTGGCTGAGCTGCGCTCCCCCAGTGGATGTGCACTGACCACCAGGGGGCAGCTCCTGCATTGAACGTCTGCCCCCTTGTGGTCAGTGAGCGTGATAGCGACTGATACTGATTGTTCTGCCGTTCAGTCGATTTGCATATTAGCCTTTTAATATATAGGATGCTGCTTTATTTGTTGTTTTGTTGCAAGGAGCCACACTTGTGCTCTGTGGTGACAAACGTGGGATGAGGTGTAATGAAGAGAAGGCAAGGTAACGGTGGGGGGAATTCCTCCAGAGAAAAATGAGTGGACAGTGATCTGAAATTTGCATTTTTCCATTGTTATTATTGGAAGAAAATTCAGATATTTCAACTGCTGCTTTAAAAAAAAAAAAAGCTGGTGACCCATTGGTGTGGCTCAGTGGGTTAGAGCATCATCCTGTGGGTTAGAGCATCTCAGGTTTGATTCCCGGTCAGGGCACATAACCTGGGTTCCAGGTTTGATCCCTGTCCCTGGTTGGGGTGTGTGAGGGAGGCAACTGATTGATGTTTATCTCTCACACCAATGTCTGTCTGTCTGTCTCTCTGTCTCTCTGTCTCTCTGTCTCTCTCTCTCTCCCTCCCTCCCTCCCTCCCTCCCTCCCTCCCAGTCTCTCTCCCTTTCTCCTCTCCTACTTCCTTCCACTCTCTCTGAAATCAATGGAAAAGAATGTCCTTGGATGAGAATTAAAAAAAAAAAAAAGCTGATGATAACAGTACAGTAAAAATGTGTGGGTTTAGGCAACAATCACTGTAAACTAACTTTATTTTTCAGATAGTCTAAGAACCGTGAATTCTAACATGATCAACTAACTTAAAACTCTAAGGCAAATGTCCTCTTTTCTTTTTTAATCCTCACCCTAGATATGTTTTTATTTATTTGAAAGGGAGGAATGGCAGAAACATCGACTGGTTGCCTCCCATATGCACCCCAATGGGGGATCAAAGCCACAACCTAAGTATGTGCCCTGACTGGGAATTGAACCCACCACCTTCAAATGTCTTCTTTTCCTACCAAGTATGGATAGTTGCCTTTCTGGTAAAAGAATGCAAATCATTTTACTCCAGGTTTCCTGAGTTTTACACGGGCACCACTTGGCAGCCCACACTGCTATGTTACAGCTACTTCTGGAATAAGCAAGTCCTGGCTCCTTTAGAACAATCACCAGCACTTCCACCCCATTTCGCTTAGGAAATCTGTAGATGGAAACAACAGCAGGTATCAGAACCAAGAACATCTAAGCTACAGACACATAAGGAGGCATCAGATAACAGGTTGCCAGTAAAAAAGTAAAATCCAATGGTATTCATAAATATTTCCAGTGCTTTGCATCTATTGCACCCAACATTTCCAGCAATCCTGCTCTCTCCAATTACAAGTCACAGTAGGTCTATTTGATCTCAAATTCATGTACTCTGTTCTGCCTCTCTGGCTACAGACCAAATTCTCTGTTTAGAAAACTTATCACTGAACTGGTATTTAATTCAACCCAATCTATATATATAAAAGCCCAGCAACCGGAACAGCAGAACGACCAGAACAACCATTTGCTATGATGTGCACTCCAGCAGCCAACCAGCCTGATCCAGACCCTGATCGCTGCCCCCTCCCATCGGCCCCCAACACCCCAATCTTGGATGGGGCCGACTGCCAACCACCCGTGGCCCCTCCCCCTGCTGGCCCAGCCCAATGGGCCCCCATCAGAGCGGGCCGGCGGGATTCCATCCATGCACGAATTCGTGCACTGGGCCTCTAGCCTACACTAATAAAATAGTAAGATGCAAATTGACCATACCTCCGTGACACCCACCAGCCAATCAGGAGTGGGTATGCAAATTAACCCAACAAAGATGGTGGGTTAATTTGTATATACAGGCGCCCAAGCGGCTGGGGTTGGGCGATGACGCAGGTGTTCTGCCCCAGCTGCTCTGGGCCTCTGGGCAGCGTGGGAAGGCGGAGAGGTGGCTCCGGGCCAGAGTGAATAGGCCGCTCTGGCTGGAGCAAAGATGGTGCCAGCAGCCAGGGGAAGGAAGGCCCATTCTTGCACAAATCTTCGTACATTGGGCCTCTAGTATCATATAAAAAGAATCAATTACTTGCTCAAACAATGAGCCTATAGCTGGGAATTGGGAATCTACATAATTGAGAGTTTCTCCTTTAAGGGTGAAAAAAACGTTATCATTAGAAATGTGTATTCTCAAAGAAACATTATGGACATTGTCCAAAACTATGCAATAAATATTAATCAGACTAACTTTTTTCTTTCATATTTCCTTTTTATTCTACTTTGTTAGCCCTTTCCTTACTTCCTTTTTTCTTCTAAATAAGTGTATATCCCCAGTCTACCTTGTAAATTTCCTACCTGGAACTTCAATACCAGTGATGAAGTACATAGCAAACAGCAGCACAGGCATACCCCTCTGGGTAAAAGATTGTCCAACACAATTCCGACGCCTCTCTGGTGGCAGTGATTTCTGAGAATGAGGCTGATGACACTGATCCACTTGGAAAATGTCCACCAGCATCCAGGCTACCGAGGACAATATTAAAACAGGACACCAAAACGCTTTCCCCTTCCCGCCGAGTGTTTATTTTATAGCTTTTGCATCAGGTAATCAACTGAAACACTTCAACAACAGAAAGCTGGCAGAATGTTAAGGAAAAGGAGTGATTATCTCTCCAGCAGATGTGACAAAATGGTTTCACGTTGGAAGCAGTATTGCATAAATGAATCAACTGAATGGGGGAAGGAGGAGGGCAGGGGGAGAGAGCAGAGAAAGCAAGGAGTGAGCATCTTCCAACATGGATTGTGAGGGAGGAAAGGCACTACTCAGCTGTCTGCATATTTATAAACTAAAAATCAAAATACACAATCCCTGCTTCTCAAAATTACATTCGACGCTGCTTTAGAGATGCTCACAGACCTCTCAATAGAAAGCTACAGAAGCTTCTATGAAATCAGACAGACAGCACCTGTGTCTAAATCACAGGCTTACCCAGTGGTGTGTTTTAAAGAGATCATCGCCATGGGGCCCTTTTATAAATAGTACTGCAAAGGTCACAAAGCTGCATGAACTTAAATTATAGGATAAATCTGACTAACTGAGCACCCATTTCAATCTCTCAAATTCCCACTCCAGGAAATCAGAAAGCAAGCTCCACTCCAGAGGCGCTGAATTGGCAGTGCAGCTGAAACAGGGTCGCTTTCCCCTCCGAAGGCTGCCTGAGCAGCAGTTTAGCTGGCAGCAGACAGCAACTCCGCACAGGGTAAATGGATGCAAAATTTAACACAATGGCCCCGCTTCCTCTCAAACTAAATAGCTATAATTTATGAAGAGGCAAGTTTTCAAATCATAAATTAGAAGCACCACCTGCACCTCTCTTAAAGACAAACTTCCTAAAAGGTTACAGTACCGGGTGCTTCTCAGAATTAAGGATTCGAGGACCATAGATGTGTGTTTGACAATGATCCCTGGGAAAACCCAAATACCATGGTTTACACAGATGCTCTCTATGTAGAATCTAAATATAAATTAAAATACCAGCTATGCATTTGGGAACCAGCATTTAGTTAAATTCTCTAGTGCTTTTAGAATTTTTATTTCATTTTATTAGAAAAAGAGAGAATCATTGTCTACAAACTATTTTCTTTCTAACTATGCAAATACAATGAGCAAATCATCTGCAATATCAAAATACTGTCTGTAAATCACTGATGGCACTAACAATTTTAGGAATTTTCAATAGGACATATATAGAGAAAGAACAACAGTAGATTTCAAATTGTAGACATTAACTGAGTTTTAAGAATAGAAAATAAAATTTAAACTTTAAAAGTCAGTAAGTTCAAGTTCTCCAATTTTCAAAAATTTAAACCCAATCATCAGGAATTCAGAAGTACCCAATATGTTCAAAGTTGCACAAATGAGTATGGATGATAGAAAAGTAAAGTAATCCCCATGCAATATCTTAAGTGTTGCTATCGGATATATTTAAGTGATACTTTACAGATTAAAGCTGGGTAAAATAAAAATATATCCTCTCCATTACATTAAAACAGTCACAATAATTTATCAACAGTTGCCATTTCACAGCAATTAGAAAACAGGAGTTGATACAAGTTGAACAAAAAGGTACTTTTTCCTCTTTTGGGAAATAAACATATATAGATAGATATATACACACACACATAACATTATCTTTTAAAATTCAAACTGGTTGATTTGCTTTTGCATTGTTAAAAAAAATTTTTCCCTATGATCAAAATACTGAAAAAGCACAAAGGCTAAAAAAAGAAAACCACATTTGCCATTTTAAAAAAATACATTATTGTCTCAGTGGTTCTATATATTTGCTATAAAGTTAAGTATTATAAGGACTCTGCACTTATCAGACTCCTGGGGCTATATTGGACCAGATAGAATTAAATCTGACCCCTTCTCGGTCTCCAGGAAAGATAATCCTAACCCACCCTAAAAGATGATAGAATAAGCCCCTATGCTGAACTGTTAAACTGGGGAAGAAAACATGCCCACCTGGAAGCAATCTAAGTCATAAAAGTTTATGCATCAGTGGGAGAGACTGCCTGAATCAGAAAGCTATTCTTTGGATTTAAGTTAGGAGCTTTTCAAAGTATATAAACTCTTTTAGGCCACTAGAGTACAGATTCAAAAATGATTTCTCCATAAATAACCATCTATTTTGGGGGTTGGTAAACTACAACCCCTGGGCATGTCACCTGTTTTTGTAATAATGTTTTATTGGAAAATAGCCATCTCATTTGTTTATGTATTGTCTATGGGTGCTTTTGTGCTAACTGGCAGAGTTGAGTAGTTGTGACAGAGACCACATGGTCTGCAAAACCTCAAAACTTTACTCTCTGGACCTTTATAGAGAAAGCTTACTGACTCCCTGACCTAGTGCACTACGTGCAACTCTGGTTAAGTGAAGAGTTAATGCACATCAGGGAGCTCGCAGCATGTACTCCAAGAATGACCGACACACTGGGGCTCTTTAGCAGGTAAATGTCGAACACCCCACCTGGAAATGGTGCTTTCCTTTGGGGCAAGGAAATAATGTGTATATATTTTTAACAAATATCTGTAAACATTAATACACACAAAAATAAAAAAAGCCAAATAAGAAAAGTATGCCTGTCAATGTTCTCTTAATACCTTCCTATTACTGGGGGGAAAGGGTATGAAAATGATTGTTAACTTCCTCTTCTTTAAATTTGTTAGTAAATGTTTTTTGATAAGTAGTGCTCACTCCTGGCCTCCCATGTAATTAATAACCGTAAAAGCAACCTGCCTACAATCCTTACATAGTTTGTTGAGGCCTTGTTTGGGAATATTTATTTAAACTATGCATACTAAAGATTATTCTTTTAGAAAAATGTTTCTAAATTTCTTTATCTCTGTCACTCTAAGAAGGTGAAGAAGGTAAAGAACTCCCAGGAAAATGAGACTCTGCAAAATATACCTTAAAAACTAGAGGTATAAAATAGCTACCACTTCTGAATGGTAATGTAAAATAAGAACAGAAAACTCTTCCAAATTTGAAGAACAAATTTTCCCTGCCCTGAGTCAACTAATGAAGACTTTCTCAAACAGGGAACCTCCTGAACTCAAGCAGCTGCTCATGAATTGTTAAGAATTCACAGGTGCTTCATATTTCAATAGTTGAAACAGGGGAGACAAAACACTGAGATGTTTATCAAACCCAAACTTATATCAAGATTAATTTTTTTCAACCAGCTTGTAAGTGGATTTTCCCTTTCTTTTTAAAAAAATGAACAGTATGAAACTATATGTTAAAGATGTTTCCATAATACCTTACATTTATATAGCACTTTACAATTTCAAAGTGCTTTCACATGCCATCTCATTTAATCCTCACAACACCCCTGCGAGGTAGGTACAGCAGGTATTACTACTCTCATTTCGAGATGAGGACATTGAGGCAAAGAGAGGTTAAGTGACTCACCCAAGATCACACAGCTGAAAAGTGGCAGAGCCAGGACCAGGAATCAAGTTTTCTGACTCCTTGTCCAGGACTCTTTCCACTTATAACGACTGCCCCCAATTCTGAACAGTGTACTGTGTATCAAAATTGAAAGGTTATTAGGGTTAATTTCAGTGATATCTTAAAGTTAAATGAGAAATACAAGAACAGTAGGTCTGATGGTTTTACTTGACATAATAAAATTGGTGCAAAACCACTTTTGTCTAAATACTTATAACCTTTTGGTCCAAATACATAAAATATGCAATATTTACAGCATTTTCCTTTTTTTTTTTTTTGTAAATGCAATGCTTTAAAACACATTATAAAGCACCGTAGTAAAAATAGTTTACAAGTAAAAGTACAGAAGTAGGAAAACCCTACCCATACCACAGCTCACTAAATGGAGTTATAATATGGAGTCACCAGTACCTGTTGACAGCGTTACAGATAACCCGGAGAAACAAATACTAAACTTACTTTTTTTTTTATATTAATGTGTGGAAGCCTTAACTAAAATTTCAACGTTCTCTGTAGTGTCTCCCCAGTCTTAGATACTGGAGAGACAGGAATGAGAAACACGGCTTTGACTCTTTTTACAGTATTAGTAATAGTTTGAATTGGTTTTTAACACTAATGACAATTATTTTTTTAAAGGAAATGAACATGACCTACATAAATATGGGCAATTCCAACTACAGCAGAGACACTTCCTAGCAAACATGATCAAGCATTCCAATACGTTTCATGAGACGTGACTCACAGGAACGAAGCGCACACTGCCCACCAGTAGCAACGCTACTCAGTGCGGTTGCACAACCAACCCTCCAGGTGAAGGCAGAGGAGCAAATGGATTGGTCTTCATTCATGGTTAGTTGAAAAAAAACGCTTTATCAAAAACAGAGTATCAGAATTTTTTCTAAAATTGTATTTAGCCTTTTGATTAGAACTGCTATGTGTTTATTTTAAGCGATACATAGGTTTTTCCCAGGCAGGAGGTTATAACTCCCACCAAAATTTAACTAGGGAAAAAAAAAAAAGGCTGAAACTTAAACTTCTTCAACCACTGACATACCAGCTAGCATCTACTTTCCTTGATCTTTTTGTTTGTTTCCTAACTCGGCTCAATATGAACTGTGGACCTGAGAACTAAGGTGAAGACAGGGTCAAAGTTTTAGTTGAAAAATCAAATAGTCACACCTTGTACTCAGTTTGATTTAGGGTAAATCTTTTCATAGAAAAAGTTTTGTGCGAGGATGTAGAGATCTCCATCTTTTTCTCGGACAGCGTGGGCTCTGATGAATTGGAACTGCTCTAGTGCAAATTCATAGAACTCATTCTCCATTTTCCAAATGTCAGACTGCTGTAGTTTTGCAATGGTTTGTTTAGTGGGGAGTTTCTTCTCTGTGGTTTTCCTAAGATGAGATTTCTTTCCTACTTATAAAGGAAAAAAAGAAAAGGTAAATAATTCTGAAAACATACAAAAGATCAATGCCTCTTCATGTGAAGAGATGGTTTAAGTTAACAGAAAAGGACAGGCAACAACTGTTTTGTATTATTATCACCGGGGAAAAGCAGTGCCCTAATCCTACTGAAATTGTGATTTATTCCTTTTAATGTAAATCCTTAACCGGTGGAAGACTTAATAGGCTGTCAAATAGTAAAAGCAAGGATTGTCCATCACTGAAGGCTGTCACAATATATGCCGTACTCTCAAGTGCTCTGACTAGTTCATTTTTGAAAAGAGGGTAAAATATCTATTTCAACCTTAATACTAATTTCTCATTACCTTTACTCCATATAATTATATGTTAGAAACTAGGACATATGCATATCTTAGAAAAAGACCTCCTCTGACTGGATCTTATCAGAGAGTGGCAAAATAACAATGAACAAAGACACAAAACCACCCAAGGGAGACCGGACAGTCACTTTCAGACGTGAACAACGGCCGAGGCTGCTGAAGCACCTCAGGAGGGCTGTGACAGTTACAGCAGGTGATCATCATCATGAAAGTGACCGTGCTCTACTGTCCTGCCTCTACTCTAAATGGCATTAGTAGGTCTGAGGGTGGAATACAGTCATAATGTTTGGTATCGGAATTATAAAATATTACACATTTCTGAGATTGGTTCTGTAGTTTGTATCTTTCCACTATTCCTACAATGCCTTCTAATTATCACCTAATAGATGTCCATTCATTCAAAAAATATTTACTGAACACCATCTGTGTGCCAGGAATCGTTTTGTATTGAAAATGTTGAGGAGAAACAGATAATTTACCTTGAGTACAGACAAGTTCCTTAAGAAACTTCAAATCACACAGATTTCTCAAATTGCAAACGAAGAGAGTTAAGGACAGCTTCAGAAAGAAACCCATCGTGTATATACCTGTACGGTAGAGGTCTGTAGCACCCCTGAAGAACCTGGGCAAAGCTGCTTCCAGTAACATGATAAAATCTTCAAGCTCTTCAGTAACTCCCACCAGAAAGTATTCATTAATTAGGTTATACTTGGCTTGATCCATAGCCCACCTGCTTCCCACATTCCTAAAACCAATAAAAGAAATTAAGAACCTGGTTGTTCAATGTGCTAAGTATATTTGATGCCTTTGCCACTGTATATTATAGGAAAAATAGACAAACACATGTCCATCCAAAGCCTTAGCACTTTTATTCATGTCCTTTAAGAGGCACACATTTTTAGTTTTCTTTGCCTCTATCCCCAGTTTCTGCTCAACTATGCAGTGCGAACTCAGACTTTACAGTTAGTTTAATATTATCAAAATTTAGTTTGAGGGCAGTTAAAAAAATGTATACGCAACACATATATTTCTCTTATCTGATTTAGTGTGCACTTAATTTTTTAAAATTAAAGTAACTTTGTTCATTTTAAAAGCTACTTAGTAAGGTCTAAGCACTTTGTGTTTAGTGTTTATCTTAATTTAATTTGTGAGCGTAGGTTTTTCCATCATTTCTGAGGAACAGAAGTAAGATAAGAAATGGTCCTGCCAGGAACCTTTTATTTTTTACATCTTCAGCTAATGGCTCTTAATAGGGTTGGCTCTAAGTAAACTATGCTTTTCAGCTGATGACTTTACCTCTCTAACTTTGTCTTCTCAGCCATTAAAAAGTTGTGGTGATGCCCTAGCTGGTTTGGCTCAGTGAGTAGAGCATCGGCCTGTGGACTGAAGGGTCCTGGGTTCGATTCCGGCCAAGGGCACATGCCTGGGTTTCGGGCTCAGTCCCCAGTGTGGGGCATGCAGGAGGCAGCCAATCAATGATTCTCTCTCATCATTGATGTTTCTATCTATCTCTCCCTCTCCCTTCCTCTCTGAAATCAATAAAAATATATTAAAAAAAAAAGTTGTGGTGAGGTGTAGGGAAGAATAAATGAGTTAATTGAGCTTATTAAGTATGTTTTACAGATTCATAGAACTGGGAGGTCCTATGAATTTGTAAAACATACTTAAGAAGCTCAATTAAAATCTCCTCAATAACCCCCAACAGAGCAATACTCTTTATTGTTTGAAGGTGGAGGTTGACAAACTTTCTATAAAAGGCCAGAGAAGAAATATCTTGGGTTTTGCAGGCCATATGGTCTTGGTTCACAGTTAATTAATTCCGCTCTTGCAGCATGAAAACAGCCATAGACAGTAAGTAAACAAATGAATGTGGCTGTGTTCCAATAAAACTTTATAAAAACAGGTGAGGAGTCAAATTTGGTCTTCAAGTTGCAATTTACCCATCCCCTGTTCTATAAAAATGATTAAAAACTAAGACATTCTTCCTATGCCTTCAATTTTTCTTAAGCTATTATTATACTTTGATATAATCTATTGAGTAGGACTTTTAATTTCACAGTAACCAAATAATGTATTTCAAACAATGAAGAAAAGAACAGAAGGCGTTCCTTGAACCTCATTGTGGCTTTAAGAAAGATACTTTCAATGTGTTCCTGTTTTTTCAACTTTTTCTATTAAAATTATTGATTAGATCAAATGAAGACATACCATTATTTTTAAAAACTGAAAACTCAGCACATCCCGAGGAAATAAACTCTTTATAAAAGATAAAATATCTTTATTTTCCACCTTATGTTTATTAGCAGACTAAACCACAACCATAACTGTCTCTCCAAGTCAAAATCAGTTTAACAGTGAAACCAGGTGAATAATTTACCCAGTGGGACAAAAGTCCTACTTGATCTAACATGAATGGCCAAAAGAGTAAGCTTGGGGGAAAATGAGGTTTATGAAATGATCTCTGACCTCTAATTAAGAGCTCTGCTGGAATACATGTAACACTAAAAAACAAACAAAACATTAAAAAAAATCAGCATCTGAGGAAACAGTGCACGGATATTTATACATGAAGAATCTTTCGAATGCACTTAAGGTAATCACAAGATGAAGTATTACTTAATCACATGTTATTTTTAGTCTGGACTTTCATTAATTCCTTATATCTTACCCTTGACTAACACATTCACATTTGTGAAATACCGATTATAGAGAAATGAGGAAGTTTAAAATGTAAGCCAACTTGATCTCCTTACCAGCATTCCGAGCTGTGGCCGCAGAAGAATGGGATTTGAAGCCAGAGCTTCTCTGGAGCACAGTCTGAGCCGCCCTCCGCTACACATTCATCAAACGTCTGGAACGAAGACACAGCAGCACAGATGAGCCATAAACCCAAGTCAATGTGGGTTCCCAGTCACTGAGATACTGAATTAAAGGGACAAGCAGGTTATGAACACATACCTGAGATCGTTTCCACATAACTGAGGAAAGTTAAACATGGATCTTTCTCACGCCTTTGTCTATGCCAGTGTTTGTATGAGTTATTTTACTATATGAATGGAAAACCCCCAGATAAAAACTCGCCTTAAAAATAAGTACTGGTTTATGTTAAGTTTGTATATTTATAATTTCTAACCTCTTAACTAAATGAAAACAAAGCTAAAGATACTATCATTTCTTTATAATCATTTTATTATAATCATCTATGAAATAATCATTTGAAAAGAACATAAAGTAGGGCTACACTTAAGTCTCTTCATTGTACAAAGCAGAAGTGACCTCAGATACTTACAACCTGCAAGTGCACCTGACTGAAGTAATTAGAAGGAAAAGAGACTCACAGCTTACATTTCTAAAATTACTCCATTCCAATTTTGTGAGTACTCACTGTCTGTCACAGGCATTTTAACAGTAGCCATTATCTATTGGAAACGCTATAATATTGAGATACCAGAGAATAAAGTTGGAAGCTGTGGATGCTGCAATGAGACATCTACAAAGACCACCTATTATTTCTGAGAGGAAGCAGATGGAGTAGAATGAGTCCTAGTCAGAGTCCAGGCTCCTAAGTTTCTAGATTCAGGTTTCTTTGTTTTAGAAGATTAGCATCTACTCTAACTCATTCACCTACCAAATGTTTTATTATCCTATATAATAAAAGGGTAATATACAAATAGACCGAATGGCAGAATGACCTGTTGCTATGACGCGCACTAACCACCAGGGTGCAGATGCTTAATGCAGGAGCTGTCTCCCCCCCACCCCACCCCCGTGGTCAGTGCGCTCCCACAGGGGGAGCACTGCTCAGCCAGAAGCCGGCTCATGCCTGGCAAGCGCAGCGGTGGTGGGCAGGAGCCTCTCCTGCCTCCAAGGCAGCACTAAGGATGTCTGACTGCCACGGGAGCAGGCCTAAGTCATCAGTTGGACATACCCCGAGGGCTCCTGGACTGCGAGAGGGCACAGGCCAGGGTGAGGGAACCCCCGAGTGCATGAATTTCATGCACTGGGCCTCTAGTACAATATAAAAGCAGAAAAATATGCCCTGTGAGTTTGGCTCAGTGGATAGAGGGTCAGCCTGTGGACTGAAGGTTCCGGGTTCGATTCTGGTCAGGGGCACATGCCTGGGGTTGGGGGCTCCATCCCCAGTAGGGGGCGTGCAGGAGGCAGCCAATCAATGATTTTCATCATTGATGTTTCTATCTCTCTCCCTCTCCCTTCCTCTCTGAAATCAATAAAAATATTTTCAGAAAATAAAAAATAAAAAAACTAGAAAAAATAAATATAAAAATATTCTTGAGGCCATTTAGATTATTAGTTTAGATATTTAACTCCTATAATTGAAGGTTAAACTAAACAAAATTTGATGCTTGATGGTAATGGCAATTATATGTACATTGCACCCTCTTCTGCAAATGCTTTTGCTTCTTACTTTATATAGAAAACTGAAACTAAGCATGAGCTCCCTCAATTTCCTGCTTAGATAAAAGTTTATCTGCATCTGTAGCCCCCTACTGCCCTCAGCGTGAAAGAGACATTTGCTTCTCCTATCTTTGAACACCATTCTCACCCCCTTCTGAGACCCTTGCTCCATCAATTTCTCTCCAGTTCTTTGTATGATCACCCCTTGCTGACTTCAGATATATTAATATGCCAAGTGTCTGTCATCTTAAAGAAACATTTCCTGATTTTTTTTGTTTCTTTCAAAGCCAAACTTCTATTTCAAGAGTAGTCCTTCCTTGGGGTCAGTCTTAACTTACCTCTCAGTGGCTTACCAACGTTTTGGATTCCACCTGAACTCCTTTCTCTGACATCCCTGATGGACTTGCCATTGACAAATCAAAGGGACAGATTTGAATCCTCATTCCACTAACCTCTTTGTAATTGAAATCATTTTCCTAGCCATTCCAAGGACTTGCCAGGTTTGTCTTCTGATTCTCTGACATTAGTCTCCTTGGTATGCTGCTCTTTACCTGCCTGCTCTTTAAATGTTGACATGCCCTGTGCTACATCATCTGCATCCTCTCTTTTTCTTCGTCCTGTTTCACCTGGTCCTCTTTTCATACTCTGTATGTCTCCAAGTGCAATTTCATTCAATCCCTTTGTTTCAACTCCCACCTAGTGTTGGTGACTCTCAAATCTATGATTTAGTTTAGACTTATATTTTGAGGTTCAAATACAATTTCTAGTGGATACCTCCACTTACTCATACATGACTAAAAATAATGTCCAATTTTATCTCTTTCTTCAACTCCATTACAACGGAATCTTCCTTCTGTTTTCTCTTTCTAGAGGAAGAAACCACCTAAGGTCCAACCAGAAACCTGGGAAGAAGACCGGCCAAGGCTAACTCTGGATTACACACCTTTTACTGAGTAGAGAAAACTGATCTACAATGAAAAGCTCCTGAACCTGTAAATATGTCAACTGCAAAGATATTATATTGCTTTCTTGTGGTGCCTTTTACATATAAAATACTTTTTAAGCAAAAAGTAAGTTCTTAAATGCCTTTGTGAGAGAGCATAGTAAAATGCATGTTTGATAAGCAAACCATTGCCAGGGAGTGGTGAACTGCTGAGGACTATGGAGGCAGTATTCTGTAGACAATGGTAAGATCAGGTAGTGCTAAGTATGGCCTCCTTTCAACCTTATTTACTATATATTTATTATGCAAATTAGTATATATAAATTACTATATATTTTAAATTCATTATAATTCCTATAGCTGTTGACAAGCCTAGTTAATTTAAAGAAATACAAAAAGCAAATTGGGGCAGGAACTGGGATCTCTGGGACCAATGAGTACCTTCTTCACATAACCTGACTCTTCTTTAGATTGTTACTTAGAGCACATAACTACTTACTCTTTCCATAAGTATACACCCCTTGATATTCTGTTAACAAAATAATAAAAAGTGTTTAATAATTGATAGGGCAGCACAAAGTTAAAATCATAAAAATAAATAATTACACACTTAGAAAATGTGAGTGATAAGATTTACCAGCGCAGTTACTGTATTTTCCAGCGTATAAGACAACTGACTGAGAGTATAAGATGACCCCCAACTTTTCCAGTTAAAATATAGAATTTGGGATATACCCACCCTATAAGATGACACCCAGCGTATAAGACGACCCCCGACTTTTGAGAAGACTTTCCTGGGTTAAAAAGTCGTCTTATACGCCGGAAAATACGGTAATATTATTTGGAAGCCATTAAGAAGGGCGTGGAGACAAACTATGGTTATTCAAACTTAGGTAATTGGCAGACATTTTCTCAAAATGAACCAAGTGTGCCTGCCTGTCACTTGAAATCGAACACCTAACAGTGTTAATAGCCCCGTGGTTCTCAACTGGAGCTGTTTTGGCTGTCAGGTAACACTGGCAATGCTGGAAGACATTTTTAGTTCTCACAACTGGGTGTGTGTAGGAAGGATGTTACTGGGTAGAGGTCAGAGATGCTGGCAAATATCCTACAATTATAGGCAGTTTCCCCACACAAAGAATTATCACCCAAAACAACAACAGTGTTGAGGTTGAGAAATCCTGTGGTAGTCAGTGATATAAGTTAAGCTATCAAGCAAAAAAATAAAATTTTGGAATACTTGACAAACCATTACTTGAGCTTGACTGTTTTGCAATACTTAAAGACTTTACTGATGAGATCAGTGGTGATACTGATCAGTGTAAATTTTTTATATTGTATAATAAAATGTGTCAGCATTTGGAAAATCCACATAACATCCACATGATGTTACAAAATTATGCTCGGTTAAAAGGGTAAATATATCAATGGATGCTAATGTAGCAGAGCATAATGGTTCACTGCTATGGCTTCAGAATCTACACTTCAGCAACGTCAAGAGGCTACTACTTATCAAGTTTCAGTGTAGTATTAAAGAGGGATATCTGTGATTTTCTGAAAAGGTAATTGAAATTCTTCCCTTTCCAATTACATTATCTGTGTAAAGCTTGATCTTTTTCCATTTTTTTAAATGTTTTTATTTATTTTAGAGAGAGAGAAAGTGAGGAGAGAGAGAGAGAGAGAGAGGGAGAAGGAGAGAGAGAGAGAGAGAGAGAGAGAGAGAGAGAGAGAGAGAGAGAGATATTGGGTTGCTTCCTGCATGTACCCCGACCTGGGATGAAACCCACAACCTGGGTATGTGCCCTAACCGGGAATCAAACTGGTGACCTTTCAATGCATGGGACAACACTCAACCAACTAATCGACACTGGCCAGGACAAGCTGGATTTTCTTTATACACTTCAACCAAAAGAATTGGTTAAATTAAACTGACTATTTTAGCAGTGATATAAAAGTCCAGCTCTTTATATTAAGCTAGATATTTTTTTAATTTGCAAAAATGTAAGATGCCACACTTTTGACACTTTTTGAAAATGGTTATTTGCATGAAAATATTTATGCTATCATGAGTTTCCTACTGTTATTTTTTAATTACTTAATATTTTTTAAAGTTCTAATTTATTGGTGAATTTACTGATATTGGTAAATATCAGTAGATATAACCCTACATAAACAAAAGTTCTTTGGTGATCCTAAATAACTTTTTTAAGAGTAAAAGGAGTTCTGAGTTTTAGGAACGCTGATTTACCTATATCAGTGAAGGCGAACCTATGACACGCGTGTCAGCACTGACACGCGTAGCCATTTCTGATGACATGTGGCCGCTGAGGTGGCTGCATGCCGAGGATGAAACATTTGCTGCTCCTGAGGATGAAACATTTGCGAAATAATGTTTTTTCCTCAAAGTGACACACTACCCGAGTTATGCTCAGTTTTTTGGCAAAGTTTGACACACCAAGCTCAAAAGGTTGCCCATCACTGACCTATATACTTCTTCAATACTTGAGTGCTGAACTACTATTTAATGTGCTTCAAACTGTTACTTGAGGTACAGACAATATACAATTTCATGGAAATGAAACCACTGCAAGGTATTTCCTATCCTATATAATAAAAGCCTAATATGCTAAGTGTCTGGTTGTCCGGTCAGCCATTCAACCAATCAAAGCATAATATGCTAATGATATGCTAAGGCTGCTCAACCGCTCGCTATGACATGCACTGACCACCAGGGGGCAGACAGTCGACCAGTCGCTATGACGTGCACTGACCACCAGGGGACAGACACTTCGACTGGTAGGTTAGCTTGCTGCTGGGGTCCGGTTGATCGGGACTAAGCGAGACAGGCCGGACACGCTCTGGAGCCCTCCCACAGTCCCTTCCCAGTGGCCAACTCCCCGCGTCCCTCCCCGGCATCAATCGTGCACCGGTGGGTCCCTCGGCCTGGTCTGCACCCTCTCGCAATCCGGGACCCCTCGGGGGATGTCAGAGAGCCAGTTTCGGCCCAATGGCGGAACGAATGGTCACTATGATGCGCACTGACCACCAGGGGGCAGACACTCACAGGAGCTGCCCCCTGGTGGTCAGTGTGCTCCCACAGGGGGAGCGCCACTCAGCCAGAAGCCGGGCTCATGCCTGGCAAGTGCAGCAGTGGTGGTGGGAGCATCTCCCACCTCCATGGCAGCACTAAGGATGTCTGACTGAAGGCCTAAGCCAGCAGTCAGACATCCCCTGAGGGCTCCCAGACTGCAAGAGGGTGCAGGTCGGGCTGAGGGAACCCCCCCTGTGTGCACGAATTTCGTGCACTGGGCCTCTAGTATCTTTATAACCACCTTTTAATCCCCATTTATCTTCCATTTTCAAAATGTTAACCCTGCCTTTTCAAAAATGTTACGGTGGAATCTCGGTTCTCTAACTCAATTAATTCTGGAAGGCTGTTCAAGAAATAATTTGAAAACGGAATCATTTTTTTCTCATTAGAAATAATGTAAATTTAATTAATTTGTTCCAGCCCTACAAATGATTCCATTTTATTTAACATATTTTTATTGACTTCAGAGAGGAAGGGACAGGGAGAGAGAGATAGAAACATCAATGATGAGAGAGAATCATTGATTGGCTGCCTCCTGCACACCCCTATTAGGGATCAAGCCCACAACCCAGGCATCTGCCCTTGACTGGAATCAAACCCGGGACCTTTCAGTCCGCAGGCTGATGCTCTATCCACTGAGCCAAATCGGCTAGGGCCAAATGATTCCATTTTAACCTTTCTTATATATAGTACATGTCTACTGTACTGTTTAATCTATAAATAAGCACTTTTTTCCCCCCCTTAAATTTATCAACCATCCCCTACTAGCCTTAAATGAATCACTTTCAGTAGTAGGTTCAGGGATATCTTTCAGGTCAGCATGTAGCATCTTTGCTTGTTCACATATCACTGCCTCTGAAATGCTGTCACCCAGCTAACTGTTTTTTGTTTATCCAAATCAACAACAGTTTTTCTACCCCTTCAATTGCCTGTGATCATTGTTTCTTTCACACCCTTAGCAACATTAGCACTTTTTTTTAAATCCTCACCCGAGGATATTTTTCCATTGATTTTTAGAGAAAGTGGAAGGGAGGGGAGAGATAGAGAGCGATACATTGATTGGTTGCCTCCCGCATGCACCCCCACCAGGGCTGCGATTGGGGCCACAACCCAGGTATGTGCCCTTGTCCAGAATGGAACCAGGGACCCTTTAGTCTGAGGGCCAACACTCTATCCACTGAGCCAAACCAGCAAGGGCAACATTAGCCCTTTTGATGGCCTCTCTATGTTTTACAATTGTGTTAATCCTTGATTTCACCAGCAACAAGAGCATTCTCTTCTTTGTATGTGGTCTGAGAGACAGACGCTTTCTGTCATGCTGAGGTATCAGTATGAAAAGGGTTGTCAGGTCAGAAAACTGAAGTTTTGTTCTACAACCCAGACATATTTTTTCTGTGAACAACTTGGTTGAGAACCGAATTGTTCTAGATAGGAGACATTCGAGAAGAGAACCAAGGTTTGACTGTATATGCCACACAGTCTTATTAACATCACAGATGTGAATTTATTAATGACTTAATATTAAGGAATTATTTGCAATAAAACATCATTGGGTCCCAGAATGTTACCAACATTTGTGTCATGAGGAATAAGCCAAATTAATAAAAATGTGTATGTCTCAATATGTTATAAGACTGAAAAGGCCCATCTGTCAATCACAAAGCAAAGGAATTTTCCACTTTCAAAAAGCATTTGTAGATGGCCCCGTCTTCATGAGAATTAAGGTAATGCAATAGTATTTTGCTGATGTTACTACTATTACATCTAAATAAGTAGGTGTATTAATATGTATTTTATAGTGAAATTTAAAAAACAAACAAACCAAGCCTTGTCACCATCAGGGTGAAGAATGGTTAAAAGGGTAAAGGGCATATCTACTTAAAACGTTCAAATATGAAAGAGAAATTATGTTAAAAAATATCTGCATCTGAGTACTGAATATACAACTTTGGAATATTTCTCACAAAAAAAAAAAAAAGTTGAGTAGCATGTTGCATTTCCTCCCTCCATTTTAAAGGGCATACAAGGGTTAAAACTGTGAGCTCTGGAGTTAGAGCAATTGGGTTTAAATTCCAGCTAACACTGAGCGAGATTAACCCTTTGTGCCTCAGTTTCCTTATCCGTAAAATGAAGACAATAATAGCAACTATTTCATAGAATTATTGTACAGGCTACTTGACACACACACACACACACACACACACACACACACACATATACACACACAATTTAAAATAGTGCTTGATACACAAAAAACACTCAATAAATGTGAGTATTATTATTGTTGTATCATTACTAAGTGTTATTATTATATAATTCTCCAAATCACAAAACCGTGGTATCCAGGGTTGACAATGACAAATGGTGGATGTAGGAACCCACGTGACTGTGAATCTTTGCCTTACCATTAAAACTGCTTTGGTGGAAGGAAGGAGATGGATACATTTACTGAGTAAAAACTAATGTAAATGATAAGGTTTTAAAAAAAGTAATGCATTGAAATGCATTTGAAATAACTATTAATACGTTCTAAAGTACTGGGTCAAGAGTTATATTAATAGAGTTTATAAAATTTTATACTTATAATAACGTAAGTATACCTTTTTAGGAGATTAAGTAATGCTAAGATATCGGTAAACACTAAAAATAATGTTTTGGTCAGCTATCTGTGTTTGGATTAGTAACGTCTACCTAAAGTTTTGAGACTAAGGAAAGAAACAGCAATTTCTAGAAACATAAAAAAGTAAAATAAAACAAAAAATATTGCCTCCTCATGTGACACACTGAGGGGACATCTAACTTGGAAAAAAAATTGTTGGATGTTAATTGTTCTATTATATTAAACTAGAGGCCCGATGCACGAAAATTCGTGCAAGAGTCGGCCTTCCTTCCCCTGGCTGCCAGCACCGGCTTCCCTCGGGCACCCGGGATCTGGGCTTCCCTCCTGCCCCACTGGCAGGTACCCAGGACCCGGGCATCTTGCTTTGCTCTGGCCCTGCCAGCAGGCACCTGGGACCCAGGCAGCTTCCCTCCAGCCCCGGCTTCATCTGAAAGGACATCCAGAATGACATCCGGAAGGATGTCCAGTCTAATTAGCATATTACCCTTTTATTATTATAGACTAGAGGCCCAGCACATGAAATCGTGCGGGTAGGGTCCCTAGGCCTAGCCATCAGGGCCATCTTCTGCCCTTCGCCAGACCCCAGGCCGAATGCTGCCTCCACTGCCAGGCTGTCAGGCCACTGGGATCACCAGCTCATCCCTGGCTGCTCGGGGCTCAGGCCTATGGGGAAGCGGGCGCTGGCGGCTTCACCTCCATGCGTGTGCACCGGGCCGGCCGCTGATTAAATGCAGTGCCTGCTCAGGGCCACTCACGTGGGCACCGCCGCCGCTGCCTCTGCCGCTGGGGCTTGAGGCGCTGATGGAGGCTGCGGGGTGCGCCCATGACCTACCCGCCCTGGCGTGAGCGGCCCTGAGTGGGCAGCGTGTTCTATCAGCGGCCAGCCCAGCACACGCGCATGGAGGTGAAGTAGCCGGTGCCTGCTTTCCCGCAGGCCTGAGCCCCTGAGCAGCTGGGGATGAACTGGTGACCCCAACAGCCTGACAGCCAGCCCAGGAATCCCGCCACCCACCCTGATTCCCCCGTTCACCATCGCTGATCCATCGGAGCCTGCCAGTCCCTAGTCCTGCCCCACCCCCGCGAGTGGGCGGGGGGGAGGGACCGAGAGGTGGTCAATGCCACCTCATGGCAACTGGTTGAGCAGTCGTTCTGATCGTGATGCTTATGGCCTCTGGCCTTTTATAACATAGGATATCTAGCATCACTACCTTGTAACACTTTAGGACAAAAAGATGCAGAATTCACTCACTCAACCATTTGTGAACTAGATACTATACTAATCATACTATACAGATGAACTAGATACTATACTAAATACCAGGGGAACAAAGATGAATTAAATAGAGCCTCTGGTTTAGGAAGTTCACAACCTTTTGGAGAGGACAAATATGTAAACAAATAATTTAAATATCACAAAACAAATGCTTAAAAAAGATATCTGAATGGAATTTTCTGGGAACCTTGAAAAGGACATGACTAACTGCCTGGGGCACCAGAAAAGACCATGGAAGAGGTAACATTTGAGCTGGACCTTAAAGGTGGACAAAGAATTTTCCAGATTGAAGGAAAGACATCATAAATATAAGGAGCAATACATGTAGGAAAATAAAAAGTGGTAAGTCTGGAGGACAGTGTATTTCACGTGGCTGAAGCGCTGAATGCCTGAGAGAAAATGAGGCAGGTCTCAGGTTATGTCAGACTGTCTCCTATGCCTTGGCCAATCCTGTGAGCAATGAGGTTCCGGTAAAGGTGATCCACCAGAAAAGTTGACAAATCCCCTGGCGGATGCACATAAATATGACAAAACCCAATACTGAACCTGCTAAGTAAGAACACTAAGCCATAATTCTCTCCTTGTTTTTTTTTTTTAAAAAAAAAACTGCTTTAGCAACATAGTGTTCCTAAACTGATGATCATAAAGACTAAGAGAACCAAAGTACATACACAAATACATCATATTAATGAATAACTATAATGGTCTCATAAAATATTGTTAATACAATAACTATAATAAAACAAATACTCAGCCTTGGAACGTAAGTAAACTATTTCTGTAATAACAAAAACATTATGTGTACTCCAAAGTATCAACTATAAAGTAGTTTTACTTTTGCTTCTTTATACTTTTGGGCTCTTTTCAAATTTTCTACAATTAGCAAATAGAAAAATTGTCAGATGTTAATTGTTATATCAAATATCTAGCATCAATAAACTTTAAAAGCACACTGTTGATTGCATTTTATAAACAATTATCTTTACAGAAGTCTTAAGACTAAAATATTACCTTTTTGTCTCCTTGTTTTCGTCTTCTTAACCCTGGTCTATAATCATCTCCAAATCTCAGAAAGTAATAGTAAGAAACTAGCCTCTCAATAGGATCCCTTATGACATTAATGTAAATTGGCTTCTTTTTCACACCAAATCTGAAATAGAACAAAATTTAAAAGATGAAATCAACATTATTATTGTATTTATGAGTGTGCTGAAATTATATGTTTAAAGTATTGATTTCATATGAAAAGAACATGAATTAATATAAATATGTGGAGATTAAAAAATATTTAATGATTTGTTACAATAAAGTAAATAAGAATTTAAAAATCATGGCTGAAAATAAAGGAAAGGAAAAATTAAATAAAAAATAATTTAAAATTTTACAGACAAAGGTACATAAAACATTTTAATTTTATTGCAGCAATGATTTCTCATTTCTGGCCCACCATACTAGATAAATATTATGAATGGATGCAGCATAAATCCACACAAGTGAGACCATTTGAGTTTGCTTTCTACTGCTGCTGATTTTAAAGATAAAATAGAAGTGAAAGATATTATGTTTTTAGCACTATTTCCTCATGGAATAAGTTGAAGGAACACAAGGCTTTTATGTTAGCAACCTTTGCAGAACCTAGAATTATCCAGCTGGCTCCCTATTATAATATCCTCATGTGTCCCAGTCTTGAAACCTTAGTGTTATCTTGACTCTTCACTTTCCTTTATTCTTCATTTAGTGCAGTTACCGAGTCCTTCTAATCTTCTCTTTTGTAGGCTTTCTCACAGATTTTAACTTTTCTTCCTTGATGACTCCCTTTCTCTTCACCGCTGCCCTCTCCCTAGGTCTCTTGCTTAGATTACTGCAATAATCTAGTTGGTTTTCTTACATCCAGTCTCTCTCCCTTTCAATCTACCTACCATACCAATTTTCAGCTGATATTCCTAAAACACTATTTGTTAGATCACTCTTCTTAGAAACCTGAAACATCTCTATGGTTTATATTGACATCATACCCAAACTCCTTTGCCTAGCTGTTAATAATATCTGTTTGACTTTTGTCTTAGGTAGCACCTTATTGATCTAACTTTATTTTCAAACTAGAGACCCGATGCATGAATTCGTGCACCAGTGGGGTCCCTTGGCCTGGCCTACCGGATCGGGCCAAAACCGGCTCTCCAACATCCCCTGAGGGGTCCTGGATTGCGAGAGGGCACAGGACAGGCCAAGGGACCCCACTGGTGCACGACTGGGGCTGGGGAGGGACACGGGAGGCTGGCCAGCCGGGGAGGGACTGCAGGAGGGCTCCAGGGCACGTCTGGCCTCACTAAGTCCCGATCAGCCGGACCCCAACAGCAAGCTAACCTACCTGTCAGAGCGTCTGACCCCTGATGGTCAGTGCACATCAGTGACTGGTAGACCAGTTGACTGTCTGCCCCCTGGTGGTCAGAGCACATCATAGCAAGCAGTTGAGCGGCCTTAGCATCTCATTAGTGTATTACGCTTTGATTAGTTGAACGGATAACAGGACGACTGAACAGTTAGCATATTAGGCTTTTATTATATAGGATAAGAGACCATCGATCTGTTAAGAGTTAGGCCTGCCTCTTCTTACCACCCCCATTACCATTTCTTATTATACTGATTCCTATTTCTTCTTATATGCCTCTGCTCATTATCTTTCTTAACTAGAATGCCTTCCCTATTTTCCTATTAATTCACTCAAAAATGCCTTTTTAATGCACCTTATGTATGCCATGCACTATTCTAATACTAGGGATATAGTAGTAAAAAATAATTCTTTGTCCTCTGATGCTAACATTCTACCTGGAAGAGACAGAATATAAACAAATAAGCAAATATGTCAGATGGCAAAAAGTACAAGGAGAAAAATAATGAAGTGAAAGGGAATAGAGGCTGCCAGGAGAGGTGGGGAGAGGATTCAAATAGGTTTTTTTCAGGAAGGCACCACTGATGTTATGTGACGGAAGGGAGCCATGTAGATATCTGGAGGAAAGTGTTCCAGGAACATGAGACTTCCAAGTATGAAGGCCCTGAAGCAGCTATGTGACAGGCATTTTTGAAGATTAGAAAGAACAATCTGGGTGCAGCAGAATCGGAAGGGGATATTAACCGAGCATGAGATAGAGAGGTGAGGGTGGGGCAGGGAAGAGCAGATCATGTTGGTCTTGTAGGCCATTATAAGAATCAGGATGCAGTCCTGACTGAGTTAGCAGAGAAGTGTCACGATATGAGACCTAAAGTACAGCATAACACCTATAGTTAACTAGAGGCCTGGTGCACGAATTTGTGCATGGGTAGGGTCCTTCAGGGTAGCTTGTGGGCCCTGCGTGTGGTGCCCATTCTGATGCGGGGCACGGGGGGTTGGGGGGGGACCTGGGACGCAATTGGCCCTCTGGGCAGGCAGTGGGATGCCCTTGCCAGCCAGGGATCTGGATCTGTACTGCTGACATCCGCACCGGTTGTCAGGAACCACCTAGTGGCCGCTTTTATAACGTTTCTTCCTTGCGAAGCGTCTAGGGAGGAGAAGCAGCCATGGTGCCCGAGGCCGACTTCCAGGAGGCCGGCAGTGCTGTTGGGATCGTGCTGGAGGTGCCAGTCCATCGGTGACTGGCCCATTCTCTGGAGATTGGACCTGCAGGACTACTGAGGGAGTGAGTGGCTGCTGCTGGGCTGGTGGGCCTCCAGAATGGGTTGGTCAGCTGAGTGGTGCTCCCTACATTGAGCGTCTGCCCCCTGGTGGTCAGTGTGCATCATAGCGACCGGTCGACTGGTCAACCAGTCATTTGGTCGTTTGGTTGCTTATATTTATATAGATAATATTGTACAATATACTGTAACTGAGACCCAGGTTCAGCTACCTGCCAAAAGAAAAGCCAAACGTTGGAAGGAAAGTGGTTTATTCAAGTGCAGGCAACTTGAGAAGATAGGGGACTCTTGTCCTAAAGCCCATCTCAACATCTCAGTCCAAGCAGAGGTTTTTATAAGGAGGGAGAGGGAAACAGAACAAAGACATAAGGGGAGGAGGTTGAAAAGTTCTCTACATGCAGACCAACACAGTCCATTCCAATAAGGATCTTGAAACTGGTCAAGCAATGGTCTGGTGTGTGGCATCCTGGTTTTTGTCACCTGGTTTACAGTTGAAGGTCAGCAAATTTCCCAGAACTGGGACGACTGAAGGCCAGAGTCTGTATCTTTTGAAGTTAGTTCCTAGAATTCCTATACAAACATGTTGTTTATCTATAAGCTACGTATTAATCAGTCAACATTTACAGAAACAATGTCAAAAGAATGGTGGGATGGGTTAAAATTCCCCATTGTTATAATACTTGAAAGTTGCTATGAGAGTCAATGTTAAATGTTCTAACAACAACAACAAAATGGTAACTATGTGAGGTGAAGGATGTGTTAACTAACCTTATTGTGGCCAACATTTCAAAATATATACTACTCATTTCTTAAGAATTTAGTATAAGCCATCTATAAAATGCCAGCTGTGTGTAAGACACTGTTTGTAATAGACAGAAGTAAGGTAAAAATGTGAAATTGGTTAGTATAGTCATATGCATTTTAGTGCCTTTGGGAAAAGATTTTAGTAAGAATAGAAGTTTAAGTTATAAGCTATTATCTGCATTGAAGGTTTCTGTGGACAGAGGAGTGAGCACGTCAAGAGTGGTTAAAAGGAGCCTGGCTGGCGTGGCTTAGTAGTTTAACATCAACCTATGAACCAGAAGGTCACGGTTTGATTCTTGATCAGGGCACATGCCCGGGTTGCGGGCTCAATCCCCAGTGTGGGTGATGCAGGAGGCAGCCAATCAGTGATTCTCTCTCATCAATGATGTTTCTCCCTCCCTCTCCCTCTCTCTCTCCTTTCATCTCTGAAATCAATAAAAATATATTTTTAAAAAAAAGAACGAAAAAAAAAAGAACGAGAAAATGTGCTTTAAAAAAAAAAATCAGGAAAAGGATTAGGCCCTGGCCAGAGTGGCTCAGTTGGTTGGAGCATTGCCTCATGCACCCAAGGGTCGCGGGTTCATTTCCCAGTCAGGGCACATACTCAGGTTGTGGGCTCAATCCCCAGTCCAGGTGCATACAGGAGGCAACTGATCAATGTTTTTCTCTCACATTGATGTTTCTCTCTCTTTTTCTCCCTCTCCCTTCTTCTCTCTCTAAAATCAATAAAACGTGTCTTTGCGTGAGGATTTTTTAAAAAAAGAATGGGATTAGGAGCCCTGCCTGAGTAGCTCAATTGGTTAGAGCATCATCCCCAATACCCAAGGTTGTGGGTTTGATCCCCAGTCAAGGCACATACAAGGAACCAATGAATCCATAAATAAGTGGAACAACAAACCAATGTTCCTCTCTCTCTAAAAATCAATAAATTAAAAAAAAATTTTTAAAGAATAGCATTAGGAGAGAAAGAAGTAGTTAGGAAAGGAATATAAATATGTAACAAGAAGATATTTTTGTTATTATTCTAAAGTTCTGAATAAAGCCAGATAAATATAACTAAAACCTGGCTTGAGCAGAAACAGGCCTGCAAATAAAATGTGTGCTTCCTAGTAATCAGTCTAAATGAGAAAGCACTTCTCGTTTTTTATTTCTCTATCTTATTTCCTGAGTTTCCTGGGTTTACACTCTTTTTAGCATCTCTGCTAAGGCAATTGAAAAGCTATGTGATTAACTATTTCTTTCACCAAATTGGACCATTTACTCCTGAAGGCAAGTATTTTAATGGAGTCCACAAAGAACTATGCCAGTCAAAAATATATTTTGAAGAATGAAGTATTTTAAAAATTGGTATGATGACATTTCTTTCTCCTTCTTTACTCATCCATGGTGAGTATGACTATCAAACTAAAAATTACTTTAAAAGATACTAGTTATATCTACAATAGTTCCTGACTACATATGTCAAAATGTATTTTCTCTAGTGATTTTTAGGTATTTGTTTAAAATCTTATAAAAGTCTATTAAAAATTCTCACAATACTTTTCACTTCCAATAACATGAAACCCATTATGAAAATATTCAAACTCTAAATGTTCATGTTTGTATTTATAAACAAGATTAATTTTTTCAAGAAGCTTTATACTTTTTCAACTGCAAGAACTCCAACATATACCAGAGCTTCGTTCTAAGTACAAGACTTTTGCCAAAAGCAAAAGTATGCAATACATTATTTTAATAATGAAAATCTCAAATATTAGAAACCAAGCTCTGAATGTGGAAAAAATAAATCATTTAGGTGAAAGGGTAACAAACATTCAATTGAAGGATAATGCAGCCCTGAGGGGGAATATGCATATGAATAAAGTTTATGAAATTGGTTCAATGCCTCTGCAAAGAAAAAATAATTAGTTTATTTTAAAGCTGCCTATAAAATGTTTTCAATATTGCAATATGAATTATTTATAGAAAAATGCACATCTATGAGAGAAGGAGAAAGGAGGAGGTAGAGGAAGGTATGGGGGGGGGTAAATAGTGATGGATGGAGACTTGACTTGGGATGGTGAACACACAATACAGTGTACAGATGATGTGTTGTAGAATTGTGCACCTGTGTAATTTTGTTAATCAGTGTCGCCCCAATAAACTCAATTAAAAAGAAAAAGAAAAATGTATATCTAACTTTAAAGCTATAATTTGATTGAAGATCTTGAATGCGGTGAGAACAACTAGAAATAAGAATATATTGTTTTGTGTATGTAATATTTGGAAGATTCCTTTTTATTTACATGCTTTTCAAAAAAGTTAAGATTTATTATCAATCTGAATCAGTAACATTTCATTCTACATTTTTTTTTAATTTAAGAAATTAAATTTACAGTTGGATATCAATTTAATTTTCAAATTTTATACAGAATGCTCTTTAAAGTTAACAAATATATTACTTTGAAATCATAACTGCTAATGAAAAGACTGAGTGAACATGTCTAAGCTTAAATAATTTTTTAAATATATTTTTAATGTGTTTAACGTTGGTGCAGGGTCTCATAAGGAAAAAGACTTGGATTTGGGATGTTACTATAATGGTAAATACTAAAAAGCATTCAAATGGATTCACAGGCTGCCTGTGTTTAGAATATTCCTTTCAACCAGTTTTCTGATTAGTACTTAATGTAGCACAGACTCCACTGGGAGCCACATAGAGCTTGGAGGCTGTAAGTATGCCTGTAGTTTTATAAAATTTTCTTGAGAGAATTATGATAGAAATACCTGATCCCATTCTTCTAATAAAATATGGAAAATGAATGTTTTTTATCTCCAATTTCAGCCAATTAGCTATAAAGAAAAATAAAGGAAAATCACTATATTTTAAAAAGTCTCCTTTGAACACATCATAATTTTAAAGCTAAAACGAGGCAGCCACAGGGAATGTGCACACTCACTTGTCCTGGTTGAGCAGCAGAAGCACTGGGCACCATTTACTGAGTGGCGGCTTCTCTGCTGTCTCGTTCTCAGCCAATGGTAAGCAATAATCTGATTGGCCTCTAGGTTAAAACTTGGGGTTTCCTAAATTAGTTTTATTTGGTTGTACAAGAAACCTAAATGTAATGATAATAAATAACTTTAAAGAGTATTACCTAAATTTAATCTACCTCGAATTTCTGAAATTAATATTCACAATTATCAATTTATGAACACTAGAGGGCAGTAAAACACTAGAAGGTATATTTAAATTACATAACTAAAAGTGGCAAAGGCAAGCCAGCACTTTTTTTTTTTTTTTTAGTCGAAATCCTAACAATTTAATGAATTTATTCCTTTTTAGGTTGCTGATGCACAAAGTATTCTTTGGCGTGTCATTTTAGGTATAACTTACTTTGCAAAGTCCAAATAAGAAATGTGTCCATGATAAAATCCGGGTTTCATCTCTTTCCAGGAAGTGATATTCTTCACAAAGCGTACCTAAAACAGGAGGACACACTCATTACTTACGTGTAATTTAAAGAAAATGAAATTCAGTGATAGCAAACTACTTTCCATGTAGGCATTTAAAACCAATCACAATTGTAGTAGGACAATTTCAGAGCTTAAAACACACCTTTCTAACTAAGAAAAGTATAGTGTGATCTGCAACTACTAATTCATCACCAAGAGAGCTATCACCACAGTCAGAAAAGAGGGAAAGACCCGAAAAATGCATTACTCAATGCAGTCATTCACAATGCTGTACAGTGCAGACATTCACATGGAGTGAGGGAAGGTGGTACAAACACACATTGTGAGAATAAACAAATCATCTTTTCTGTCAAAGAACAGTTCACACAGATGCCATTTTGGCTCATGTGACTTGGCAGCCACCATGTTGGCCACATGACTTGCAGCTCCCCTGGGGGCCGCCATCTTGAAATGGCAAAGGCCAACCCCTCCCTTTGAATTAGCTAATCATGAAAGACTGTGGGCCTGAGCTCCAATCAAGAGTGAGGAACAGGTCATGGGCATCAGGATTAAAAAGCCAAGCAGACCGCCTGCTCAGTGTGCGAGTGCTTCCAGACCATGTGCGTGCGCACCCTACTGCAGGAGTAAAGACATTTGCCTTGCTGCCTTGCTCCTGAGTATGTTTTGTGATCTACCAAGACCCCTGAATTTGGGGGCTCGCCTTATTTCTTACAACATGATGAAGCAGGCAGCACTGTAATATAGGAAAATTCTAGGCAAATCTGTTTTCTCTTAGAGACCTGTTATTCCTAAAAATTCATTTTTATTAACTCAATAAATTAAAAAATTGCTAAATCAAAATGATTAAAGAAAACATGGTAATTATCAGAAGACTTTAAAGAGTTAAGAGCAGATATCATAAGTTTGTTGATAAAAAAGATATCATAAGTTTGTTGATGAAAAATACTTGATGCATATGTATTTTTTTCATTTCATCAACATTCAACTAAGGCAATACGTTAAAGTCTCATTAATAAAACTGTGGCTGACTTACAATTTGCAATAATTCTAAAGATGCTGAGCTGAGATTTCCCTTCCCTCTATAGGAAAGAAAAAAGTGCTAAACAAACAAATGATGTCAATAAGGTTAAAGCGGCTCTTCAGAATGATCTGGAGAATAGTCTGAGTATTTACATACTACTGAAAGTCTATACTATTCTAACCTCTTCTTCCATAGTGACCTCCAAGGTCATAACCAACTACATAACCCTCTTTGAAGAAGAGTATTTTCAATTTTTCTTTTCAAAGTATTTAGCCACTTCTCCTTTTAGCCATCTACACTAATAAAAGAGAAACATTGCAAATTGACCGTACCTCCGCTACACACACAAGCCAATCAGGAGCGAGTATGCAAATTAACCCAACCAAGATGGCTGCGGCCACGGAGCGAGCAGGAGGCTTGGGTTTCCCCGGCAATGGAGGAAGCCAAGCTTCCCGCCCCCTCTGGCTGGCCCTGGCCTCCACTCAAGGCTACAAAGTTTCAATTATAGAAGATAAATAAATCCCAACAAAAATGACGGCGGCCACAGAGCTGGAGAGAGCAGGAGGCTTGGGTTGCCCCTGGTGATGAAGGAAGCCAAGCTTCCTGCCCGCCCTGGCTCTGCTCAAGGCTACAAAGTTTCAATTATAGAAGATAAATAAATCCCAGATACCAGGGCCTCCACTTGGGTCACCAGGGGGGCGTGGCCAGCCTGCAAACCACCACAGGCCCCTCGCCCAGGCCATCCCATTCCCCAAGGTAACCCCCACCCTGACCTGGGACAGCCTTCAAGGCAAACCAGGTGGCCCCCACCCATGCACCAGGCCTCTATCCCATCTAATAAAAGAATAATATGCAAATTGACCATCACTCCAACACACAAGATGGCTGCCCCCATGTGGACACAAGATGGCCAGCAGGGGAGGATAGTTGGGAGGTACCAGGCCTAAAAGGGAGGGCAGTTGGGGGCGATCAAGCCTGCAGGGGAGGGCAGTTAGGGGTGACCAGGCTGGCAGAGGAGGGAAGTTGGGGGCGATTGGGCCTTCAGGGAAGGGCAGTTGCGGGGGACCCCGGCCTGCAGGGAAGAGCAGTTGTGGGGGGGGGGGGGACCAGGCCTGCAGGGGAGGGCAGTTAGGGGCAATCAGGCTGGCAGGGGAGTGGTTAGGGGGTGATCAGGCTGGCAGGCAGAAGCAGTTAGAAGCAATAAGGAAGGCAGGCAGGCGAGCAGTTGGGAGCCAGCAGTCCTGGATTGTGAGAGGGATGTCCGACTGCCCGTTTAGGTGGGATCGGGCCTAAACGGGCAGTCAGATATCCCTCAAGGGGTCCAGATTGGAGAGGGTACAGGCTGGGCTGAGGGACACCCCCCCGCCATGCACGAATTTTGTGCACCAGGCCTCTAGTCCTATATAATAAAAGCCTAATATGCTAAGTGTCCAGTCATCCGGTCAGGCGTTCAACCAATGAAAGCATAATATGCTAATGATATGCTAAGGCCACTCAACCGCTCACTATGATGTGCACTGACCATCAGGGGGCAGACAGTCGACTGGTCAACCAGTCGCTATGATGTGCACTTACCACCAGGGGGCAGATGCTCCAACCGGTAGGTTAGCTTGCTGCTGGGGTCCAGCCGATCGGGACCGAGTGAGACAGGCCAGACATGCCCTGGAGCCCTCCTGCGGTCCCTCCCAGCTGGCCAACCTCCTGCATCCCTCCCTGGCTCTGGTCGTGCACCGGCAGGGTCCCTTGGACTGGCCTGCAACCTCTTGCAATCCGGGACCCCTCCGGGTATGTTGAAGAGCTGGTTTTGACCTGACGGTGGACCAACCAGTTGCTATGACATGCACTGACCACCAGAGGGCAGACACTCAACGCAGGAGCTGCCCCCTGGTGGTCAGTATGCTCTCACAGCTCAGCCAGAAGCTGGGCTCACGGCAGGCAAGTGCAGCGGCGGTGGTGGGAGCCTCTCCCACCTACGCGGCAGCGCTAGGATGTCCAACTGCTGTCAGTAGGACAACCCCCGAGGGCTCCCAGACTGTGAGAGGGTGCAGACTGGGCTGAGGGACCCCCCCGCCCTGTGCAAGAATTTCGTGCACTGGGCCTCTAGTGTTAAATATTTGTCGTATTTCTCCTGAATTTTCCCTGTCTCTCCTCTCTTCACCTTTAATCAGTCCAGTTTGTTCCTGCTCCATCACTTTCTGCCTTCTCACCTCTCCTACACCACTTACCTTGTCTTTCAGTATTTCTTCTGTTTTTTGTTTTTTTCTCTACAGTGCAGCATTTTGCCCAAGACCTTGTGATAAAGCTCTGGAGCGCAGAGGAGTGAAGGGAAAGGGAGAGTAGGTGAGCAAGCTTCTACTTGGTTTTTAATGGATTCTTATTGTACTTGGCACTAATGAAGGTAAAGTGATAGACAAAAAGGAGCAAAACTAAAAGTATCAAATGAAGTTAAGGAGACTAAAGTCACTGACAACTGGCTTGGGGAGAAAAAACAGTCACCACAGTGACTTTATTCAAAGAGAATTTCCATACTCCGATTGAAATAGGCTATCAAGAAGGATGTTTCAGCAGTAGTAGTTAGATATAATAGATGAAAAGAAATGTTTTCATGCCTAGCCTGGAGCAGTTCCTGAACTGTGATTTTTGTTTGTTTAAAGTATTACATATGTCTCTTTTTTTCCCAATTGACACCCCCCGGCCACTCCCATCCCCAAGGGCAAGCCCCCAGCACTCCAGTGTCTGTGTCCATTGGTTATGCTAATATGCATGCATACAAGTCCTTTGATGATCTCTAACCGCCCTCCCCCTGCCCCTCTGCCATTTGTCTCTGGATCTATTTTTGTTCATTAGTTTATGTTGATGATTATATCCCACATATAAGTGAGAACATGTGGTATTTATCTTTCTCCAACTGGCTTATTTCCCTTAGCATAATGTTCTCCAGTTCCATCCATGCTGCTGCAAATGGTAAACATTCCTTCTTTTTTATAGCAGCATAGTATTCCATTGTGTAGATATACCAAAGTTTTCTAATCCACTCATCTGCTGATGGGCACTTAGGCTGTTTCCAAATCTTAGCTATGGTAAATTGTGCTACTATGAACGTAGGGGTATATCCTTTCTGATTGGTGTTTCTGGTTTCTTGGGATATATTCCTAGAAGTGGGATTACTGGGTCAAATGGGAGTTTCATTTTTAATTTTTTTAGGAAACTCCATACTGTTTTCCACAGTGGCTGCACCAGTCTGCATTCCCACCAGCAGTGCACGAGGGTTACTTTTTCTCCAGATCCCCGCCAGCACTTGTCGTTTGTTGATTTGTTGATGATAGCCACCAAACTGTGATTTTTGTCAGATTTTATAACTGAAGCAGAGTCAGGCTAGCAAGTAATCAGAGAAGACCTTCAGGGAAAACACAAGCAACGTGGGGAGCAGTGCAGTGATTTATTTGCTAGTTGAATCAGACCTGAACCAGTGCTGCAGGAAAAAGCTGAGAAAGCACCATCTTGCTAACAGTGTATCTAGACCTATTCTTAATAAGATTAATCTCAACATTATGATTATCTGTGATCACAAAAGAACTTGTTTTCACTATCTAAAAGTAAAAATGCCATTCTGAACATCCTGGCCAAATTTCAACTTTTTAATAACTACCTATTTAATGAATACTATTAACTTGGGTAATTACTATATACTGAACTCCTACTCATTTATATATACTTAAAGATTCATTGTACAGCGTGGGTAGTTTTATGAGACTAAACTAGAGAAGTTTTATATACAAAGAGGAAAACTGAGTAATTGTTGGATAAAAATATAAGAAAGGTCAGCAACAACTGCATACAGTATCTTCACTAAAATTCAAAACTGTTATTCAACCCTTTTTTTGTGGGAAGGTGGTAATGGGCCGGGGTGTTCTAAATCACCTGAATTAAGGTTAGATTATATTATTACCCTCAATCAAAGAGGCTCGCTCTGCAGTAATTATCATGGTATCATGCTCAGCTAAGAATGACTTTCAGAATTATAGCTGGTTTATTTGTTCATTTAACAAAGAAAGTTATGCAATGTCTACTAGGCCTCAGGCACTATTCTTAAGCATGGAGATATACGGTAGTGCTGAATAAGACAGACAAGTTCCTTATATTATAACAGAGGAAAAGACAGACAATAAACAAATAAATCAGCAAATAATAGGAAAAATACAGAAAGATTTGATGGTACACAATAACTTAGAAGAGGCATTTTATATATATAAAGTAGACATGTTATATGTATGGTGACTAAGTAGGGTTTTACTAAGAGAATGCCATTTAAGCTGAAACCTTAAATGGATAACATGAGACAAATCATGAGAAGTCAGCAGTCATTCTAAGAAGAAATGGTAAGTGCAGAGGCCTTTAAATGAAAATGGCCTGGCACATTCAATGAACCAAAAAGCCAGTGTGGCTGGTAAATAAGAGGTGAGAGCAGAGGAGAAGGACTTGGCCAAAAAAGGGCTCATTGGTTTAGGTAAGGAATTTGGATCTTGTTGGGGAGGTAGAAATCCTATATAATAAAAGGCTAATATGCAAATTGTCCCCTCGGAAGTTTGACCAGGACACTGGGAGTTCGATCGCTAGCTATGACGTGTGCTGACCACCAGGGGGCGGCATGGAACATGGCGGGTGACCAGTGGTGGTGGTGGGGTGCTGAGGGAGCGAAGGACGGAGTAGGCGGGGAGGCCAGGAGGTGTGGAACCCGATTGCCGGCCAGGCCTACGGACCCTACCCATGCACGAATTTCGTGCACTGGGCCTCTAGTATGAATATAAGTACCTCACCTGAGAAGATTATAATACACATGTTCCCATAACCCCACTGAGGATCATGTTCTAGATCTTTGCTATTCCAACTGTGGTTCAAGGCCCAGAAGCATCTGTTTTGACATCAGCGGAAGCTGTTGGGGAAGGTCATCAAAAAGACATGACTGCTGGTTTGGCCCACAAGCTGGGCAGGGGCAACTGGAAGCTCCCACTCCCTCTCCTGTGCTTAGAGTGCATGCTCTGCTTGCCTTCCCTGTGTTAGAAGCTGCCCAAGGACACAGCCTTGAGACAGAATGTGGTGATGAGACTATCTGGGCTGTACATGACTAAACCCAGTTAAGGCCTTCGGTCTCTCCCTGCCCTCCACGTATGGAGGCTGGTTTCAGATTACCTTCTAAGGAGGTTTCAATGCAACAGAAGCTTTTTAGAAACTCAGAATATCAGGCTGCATCTTAGTCCTTCTGAATCAGAATCTGCATTTTAATCGGTGATTAGATATACATTAAAGATTGAGAAGCACTCATCTAAAGTGCTGTGCTGAAAAAGCATTATGTACAACTAATATCAAGCCATAAGATCCAATGCAAATGAACAGAAGTTGGCTAAATGGTGAATTAAAAGAACAAAAAATTACTATGTTGTCCTACACAGAATGCAAATTCTACATATTTTCAATGTCTTACAGAAAGGGGTAAAATACAGTCACAGACCTAAATATATGAGAACAGAAAATAATTAAGAAATATCATAAAAGACAGGTACCACTTACAATTTGACATTGTTATTTTAAAGACAATATGTTCTTTAAATAATATGTAGAGGTATTTTCATGATAGCAGAGTAAACAATTAGAACAACTGATTGAGTCCTTGTCTCCTGCCAATTCCTGTCTATTAACTGAGTAAAGCCCATCTCAAAAACATACCTCTCTTGACTGAGTCTGCCTTATTCTTTTTTTAAAAATATATTTTATTGATTTTTTACAGAGAGGAAGAGAGAGGGATAGAGAGTTGATGAGAGAGAAACATCGATCAGCTGCCTCTTGCACACCCCCTACTGGGGATGTGCCCGCAACCAAGGTACATGCCCTTGACCGGAATCGAACCCGGGACCTTTGAGTCCACAGGCCGATGCTCTATCCACTGAGCCAAACCGGTTTCAGCTATTCTTTTTACTTAGTATTCTCATGCCTTATGTTTTCAAATGTTTATCTTTTAGTCTCCTCATTCTTACTTTCTCTTATTTTACCCCAACTTCTTAATTTTAAAAAATTCCTTATCTACAGAAAAGTTGAAAGAACCTATATATAGTTAGATATAGATATAGATATAGATATAGATGTAGATGTAGATATAGATATACAGATACACACATACACAAACACACAAATTTTCCTGAACTGTCTGAAAGCAAATGGCAAGTACCTTTGATCAAGGATCCAATCACAGATCACACATTACTTTTGGTTTTCATGTCTCCTTAGTCTCCTCTAGTGTAGAGAAGATTATCCCATCCCACCCCCAACAACCCTGACTTTTTTGGTTGTCACAACACTGACATTTTTAGAAGAGTTCAGAACAGTTGTTCTAGAGAATATTCTACAACACAGAACTGTTACCTCAAGATAAGATACAGGTTAAACATTTGGGTGAGACATATTTTTGGTTAAACCTTTTGGTGAGAACACCATATATTGATGTTTTCTTTGAACAGTCCTCATATTTTCTGTGTCTATGTTTTACATTCTCAAGTAAATCCTATATAATAAAGAGGTAATATGCAAATTGATCATCATTCCAACACACAAGATGGCCACCCCCATGTGGACACAAGATGGCCACCACAAGATGGCCAGCAGGGGAGGGCAGTTGGGAGGGACAAGGCCTGTAGGGGAGGGAAGTTGGGGGCAACCAGGCCTGCAGGGGAGGGCAGTTGGGAGCGACCAGGCCTGCAGGGGAGGGCAGTTGGGAGGGGACCAGGCCTGCAGGGGAGGGCAGTTGGAGGGGACCAGGCCTGCAGGGGAGGGCAGTTGGGGGTGACCAAGCCTGCAGGGGAGGGCAAGTTAGGAGTGACCAGGCCAGGAGGGGAGGGCAGTTAGGAGAAATTGGGCCTAAACGGGCAGTTGGACATCCCTCGAGGGGTCCCAGATTGGACAGGGTGCAGGCTGGGCTGAGACACCCCCCCAGTGCACGAATTTCATGCACCAGGCCTCTAGTTATAAATAAGTTCCCTGAAAGATATGCCCTTGCTTTTTATTACAAGCCTTAGCATAATCTCTGCATATGTTCCATAGTCAATGAATGAAAACTTAAAAGGAGAGTTAACAACTGATTCACACATTTAATAATTTTATACTAGACTAAAAATATTTGGGCTTTGCCTCTAAAATTTTTGAGAGAAATAATTACACATGTAAGCAGTTTAGCACAATACCTAGTACATTATGTACAAAATAAATCTAGGAAAGAGCTAGGGCTAACTGCAGGCATTAAGCAGACTGAACTGCTGAGTTTAGAAGGGGATGGAATAAAGAGAGTGGTCACCTATATTTATGAGTAAACTGGGCTTTAAATGAAAGATTGAAACAATGGCATATTTAATAAAAATCTAATCTTTTAAGTCTCACTTCAGTCAAATATTGATTAGAAACTATTTCTCAGAGAAGAAAGAAGAGAATTTAATTCCTATTTGAATAATAAAGCAGTTGAGGACAGTACACAAGAACAAAAATATGGCATGAAAATCAAATTATGTTATGCAAAATAGGATTCAGAGAATACTTAAAAAATATTTTCAGAGTGTCTAGTATAATTTAGAAGTTTACATTTAAATAAAGTTTACTAGATGGAATGTGAAATAAAAATGCTACTTAATAGGTCATGCTCAGGAGAAGGAAGCAATAATTGTAACTTGTTTGAACAACTGCTTCTATACAGAGCCAGAGACCAGTAAGTAATTTAGATATGGTGCATTAGAGAACATTTGGTGTATATGCCATTCCTAATTAAGAGCAGGTTCTCAGCTACCAGCTGCCATTTTGAAGTATGCGGCTAATGATTAAGACTATTCCTCTACTCTCCCCACACAAACATATTTTAAGAGTTGGTCATTATGTAATCCAATTGCTTTTAAGATAGTGTTTATGCTTCTCTTCTGCTGGGTGTTTTTTCTTTTTTTTCTTCTCTATCACTAACAAGCTATTGAAAGGAAAACAGAAATTTTATCTCAATCAAATGCAACCGGGAAAATGTATCACTACATGATGCCTATAAATGTCATATGTGGTAAGCTTCTGTAGATTTATATTTCCTGAAAAAATGGTAGATGCATTGTCAGACATCTCATAGCTGCCAGAGAACTCTGTAATGCTGGACACAAAACAATTCTAAAAATTGAACAAGCAAGCTAACTTTATCTTCCTAAAAAATACTACTAAATAAATCTAAAATTATATGAGCATTAAGAAATGTTCCTTTTAAACAAAGATACATTCAGAAAAGCAATCATGCAAATAGATTTAAAATATACCACATGCTGTATAAAAACTGATTATTTAGTATACTTGCCTTTAGATATACAATATCACATAATGAATAGTTTTTATGACCCACTTAACTAAATAAGCTCATGTTCCTTCCAATTTATAGAGGAGTTATTTGGTTTGGCTGACAGATGTAGATTTTTGATTCTATGAAAAAGAGTAATTGAGGATGCTGCAGAGAGACAAGAATTACATGGACAAATGATATTCCATATACTATCGACTTTTACAAACAGCTCTCTAGCAAGAAAGCAAACATTAACCTTGAGTGTCAATGTTATTCTCTTGCGTCAGAGTAAGGATTATAGAAATGCTAAATAATGGGATAACAAAGTCAATTCTGCAACTAATAAAACAAGTTCAGATATTTTCAAATAGAAACATTCTAACTATGTGTCACAAATACCTTTCTAATAAGGCTACTCCAATATGGTGTTTAATCCTAGATAGTATTTAAATATTATATTTTCTTCACATGGAACCCAATACCCATTTTCTTTAATACTTGTAGGAAGAACTTTTATCTATATATATAAAAGCCTAAGCAACCTAACGACCGAACGACCAGTCGACTGGTTGCTATGACGCGCACTGACCACTAGGGGTGCAGGCGCTCAACGCAGAAGCTGCCCCCTGGTGGTCAGTGTGCTCCCACAGCCAACCTCCCACGGCTGGCCAACCTCCCGCAGCCTTCCCCATGGCTGGCCAGCCCTCTTAATCGGCCCTGATCACTGGCCAGGCCGAGGGACCCCACCCGTGCACAAATTCATGCACCGGGCCTCTAGTTTATTTATTTATAATTAGAATTAGAACTCCAGGGGTGGAGAAAATATGTGCTATTACTGATAAAGAGATGAATAAATCTCATGAGATAATTTCCTCCACTTTTCTTAAAACTATTCCAAAAAATTATCTATCCATCTGTTTATCTAAAGTTTCCTGACAACTTAAAAGGCAAGATTGTGTTAAAATAGAAGCCACAATCCCTGTTTTGCAGACATTTATAACTAATCCTATATAATAAAAGCCTAATATGCTAAGTGTCCGGTAGTCCAGTCATCTGTTCAACCAATCAAAGCATAATATGCTAATGATATGCTAAGGCTACTCAACCACTCGCTGTGACATTCACTGACCACCAGGGGGCAGATGCTCTGACAGGTAGGTTAGCTTGCTGCTGGGGTCTGGCCAATCGGGACTGAGTTAGTCGGGCCAGACATGCCCTGGAGCCCTCCTGCAGTCCCGACCTGGCTGGCCAACTTCCCGCGTCCCTCCCCAGCCCCAATTGTGCACCAGTGGGGTCCCTTGGCCTGGCCTGCACCCTCTCACAATCCGGGCTGAGGGATCCACCCCCCACCTAATGCACAAATTTCGTGCACCGGGCCTCTAGTATTTACATAAATTACTAGTAAAGATAATATGAAATTCACAAAATTGAGCAATACAGAATACAGGTTTTCATCAAATAAAGATTTCCGTATCATAAGTTGAAAAAAATACAATGTTTTTTATTGCACAATATCTTGCTAACAATAATGTATATTTTAAAAAGAATACCATATTGAAGAGCATCAATTTTATCTTAGAAAATTCAAGTTATTAATTCATTTATTTCACATATATCTGAATACATACTACATGCAAGGAAATGTGAAGAAAGTACAATTACAAAAGAATGTGGTTGATCCCTTCCCCCAACAGATTACAATTCATTGCGATCAGCACACATATCCCTTAAAATGCTTTGTCCCTTGAGATACAACATGCATTCCTTAAGTTGTGCTTACCTGATCTTGTAGTGACATCACTGGATTATTTTTGGTAGTGTTGATATGAAGAACATGGTATTTATTCTTTGCACACAGGTCATAGGCAATATTGGTAAAAGAGGTGCTTGCGGTTTTGGGAACTCTGTTATAAATGATCACCATGTCGTCTTCCTCATCTAAAGCTGCATCTTGCCGAGGGCCATCCATTGTATGACGTTGCTCAATTTCTCGGACTTCATGTCTTGCAATAGCCCTTTCTGCAAAGAAAAACAGAGAGGAATTCAGTTTTTAAAGAGACTATAAGGAAGTTATAAAACACTGAAAATAATTTCCTACACCTGGAATATAATGTTCTTTTCCAAGAATTGGGTAAGAGCAGATGAAGAAATGTTTTGAGGGCCAAACATCAGAACTACCTTTGAAGGATGATACATCCTATATAATAAAAGCCTAATATGCTAAGTGTCTGGTCGTTTGGTTAGCAGTCCAACCAATCAAAGCGTAATATGTTAATGATATGCTGAGGACGCTCAACTGCTCACTATGACGTGCACTGACCACCAGGGGGCAGACAGTCGACCGGTCGAACGTCGCTATGACATGCACTGACCACCACGGGACAGACACTGACTGGTAGGTTAGCTTGCTGCTGCGGTCCGGCTGATTCAGACTGAGAAAGACGGGCCAGACACGCCCTGGAGCCCTCCTATGGTCCCTCCCCAGCTGGCCAACCTCCCACGTCCCTCTCCAGCCCCGATCGTGCACAGATGGGGTCCCTCGGCCTGGCCTGCACCCTCTTGCAATCCAGGACCCATCAGGGGATATCGGAGAGCCAGTTTCAGCCCAATCCCACAGGCCAAGCTGAGGGACCCCACAGGTGCACAAATTCGTGCACCGGGCCTCTAGTATACATATAAAACAGAACTAAAGAATACCACAGACCAGAGAGTTCTTCAGTGTAGTTCAAAAGTCACTTTATAGTCTAACTAGAGGCCCGGTGCATGACATTCATGCACTGGGCGAGGAGGGGGAGGGGTTCCTCAGCCAAGCCTGTGCCCTTTCACAGTCTGGGACCCCTCAGGGAATGTCTGCCAAGGGGTCCTTAGCACTGCCGTAGAGGTGGGAGAGGCTCCCGCCACCACCACTGTGCTTGCCAGCTGTGAGCCCGGCTTCTGGCTGAGTGACGCCCCCCTGTGGGAGCACACTGACCACCAGGGATCAGCTTTTGCATTGAGCATCTGCCCCCTGGTGGTCAGTGTGCATTAGAGCGACTGGTCGTTTAGCTGTTCAGTTGATTTGCATATTAGCCTTTTATTATATAGGATAGAATTCCCATAGTTTGCCCTAATTCTCAAACACACAAAGACAGATTATATGGAACACTGATTTTCTTAGTAAAAAATGCACTTAAAAAATACATCACTTAAAATGTAAGCAAAGATTTTGAAATTTACTATTTGGGATTTAGTTATTCCCTGGTTTATCAAAACGTATCAGGGCAGTGATTACTGTGCTGTGTCAGCACGGCCATGGGTGAACCTGGGGTGGGGGAGGGTTAGAAAAGATAGACAAGAGAATAAAGCTGAGGCTAGGTGACACGCTGCCCTCTGATTAGAGAGTGTCACAGCCTGCAAGCTGAGTCTTTATTTTATAGCCAGATTTCCACAAGGCAAAGAGCATGGTCAAGATGTTTACAATGCTCTCGTGGGTTTCGAATCTTACTCAATTACATGCACCTGAACTCTATCAAGTCCACATCACTCAGCCTCCTGGGACCACAGGTTCGGACCATAAGGTCAAGCTTACAACTTATAGCCTTTGGCTATAATTGTGCTGGGACTTGCACGTGGCTTTGCCATGAGAGGATTGTGCCCTCTCATTAGTCCAAGGCTTGAACCTGTCCAAACGCTGTAGCCACTCTCCACATCTCCCCCCGCCCCGCTTTTTTTCTGTTTTTAAACACTTTCATTTACATCATCAAAAGCTCTAGGCAAATTATGCAGCATAACCAAAACATCAAGAACAAACTTCTGGCTATTAAAAAACAATAACAAAACAATGCCAATGCAACACAGCAATAAGAGAAACCAAACTACAGACATGTTAACATTTTCAGGGCTATTTCTACAAAATGAAAGTTTCTTTTGCTGCTGGAGTATATCTTACTCAGAGTCCTCAGATTTGGCTGCATAAGACTTTACGGAAAACTGGCAGCTCACTAACGCTAGCATAGCCAGAAACATGGTTGAGGGAGTAGCTTCCACTTCTGGCTTTTCTACCATCTGCTGGGCTTCAGTCGCTAACTTCTTCAGCTGACCCCATGTTGGCACCTTGGTCCCTTGCGTAGCCTTCGTTATCTTCTTTTGCATCACAATCATCGGGGAAACTCTCAGTCTTTTGAATGGAGGGACAAGGAGCTTCTCTGGGTCCCCGGCACCTCCTCCAGCCGCTGGTGCCGCTTCTCCTTCTCCTCAATGAGGAGGCCCCACAGCTGCCGCAGGTCAGCGAGCCTCTGCGGGATGGCCTTGGCATTCAGGCTGCTGCTGTCGGTGACGATGCTCTGGCTCCTCTCGAAGATGCCGTCGATGCGAAGATGTCGTTGATGCGAGGCTGGTGCCCATGGATTTCCTTCTGGAGGGTCTGATTTTTCTTTATAGTCCTCAGATTTGGACAGTAGCCACTGCTGCATGGAGTCCTCTCCCAGAAGCAAGCAGCCCTCGGTCCTGCAGGGCTGGAGACCTCCAACTCCAAGTTTGGTGTCCTACACAGACCCAAAATTCCAGGGAGCTATCAGGTCACACAAGAAAGAGCAAAACACCTCAAAACTCAGAGATAACCAAAGCCCAGGAACAACGTGACTGCTGCAAGAGCTTACAATCTAGGCCCACTTCTCCACAGATTATAAGTGCTCGTTTTGATTTTTAGGTAACAAGAGTGAAAGCAACACCATCACAAAACCTTTTTTTTTTTTTTTTGATGCTGCATTATAGACAAGTCCTGGCTATGTTTATTCCTGAAACCCCATGGTTCCTCTAATTCAAATCCCTGTCTACCACATAGTTTAAAAGCAATTACATTTTTTTCTACTACTCTCAATTTAATAGAAATTTCAGTTTCAAATATTTTTTAGAGTAAGAGAGCAAGAAAGAGGGAAGGAAGAAATGAAGGAAGAAAATCTCTAACAAGATTGCAAATTTCATTGCACAGAAATAGCTGCTCACACATAGTATGCACCTACTATCACCAGATCTTTGTGTAAGCTATCGCACCTTCCTTAAATTAAACACTTTTCCATTCTCTCTCTATCCCAATCCTGCCTGATGAATTCCTCAACCTTCACATTGAATTTAATCATCACTTGCAAGGAAAACATTACCTGCTCTCCCTAACTAGGTCAAATTACACACTGGCATGTATGTATGCACAGTGTAACTCATACTACGTCTTGTCCTTATTATAATTGCAACTTTACATTATATATGTATTGTTATTAGTGTCTGTCTGCCATAATGCCTATAAATTAATAAAGTGACATGAAAAAGCAATGTGCTATAATTATAGCAACAAATTCAGGCTTCCAATATTGTTGGACCACAAATCTTAAATTTTGGTTCAGAAAATAAGGTCACCACGTCACAGAGAGCACATTCAGAGCTGAGGATTCACATTTAGAAGACTTGAACTAATTTTGTATAAATTAAAGTTCCAGGTCTCTCAGCAGTGGGCTTTGCAAAACAGGAAGAAAAGCACCTATATTCTAGATGTAAATGCATATATATGTATCATTTTTCCCCCCTTGGGACACTTGGATGGAAATGTGAGGAGAAAGATGAGCTTAATGTTGAACATACTGTTGGACTGCCTGAGACATCAGGAGATGTTATGTAGGTAAGTGGACAGATAGGCTGAGAGTTGAGAATAATGGTTCAAGTAGAAGACATCTGGGAAAACCATGGGAATGAATGAAATTGCCTAATAATCTAGAATATGTAGTATGGGAAGAGATGCTAGGATAGAATCTAAGGAAATACCAACTCTTAAGGAGCAAGTAGAAAAAAAGATAATCCACAGAAAGCAGCAATAGAAAGAAAAAGAAACAGGACAGACTTCTAAGAAGCACATACCACATTTTAGAAAACATAATATTTTTCAGATTGACAGGGCTTTCCAAATGAAGCTATAAATCAAAGTAGCATATGATGCCATATGCATCTACAAAGGATTTGGAAATTGTCTCAAATTAAACTGAGCAAGTGTTTGAGAGCCTATGTACATTATTATATTAAATAATTTTTTTAAGATCTTCCAAACAACTTCAAACTGTCATCATAGCCCAAACTATTAAGGTATTGTTATGTCTACACACCCTCCTTTTTCTACTGAGAGAAATGAAACATGCTGCTGTCATTCAAGTGCTGACAGAGCTGTGAGGGCTTTCTCCAGCAGCCCAGATATGCCTTTAAAATTAAGATTTGCCTACTATCAACAATGCTAGTTTACTTTCACTAGTTTTTCTGAAATTAAGTATTTAGAAAAGCATATTTTATGTTATTTCACAAACGGGTATCCATTTGACCTATGGAAAATATAATGATTACAGAAAAACTGCAATATTAAAAGTTTCTGTAATTATTCTTCCACTTAAACATTTTGGATCCAAAATTACTTTGAAAATTAACTAATTAAAAAATATTTTAAAAAGAAGTTATTACTTAGTCTGTGGAATTTTTATTTTGTAAGGTGCTAAAACTCCACCTGAACCATGAAACTAACATGTTTTCCAAATTAATTACTGTTCTTGGTTCATTATGTGTATTAAATTACATGAACTGTATATTCAGACAATTTTTTAAAATTTCTTAAAATATGAAAAGGTACAAATATGGAGTCACTGCTTTCCTCATTTAAATTACATATATATATGAATTTTCTATTTTTCAAGTATTTTTACTGCTTAAACAAACAAAATAATTACTACTACAGTGTAATGCCTAAAACAACATAAAAGATTAAAATAGTTTGGAAAATTAAGAGAATTTTTGCTAGAGATATGTTTATAAAAGCAAATCTCAGCTGGTTGAACAATAACAGGAACTACTGTTAATGCTAAACTACTCTTTTCTTTTGTGACAATACTTAAAACTACTAAGATTGCTTGTAATATAGACATATTCTTTACTTACTAAGTACTTGATAGTTCCAATGTTTTCCCCCAAAGATGTTCTGCATCTACTTAATACAGCTTCTTCTGAGACTGTCTTAAATCAATGGGGAAGCTTTATTACAGCACGTTTGTAGTGCACTTTGAGAAAGCAGGCAGTATATTTAAAACAGTTAAGATGCATTTTGTAGTGGTAATGTTTTATCATGTTTGATTTATGAATTATAAAGACTTCTATATAACCTATTTCAGAATCACCACAGAGTATATAGTGTACAAACAACATGAGGCGCAGTCTGAAAGTCATGAAATTACAGGCAGGCCAGGCCACACTAGCACTAATGTGCCCAACTCTGAACTCCATGGCAATTCTAGGTCTTCTGGGCTCCTTGTTGAAAGTGGCACATACCTTAACTTAATCAATTTTTCCATGTGGCAGATGATCAATAAATTCAAGTCTTTTAAAAGACCATTCATACTAGCAATAAATACCTATTTCTTCATTGATAGTGCATTAAAGGCCTCATGTAATAAAAGAATATAATGATCAAACTAAGCATAAAACATTGCATTAAATAGACCAACCTAAATTCTACACAGCATTAAAGTCACAAAGATATATGTGTATGTATATATATGTATGTGTACGTGTGTGTGTGTATATATGTATGTGTGTGTGTGTGTGTGTGTATATATATATATATATATATATACACACACACACACACACATACATATATATATACACACACACACACACACACACACACACACACACACATACATATATACACACACACTAGTGGCCCGGTGCACAAAATTCATGCACGGGGGAGGGGGTGTCCCTCAGCCCGGCCTGCACCCTCTCGCAATCCGGGACCACTGGCTCCTAACCACTCAAATGCCTGCCTGCTTGATCGCCCCTAACCACTCTGCCTGCTGGCCTGCTCACCCCCAACTGCCACCCCTGCTGGTCTGCTCGCCCCCAACTGCCCCCCCACTGGCCTTCTCACCCCCAACTGCCCCCCCTCCTGGCCTGCTCACCCCAAACTGGCACTCCTGCCGGCCTGCTCACCCCCAACTGCCCTCCCCTCCTGGCCTGATCGCCCCTAACTGCCTCTGTCTTGGCCTGCCACCATGGCTTTGTCTGGAAGGACACCTGGAGGGTCTCCCGGAAGGTCTCCCGGTCTAATTAGCATATTACCCTTTTATTAGTATAGATATGCATATATGTGTATGTATATATGTATCAGACTACAGAAAAACTGAAGAGATATTTTTTTAACTACAGTGTTTCTTTTAATGACTAATTTTTTATAACATTGAAGATTATTTTTTGGGGTAACACCTTTTTTCTTTGAACATTTAATTAATTGTTCAATGCATTAAATAATTACAGAGAGGAATAAGCTATGTGTTTTGTATAAATTAAAGGACCCATGAATATAAAACCTCCTCACTCCACCAAAGATAAAGTTTGCAATGGTCTCAGCAGAAAATAAACAGTTCACAAATGTTCCAAAAAGTGTAGTATTTCTGTACTGTGGATAACAGGTTAGGATTAGAGGGATAAAAGAAACAACAAAAGGAAAGAGCAATAAATTGCCTTGCCTTCAAATACTTAAGTTTCTGCATGTTAAAGTAAAAAGTATACAGAGTTAGATAGTAGGTGAAGAAATGCAAAGAACATTAAGAAAAAAATGATCAAATTTCAATATCTATAATTACAGGAAGAAAACATAGACATTGGCATATTAATTTTAAGACTTATGTAGATAATAAGCTAAGGTTGTTTGTTAGAGATTTAAACCATGTATGTATGCATAATGGAACACAGCAAAAATAGGCATTAGTGGCTCATGACTTTTGGGGTCATGAACGCCTTTGAGAATGTGATGAAAACCATGACTTCAAAAAGGTTGACTTGTGCATTTTAGGGCTTCCTCTTAGAGCCCAACCATGGGCATGCAGGGTGGGGTGAGGGGGTGACCCCAGATAAATACTCCTAGAAAAATGACTCCTAGGACAGCATGGCCTTAAAATAAACTGCTTAAAGTTTATAATTGTTCATAATTGTTCATGAAAGCATTTTTATCATGAACAATTATGAGGTTACTCACAAGTAAGGATTGTAAGCAAAGAGAAATCACAGAGAAAATGGGCAGTGTCTATCTGAGAAATGTATATGGGTGAGGGTGCAAAGGGGCCAAAAATGTGACCAAGTAGATGCTTGGAGGTAGAGGAAATTCTGCTTTTTCTTTTTTAAACACATTTGAAAAATCTCTGGAAGATTTTCAGAAATATCAGAATGGCATTTTAATTGAGAATGAGGTCCTGGGTGAACATATGGGGTCAAGACCAAGGGAAAAAGCGGTTCCGTACACACTCACAAGGGTTAGTGTAAGGAAAACTGGAATTATCAGTTTTTGGACACAGAGAGTTTCAGGTGCCCATAGATCATCCAGGTAATAATATGTAGGGTGCTGAAGACATATCTCAGGAGAAAGTTCTGAACTAAAGATATAAATTTAGGAGTCACCAACTGATGTCAAAGGAGTGAATGAAATCATGAAGGCAAAGTATAGAATCTATATATATATGAAAGCCTAAGCAATTGGCCAAACGGCCAACCCACCAACCAGCCAGTAGCTATGATGCGCACTGACCACCAGGGGGCAGACGCTCAACACAGGAGCTGCAGAGTTGCGGTGACTTGGCAGCTGCGGTTCTCGGGTGAAGCGCCTGGAAACAGAGAAGAGGGACCCCGATTTCAGGGTGCGTCACCCGAGAACCACCCTCTTGCAATCTGGGACCCCATGGGGGATGTCAGAGAGCTGGTTTCGGCCCAATCCCCGCAGGCCAGGCCGAGGAATCCCACCAGTGCACAAAGCCGTGCATCAGTCCTCTAGTTAAAAATAAACATCAAAGCAGACTTTGGAGAACAATAGACTTTGACCTCTTTTAGCACACTATCTACTTATAACACATATGTACAACAAAAACAATCCTGTAACATTAGTGCTAAATCAAGTGCTTACCTACTAATAAATATTTTGTTTTTGATCATATTGTCCACTTTTAACTATCCATATTTAGTTCATTTCAACATATACAGCAGTTATGAGACACATATCCTTGCTTCATATTTTCCTGATATGCCTTTGGAATACTTTTTTGAGGGCTTGATGAGTTTTGTAATTCACAAAACATATATTTGGGCCTTATCACTATACAATGCATTTAATAAAATAAATCTCTGCTAGGAATTCTTAAAGTAAAAATAAAGATATGATAATGTGGCAGATGTGAAGAAGGTGAAAAGAAAATTATTCAGAGAAGAGACAAAAATTTTTTTTAATGGAAACACTGAAGGAAAAATACAATGAGGGACTAATTATATGTAAGCTTTGTAATCCAGCTAAAATATTAATTTTGATATTAAACTGGTAAGAAGATTCAGAAATTTCCTAAACTTTTAGCAGAAGTTCAAACTGCCATTGAAATAGATGTGCTTTGATTGTTGAAATAAATACCATACCAAAAAGAGGAAAGCATTTTCAAAGTCAAGAATGAAATGCCAATACTATCTACAAAGCTGAATTATTTTCACACTTCAACAACTGCACCTGGTACTCCACTGACTAGCAAGTAAAAAGAATAGGAGTAACTAGGACTCAGCTCCAGCTGGGTTTGGAGATCATTAACTAAAACCTAACGCAGCAGCTGTTTGAAAATTAGAATTAGCGATGCTGAAAACTGGCCATTATTTCACTAGAGCTTAAAATACATCATATTCTAGAGCAGTGGTTTTCAACTTGAGCATGCATCAGAATGACTTGCAGAATTTGTTAAAACACAGACTCCTGACTTCCCACTTTCTCCAGTTTCACTGGGGAGTATAGATCATTTACTCTTAATGGGCAAATATCAATTTTATAATTACAAAAGGGATTTAAAATTTTAAATAATTTTAGGAAATCCCATCAAGTAACCTTGTTCCTAAATTTTAATTATCCTTAAAATTTAGGAACAAGGTTACTTAGACTTTGTTTTACTTAGACTTATTAGTTCCAGTTTATCTTAGGCTACAAAAAAGGAAGGAAGGAAAGAAGGAAGGAAGGAAAGAAGGAAGGAAGGAAGGAAGGAAGGACGGAAGGAAGGAAGGAAAGAAGGAAGGAAGGAAGGAAGGAAGGAAGGAGGGAGGGAGGGAGGGAGGGAGGGAGGGAGGGAGGGAGGGAGGGAGGGAGGGAGAAGAAAAGAAAGTAAACAGAAAGAGAAAGAAAAAAGAAAAGCCAAATTTGAGAAACAAACTGGGACTCCATTAGAAATAAAATGGCCTCTGAAGTTGAGAAATTATGCCACACAGAATTCTTTTTATTTCTAATTTTTAAAAAATATATATTTATTGATTTCAGAGAGGAAGGGAGAGAGACAGAATCATCAATGATAAGAAAGCATCATTGATGGTCTGCCTCCTGCCCGCCCCCTACTGGGGATTGAGCCTGTAACCCAGGCAGGTGCCCTGACCAGGAATCGAACTGTGACCTCCTGGTTCATAGATGGATGCTCAATCTCCGAGCCACAGCAGCTAGGCATGCTACAGAGAATTCTTCTATAATATGTTAGTTATGGATGAAATGGCGAATGATACCAACAGGGTCATAAACCAGAGTTAACAGAAATGTATTAGACAAGTTCCAGTGTTGTTCTAATATGCTTTGTAATGGCTCCCATTGATACAGTTTTTAAACAGACTCATAAATTTGAAAGTCTTGGGAGTTGGGAGACTTAGTAGTTTCTTTTGGAAGACTTGGAAGTCTTGGGGCTTGGTAGTCCTTTGGTTATGCAAGGTTGGTTTAACATTCAAAAGTCAATGCAATTTACTATGTTAACAAGCTTAAAAAAACATACAATCATCTTAATACATGCAGAGAAAGCATTTGACATAATCCACATCCATTCATGATAAAAATCACAGCAAATTAGTAATAGAGCTTCTCCAAACTGATAAGAGAATATATTTGAAAAATCTACAGTTAACATCATTCTTTATTGAAAGGCTGGATCTTTTTATCCTAAGATGGAAGTAAGGAAAAAATGTCCACTTTCATGCTGGGTGAGAAAAGCCAGACCCAACCTCCCCACAAAAATCATATATACTGTTTAAATATATACAGTTAAAAAAACAAAGTTGTTAGTTTCATGAAGTTCACCTTTTGGTTAACTGTTTGTTTCTAAACAGTTTATACCAGTTATATCTAATATTGTAATTGTATGTCAATGATACATGAGTGCAAAAAGTAAGATGTCTGTTGAAATTCAAATTGGGTACTCAGGGAAGACCAGTAAAAATTGGTCTTGAATCAGATATTGACAAGATAATTGCAAAAACTTCAAGAAGAAAAATCTGAAGATCTAAATTGCTTTGTAAAGGTCTTAAATTATTTTTGTTATGTTTTAAGAAAACCCAAAGAGGAAAATACAGACTAAGTACTATTAATGTGCTTTATGAAACAAAAGTAATGTAGAACTCCTATAAGTAGACCCATACTCAAAAAAATTCTTTTCTATTTTTGATATGTGCATGAATGAATGCACATATATATTCTGACTTAAAATATTTAAGGTTCAATTCCCACATCCATCAAACAAAAAAAATAGGGGATTAATACTATTGAATAAAAAGAGTTCCTAGAGTCTTTTGAATTCATTTTTTCCTACTGTAAAAGCTAAATACACTCCAGAAATAGATGGACTCACAAAACCAGAAGGAATAGAAAAAATAACATAGCTTACCATCCAAATATAACCAAGGTACATATCTCGGGACTTTTCCTTACTGTTTTTGCCCCTATGCTTTTATTAAACAGTAATCATGACATAAACACTGTTGTATCTTGCCTTTTCTACTTAACTTTATAAACATGCTATTTCTCTCACATTATTGAAAACATTATTTCAAATAGCTGCATCTGGCACAGGCTTTTAAAATTACAGAAGCCACAAATACATATTGATGTTTATACTGAGGTACAAAGAGAGTCATTCATTTCTCTCCTTGAATTGAAAAGTAGGAATTAAAGATAATATGGAATGAGAAGAGCTAAAAGTTGAATTCCTGATGAGGACACCATAAATAACTGCTACATTTTTTAAAGACCTGTCCTATTATTTCTCCCCTTTATTCTCATTACCTCTGTATATTCAAATCGATAATAGCAGCCTCTCAGAAAGACTAAAACAACCAGAAAATTGCTGCTAACTCAAATAGCAACCTGTGGCAATTATCAAAGCACTTTCCACTTCAAAGGAAAACAGTGAAAACAATTACCTATGTGGAGTTCTAAAAGGAGTTTCAAAAATATCCATCACTTATGTGTTAAGACAGAAATACATCCTGATATTTCATGGCTGGTGTGTATCTGCTGCTTTCCTATGTTTGCATTTTAGGAAATCAATACAATAAATATAATAAAGATGACAGAAATGGTAATGGTGTCAACTAGAAAGCTAAGAACAAGCAGAGATGTAATGTCCAAAAATGTGGGTACCAACTGTAACTGTTATTTACTTAATGGACTCTATTTTCCAGTCCCCTATAACAAAAGTAATGTCAAATTTCAAAATTCTGTGACTGAATAATGCTATTATGATTCAATATTACAGAGCCCTTCTCCTGGTGTTTTGGACTATTGATTATTTACCAAAGATTTGTTCTAAGTCCAACTTTTAATGGCTCTACAAAAAATTTAAAGCATTTTATCTTAATTGCTCTGAGATTCAGAATACAAGGGTACTTTCAGTTATCTCCAACTTTTTAAAAATATTTTTGGAACATGAAGAAAATTTATTCTCACAGAATAAAGGCACAAATAGTCACCCAGCTAAAATACAATACATATATATCTATACATGCCTTTTGTGGCTACATATACCTGTTTGTTGATAAATACCCAAGCTAATAATAGAAACAAAGACTTGATGCATTTAGTAAAGTCCCTAATAACATGCACATTGGTTTTTTTCCACAAGAAAGATGTCACTTTGGTCCCCAATGACTATACTCATAGCAGGGCAAAGACTAACTATGCAGAATATAAGACAGGACTGTAACAACAAAGTCTTTATTTACTTTCACTTCTGACTGCATTATAATGTAGTAGATACCAAATCTCCACTAGTTTGTTCTTTGAGATAGGAAAAATAATAATAAATCCAGTAACTGTTCTGCTTTCAATAAATCTAGAATATAATTTTATTGGTTATTAAATCAGTTATGTAAAAGGTACTTTAAATAGGTTTATTTCATTTCTAAAACTGGTTCAATCTCAAGGTTTAACTTAAAGCCACCTATAAAATAATCCTATAGACTAGTCCTTACAATGCTGACTTAAAAGTTTAACAGTTCTTAAATTTATAAAATTGCTTACTGTCTACCCAAAATCATCAATAGGAAATAGAATTAATTGTAAGGATATAGACCTAGGTTATTATTCTTTCCCATCAGCCTCTCTCCCCACAAAACAGAACTTAAAATATTATGATGTTCTTGCCTTTCTAATATTACTTCTTTGTATTATAGTATATTTTGAGTTAAAAGGCAAATTAATGAAATGGTACTCTATTAGAAAGATCTGTTATATGCATCCCTTTACACAAATGTGTCCATTCTTCACAAGCAAAATCTAATCTTGAAAGGGTGAAAAAGAGAAAGAATAGAATAACATGACTCTTATCGCCTTCATTTTAAATGACCACCATAAAAGGAGATGGGTGTTAGAAATGCTTTTAGTAAGCATTGTAGTCATTTAATTTTTTCATATGGTCTAAAGCTTTTAAAAAAGCTGGGAAGGAAATTCCTATGAATCATACACCTTTTACACAGAATTTAACATATTCCCTAATATACAGTATTACAAAATACAGCTAAATATAAACTATTTAGTGAAGACTATGGAAATACATAATCTCCAATAATACATTTAACACCTTGATGCTCTGTAAATACTAACATATAGGCTTTTTCATCAGGAAACTAACACGATTTGAAGAAAAAGGCATATGAGTTTAGGTATATTTGGTGGGCAATGCAAGAGAGCACGTCCTCTCAATTTAACACAGCTAAGGTCTACTATGTCTCAACTGAGAAACAAGTAAAACCAGTATTTTTCCAACTCCCGTGTCTCTATTAAAGTCATAATTGCTCACTGTGGTACTTATTATTATTCACTAGAGGCCCGGTGCACAAAATTCATGCACAGAGGTGGGGGGGGGGGGTTCCCTCAGCCTAACCCACACCCTCTCGCAACCCAGGACCCATCGGACATCCCATGCACAATCCGGGACTGCTGGCTCCTAATCACTCGCCTGCCTGCCTGCCTGCCTGATCGCCCCTAATGACTCACCTGCCTGTCTGATCACCCTTAACCACTTGCCTGCCTGCCTGATTGACCCTAACCAACTCGCCTGCCTGCCTGATCGCCCCTAACCACTCGCCTGCCTGCTTGTTCACCCCTAACCGCTCGCCTGCTTGCCTGAATGCCCCTAACTGCTCACCTGCCTGCCTGATTGGCCCTAACCATTAGCCTGCCTGATTGATCACCCCTGACCACTCACCTGTCTGCCTGATCGCCCCTAACCACTCGCCTGTCTGCCTGATCACCCCTAACCACTTGCCTGCCTGCCTGATCACCCCTAATTGCCTCTCCCTAGTTAGCATATTATGCTTTTATTATTATAGATTATAAGTAATTTTTCCGGTCTTCTTAGCATATTATGCTTTTATTATTATAGACTAGAGGCCCAGTGCATGATTGAATCATGCACGTGTAGGGTCCCCTACACGCTTTCGCTTTTGATCACGGGGGAGCTGGGTGCCTGTCCGCTGGTGCACCAGGCCTTTCAGAAGCCTCCAGTGCGGCAGAGGCTTCTGAAAGGCCTGGTGCCTGAGCGGACAGGCACCCAGCTCCCCGGCTTTTGATGGTCCGCGGTGGGACGTGAGCTCGCTGCCCCAGAGGCCCCTTCTGTGCTGCAGCACAGCCATGGCGCAGATGCTGAGCAAGGCGAGCTCAGCGTCCCGCCGGCCCAATCGGCCACCCCAAGTCCCGCCCCCCCGCACCTCCTGGCCAATCGTGGGCATAGCAAAGGTACGGTCAATTTGCATATTTGTCTATTATTAGGTAGGATTATGAGGAATTTTTTCACTTAAAACAGAAATGGCATTATGTAAATAAAAACTTTTACCATTTCAAATAAAATTTGCAATCAAGAATCACAGAAAGATGACAATTTCAGAGTTTTACTGTGGAGCTGCTGTGAGAGCATGTCATACACTGCAGAGTCTTAGTAATGTAGTTATAATGTGACACAGTTTTTGAACTCCCATAGAAAATTCATTCCTCCTAACAAAGATTCTTTCTGAAAACACAACAGGATTCTTGGACTTCATCCATTCCAGTTTATCAATTATGTGTCAATAATCCCCTTGAGGAAATGGATAAAATGTATGATGTCTGAGATAGGCTACAGTGGGAGCGGAGTATAGATAAAATAAGATTGTATGAATTGATAAGTAAATAAGAATTCATTTTGCTATTCTAGTAATATATATAACTTGAAAACAGCCATAATAATTCAAAAATACATATAATCTCAGCTTCCACAATTTATTAAAATATTTAAACAATGGCATTTATAATTATTATTAGGGGCCCAGTACACGAATTCGTACATCTTGAAAGGAACTGTGGGCTACGAGGCTGCGGTGCCACAGGGGCGGGTCTCAGCCCATCCTCTGAACCCCCGCCCAGCCCCTCCCGCCACAGCCCCCAGTCCCCTGTCTGCTGGCAGCCCCACTCCCGCCGCCGCTGCTCCCATGAGCTGACAGTGCCGGCCCCTTTCGCACCCACTGACAGCGCAGAGCGATTGGGGCCGGCACCAGCAGCAGGTGCGAGCAGGGCCGGCACCACCGTCAGCAGGTGCAAACAGCAGCTGCTGCCCCAATTGCCCCTCAGAAACAGGGGGAGGTGGAGAAGCCCTCAGGGGCGATCAGGACCGGCAGCTGCCACTCGCACCCGCTGACAGCGCCAAGTGATCAGGGCCAGCACCAGGCGCTGGCATTGGGTGTGAGCAGCAGCTCCAGCACTGGCAGTGGGTGCGAATGGGGCCAGCGCTGGCAGCAGGTGCGAGCACTGGGCAGGACCGCAGCACGCAGGAGCAAAAATTTTCAGTAACCACCAGAGGCTCACCCCAATGACAGCAACCAGCACCCCGCCTTGGTCTGGCGCCCCCACTCACCTGCTCCACCATCCTGCCACAGCCAACGCCCACCATGTTCTGCACTCTGCTGCCTGCTGCCAACGCCCACCATGTTCACGCGCGCCCCCTGGTGGTCAGCACAAATCATAGCAACCAGTTTGGTTGTTCCGCTGTTCGGTCTATTTGTATATTAGGGTTTTATACATATAGATTTTTCAATCCAGAGGCTCATTGTGATTAAAAGATTGGGTTTACAACACACTAAATGGATTAGGAAAACCAAAGACTGGGAATGAGTCAGATGAAAGGAAGAAAATTATTTTTATAAAGGGCAGTAACTACATATGGTCAAACTGAACCAGCTGTTCATCCAGAAAATCTATAGAAGTTAATCTGGAGCCTAATCAAAACTTTTAATTACACTGGTTTTCCATATACATCTGTTCAATAGCTTTTTGGGGCAAGAATATCTGTTATTGGGACTACTTTCACTGCCAAAATAATTGTGGGGAAAAAGTAGTAAAGGGAAAAGCAAAGCAAAATGCATTATTATTAAAAACAAAAAAAATTAGAGTAGGTAAATAGTAAACTGGACAGTGGAAAAAAGTATCCTGATTAGTTTGAAAGTTAACTCCAAACTAAAGAGCTGCCACTGCCAATCTAGAATAATCTATGACAATCTAGGAATATTGGCTCTGAGATAAACAATTAAGTAATTTCCTCCACTAATTTACAAATGAATCAACATAAAAAGTATTAAATGTATCAATAACAGAAGTTATTGATACATTTAATACTTTTAATACTTTAGTGACCTTAAGATTGGAAGTTAGTGGTTCACATTAGATCTTCAATTAAATTAACATTTTAATATTAAGATCTATTTTTTACCTTTAACATATAAAATTATGCAGAGCTGGGGAAGAGAACTAACATACCAGTTACTCCAAATAGATACATTTTAAACCAAAACTATTTATAATACTACTATCATTAAATACAAAGGAGTTTATCATTTATACGGTTCACATCATACTATCAATTTTAAATGATTTTCTATAAACTCAAAACTTTCTCATGAGCCTGGTACTCTCAGTCCACTCATGAACAATTCTTTTAGTATGAGTTATTTGCAGAATAATATTTATTGATTAACTGATATATTTAAGAGCAATTATTTTCTTAATTTTCTTTAGCTATCATTACTGGAGTCCTATTAAATATGTCACAGAATATTTTACATTTTAAAACTACCTTGTAATAATTGTTAATAATTAACTATGTGTAATTCAATTATCTCTTGTGATAAGAAGAAAGAATGGTGCACTGAGAAATAAATTATGTCATAAAATATCCTATCTAATAAAGAGGGAATATGCTAATTGATCATCATGCCATTGCAAAGATGGCAGCAATATGCTAAGGAGGGGATATGCTAATTGACTGCCACGTCCTCAAAGATGGCAGTGCCCACAGCCAATAAGGAGGGAATATGCTAACTGACTGCCACGCCCTCAAATATGGTGGCACCCACTGCCAACAAGGAGGGGATATGCTAATTGACTGCCACGCCCTCAAAGATGGTGGCGCCCACAGCCACAAGATTGTGGCGCCCAGTCTCCTCAGCCCTGCCGGGGTGGCAGGCACACAGCACTGCTGGGCCCGTCCCCAGGCGGGTCCACCCACTCTGTGCACCTGCCTCCTGAGTCCCTCAGTCCCCTCAGCCTCCCAGGGCCTGCCAGAGGTGCAGGCAAGCCTCGGATGGTGGCTGCCCAGCCACGCACGGCTGCCCAAGGCTCAGGTAACCAGGGCCAGCCAAGGCTTGCGCTGCCATTAGTGGCAGCAGCAGAGGTGTGATGGGGGCATCGCTTTCCCCTGATTGCCAGGTTGCCTCCCACCCCTGAGGGCTCCCGGACTGTGAGAAGGGTCAGGCCGGGCTGAGAGACACCCCCCTCCAGTGCATAAAATTTCATGCACCAGGCCTCTAGTTTTAATTATAATATCATGGTGATATAGTGAAATGTTTTCCCTTTAAAAAATATATTTTTATTGATTTCAGAGAGGAAGGGAGAGGAAGAGAGAAATAAAAACAACAATGAGAGAGAATCATTGGTCGGCTGTCTCCTTCATGCCCTCTACTGGGAATCAAGCTCACAATCTAGACGTGTGCCCTGACCAGGAATCAAACCATAATCTCCTGGTTCATAGGTTGATGCTTAAACACACCAGCTGGGCGAAACATTTTCCTTTTCTTTACATTTTCAATTTTGAAAGACTGACACCTAAAATTTTTCATCTGTTTTTTAAAGCAACTGTCACCCAATATTTGTATTTTTAACTTTTCAAACTTGGTCATTTCTATTATCTAAATAACATTCTTTCATTTATTATAATTTTAATTAATAATGCAATAGTGACTTCAGCACATTTTAAACTGAATATTAAGTATTCAGTAACAGAATTTAAGAACTAGGAAAGATAAGTGCCAAAGTGCTCCCTTAAGACCAAATAAGGACTCTGTACATGAGTGTAAATTAAATTCATTACTTCCTTAATCAATAAAGTCTTGCTACTAAAAATAAAATTAGCCAAACTAAGTAACACAATAATGCGTTAGCTGATTTGCATTCTGGCAGAAGCTCTACAGTCCTTGTGGACTTGTAATAAAGTTTGTAAAATGGCAAGTACTGTCTTATAGATCAGTGGTTCTCAACCCTGACTCCACATAAGAACCATCTTGGAAACTTTAGAAAATGTGAACAACTGGGCTTCACTTCAGAGAGTCTGATTTAATTGGTTTTGGTTAGGGTGAGGGCATAAGTATTTCTGCGGATCCAGGCCCATTCCATTTTGCAGATGAGAACTTTGAGGCTTAGGGAACCAATTAACTTATTCTTAGTGTACGAGACTCGGGAGGGAAGGAACTGACTTTCAGTACAGTAGGCCCCCTTAGCCACGGTTTTTCTTTCCACGCTTCCAGTTCCCCAAATATTAAATGGAAACTTTCAGAAATAACCAAGTTTTAAATTGCATTCCATTCTGAGTAGCATGATGAAATCCGTGCTCTGTCCTATCTGGGATGTGAATCAGACCTTTGTCTAGCACATCCACACTATATATGCTGCTTACTCCATAGTCAACTGAGTAGCCACCTTGGTTATCAGATGAACTGTTTGGGTATCACAGTTAATTACTTGTGGTCAAGTTACCCTTACTGTAATAATGGCTCAAAATGCAAAAGTAGTGATGCTGACAATTGGAATATGCCAAAGAGAAACTATCAAGTGTGTGTGTGTATAGGAAAAAACATAATATACATAGGGTTTAGTACTATCCACCATTTCAAGCATCCACTGGGGGTCTTGGGAAGTATCCCCTGAAGATAAGGGCTTTCCACTATACTCTATGCATAAGATTAGATACAATTATTACAGCACCATTCTATATTCAGGATATTGGAAAAAAGAAACATTTGTGAAACTTTTGCTTCCTTATTATTCAAGTAAGATATAAAAAAGTATAAGGAAAGCATTACATGGTTAAATTTAGGTTACCTGAAGGATTAAACATACCTTCCTTATGGTACAAATACATTAGTTTGTTACTCAAGAAAAATCCCAAAATGGATATTACTAAGTTAAATATTTTGCGATTTTCTTGAAAATATTTATCCAGGGGATAAAAATAATGGGACAAGATTAAAAAAGGTCTAGAAAGCTCGTTTAAGATTTAACTAGGCAGCAAATGAGAGATTATATGTATGTTCCAGTGCAAAGCAGTGACAAAAGAAAAGTCTTTAAAATTAGTGTGGCAAAACTGCAACATGGCTTGCAGTAAGAGTTACAAAAATACCCCATCAACTTTAAACCACCATGTGCCCATAGTAACTCTGTATATGAGAACCCTAGAGACCCTAGAGTTGAGGTGGCCTAGAGATAGGTATGAATTAGATGTAAAGAGCACTGTAACCCATAATTTTGTATCAGATGTCAAGGAAGTTATAGAACAAATTCAGGTAGAAAATCTGGGTCAGAAACTCCTTGGATAATTTATTATTTCACAGGCAAGCCATGTTTTTGATCAACTTCTTGCAAACATCATCACATTCTTTCACCATCAGAACAAAACACAAACAAAAACAACCAAGTACCCCCCTGCACCACCGTCCCCACAACAATGAATTCAATCAAAAAGAAAACACTTGGGAAGGTTTGTTTCTCATGCCCAAAATAAGGATATCCAGATATTTCTAGGGCAAGTTTTTTGTTACCTTTGCATATAATAGTCTCTAAATTCAATAAAGGTAAAAAAAAAAACAAAAAAAAACCCCAACACTTTATAGAAGATACATTTTTTTCAGCAGAAAAATAACAAAAGGATGGCGGCAGTAAACTTTATATATATATCTCCCCTATATAATAAAAGGCTAATATGCAAATCGACCAAACAGTGGAACAACCAATCACTATGATGAACACTGATCACCAGGGGGGAGATGCTCAATGCAGGTGGTCAGTGCACTCCCACAGGGCAGATGCTCAATGCAGGTGGTCAGTGCACTCCCACTCAGCCAGAAGTCCTGAGCTGGGCTCACTGCTGGCAAGTGCAACAATGGTGGAGGGAGCCTCTCCCACCTCTGCAGCAGTGGTAAGGATGTCTGACTGCTGGCTTAGGCCTGCTCCCTAAGCCAGCAGTCGGACATCCCCTGAGGGCTTCTGGACTGTGAGAGGGTACAGGCCAGGCTGAGGGACCCCCGCGAGTGCAAGAATTCTAAGGCCCAGTGCACAAATGTGTGCACCAGTGGGGTCTCTGGCCTGGCCTGCGGGATCAGGCCGAAACCAGCTCTCTGACATCTCCTGAGGGGTCCCGGATTGCGAGAGGGCACAGGCTAGGCTGAGGGACCCCACCAGTGCACAATCAGGGCCGGGGAGGGATGTGGGAGGTTGGCCAGCTGGGGAGGGACTGTGGGAGGGCTCCAGGACGTGTCCAGCCCGTCTTGCTCAGTCCCGATCGGCCGGACCCCAGCAGCAAGCTAATCTACTGGTTGGAGCGTCTGCCCCCTGGTGGTGAGTGCACATCATAGCAACTGGTCAACTGATTGACTGTCTACCCCCTGGTGGTCAGTGCATGTCATAGTGAGCAGTTGAGTGTCCTTAGCATATCATTAGCATATTACGCTTTGATTGGTTGAACTGATGACCAGATGACCGGACGCTTGACATATTAGGCTTTTATTATATAGGATATATATATCAGCTTTCCTGTTTTTAAACTAGTTTCCCACCCCTGTAATCCTCTTCAATCAACCAATCTAAAAATAATGGGCCAGTATTGCCTTTATCCCTAGGGAAAGAAAGCCAATATCAGTCACAGGCTGTTCCACTCAAATACCTGCTATTTAGAAATTCTTTTAAAAATATGTTGCTATCCTCTCAGAATCAAATTCTGCAAAAGTGTGTATATGTGTGTATACCCAATATATAGTAGATGTCCACTGTTTAAATATTCAAAATGTAAGGTTCTAATTCACTTTCTAATTTTTCCACACTTTATTTACAAGATGGTAAATAACACAATGTTGTCAGTTTCTTGTGTAAGAATAGAGAGCATAAGCTCTTAAAAAAATTTTTTTTTTCCCAAACTGAGTATGCCAACCATGACAGGAAAAGTGGTATTATTTGTGAGAATGCTCTACGATGGGTATTCATATTATGTTTTAAAGACAGTGGAATTATTTCTTCCCCTAATAAAGTCTTTTATAAATAAATCAAATAAAAAAATAAAAAATGTGGAAGTGTCGTGACCTGAGGATGATTCGAGCCCAGTAGGCTTTTACCCTGGCTCTGATAGTTGGCCCAGACACACCTGTGTGGGACTCTGAGCTTCCCTGATTTACTTTTTAGAAATCACTGCTCATATTACCTCAGCTGGGAGTTTCAATTTGAAGTTCTCCTGATATGAAAATCACTGGCCTAGTAGAGACATCTGAATGATCTACTGAAAGTAGTTATTCTTGATTGTTATCCTCTATTGTTTGATCCTTCAAAGGAATCTTAGACCTAAGAAGTGGGAGGGAGGTAACAGTTAATGCCACAATATGTCCAGATATCTAAAGCAGTATTTTTTAAAAAATATTTTTATTTATTTCAGCGAGGAAGGAAGAGGGAGAGAGAAATAGAGACATCAATGATGAGAGACAATCATTGATCAGCTGCCTCCTGCATGCCTCCCCCCCCCACCCCATTATTGGGGATCAAGCCCTCAACTTGGGCAAGAGCCCTGACCAGGAATCGAACCCCAACTTCTTGGTCCATAGGTCAATGCTCAACCATTGAGCCACACCAGCCAGGCTAAGGCAATATTTCTTAACATTTTAAAAACTTATATCTTGCTCTGATAATCATTAAAAAAAAAACAAAAAAAAAAAACAAAAACCTACCATCCTTCTCAATTAATGATATATAACTCTCATCTCTACCAGTTATTAAAGTTTAGCCATGTGGATTATATTACAAAACAGGATCTTTTTATTTTCATTTTCTCAGTATAAAATCATGCTATTGTATTAAAAATGGTTTTTCTAATCATATTAGCACCTATTTTTATCAAACTCTAGGATACGATTCTAATTGAGAGAGAATGATCTTAAAGTTCTATATCCTAGTTCTCATTCAGGTTTCAAAAATCATACCTTTTTCCTATAATTTTCAAACATGTTGTCTACTGTATTCTTCCCTCCCACTGTTCAGTAGTAAAGTGATTCAATTTTAGTGCTTATCTTACAAATCTCCAAGATGTTGAGTAAGCTACAATATAAAACCACAATAATTTAATTATGCAATTGCACTTACTGATAAAAGAAAGTGGACACTAAATGAAGTGTGTGGAAGCCGCTCACAAGAATAAATGCTAGTTAGAATTCCAACTGGAGAGAAGGGTTAATGGGTTAACACTGCTTATACAGTGCTTGAAAACTGACATGGCATTCCAACAGTATTCCATAACCAAAAATCTGTACTGCTCTCAACTAGAATTAATTGATCGTCCTCATTTTCATGGCTGCTAAAAAATATAAAGAAAAATAATTCTATACACATTTCAAATGTATATAACATTGTTGTGGAGGGTTCATTATGATTAATGTAAATCAGAAAATCAAGTTGACTTTAATTTCAATATTAAAAATAAACACATTAAGAAGTGGGTTTCATTACATTTAAAAATATTGTAATTACGAGTTTTCTGATCTTTATACAACTATTATCTTTTTTCTGTTAAGCTGGTAATCGAAGACCACAGTTTGATGTTGCTCATTCAGAGGTTGCAGTGCAGACTTCACACATCTAACGCTGCTAAATATCCCCTGAACTCCACCCCTGAAATGCCAGTGAAGGTAGGGCAGACAATTTAAACCTCAGAATTGATGACAAGAAAGAATACGTCAAAAAGAACTTCTATGAAACTTTGCCAATACTCTTTTTTTATTTAATAAGATAGTCCTTATTTAACAAAAGCTGCAATCAAACTACAGATTTTGAATAATTTTATAAAATGTTTGCTTAGGATATTTGTTTTAATAATGTAAAACCTCAGCTCCTCAAATAAAGGTATTAAGACAATTTACTAACATTTACTTAACTTCCAAAAATCACTATAGTGCTGTGTGTGACCAATTCACATAATTCCCCTCAATGCCTGTCCTTATGCAAAAGAAACGGTGTTTTGAAAGTATGGTCCTACCATATTTTTACAAAAGCTGTGTGCTAAAGCAGGCTTTCAAAACAACTACAAGTACTCCTCATTAGAAGATAAGAACATATCTCAGTGAAAGCAAAGACCAATAAACAAAGGCTTCACTGGAAACTGTATAAGTAACCAAAATTTAATGGACATCTGTAATTATAACATAGCTGTGTGTCTTAATCAGATTAGCACATCTGGTATGAATACCAGTATCAGGAAAAAAGCTACTTCCTTAAAAAATACCTAACTATTCTTGCCCTGGCTGAGTGGCTCAGTTGATAGGTTTTGGGTTTGATCGCCAGTCAGGGCATGTACGGGAGGCAACTGATGGATGTTTCTCTCTCACATCAATGTTTCTCTCCCTCTCCTCCCCCTTCCTCTGTGTCTCATAACAATGTATGAGGATGTTTGTTTTCCCATTGAAACAGTTTGTTGTAAATATTTTAAATCTTCTAAATAAGATAGGTTTTAAAAATGTAATTTAGGGTTAATTTACATTTTGTGTTTTTAATATGAAGAAAATTTATCTTTAAAAAATAAAAATATCCATTTTTCCACTTAATAAAACTAGTCAATTGTTTGTCAAATTAAAATTACCTCTATCAAAATAAACCTAGTGACTTTAGCCATTCTACTTTTCCTTTTTAATCTCTCAAAATAATTTGGAAATCCTGTGCCAAAACAGCATACCTCGTCCCTTCATTCATATACCAGTAAATTATCTCAAAGTACAAAACTGTCACCCCAAACCGTTCTGTGATCTTGAACACCATATAGTATAAGAAGCAGTACATCATTTTCTAATTGGCATAAAATAAATGAGAACAAAACTTTTTGTTGAAATACAGTCAGAGATGGTGAATCTGTGATATCAACATCTGTATGAAAATAATATTGTCAATTACCAATTACCTGGTAAGCTTTACTTAATTTCTGTTTGAAAGATATGAATTTGACAAACAAGCTGAGTACCCTAACTTAAAAGGCTATGTACCATTCTTCATTTTATCCCAAAAAGGGATTCATTGAAGATGAAACCTTTGTAGGAAATGCAATTATTGGCAAAGAGGAAGAATGAATATCATGTGGTCCATGAACAAGGTCTAAACTGTGTACCTCTTGCAAACTCAAAACAAGTATGCGCGAGGGCTGGTGGGCTTGGCCTGCATCTCCCTATATCATTTGTACAGTATGTAATGAAAGACATGATACTAAAGACAAATCAATGGAAATCTTCAGGTAAACACTTTCCACTACATCCCTTAAATTACCCCTTTTAACTAGTTTCCTAGGCAGTATCTGGGGTAGGGAAAAAAAGGTTATCCTAAATGGGAGGAGAGGTGTACCTAGGATACAAAGACAGTAAAGGTAGAGGGAAAGGACTCAATGTATCTTTATAGAATAACCCTTAAAACTGTTGATGAGGCTAAACATCTCATTATAGGCTGAACTGTATTTATCCAAATATATATATTTGGTTTTTAACCCACCTGCTGGCCAAAGCTCCTAAAACCACTGTAATTTCCTAAGTGAAAAGAATGAAAGGAACATTTTTTGTTATATTTGGTCTTTTGTCCTCTGTTTATGAAATAGCTGCAGAACTATAAAGCAAAAAATTGTCTTATGTTATTCTCATAACAAGCCCCTTGTAATCACATCTAAATTTATGTTAATGAGGTGACTTTTAGAAATCAGCTAGGTAGCCTCAGGATGAGGGTTGGTTATCATGGGAACCAACCATGTGATTAGAAGGTTCGAAGTTTCATCCTAGCCCCTCCCCACTAGGAAAAAGGAGAGAGAATTGAAGGTTGAGTCAGTCATCAGTGGCCAGTGATTTGATCAACCAGATCTTCAGAATGCAGATTAAAAAACAAACAAACAAAAAAACATAAACAAAGGGGTTTTGGAAAGCTGCTGATGAACACATCAAAGTTCTGGGAGGATGGCATACCTGTGTAACGGGGAATGAATACCCTATACTATTTATATTAGTCTAACTAACTTTACTAGGTGTACCGGTTAATAATGCAGATTTTGTAATCAAAGAAAACACGATAATTTCAAGAGAAAAATCAAAAGTGCTTTATTCAAAGTAATGTCCATTGCTAGCTACACATATCCCCCATCTTTCAGGTAATTTGTGGATACTGTCCCAATAGAACTTTTCTTGTTTTGAAGCAAACCATTCAGAGACCCAATTTTCCACTTCTTCATACGTTTTGAAGTGCTGCTCAGAAAGTGCGTGTGCCATAGATCGGAACAAGTGGTAATCTAAAGGAGCAAGGTCTGGTGAATACAGTGGGTAGGTTAATACTTCCCAGGCAAGATCTTTTAACGTGTCTTTAACTGGTTTTGAAGTGTGTGATGGTGCATTATCATAAAGCAAAATTACTTTGCCGTGTCTTCTGGCACATTCTGGTTGTTCAAATTATTGAACGTGGTTCAAATTATTTGTTGTTGGTAGCTATCAGTATTAACGGTTTCACCTGGTTTTAGAAGCTCATAATACACCACACCTTCCTGATCCCACCAAACGCAGAGCATTGTCTTCTTTCCAAAGCAATTTGGCCTTGCAATTGATGTTGATGGTTGACCTGGAATCGACCCATGATTTTGTACATTTGGGATTCTCAAAATAAATCCACTTTTCATCGCCAGTCACAATTCGATGCAAAAAAGACTTTCTTTCGTGCCGTTGAAGCAACATTTTACTGATGACTTTTCCGTTTTCCATTTGTCTTTTGTTCAGTTGATGTGGCACCCATTTTCCTTCCTTTAAAATCTTTCCCATTGCTTGTAAACTATTGGAAATGTTTGCTGAGCAACGTTTAATCTTTTTGCAAGTTGTTTTTGAGTTTGACATGCATCTTCATCCAATAATGCTTGTAATTGTTGGTCTTCAAACTTTTTTGGTTGACCTGGATGTTCTTTGTCTATCACATTGAAATAATCACTTTTAAAACATTTAAACCAGCGTTCACAAGTACCTTGAGATGGAGCATGTTCACCATTAGCTTCCTGAAGTATATGATAACTTTCAGCAGCACTTTTCTTCAACATAAAGTAACGAATTAAAACTTCCTGCAAATGCTCTTTTTTTGGCATGAAATTCAACATTTTTAAGTGTAAAAATATCTATGATGTTAACACCTTCAGCAAATTTGACACATGAAGTTTTGAAGCTTGCTGTCAATACAACAAAATAGCATACATATCAAATCACATATATATCAACATATGGGTAACTCCATCTATTGAAAAAAATCCGCATTATTAACCGGTACACCTGGTAGAATAGAATTAAAATAAGAATGTACTAACAAAGCAATTCATATTAATCTTGGATATTAAACCCAGCTTGTTACTCTAACCTGATATTGTTCTCTCAAAATTAGAGCTTACATGTTAAAAGTTTTTTTTCTAAGTATACTTTACTAGAGTCAGCAGTTTCAGCTCCTGTGTGAACCTAAGGAGCAGCCTGACCTTCAAAGCCCTGGCTACATTGACTGCCCAAACACATATGGCCAACTCAAGGACACTGACCATGAAAATCCCTATCAGGACCAGCAAGGATACCACCTACATGTCCACAGCCCCTTCCCTGATATCTTTGTCCTACTTTTCTTCTCCCTCTCCCTCTTTTTTTTTTTTTAAATTATTATTATTTTTATATTTTTTTATTGATTTCAGAGAGGAAAGAAGAGGGAGAGAGAGAAAAACATCAATGATGAGAGAGAATCATGGATCAGCTGCCTCCTGCATGCCCCCTACTGGGGATCGAGCCCACAACCTGGGCATGTGCCCTGACCGGGAATCAAACTGTGACCTCCTGGTTCATAGGTCCATGCTCAACCACGGAGCCATGCTGGCCGGGCTTCCCTCTTCCTCTTTATAAAAACCTCTGCCTGCACTGATTAGTTAAGATGGGTTTTTGAGGACATGAGTCCCCGTCTTCTCAAGTTGCTGGCACTTGAACAAACCACTTTCCTTCTCACCAGCACCTGTCTCACAAGTTTGGCTTCCACTGCAGCAGGCAGTTGAACTTGGGTTCAATTTCACCTGGAGAGGACATGGAAGTTCCAATCCCCTTTCCCCATACCTTGTCCTATGCATCTCTTCCATCTGGCTGTTCCTGAATTGTCCTTCTATAATAAGTCAGTAATCTATTAGGTAAACCTTTTCTGAGTTCTGTGAGCTATTCTGGCAAATTATCTAACCTGAGGAGGGGTTGGGGGAATCTCTAATTTATAGCTGGTGTGTCAGAAGCACAGGTGACAACCTGAACTTGCAATTGACATGGGGGGGGGGGGGGGGGGGAGTAGACTTGTGGGACTGAGTCCTTAACCTGTGGGTTCTGATGTTAACTCCAGATAAATTAGTGTCATAATTGAATTTTACAACACCCAGTTGGTGTCTGGAGGTTAGAAAATTGGTTGTTGTAGTAAAACTCAAACATCTGGTCTTTGCAATGTAGTAGACTTACAGAAAGCAGAAGAGTTGTCCCTTAACAGCCTTCAAATTCATATGCTAAAGTCCTAATATCCAGTACCTTGGAATGGGACTGTATTTGAAGATTAAAATAAAGTCATATGGGTGGGCCCCTATCCAATTTGACTGATGTCTTTATAAGAAGAGGTCAGGACAGACCAGTGCTATGTGAAAACAGAGGGAGAAAACAGCCATGTACAAGCCAAGATGAGAGGCCTCAGAAAAAAAACCAATCCTGCCAATACTTTGATCTCAGACTTTAGCCTCCAGAACAGTAAGAAAATAAATTTCTATTATTAAAGCCAACCAATCTGTGTACTTCGTTATGGCAGCCCTAGCAAAATACAGACCCAAAGAAAAGGAACAATAACAATCAAATTAAGACCTAATGCACAGCCAACATGTCTCAGTGGTTGAGCAATGACCTATGAACCAGGAGGTCAGGGTTTGATTCCCAGGTTGCGGGCTCGATCCCCGGTGTGGGGTGTGCAGGAGGCAACCAATCAATGATTCTCTCTCATCACTGACATTTCTATCTTTCTCTCCCTCACCCTTCCTCTCTGAAATCAATAAAAATATATATATTTTAAAATTAAGACCTACATATATCTCAAACCTGTTTGAAATTCAGGAAACACAGTATGACTTTGTGATTAAGAATGCAGTAGAGCCTTGATGGAGGGAAGTGTGGTTTTCCTGATTCACTTTAGTACTGCATCTTAGAGTAGAAAACAGATAAATGACCAGAGAGCAGCTGAATTCCGAGATGCATTTGTAACAGAGACAAACACACAACATAGGAAATAACTCAACACTTTGTAACACTTCAGGGACCATCATTTTTAACTCCTTTCTCCTACTCTTCTACCCCTTAACTTTAGAGCCAAAGAGATTTGAAATGGCTAGAGGTCCATGTGATAAGGATAATTAATGTCAGCATGTCCCTAAGAATAAAATTTAGCAAAAATTATATTGCCACATGATAATTTTTAAAAAACTGAAAATAACAACCCCATCCTACTCCCAGAGTTAAGCCACACAAAATAATGAAAGATATGCTCAATGGTAATAGAAAAAAAATTAAACGATATTTAAAATGACTTATACAATCTCCCCACCTGCCCTGCTTCCATTATTAGTATACATATGAGCAAAACTAATCAATTTCTATGGGAGTCAGAAAAAATTTTTATTGTCTACAGCACAAACACACACTGTAAAACAGATGCTGTCATCAAATTGTAGTACTCAGTTACTTTACTTTGAAATTAAGTGAAGTACTTGTTTAAAAATGTCTTCTCATTAGAATATACAATGATCATTTTAAATTCTATCTGCTGTAATAGGATATTTCTATCACACTGCAATCTGGACTGTGCCATAAACACTATTGTACTTGAACAGATGGAAATCATAAAGTGATATTTAGCTACAGATTTCCTGTCATAGAGTTTTACAAACTGAAAAGGGAGAAATCAACATTTGCAATCAACTAAATTCAAAATACTATCTAGTAAGCTAAAGTGATGCTAATGTGACATAGGAATATAAATGCCTTCAATTTAATATACTGTGGCTTTCAGGAGAAAAAAAATATATTAAAGTGACAACCTCACAAAGTTAGTAAAGATTGTGATGCGTGGGGACAGGGCTGGGAGAAGGCATCATATGTAAGATATCTACAGCAAATATGTCTAGTATTGTGCATAATAGTTCTAACTAATCAAATGACATATATTCTTGTGAACTTACCATTTAAAGGTTAAGAAACAACCAAGGTTATTAAGGAATACCCTTTGAACTTAACAGTCTTAATTTCTTCTTATAGAAAATGGGTGATGATTCCTGCAGCCCACTTCATGAAATTACTAAGGATATTAATTAATTTATGCAAAATACCAAATATTGCAAAACGATTTTTAATTCCATGGAGGTGTTTGTTTTTTAACCCTCAACTTAAGGTATTTCTTCAATTGATTTTTTTAAAGGGAGTGAAGGGGAGGAAGGAGAGAGGAGGGGGAAGAGAGAGAGAAACATCAATGTGAGAGAGACACATCAATTGGTTGCCTCCAGCATGTGCCTTGACCGGGGCCGGGGAGAGAGCCTGCAATGGAGGTTAAGTGCCCCTGATTGGGATCGAGCCCACGACCCTTCAGTCCGAGGGCTGACAATCTAACCACTGAGCCAAACTGGACAGGGCATGGAGGTAATTTTTTTAACTCATTAGTAAATGATGTCTAATCTATTAACCAGATGACATAAGAACACATTGCTAATGCATATATCTAAAATTTTGAGTTTTGAACTCATAGTTTGAAAATCAATATAGTCATCAAAACTAACATTATGGTAAAATATATTCCACTCGTGCTAAAAAATGGAATCTAAAGAAGCATCTAAATTAGTAAATTATATGTGTTAGACTCCATGCATTTTCCAAACATCAAGTATTTCAGTGAAGGTCCAATCGGGAAATAGAAACTACCCAGCAATTTAAACAGGAAAAATTTAATATAAGAAATCATTAACTAAACAGAGTATTAAAGTAATGAGAGATTGGCAACTAAGAAGTAAAGAGAACTAAAAAATATATAAATAGCAGATATAAGCAGCAACCACTATCCCTAGAACGGAAACAGTGACTAAGAAAGAATCCCATATCCCATGTCTGGCTAAGATCCAGGTATTGTTGGTTAGTTCACAGCTATGGCTCACTAAATGGTAGAGAAAGAAGTTGCTGGGTGCCATGCCAGCAGAACTCGCTGGAAATATATCCTCTAGGCCCTAGGGTGTTCAGGAAAGCCATTCACAGGGAGGTATCTTATGGGAAGCACTCCAATATGAAGTCACTGAAAGAAGCTGCTGGCTGCCATACACTGCAGAAGGCAGGCACTGGAAGTACTCTGCTACAAAACCACCTGGTGGGAGGAGGTGAGGGAGGTCCAGGGCGCAGAGAAAGCCACTGACTGTCAGGTACTGCTGGCCACTGTGCACGGCAGGAACCAGGGAAGCTGCCAGGAACCTCAGCACTCCAGGACTGTGAAAGAAGGCCCCTCCTCTTTCAGTGGGACTGCTCTAGCAACATCAACCGACAAAACTCAAAACTCGACACTAGGGCTACTGGCTAAGAGAAGCCACTTAAGGGATTCCCATCAATTACTCCAGACTCCAGAGCAGCCAAAGAAGGGCAAGTATGGAGTTGAGAGGTAATAAATTGATGAGTGGAACATTAGTCTAGAATTCCAAATTAGTACATGTTTTACTTTGAAAACTAAAAGTAAAGACATATAAGTGAATGAGTCCAGGATAGAAAAATCTTAGATAAAATTCATTCCTTGAACCAGTTTCCCTAATTTAATAATGTAGGAACAAACATTCTTATTTAATTAAGACTCATTTGAGAGGAACAGATTAATAAAATACAAAATTTGAAAATTCTGATTTGGGGCCTGTTTTCCCTAGAAACTTAGACTAAGCCTGAGGAAAGGACACACTTGTAAAATAAAACAAAAACAAAACAAATACATGCCCCTTATATATAGTTACTATGTAAATAGCTATTTTGCCAAGTCTACTCTTACCGAGACCTGAAGCCTAATGACTATCCCTCCATTCCCTTTGCCACCATGCCTGCCAAGCATTGCCAAGTGTAAGTAGCTAATAACATTAAGAACATTTCTTCTTACCAAGTGGGCATAACATATTGGTTAAAATAGTTAATCTATAGTATATGGTAAAAGTGAAGAAAATGGTAATTTTTAAAAAATAGAAAGGGAGGCTGCTAGACACAAATTTTGTTTTGTTTCCCATCACTCCTAATTTTAGAGCCTTGGCCTGGAAACATTATTCATTCCCATGTTGATGACTACATCTTCATCACTCGGCTAACTTCTCTCTTAAATTCCAGACTCTTACATACAATATACCATATGAAATGAACATGTACCTAAAAAATATATATGACAAAAGTTGACACCCTCCACCAAAAATGAAGTAAACCCGGGGCAGGGGGGACATGAAAGAAACTAAACTGCTAGTCAAAAATCTCCACAATCTTTATACCAACACATACCCTTTCTTAAAAGGCAACAGAGCCAGACCCTTACCAGGTCGTTTTATCAACTCTTAAAAAGAATCAAAGTAGCCTAGCCAGCCTGGCTAAATGGTTGAGCGTTGACCTATGAACCAGGAGGTCTCGATCAGGGCACATGCCCAAGTTGAGGGCTTGATCCCCAGTAGGGGGGTGTGTGCAGGAGGCAGACAATCAGTGGTTGATGTTTCTCTCTCTCCCTCCCTTCTTCTTGGAAATCAATAAAAATATATTTAAAAACAAACAAACTAACAAACAAAAACAAGAGTTGTGAATCAAATAGTTATAAATAAATGCATTGCTTATATACTGAAGGAACACTTTGATAATTATATGTTACTATGCAGACACACACACAAAAAATGAATTGAGCAAGAATTCAACATAACCTTCCTGAGCCACTAAAAAGCAAAAATAAATTCATATGTACTACATTTGCTACTTGTATCTCCAAAATCACGTATAATGAAGAAAGTTACAGCATCAATTCCTCAAAGTACATACCTGAGACCTAAATCTGTCATGTTGACAAACTACCTTAGGCTTTGGACTGTATTACTATTAAATAAGAAAAATTCTTGTCTATGCTAATAGAGGTGCTTAATATGACATTAAGATTTAAATTGTGCTGAATTTTCTAAATAAGACAGATGGCTGTCCTATAAAATACAATACACAATGCCCTAATTCTATTATTGATGAGTGAACTGACAAATGAAAAGGGAAGAAAACAATTTTATAGAATTAAACCTTTCAAATGGTATTGAGAATATTGTGGATTCAATTTTGGTAAAAAGTAAATGTTAATAACCAGCTGAGCAAGAACATAATAAAACTGGTATCCTGTTGTGACAAAAAGGAGTTCAGGATCTCTATTTTAGATTTATGGTGATTTTCTGTTCATTAATAAGAATATTTCTCTATAACAGACTCAAAGAAGCCTGAAAATACTGATTATAAGGTGTCAAATATTGCCACACATCCTAATATATTTTCAGGCAGGGTAAATTTTTAAATCTCACTTAGTTATCATCAGGACACTATCCTGTCTAAAAATTTCTCAAAAATCTTAACCGCTGGCCAGTGTGCTCAGTGGTTAGAGTGTTGACCCAAACACCGAAGGGTCATGGGTTCAACTCCCGGTCAAGGACATGTACCTGGGTTGGAGGTTCAATCTCCAGCCCCCACTGGGACACCTGCAGGAGGCAACGAACCGATGTGTCTCTCTCACATCGATGTTTCTCTCTTTTTCTCCCTCCCTCCCTTCCACTCTCTCTAAAAATAAATGAAAAAATATCCTTGGGTGAGGATTAGCAACAACAACAAATCTTAACAATGCTACAAGTTTGGGACTAATCCTTACAGATGAGGAAATTGTACCATGAAGAGGTTTAGAAATTTGTTCAAGATGACAAAGCTGGTAAGAAACAGTGCTGAGATATAAGCCTAAAATAAAAGTTTCTGCTTTCTCTCATTTCATCCCATTTTCCTGTATAATTAATAGCAACAGCAGTTAATTTTCTGGGTGAATAGATATTGTTAGTTAAATGCAATTTCTACATGAAAACAAATTATGAGTTACAAATACATTTTACAGAAGGAAGCTTTTTTGAAAGTTAGGAACTATTTCTGTATCTCATCACATCTACTGTCTTGGATGCAATAATACTGTGGGGAGTAAAATACAGGTAGATGTATCGAAGGAATATTAAAGAGCAGAGCCAGGCAGGATGGCATTATAGTATAACAAATGCTTTTGGGCTTAGCAGGCACATAATTCAATTCAGTCTGGTTCAAATACTAATTCACAGTTCGCTTTGTTCTGTTTTCCTTCATTTTAAAGACATACAAAACTTAAGAATTAAGAGTAAACAACAGAAATTAGTTTTTCCTAATGCTTTTATCTTCGATTTCTTAAAATCTCCATTTATTACTGTGTTGTTTTCTTATCCTCCATTTTCCTGTCTCTAGTAATCTTCTATGGCTCTATAAATTACCTTTTTATCATCTCTCTTGCTTTTTACTTTCATTTGGTTATTAATTATTGGCTTCATCCTTGAAACCTTTGTCAGATCCTATCTTTCATCTACAAGGCTACTATCACAGTCTCACTTATTTTCTTCCTTAACTTGGATGTTGCAACTGGTTCCCCTAAATGCAGCAACTCTTAATTGTTGTTCATATTCCACAAAGGAGATAAAATTTTGTAATAGGAGAGAGGGGGAAAGATATTTTTTAAAAACTTGATGCCATAAATCCAAACTCCTTCAGTTGACAAACAAAGCTCTTGGTAATCAAGCCCCAAAGAATCCTTTTCAGTATCCATCCCCATTTCCTTACACTCAGTGGATTTCTCCCTATTCCCTGTTTAACATAGTATTGTATGGCTCCCTCCACTCTACTCTTCATTCTTCCCGGAATGTCCTAAACCTCCTATTAAATCTTCAAAGTTCAGCTCAAATCCTGCCTTCCTTGAAGACAATCTTCCTCTACATTAAGTTACAGCAATTGTTTCCATCTACATGATAGCAGAACATATTTTATAGTTTATTTACTATTTATGTCTGTCTTCTGAAATAGAGGTGGTCCTTAAGGATAACAAGCATATTTAGTCCATGTTTATAACCAAAATTTCTAATCTGGAGCCCAGCATATAGTAGGTTCTTGATTAGTGCCCATTGTTTATAGTATTAACACGTTAAGTGCCCAGTCAGTCACTGGTGACTGACACTATACTTTCCGTCTGGAAGACAAAACAGGCTGGGCGCTTAACATGTTAACTAGAGGCCCGATGCACGAAATTTGTGCATTGTGGGGGGGGCGGGGGGTGTTCCTCAGCCTGGCCTGTGCCCTCTCACAGTCTGGGACCCCTTGGGGATGTCCGACTGCTGGCTCAGGCCCGATCCCCATGGGGATCGGGCCTGAATCGGCAGTCGGATATCCCTCTCGCAGTCTGGGACCCCTCTCTCCTTACTGCCCACCTGCTCACTGCTCCTTACCGCTCAGCTCACTGCTCCTTAGCACTGCCGCAGAGGCCAGCTGCGCTCGCCAGCCATGAGCCCAGCTTCTAGCTGAGCAGCGCTCCCCCTGTGGGAGCGCATTGACTACAGGAGGCAGCTCCTGTGTTGAGTGTCTGCCCCCTGGTGGTCAATGAATGTCATAGTGACCAGTCACTCTGGTCATTCTGCGGTAACGGTCGCTTAGGCTTTTATTATATAGATCAGCAGTCACCAACCGGTGGTCCGTAAGGTCCAAAAGGTTAGCAACTGCCAATATAGATGATGCCATTTTAATTTAACCTACTAATGACTAACTGGAAAGGAGCAAAAGGAAGACCAAATACTATGGGCATGCCATTTGTGCAGCTTTGCCAGGAAGCTGCAGTTTAACACTTCCCAGGTTTGTTCCCCACAGATCGCTGGGATAAGGGACTGAACAGGGTGGAGAATAGACACATGCGCAGTAAAGTCTGGGTCACACAGGGAAGGTACTTGTCAGTCACACATAGGAACACTGGCCAGAGTAGGCGTAGCTACTGCAAGCACAGGAAGATTTGAGATATTTAATCTCCTACACACAGGAGTTCCCTCTCTTGGCTCTCTAGATTGCCCGCATTAGACTCCAGGACTGCAGGGCTCTCTCGCTCCTGCATTTGCTCACATGGCACACGGCCATGTGGACCCCAAACACAATGGACTAGTGGACTGCAACTGGCCTAATGCACAGCTCCACCGTGGAATGGAAACTTTGGATACTGGCCCTGCTTCTAGCTCTACTGAATCCCCAGCTGCACATCATCCGGGATTGGATTAAGGAAAATGGGACTTTGCAAACCAAGGGATGTAAGTCCACGCAAATAAAAATCACTCGTCCTCCTGTGCTAGTCTCAGAAAATTCTTTTTCTTGAGATATTGTAAGGATCCTACTCCCACTGGCAATGTTAACATTAAGAGTACAATGTTGGAGTCTATGGCCATACCACCCGGAAAGTGCCCATCTGATCTCGGAAGCTAAACAGGTCAGGCCTGGTTAGTACTTGGATGGAAGAGTACAATGCTGAAGTGACATTAACAAGTTGGTAGAATAATAAGCCCCAGCCCTCACTTGCCCATGGAAGCAGCAATTTAATAACATTAGGACAAAAATACCTTTTTAAGATTTCCAGATTCCAGATAAGAAGTTGCAATACCCCAGGAGAGCAAAAAACCATGAACAGCCACAGTGAAATTGGTAAGAAGAAAATTTCACTGTACCCAACTCCGTCCCTCCTTCAAGACAGGTCAGATTAGCACCAGGAGATCACCCTGAGTTGAAACTTCTCCCTCACTGTGGGACAAAAGGGATGAAGCATGCATTGAAGGTTCTGACTTTTCAAAAGGATCACCTGAAGGACCAGTTTTTGTCTTATCCAACTCTTAAACAAGGAGGCAAAAGACTTATACACTGAAAACAACAAAACACTATTGAAGGAAATTAAAGAAGATACAAATAAATGGAAGGATATCCCATGTTCATGAACAGGAAGACTTAATACTGCTGTAATCCACACTACCTAAAGTGATCTACAGATTCAATGCAATCACTATCAAAATACCAATAGAAAAAGAAATCCTAAAATTCATATGAAATCACAAAGGATCCAAAATAGCCAAAACAATTTTGAGAAAGAATAACAAAGCTGGAGGCCTCATATTTCCTGATTTTAAAACATCTTACAGAACTACTTAGAACAGTATGGTACTGGCATAAAGACAGACATGTAAACCAATTAAACAGAATAGAGAGCCCAGAAATAAACCCAGGCATGTACAGTAAAATGATCTTCAACAAGGCTGCCAGGACTACATAATGGGGAAAGAACAGTGTCTTTAACAAATCGTGCTGGGAAAACTAAAATCCACATGCAAAAGAATGAAATTAGACCCTTATCTTACACCATAGACAAAAATCAAAATGGATTAAAGATTTAAATGTGAAACCTGAAACTATACAACTCCTAAAAGAAAACATAAGGGAAAAAAGCTTCATGACATTGGTCTTGGCAAGGATTTCTTGAATATGACACCAACAGCACAGGCAAAAACAAAAATAGGCAAGCAAGACTACATCAAACTAAAAAGCTTTTACATAGCAAATGAAACAATTAAAGTGGGAAGACAACCTATGGAAAGGAAGAAAATGTTTGCAAGAAAATATATGCCTGATAAGGGGTCAATATAAAAAATATATATAAAGTGTCTCTTATTAACTTAATAGCAAAAATACAAATCAATTAAAAATGGCTAACAACTTGTCCAAAAAAGCAGACAAAAGGCATACGGATATCAGAAAAGATGTTCAGCATCACTTATCAACTAGAAAACACAAATCAAAACCACACTCAGATATTACCTTACACCTGTTAGAATGGCTATTATAAAAAAAAAACAAATAATGGCGAAGACGTGGAGAAATTGGAAACCTGTGCACTGTTCAGGAGAATATAAAATGATGCAGTTTCTATGGGAAAAAAATAGTACGGAGGTTCCTCAGATTAAATGTAGAAGTTCCATATGGTCCAACAATCCTACTTCCGGGTATTTATACAAAATAACTGAAATCAGGATCTTGAAGAGACATTTGCACTCCTATGTTCACTGCAGTATGATTCGCAACAGCCAAAATGCAGAAACAACCGAAATGTCTTTTGATTGATGAATGGATAAAGAAAATGTGGTATGTACATAAATCTAAATATCATTTAACTTAAAAAAAGAAAGAAATCAGCCCGGCCAGTGTGACACAATGGATACAATGTCAGCCTGCAAACTGAAGGGTCCTGGGTTCGATTCTGGTCAAGGGCACGTAGCTTGTTTGCAGGTTCAATCTCCCACCCTGGCTGAGGTGCATGCAGGAGGCAACCAAACAAGATGTCTCTCTCACATCAATGTTTCTCTCTTTCTCACCCCGCCTTCCCACTGCCTTCTAGTCTCTCTAAAAATCAATGGAAAATATCCTCAGGTGAGGATTAAAAAATAAAGTAAAAAGGAAGGAAATCCTGTCATTTGCAACAACATGAATGAACCTGGAGGACATAATGCAAAATGAAATAAGTCAGTCACAGAGGAGCAAATACTGCATGATTCCAGTTACATGAGGTAACTGAAGTAAACAAACTCATAGAAGCAGAAAGTAGAATAGTGATTTCCAGGGATTGCAGGTAGGAGGAAATGGAGATTTGCTGTTCAACACAGCAACAAGGTATAGAGATTGGGTTAAGATATTTTTAAGATAAAGTTTTAGAAATACAACCTTGTACTTATAAACATTGTACTGTACACTTAAATGTTTTAAGAGGGTAGAGCTTTTGTGTTGTGTGTTTTTTATTAACACCGCTCCCCCCAAAAAAAATTTACAATGTTGATGATGTGTCTGTTGGGATTTCTATAGAATATCTTGAGAAAAAGCAAAGAGCTTGCTATAGCTCTGCCAGTCACAGGTGGTTCAGGTTGCTAGAAATGAAATGTGTAATTTTACCAAAGAGAAAAACTGTAAGCAGACACAACTTCCAAAGTGGAATACTAACTGAATGACACTTCGCCAAGCAACTATTAAGGGTATGTTAGAATATATAAGCACAAGGAACCATACTTAAAATCTGAGCAGAGAGGAACTGGGAAAGAAATCTATTCTGATAGGGTTGTACACTTGAGAGGAGCTTGTGGCTCATTTTCACTGTGCAGTACCCACAAATAAATACACCATAAATAAAGCAGTGGTGAAGGTGGGGGGAGGCATGAGATAAGAACTGATATCCCAAATCCTGGATGCTTATTTAAGTAAGAGTCAAAGTTTTCTGTGGAATTCTTAGAAACAAGTATTACTTCATCTGAGCCAAGAATTACTAAGGAATTTGATTTATTGAGAAGAGTGTAGTCTATCATCAAGCTTGAAAATATCAGCACAAATGTTGGCATGTGTTCTCTCAGTAAGAAAAATAAGTAACTCGGGACCATACACAAAACTATCAAATTCTATCCTAAATTCAACATTCTCTTAAATCAGACAATGCACATGAAAGCACACTATAAACTATAAAATCAGAGATATGTTATTTATAGTTATATAGTTACATACTGCTAATAGTTTAGTAATTTATATTATATTACTAGAGGCCCGGTGCACAACATTCGTGCACTGGGGAGGGTCCCTCAGCCTGGCCTGTGCCCTCTCGTAGTCCGGGACCCCTCGGGGGATGTCCACCTGCTGGCTTAGGTCCGCTCCCTGCCTAAGCCGGCAGGCAGACATCCCCTAAGGGATACTTAGTGCTGCTGCGGAGGCAGGAGAGGCTCCCGACACCACCACTGCACTCACTGCCAGCTGTGAGCCCAGCTTCTGGCTGAGCAGTGCTCCCCCTGAGGAAGTGCACTGACCACCAGGGGGCAGCTCCTGCATTGAGCATCTGCCTCCTGGTGATCAGTGTTGTGTCATAGCTACTGGTCATTCCACTGTTCAATTTGCATATTATGGTTTTATTATATAGGACTAGAGGCCCAGTGCATGAAATTCATGCACTCGGGGGAGGGGGGTTCCTCAGCCCAGATTGTGAGAGGGTGCAGGCCAGGCCAAGGGACCCCAACGGTGCACAATTGGGGCTGGGGAGGGATGTAGGAGGTTGGCCAGCTGGGGAGGGACCGCAAAAGTGCTCCAGGGTGTGTCCAGCCTGTCTCGCTCAGTCCCGATCAGCCGGACCCCAGCAGCAAGCTAACCTACCAGTCAGAGCGTCTGCCCCCTGATGGTCGGTGCACGTCATAGAGACTGATCGACCAATCGACTGTCTTCCCCCTGATGGTCAGTGCACATCATAGTGAGCAGCTGAGTGGCCTTAGCATATCATTAGCATATTACACTTTGATTGGTTGAATGGCCAACCAGGCAACCAGACTCTTAGCATATTAGGCTTTTATTATATAGTATTTTATTATTTTCCATGCAAACTGTAAACCTACTTTTGCCCCAACCATGTACATTACATAGCATTTGACATTAATATAAAAGCTATTTTAAAAATTTCTAGACTTTTATTTTCTTAAAAGCTGTCTATAATTTTAAACTGTAGCTTCTGAATTAACATGATGAGTCCAGTCTTTCCCTTCCTTTCTATTTCTTATTCTAAATAATATATTTTTTCTAGTCTAGATTGCCTTTTTTATCCCAGTAGGTTGCCTCAAATTCTCTACACATTCAGAGAAGCTATAAATAAGTGTTGTAAAAGAATGTTTAAAAAGTAAAGGTAATTATTCAAAATTTTTAAATTTCCACAAGTATTTTGGATTAACTGGATGATATTCTGCAGTGATGCAAAATGAGAGTTGGTTTTAGTAATTTAATTTTAGAAAAAAAGACTCATCAAGTAAACCAAAAATTATGTTTCAATTACTCTAGCAACTAAATGCAATATTTATTATTACAATCACGACATTTGAAATGTGTTGTAACTTTTAAACTAATACCATCAAGCATTTGGAGAAAAAAAGCGCTACCTATTTACAATGTGGCTTATTAAGGTTTATTCTGACTACCCCAATTTTGTTTTCTGTCTAGACCTGATATTCTAAGGCCAACTTTCTTCTCTAACCTTAGGAAACTGCCTGAAAGACTAATTTTAAGATGCATAAGCACAGTTTCTGTTTTAATGGAAGATGGGCAGGAGAAGAGTCTGGATAATCTGAAATACATCAATATCAAGTCCCAATCACTAGATATGGAAGGAGTACCCTTTTAGGCTTTGTTGGACTTTGTTCAAATACGATGACTTCAGTTCAACACTCACATTAATCTGTGTGAATAAAGAAAGCACGTTTTCCATTTACATTGGTGATGGAAATGTACTGAAAATGATGATGTACTGGTGTTGGTAACATCTTAATGAGGTACCGTAGTCATACCTTATCCGTGGGTAATATATTCTAAAATCCCCAGTGGATGCCTGAACCCCATATATATTATGTATTTTCCTATACATACACTTTACCGTTCCTTTTTGGCATATTCGAATTGTCAGCATCACTACTCTTGCACTTTGGGGACATTATTAGGTAAAGTAAGAATTACTTGAACACAGTACAGTGATACTGAAACAGTTAATCTGATAACCCAGAAGGCTACTTACAGGCAGGGAGCATATACAGCCTGGATAAACTGGACAAGGGGATAATTCACACCCTGGGCACGAATGAGCTGGATAGAGCAAGATTTCATCATGCAACTCAGAATGGCATGCAATTTAAAATTTATTGTTTTAATCAGATCTGAAAATTTCCATTTAATATTTTCAGACTGAGTTGACTGCAGGTAACTGAAACCTTGGAAGGTGAAACCACAGATAAGAGGAAACTACTATAGTCTCTCAGGGGTAGGTCTCAAGAAGCCCACGCAACAGTGTAAAACCATATAAACCAAATCTCAAAAACAAATTAACAACTAACATGAAACCTGGTTTTATAATACATAAAATAACAAGTACCAACCTCCATTATAGCACTTAAATTGCTTCTTTATTATCAGTCTTTTTCAGAATAACCCATGGCCTAAAAGACTGTAATCAGTCACTAGTCTGCTGAATTAATGAATGGTTTTGCTTTTTAAAGAACTTTTGAAGGATTCTACCTTCCAAAATGCACTAGTTGGTTTTAAGCCAAATAAATGCAAAATAATAAAAATTTCAAAAATAATATTTAAATAAAAAATAAATTCAAGGTGTCCAACCCTGATGCAGGAAGTGATGGAACAAAGAATGCAGAAAACTATTCAGGTATACTAAAAAGACAAATAAATTTACAAATAGAGTAGGACCCAAAATATATTCAGATGTACCATAAGGTATGCTTTTTAGAAAAGGCAATAGGACTTATGATTAAGCTTGACAAATTCTAGGGTACAGTGATTCATATTTTAAGCAGTTGGTTGATTTATGTGACAGATACATGTACCAATAAAATTAGAGTCCTTTCCCAAATATTAACATCAAAGGCTTGATTAACATTATGTAAATATACCCTTTTTCTGATCAGGACCAGGCAGAGTATTTCATTAACATAATGAACACAATACTGAATAACTGAAGTTAGTTCACATTAGCACAATAGCATTTCTACAGTAATAACCAAGTGGTAAGAATGCAAGTTAGCTTATAGAGAGCAATACAAGATGAAAAGCCTACCAATAAAAGAAAATGTATACTACTTTTATTAAAGGGAAAGCATGGAAGTCTCTTTTATGTGCTTTTATTGCATTTTAAACTATTTTTTATATATGTTTTTATTGATTTTAGACAGAGAGAAACATAGATCTGCTACCTCCTGCACACCCCCTACCAGGGAATGAATCTACAATCCGGGCATGTGCCCTGATGGGGAATCAAAACAGCAACCTCTAGGTGCATGGGACAACACTCAGCAAACTGAGCCACACTGACCAGGGCTTTACTGCACTTTAAATAATAAATAAGACATCTTACTTTAACAGCTTTAGCACTTTATATCCATATAAATACAGGAGCAGAACATCTACTTTTAGTCTACTTACAAAAAAAAATCTAACAAATATAAAAATGTAAAATGCAAAGTAACTTGTTAACCTAAATTTCTCTACTGGTTCCTTAATCCCCTGAAAGGTACTCTATCAATAAGAATAGCACATAAAAGATCTTTTTTTGTTCTACATTATTGTCAACTTTCTTTTTTGTAGTAACTTAGAAGTCACCAGTATAAATATGCATAACATAATATGCTCTATAAACTAATCTTTCTACATTCATGTGTCACTAATTTTACTGTTACTTCCAACTACATATGTAAATAGCAATTATGAAAAAAATCAAGAATCATATAAAAGCTAAAAAAAAAATAAATCTGTGCTTCCTTACCATAAATGGAAAAAGTAGGGGCTGTGGTTGAGGATGAGACCAATGTTAACATTAATGTGATAGATTTTATTACTGTCCTAATATTAGCTACCACTCCTTTACTGAGCTTATTCCTATATTTCCTGAGAAATATTTTTCCTAAGAGTTATATTTCCTGTGCTCATCTGACCTGCTTTTACTAATGAAAAGTGACAAGTGCCAGTTCCAAGCAGAAATTTGAAGAGCCATCCTATAAATTCCATAATCTTTTTCCCTCTCCTTCATCCTAGATTTCAGAAGGAAGAAGACATAGATCAGAGCCACAGTGGATCCACAAAATGCATGTAAAGTGAGAATAAATAAGCCACTGGGCATTTGGAGTTGTTTGATATCAAAACTTGACAAAAGTTATCTAATACACCTTACCTATGTCAAATGAGAAGGTGCTCAATATACAGACGTTAAATAGTACAACGGTGCATATCCTTGGCAACTGTTCAATATAATGTCTATTTCTGTCCATAAGTCTTATCCTAGTTGAATGTCAGGAGACTACTAAACCAAGGCCAGTTGCTTCCATTACTTGGATGTCCCTGTGATATGTCTACTGCATTTAATTTTAGCCTGCTTACCTTTTCTTTTTCTACTTTCCAAAGATTACAGGAGGTCAATAATTGCACATATTTTATTACACACAGGGCAAGGCAATGGGGGAAAGGTAAACACATAACACACACTGAACACAGCAGAGGAAGTAACAGCCAGCTGGACATTAGAAATACTGAACACAGTAATTTTCTAATCCCACACTCCTTTTGAATTTTGCATTTGGGTAACTATAGAATTAGTACCTAATTAGCTATGAGGGATTTTAACAAAAGGGGCTTGCCTAGCCTTCTTAAGATATAGCCAGCCAAATATAAACAGTCATTCACTTATTCAAAGTCTTTTAAATTTTATTCTGTATTGTTTCCTAATAAATTCACCTACTTGCCATTTTAAAAAGCTTGTCAAAACATTAAATTATGTACTGGGCTAAAAGGTTACTTACTACTGAATTTAGAAAGTTCACCAAGGAACTGTTTTGAAGCTTTTAGATAACTGATGATGGAGTAAATGCAATTAAATAAGGCATTTAATGTCATTTCTTGCTCAGCAATTACATTTCAAAATATTAGTATGTAAATGCTTTGTCAAAATATGGCACAAGCAATCAGTTTTTATTTTTGATTAAGTGCTAGATATAATTTAATTATCAAATTTTATATGTGAGCCAAAAACTAATGGTATATGTCCTCCAACATATCATACCTTATTTTGCCCTATGAGAATGTGCTGTGAAAGAAAAATAATGAGACAGATTTCCATGAAAGACTTGATGACCTTGTCTAATTATTTTATAGTCACCCTATATACGTTGATTCTATGTAGGGAAGACTTAAAACAAACTTCTCTCAGATTTAACAGATGAGACCTAAAACAGTGCCCAAGAATGCCTAAATAAGTAATTTTCTTCCTAATAAAGTATTATTTCCTTTTCTCTACAATTCAGAAACCTGAGTACCTTTTTTTAACTGTTATATACTACAATTTAAAGAAGCAATTTTGATTATTAGATTAATTTTACAAATCAGTTTAAGGTAGAATAAGATGTACAATTTTATTTTACTGAAAATAAAGATAACAATTGAGATTGTTGAGTTTTAAAAATAGATGCACAGAAAAAATAAAAATAGATGCACAAGAATATACAAAAAATTATATGTACAGCATTTAAAGGAGAATTCTATGCCATTATCCTATCTAAAAAAGAGGGAATATGCTAATTGACCCTCATGCCATCAGAAAGATGGCGGCGCCCACAGTCAATAAGGAGGGAATATGCTAATTGACTTCCCCGCCCTCAAAGATGGCGGAACCCACACCCACAAGATGGTGGCACCCAGTCCCCTCAGCCCCGCCGGGGCGCCTGCCTCTAGTGTCCCCCAGTCCTTTCAGCCCGCCAGGGCCAGCCCGAGGTGCAGGCAAGCCTCGCATGGTGGCTGCCCAGCCACCCAGGGCCGCCCAAGGCTCAGGTAACCAGGGCCAGCAGAGGCTTGCGCTGCCGGCAGTGGCAGCAGCAGAGATGTGATGGGGTGTCACCTTCCCCTGATCGCCAGGTCGCCTCCCACCCCTGAGGGTTCCTGGACTGTGAGAGGGGGCAGGCCGGGCTGAGGGACCCCACCTCCAGTGCATAAATTTTCATGCACCGGGCCTCTAGTGTTTAAATGAAAGAGAGACAAGAACATGGGTACCAAGAGAGGAATGGTATTATGCATTAGCATTGTGCATAAATGGTAAACTATGTCACACTATAACGTACTGTTTAAAAACACTGAAAAACCATGTACCGTGAAGTAGGCTTAGAATGAAAAAAACACTGTGTATCACTGGAGATGTTGGAGGAGTGCCAAGTATTTTGAGGTGAAAAAAATTTTTCTTGAATGGGAAATAATAGGTTTGAAGTTAAATAAGAGGTGGTTTCTTCTATCCCCACTTTACCAGTCTTGCTATGACAGCAGTACATGGATACTAGTATAAATCTCTCACAGTGTTTGAGTGTACCCTATATAATAAAAGGCTAATATGCAAATGGACCTAATGGCGGAATGCCAGGTTGCTATGATGCACACTGATCAGCAGGGGGCAGACGCTCAATGCAGGAGCTGCCCCCTGGTGGTCAATGTGCTCCCACAGGGGGAGCGCCACTCAGCCAGAAGCTGGGCACACGGATGGCAAGCACAGTGGTGGTGGTGAGAGCCTCTCCCACCTCTGTGGCAGCACTAAAGATGTCCGACTGAGGGTTCCTGGACTGGGAGAGGGCGAAGGCTGGGCTAAGGAAACCCCCCCAACGAATTTCATGTACTGGGCCTCTAGTTTTCTATAATACCCAGAGACCTGAGGTAATCATTGTGGGAATCTTGGCAAGATCTACAAATTAAATATTTGGTAGATATTTTTATTCATGTATTAGGAAGCCAAAATCTAAAGTAGATAGACAGATGCACATACATATATATGTGTCTCTTAAAATTTTATATGAATGTATGTGTGTGAGGGTGTGTATACCAGTATAAAAGTGTATTCTAGAATAGCCAAAACAGTCTCATAAATTCTGATGAACCTAAATTACTTCCATCAGATTTTGATATAATCATGGGGCTGAAGGAAAGAGATTAAGTTATTTAGGTATATCCCATACAGAATTTGTTGAGCAACAAACTCTTACATTGTTAGAAAAGAATCTGACCCTTCTTCCCATTGCAATGAACAGCATTACCCAACTAGCTGAAAAGCACCACTTTAAAATTCTCTTATATAAGATTGCTATTTCACTCAATCTACACTATAGATGAAAAAAAGTTTTAAGTTCAAAAATACTCGTAACCATATAATGAAAAGATTAGAAAAATAATGTAACAGAATGTTAATAATGAATTATCTTTAACTCTAACTCAACAGCTGCTAGTGAACAAAAATTATTGCTAATAAAATGATTAAGTCAATACCTTATGTTAGCAAGTATTTGGAGATTCATTCCAGTTTATCACAATTTTTTAATATTTGAAGAATTGATTAAAATTATTCAAACTTTCCTTAAAATATTCCTGACATGACTTAACTTTAAGTAGCAATCTTAAACTTTAATAATTTTAAGTAGAATAAGTCAATAATATAATAATGCAATCTATTTCATTCAGGATATATCTTGACCATTCTAATTAATTAAAATCCATAGTCATTTGGCTATTAATCATTTGTGCATAGAATTACTCGTGTTGCTTTTAATAAATACAATCTCATGGTAATAGGCATCATCAATCAGTAGGCAGGCATTGCCTATGTATGCAAACCAGCCCCTGTTGACTAGTAAGTGCTCTGTATGCATTATTTACTTTGATGCGCTTTATTTAAGGATTCCCTGTGTGTTTGGGTAATGCTATAATAGTGAACTAGCTCAGCAACTCCTAAGGCTCACAGCATTACTAAATGTCTTCTAGATATTTTAGCTGCAAAAAATAAGTTGAGTGGATTATGTCAATGCTAAAATTTTTATTAATTCACTACTATCCCTAGACATTAGTGATGCATTTTAAGATAATGGAAAACATTATGAAGAAAACAGCAAACATTTCCCCAAATCTCCCTGGGGCGCTAAATAGCCTATTACAAAACTTGCTGGCATGTTTCAAGAATTGCATAAAAATATTTACCTAAAATTCTGTTTTCATAAAAGACTGGACAAAAATTTCTTCTGCTCTACCTAATATTTAAAATACTATAAAAAAACCTATTTTAATATAAAAATAATATGGTTCTAGGAATACATCTCACTCTTCACTCAATTAAAAATATAATCTTTACATGGAACTAGAGGCAAAGGTAATGCAATCTTCCTATTTTGCTCACAAAATAGGTTATAGAAATCCACTCTTCTGAAATAATTCTCATCCTAAAAGAAATCTATACTAATAAAAGGGTAATATGCTAATTAGACTGGACATCTTCCAGGCGACCTTCCAGACATCCTTCTGGACAAAGCCATGGTGGTGGGGCTGAGGCAGAGGATGTTAGGGGGATCAGGCTGGCAGGGGAGTGCAGTTAGAGTGATTAGGCCAGCAGGGGAGAGCAGTTAGGGCGATCAGGCAGGCAGGTAGAGGCAGTTAGGAGCAATCAGGCAGGCAGGGGAGCAGTTAGGGGCATCAGGCAGGCAGTCAGAGTGGTTAGGGGCAATCACACAGGCAGGCAGATGAGAGGTTAGGAGCCAGTGGTCCGGGATTGAGGGAGGATGTCCGACTGCCGGTGTAGGCGTGATCCCACAGGCATCGGGTCTAAACTGGCAGTCAGACATACCCTGAGGGGTCCAGATTGGAGAGGGTGCAGGCTGGGCTGAGGGACACCCACCCCCATGCATAAATTTCATGCACTGGGCCTCTAGTCTAATAATAAAAAGTTATTTTACTAAAAGAGAATTTCTCCAAATATACCAAGTTTTGGTAAAGTGATTAAAGGAGAACAAGGATTGACATATGCTGTCTCACTAATCACATTTTAGGAGCATCTCAGTTCTACCTTATAAACAGGCCAAAAAAGCAATCTAACTACTCAACTACTCAGCAAGTAATGATTTGTAATGGAAGAATATAAAAATATTTATCTCACTCCTGTTGTACAATATATGATTTAGTGCAGGGGTCCTCAAACTTTTTAAACAGGGGCCAGTTCACTGTCCCTCGGACAGTTGGAGGGCCGGGCTATAGTTTAAAAAAAACTATGAACAAATTCCTATGCACACTGCACATATCTTATTTTGAAGTAAAAAAACAAAACGGCAAAAAGACCTGCATGTGGCCCGTGGGCCGTAGTTTGAGGACGCCTGATTTAGTGGGTTGGAAAAACATCAGAGGCAAGTGTACAGAACTTTGCTCTTAATACCTATGTCTAATTAATTTTGCTACTATGTTTTTCTTAAGATTCTTCTCTTTATAGCTACTTTGCATCTTGCTAGAATCTTTTTTTTCTCCCTAGTTTACTCCATTAATGGAAGCTAACAAAAATATAGTCTCGCTGAAACCGGTTTGGCTCAGTGGATAGAGCGTAGGTCTGCGGACTGAGGGGTCCCAAGTTCGATTCCGGTCAAGGGCATGTACATTGGTTGCGGGCACATCCCCGGTGGGGGGTGTGCAGGAGGCAGCTGGTCGATGTTTCTCTCTCATTGATGTTTCTAGCTCTCTATCCCTCTCCCTTCCTCTCTGTGAAAAATCAATAAAATCAAGAAAAAAACAATATAGTCTCATTTAATCTTTAATTATTGAATCCAGGAATGCTATAGAGAGGTCATTATACAGTGTTGTTATTACTGCCAATTGTGAAAATCATTGACTACTTAAACACAGAACTTCCCTCAATTTTGGTTTTTAATATAGTAAATACTCAAAAGACTATACCTTAATATTCACTATGAAAGGCTCAAGAAAAATAAGTATGCCCGCCATTTGCAGCACTTTGTGAGGAGAAATAGACGATTTCAGTGAGATCTGCAGTCTTCTGGGATATGGCGGCCAGTTGAGTAGGAAAAATGTTCTATTTGTGGAGCTGCCTGCATCTGGCTCTTTCTGATAATATGAAACCTCAGGAGCAGATGTACTTCAAAAACCCTGTGGAGACAGCTTTGCAGCATTTTAGTCACATCTCTCAGGTGTGGAGTTTCCAGAAAAAACAAACAGATCTCCTCATCGCCTTTTATAAACATAGAATTACAACGTTAGAAGCAGCCATGCAGGAGGCACGGCAAACAGCGACCAGCCAGAACAAAGAGCTGTCAGTCTTAAGGAAAGAGAATAGAGAACTAGAGAAATTTCTAGCCATCCTGAAGGAATCGCCACGCTGGTACCAAGGAAGCAGGCCAACCACACCTCGACCAATGGGCATTACTTTCCCAACACAGTCAGTTACTCCAAGACCCAGTTGTCAGCATAGCAGTCAAGTGGTCAGCCGTTCCTCCTCAGTGGAGTCTATCCCTTATAGAATGGTTGGCTTTAGTAGCAGCGTGGGACAAGGAATCAGAGGCGTTCAGGGAAGGAGCACTCCCAGAGACTCTTATACCGAAACCCCTTCACCAGCTTCCATTCACAGCCTATCATACAGAACTTCATCTGCCTCCTCTGGACTGGGGACTTTTTCTTTCAGACTATTCCTGAATAGTGGGGATTCAGGCCACATACAACTACTCACCCCCAATAATTCCGGTCTAGAAGCGCACTAGAGCGTCTTCCTGGTTTTCAGCTACCAGCCCTGCAGACTCTCTACCAACAAAGGCAGATGGGATTAGCCAGCGGGAGAGAAGCATGGACCATTCCCAGATCGATCATTTCAAAGTCTGATCTATACAAACTGCTGAAGGACAGACTAGCATCCAATACCCATTAGGCATGATGGCCTTCGGAAATGTACCCCTGGCTGATTTCATTCTGTACTTTCTATCTTTACTATGCACACCCTATATTACCTCCTTAGAAAGGGATTAGGTATTATATAAGGCTAGTGCTTCAGGAAGATTACATTTCTTCCACAAGACATGTAGCTCTCTTATTTCCTACAACTTGAAACAAAGGTTATAGAAACATTTCTTGTCATCCTTGGGGATGGGGGTAATATACTAATTAACTATGTTTTACTTCTGGATTTCATTTTCTAGTTTTGGATATATTCTCCCACTGCCAATGTTAACAAGTAACAATTCTGTTCCCTGTATTAATAAAATACTAATTTATTATACTTTTTTTCAGTTTGCCTATTGTTTCCTCTATGCCTAGTTATTATTAAATGTTTATTTCCCTTTCTGTCTGATAAGAGTTGGAGACAAGATGTTCAGCTTACTAAAGTACATAGCTAATAAAGACGTCCTTTTATTGCTACTGCAATTCTATTAGTATTGCAAGCTCTAGAATGGTGGAATGGGCAAAGAACACTACCACTGCGATCAATTATTTATTCTTCTTTGGGTACTAAGGGGTAGAATTAAATGGGTAGGCCACAGGTAGGCAGGCCTTAAGCAAAAATATTGGGGGTGGGGGAGTAAAAATAGCAAGCATCTGCCAGAAATAAATAGGTCTTGGGAATGACCTTGTAGATAAACTAAGATGCCATTACCCTTTCTGGAACTCTGGATTTATTTTTAAAGGCATTTCCAGACACACCTCATCTTCTGAGCAAGAGCCTGTGCTGTAGCAGGGATAGGAAACAATCTGCCTAGTGATACTGATCTACTGCCTTTCAAAGTTGTTCTTTTTTATTAATATTATTTATTGATTTGAGGGAGAGAGAGAGACATCAATTTGTTGTTTTACTTATGCATGCATTGGCTGATACGTGTATGTGCCCTGACTAGGGGGATTGAACACATAACCTTGGTGTATCAGGACAACGCTCAACCAACTGATCTACCCAGCCAGAGCAAAGTTATTGTTCTTTTAATTTACCTCAATATATCTTGCTGCTTCAAAAATAAATAAAATGTATACTAAATCAGGGGAAAAAAAGAAAAATAAGAGTGACCATATACAGAAGAGAATTCTGCCTCTAAGTGGGAAAAATAAAACTTATTCATGACAAATGATCCTTCCAAATTTGAATTTTATAGCAAAATGTATGTATTAAGTATTAAAAAAAAAAAAAAGCTTACTGGAAGAACATAATTCTCTTTAAACATATAAACTGCCATCATGTGGAAGGCCAGATTAGATTAGGCTTAACTTTTTCACTCCAGAGGTCAAAATTAAAACCACAGAATGGAAAATAAGAGGCATCTTTAGTTCAACAAGGAATCTGCCAATAATGAGTTACTTAAAAATAAAATTGATGATCCTTTACTAGTGTTACTGTTTCTAGAAATTTTAAGTAGACGTCTGATGATGGCCTATCAAAAACAATATGGAGTAGATTCCTATATTGGTTGAGAGGGTGAACTATGTAAATTCTAACTCATTATTCTTTGAAAAACATGAAGCGCTTATGGCACCTTAGTGTTCACCATGAAACCACTGCTAATAGCATATTTATTCTTTTACTAGAGGCCCGGTGCACGTGTGGTCCCTCAGCTTGGCCTGCAGGGATTGGGCCGAAACTGGCAGTCTGACATGCCCCAAGGGATTCCGGGGTGTGAGAGGGCACTCTGCAAAGTTGCTGTTGCACAGAAGCTCCTGCGTTGAGCATCTGCCCCCTGGTGGTCAGTGTGCGTCATAGCTACAGGCCAGTCAGCCTGTTGCTTGGGCTTTTATATATATAGATATTCTCATATCAAACTATGTATCAATTAGTTCAGTGAACATAATCAAACTGGTACATAAAATTTTGTCTTCAGATGATAGTGACTCCAATACACAAGTAAAAATTTCTTTAAAGCATATAAACAATATTTGCTGTATGATGCACTCCTCTGACAGGAGGAGTGAACATTAATTAAGTTTCTGTGTTTTACAGTTAACAAGGTTTCCATGTTATACGGTAACCAACTCTTAAATTTTGATTGTGTTGTATTCTTTTCAGAAGGCTCTTAAAGGGAAAGTGTTCTTTCAACAACAAATTAGTAATTCTCACTAAGAATAAACATAAGCATTAGGAAGCAGGCTTTTAAATCAGTGCTTCTCAAATTTTAACGTGTATAGTACTTTTTTGAGTATATTAAAATGAAGATTATGAGTTAGTTAAGTCTTAGGTGGGGCCCAAGATTCTACATTTCTAATAAGCTCCCAAGAGATGGCCACAGAATTCTATTCCAAGGACTGAAGTTTGAGAAGCAAGGTTTTAGATAAATTCTTAGAAACTTGCCATGAAGTTTGATTTCAGGAAGGAAGTTAGCAAAATATTACATTTAGTGAATTTCACTGAAAAGTTCAATACAAGATGCCTGAAACATGGCAAAAGTAAATATAAATTCTGATCAGAAGAACACTTTTTTAAAAAACCACATTATATATGTGTGTGCATGTATGTAAAAAGAAAGCTGAAAAAACTGAAGACCATAAGACCCAATAATAAAATCAATCTTCTAAACAACAAACTAGTAATTCCCACTAAGAAGAAAACAGGACTTTTGTGCTTCTGAAGTAAAATTACTGTGGACAGTAGATAAAATAGAGATATTATGTCACTTGAGAGAACAACAATTTGTTTATTTTCCTTTATCTATTGCTTGGAAACTTTCTAGTGCAATAGACTTATTAACTTAGACAAGCATATTTGAGAAGTTACTTTAAAAATAATTCTCAGCAATAGCTCTGTAGAAAATTCCTTGACCTGTAAAACACAGGCTCCTGAATGCTGTATGTTCCTGTAAACACTGAATGTACTTGGTCATGTATTAACTATGTGGTCAATCTTAAGGACATTTTAGTGCTTACATCAATTTTCCCTATGCCTTAAAAAGTTAGTTATATATATATCAACAAATATAAATTAAAAACTTAGCTAGATTTTTAAAAATAACTTCAAGAATTATGTATAGATCAACACAAGGGTAACCTTGACCTCTCAGTACTTCTGACCTCCTGTAGCAATCAGGTAGATAAATGAAACATCAGTAAGGATCATACATTGCTTTGTCCATAGAATGTACAGTTATGACCCAAAGATATATTATTTTAGTTTAATCTCTAAAAATTCAAGCAATATTTGCATTTGAGACACAGACTAACTCTTCTATATTTTATAAAAGATCACAGTATCTGGCCTATTATTCATTTCTTTAAACAGATTTTTCTTTCCTCTTTAAAAGCTCTTAAAAACAAAGTAACGATACACCGGTGAATATATCAGTGGGTACATATTTTTTAGATAATGGCTTAAGTTTGCCATGTACTGGTGTTTGATGGACTTGAATGATCTTGTATCCCCCAAGGTTGATGAAGTTTCTGCTCATCTCTTTAGCTTCAAAGTCAGTATTGTCTGATGAGTTTGAAAATCCAGCTCTGAGGCTGATAGTTATTAAACTTCTAGTGGCCCAGTGCACAAATTCGTGCACATTGAAAGGAAATTAATTAGAAGAAATATTTTAATATTGCTACTCGCCCTTTCTCTATAATGGAAGTGTCAACCAAATTCACAATTGATAATGACAGATGGAAATACACGCATGCAATTGGTGCCACTGAGAGCTTCATATGTATCGCGCATGCACGAGTGAACTTAGCCTATTATACATATAGAATAAACTTGCTTAATTAGACCTGCTTTCTGATGTAGCTAAACTTTTGCCAGCCCAGTGATGCACCTCAACTTTTCTTTCAGGTAATCATCAGCAACACAGCAGTAAATATCAACACAAAGCCAATTATTATTGTAGATCATGCAGGGAGAACAAAGGGCAAAATACTGCCGCAGTGTTTGACAATATTCTGCACAGTGAGAAAACCTGAAGTCATTTTCAAGGCCCACCATTTCTTACTTCTTTTCAGTCAGGCCAAGTTTCTAAGCTTTCTAAATCTCCGTTCTCCGGCTAATGAAAAGAAAATAGGATTCCACCGAGTCTCCTATCTACCTACTCCAGGACTTCTGTGAGGATCAAATGAGACGAGGCATGGGAAAACACTTCACAGACATTTGGTTAAAGTGTAAAATGTTTGCACCTGGCTATAAAGCAAATCATGTTCCTGGGCTGAAGAAACTCCAAGAAGGCTAGTCACTAGGGAGAGGAAGCCGGGTGTTGCTACATGATGTCATTACCTGTAGCCCACAGAAACCATTTCTGGGCTGGGCTGGGCTGTGGGCCACATTTTGCACCATGGAGTCTCAGCAGTGTTGGCTGTGATTTGGTGGGGTGTCGCTCTGGGGTGGTGGTGGAGCCTGGGTCCCGCTTGGAGGAAGCCGAGTGTTGCTTTGTGGAAGCCAGATCCGCAGTGCTGTTTATTGTTAAATGGCCTGTCGCTAGGGAGAAGAAGCTGGCATTGCTACGTTTCTGGGCTCGGCAGCATCAGCCGAGATTTGGTGGGCTGTCACTATGGGGTGGTGGTGGGGCCTGTGTGCCAATTGGGGGAAGCCAAGTGTTGCTTTGTGGATGCCAGGTCCGTGGCGCCATTTCTCTGTAAATGGCCAGAGCATGTCACAGCAGCTCCTGCATTGAGCATCTGCTCCCTGGTGGTCAGTGCACATCTTAGTGACAGGTTGGAGGGACACTTAGCATATTAACCTTTTATATTATAGATTATACTTGAGGAAGAGGTTATATGTATTATCTATATATATAAAACCCTAATATGCAAATAGACTCAACGGCAGAACAACCAAACAACTGGTTGCTATGATGTGCGCTGACCATCATGGTGTGTGTGCAGAACATGGCGGGCATCGGCTGTGAAGGGATGGTGAAGCAGGTGAGCGGGGGTGCCAGACCAAGGTGGGGCACTGGTCGCTGTCATCAGGGCGAGTCTCTGGTGGTTACTGAAAATTCTTTGCTCCCATGAGCTGTGGTCCTGCCGGGCGCTCACACCTGCTGCCAGCACCAGCCCCACTTCCACCCGCTGCCCATACTTGGTGCTGTCAGTGGGAGTGAGTGGCGGCTGCCAGACCTGATCACCCCTCAGGACTTCTCCACCTCTCCCTGCTCCTGAGGGGTGATCGGGGCCAGCAGCTGCCTCTCACACCCACTGCCAGCGCTGGCCCCACTAGCACGCGCATCTAGCACTAGAGCCACCACTTGCACCTGCTGACGGCTCTGGCCCCGCTCACACCTGCTGCTGGCACTGGCCCCAATCGCACCCACTGGAGGCAGCACCATCAGCACATGGGAGCGGCAGCGGCAGGAACATGACTGCCAGCAGACAGAGGGCCGGGGGCCACGGCAGGAAGGTCCAGGCCAGGGTGCTGAGGATGGGCCAAGACCCGCCCCTGTGCCCACTGCAGCCCCACGGCCCACAGTTCCTTTCAAGGTGCAAGAATTCATGCACTGGGCCCCTAGTATACATATATGTAGGTATTATATGAAGAATATTCAATTATCTGCAGTTCTCCCCCTCTGGTATTTGTCCTTAGTTCCCAGCTTCTTTGGACGCTTAGTCCAGTAAAACTGCTGCTTTCTGCTTGAGATCTATTTGGCACTGAGAACCAAAAAATTTCCTCAAAGAAAAAGCAGAATAAATATGGAGATCACTTTACGAGCTTTCCTACTCTTAAGAATCATAGCCCCTCAATTCCAGCTTAGACTGGTTGCCCTCCAAGGCCTGTAACTAGTTGTTTTATATGTATAGCCCAACTTATTTAATAGGTTTAATTAAGTAGGAGGTTCACTAGATACAAGCTAATCAGCACAGCCTGAACCAGAAAGCTCTGTAACTTTATTATTGGGTTTCTCATTTCTAATAACTTAATCTGGTTCCTTTTCCAACCTACTGTTGTTTTTTATGGTTTCTTTGCAGATACTTTCATGTAAAATTTGTCAACTCACTTGTTTTAAGTCTGTGTCTAATAATTTTAATATCTGAAATCCATGGGGTTCCAATTCTGTTTATTCTTGCTGATTCTTGTTCAATTATCTTGTTTTTACTCATGCCTTTGACTACTTGCTTGAAAATGTATTTGAAGGTGTTCACTATAAGACAATGTCCTTCATCTATAGCAGCTTACATTTGCTCTGGGGAATACTATCAGATTAGACCATCTCCAGCCAAGTTGGGCTACATGTACTTGTGACAGAAATATGTATGAAGGGCAGTCTCTGGTCATACTTCTCAGTTACTTTTTTTAATATTATCTTTCCATTTTATTCTCCTTTTCTGCTCAGCATTCAAACATTCCTCTCTTTCTGACCAAATCTGGTTACAGGCTGTTATTTAAAAAGTGACTATCTTTTCATAGCTTAAGTATTTTTAAGCATTTAAAAATATAGTTATTTAATACAATTATTTAATACTAGAGGCCCAGTGCATGAATTCGTGCACAGGTGGGGTCCGGCTGGCCTGGCCTGATTGGGGCTGATCAGGCTGGGCCAGCCGGGGACAGGGGCCACAAGAAGTTGGCCGGCCAGCCCCACCCCCAATTGAGGTGGGAGGGCCAATCAGGGGTGGGGCTGGACAGGGTGTGGGGCCGAGGGCGGTTGGTGGGCCGGCCCCGGCCTCGATTGGGTGGGTGGGGTCAATCGGGGGCAGGGCCGGCCGGGGGGGGGGGCACAGGCAGTGGGCCATTCAGCCATGCCCCCTGAATTCCTGGTCGAACTCCCGGTCGAGGGGACAATTTGCATATTAGCTTTTTATTATATAGGGTAGTTATTTAATTTCAGTGAAAAAGTTTATCTGAATAATTAGCTTTCCATTTTAAGAAACCAGACATCACTGTTGTCCTCTCATCATCTTACTGAACCCCTTTTTAGACAGACCTTACCTGAGCACTGAATCAAAAATAAAATAGCTCCACAAATCACTCTTTAACACTCTCTCTTCCATTGTTTCCTTCATAGCACTGGCTACTCTAACTTAATTTTTGGTATCCCTGAATAGAATGGGAGCTCCAATGAAACTCTAATGAATCAGGAAAACTATCTATTGTGTTTAGTAGTATATCCCCAAAATTTATCTAGCACAGTTTCTGACATAGTGTATTTGTTCCAATATATATTAAAGGAATATATTAGTTCAATAACTAGATAACAAACCTGAGGTTTCCAAATAAACCAGTAAGCCCTGGGAAGAGAACTTTCATCTTATTTCTCTCTTTAGACAAGCCTCCAATTCTAATAGCTCAGTTCCAAGTGACAAAATTTAATCCCCTCTATCTTACTCTTCATGTCATCTCTATGTTGCCTAGGAACTGCTAAGTATAGGAAGAAATAAAATATAATGTTGGTGTTTTTAAGAGCTTTCAAGTTTCAGACTATGGCAATGACTGTAGATAATATTCTGGTAAGTACATTAAAGCTCATCAGAACACTGAAACACCATGGTAATTATACATGTAAAAAGAGTAGCTATATGTACACAGATATGTTAATGCTTAGGGAAAATGGTTTACAATACATTTAAATTTTTATATTTGAATATATACTTCTGAAAACAAACAGGTCAATTATAAAATTAACTGTAAATTTTTGTTTTAATTTTCCAATTGAGAAACAATAAATCCAACAATTAAATAACCATACTGGTGTGAACTCTTTCATCTCAAGAACGATAAGAGAAAAAAAACTTTCCTACAACTTTATAAAGTTGAAACTTTTTATATTTAACACATATAGCACTATTTATGTCAAAAATTTTTATACAAGTAATAACTAACTTTATTCTTTATTCTGAATTAGTATTGTTAATGCTACAAAGAAAGTTTTGTCAAAAGAAAATAATAATTAGAAATTTGAAATATTCACATTCCTATTCTAAGTACCCTTATGCATGTAACAAAATTCCAGAAAACTTATTTAATAAAATAATTTACTCTCTGTTATTTGAAGATACATGGGGAAAGTACTTAGTTGTTAAGCAATAAGCATGCCTTTTTAGTTTAATTCTTCAAGAAACAATACAGCTTCCATCCTATCTAATAAAAGAGTAGTATGCAAATTGACTGTACCTCCACTACACCCACAAGCCACGTCCACCAGCCAATCGGGAGCGAGTATGCAAATTAACCCAACTAAGATGGCTGCGGCCAAGGAGCGAGCAGGAGGCTTGTGTTTCCCCGGCAATGGAGGAAGCCAAGCTTCCTGCACACCCTGGCCGGCCCAGGTCTCCACTCAAGGCTACAAAGTTTCAATTATAGAAGATAAATAAATCCCAACAAAAATGGCTGCAGCCACGGAGCGAGCAGGATGCTTGTGTTTCCCCGGCAATGGAGGAAAACAAACTTCCTGGCCAGCCATGGCCTCTGCTCAAGGCTACAAAGTTTCAATTATAGAAGATAAATAAATCCCAGATCCCAGGGCCTCCGCTTGGGTTGCCAGGGGGCATGGCCGGCCCGCAAACCCCCACAGGCCCCTCGCCCAGGCCACCCCATGCACCAAGGGAACCCCCACCCTGATCCGGGACACCATTCAGGGCAAACCAGCCAGCCCCCACTCGTGCACCAGGCCTCTATCCTATCTAATAAAAGAGTAATATGCAAATTGACCATCACTCCAACACACAAGATGGCTGCCCCCATGCGGACACAAATTGGCTGCCACAAGATGGCCAGCAGTGGAGGGCAGTTGGGAGGAACCAGGCCTGCAAGGGAGGGCAGTTGGGGGCGATCAAGCCTGCAGGGGAGGGCAGTTAGGGGTGAGCAGGCCAGCAGAGGAGGGAAGTTGGGGGCGACTGGGTCTGCAGGAAGGGCAGTTTGGGGGGACCCAGGCCTGCGGGGGAGAGCAGTTGGGGGGGCAGGGACCAGGCCTGCAGGGGAGGGCAGTTAGGGGTGACCAGGCCTGCTGGGGAGGGCAGTTGGGGGCAATCAGGCTGGCAGGGGAGCATTTAGACATCAATCAGGCTGGCAGGGGAGTGGTTAGGGGGTGATCAGGCTGGCAGGCAGAAGCGGTTAGGGGCAATCAGGAAGGCAGACAGGTGAGCAGTTGGGAGCCAGCAGTCCTGGATTGTGAGAGGAATGTCTGGCTGCCCATTTAGGCCCAATCCTGGTAGGGGTCCCAGATTGGAGAGGGTGCAGGCTGGGCTGAGGGACAGCCCCTCCCCCCCGTGCACTAATTTCATGCACTGGGCCTCTAGTTTTATAATAAAAGACAGAGCCTAAAACATTAGCTTTATTTGTCCCAGTATTTTCACACTTTCCTTCTGAAAATTTTATTAAATACTAGAGGCCCGATGCACAAAGTTTGTGCAAGAGTAGGCCTTCCTTCCCCTGGATGCCAGCACTGGCTTCCCTCTAACACCGGGACCCGGGCTTCCTTCGCTGCCCCGGCTTTGTCCGGAAGGTCATCTGGAAGGACGTCCGGTCTAATTAGCATATTATGCTCTTATTATTATAGATTTTTAAAGAAACTGAATCCCAACCAAGACTTTGGGTTAAAATTTTTAATCTCACATTACAGCTTTTATCACAAGTACTTATGTACCCTAGAATTAGCTAACAGTCAATTTGGAGTTGTTTTTACTGAGAACTAGTAAGCTGTAACAAAGCAAAGGAATTTTGTTGCCTATAATGAAGTTAAGAGAAAACATTTTCATCCAATTTCTCTACACACCACATACATACACCATTGAAAAACAGTGAAAATCAAAATGTATAAAACTGCATATTCTGGGACATTACTTTGCATCTATACAAACACCAGTTTTACCAAATTGCATCAGAGAAAATGTAATCATGTTGATCAAATTATGTGATTTATGAAATAATTATATTAAGATTTCCCTCTTGGTGTAATTTGCCAAATGTGAATTTATGTAAATGTGCAATAATGCTTCGTAAGTTATGTAATTCACACAGAAATGGGACTGAGGTCCTGCATTAACATGTTTCTTAAAACACTACATATGTAAACTGTATGTATCAATCTAGTTTTGTTTTTTAACTTATTTTTTTGCTTTGAGAGAAAAAGAAACATGGACATGAGAGAAAAACATCAATCAGTTGCCTCCCATATGGGCCCCAACCAGGAACTGAATCGGCAATCAAGGTATGTGTCTTGACCAGGAATCAAATTTGCAGCCATTTGTTGTACAATCCAACCAACTGAGTCACCAGCCAAGGCAACTGTGTTTTGTTTTGTTTTTAATACTGTTAAGATACAAAGACAGGATCTATATAGAACCTAAATGAGTCAAATAGTAAGCAAATGCACATATCTTAGTGATACAACTGCAGTTATAAGCCCCTAAGAAAAGAGCATATAACCAATTTTTACTTATCTAGAAAGACAATAAAACTTTAAAATAGCATGCTCTGACAGACATGTAAATAGGAGCAAAATATACCAGTGCTGTCTTTTTGCAAAGGGAAAACAATTTTGATCTAAGTACTACATAAGCCTGTGTAGAAGATATAGGGCCAATTTCCCACCCCTCAAATACTCCTGTCGGTTTTAGATTTCTAAATATGGTTGCATAAATTACCAACAGGACCTTTTATCATAGAAGATCAAACAGTTTTTGAAATAAAAGTCAGTACATATAAAAGAACATAAAATTAAATTATTACAAAACTCCAAGTAACTTTCAGAGTATAAGTTACTCAAGATAGGAACGTTTTCTAGATAGTTCAAATCTAATGGTACCATTGTAATTAGCTAGTTATTAATAATAGGAAAGGAGCAAAAGGGAGGCCAGACATTATAAGCATGGCCATCTGGGCAGCTTCACCAGGAAGCAGCAACTTTACACTACCCAGGAAACCACTGGTCCATTCCTTGCAGACCACTGGGGAAAGGGGTCCAACAAAGGGGAGATGGAAGCATGCCCAGCGAAGTAGGAGTGACGTAGGGAAGATGCCTGTTAGTCTAGCGTGGGGAACTATGGATTGGCCAGAGGAAGTGAGGCCACTACAAACCTGTGAAAATTTGGGGATACATAATATCAAAACAAAGGAATTCTCTCTCTCTTGGTTCTTGGCTCTCTGTTCCTTTGGTTTTGTTCCTGCCTATGTTCCCTCCATAGCCATGTGACCCTGTGTACCCCAAAGGCAATGGACGGATGGACTGCAGCTGGAAACACAAACTAAGCTAGCCAGAAGCTGGATTGGACTGTGGAAACAAGGAATGGAAACTCTGGGCAATGGCTTTAATCCTAGCCCTGCTAAAGACACAGCTGGACTTCTTCCTTGGCATGATGAAGGGAAATGGGACCTTGGAAACTCAGGGGTCTAATCCCACACAAATAAGTGTCATTCTTTCTCCTGTGTGAGTCTCAGAAAATTCTTTTTCTTGTGACATTGCAAGAAGCCCACTTCCACCAGGTGGGGACAAGAAGCAAGCCCCACCATTAACACAGGTATATTCAATAATTTTGGTTTCTAAAATATATCTTGCTTCTAAGAGTATTTTGCACATACTTTATCCTCTTGATAATCAAGAATAGCTGAGTATGCCACCCCAAAATGTGACTGAGAGTTTAGGACATGCACTAAATATGTTTTGCCTCAGTTATTATTTTGAGCTTAGGCATTTGAAAAACAGCTGATGCTGGGTGAGGCTTTCTCTGAACTTCCCTCACCTGCCTAAAGACAAATCCTCCAAAAGGAACTCAACTGTCATAAATGCCCTTGCCTGGAGTTTCATCAACCAGGGATTACTGACTTGTATCACAGGAGAGGGAACTGCAAGTTCACACCACACACAACAAACTTTGTCATAAATTATCATACCTCCCATCTATACTTCCAAGAGACCATTCATCTTTCCTAAAAACCATTTATTCTCTCCTAAGACGCCTACATCCCCTCATGATGATGGTATTTAGGTCTAATTCTAAGCTACCCCAGGGAATTACTCATTTTTCCCTGGGTCTACATGAGGCATACACGTCAAGAAGCTTCTGTTTGTTTTTCGCATTAATCTGCTTTTTATTATAGAGGCCTCAGTTAAAAACTCTGAAGAGTAGAGGGGAAATTATTTTTTCTCCCCCACATTACATTAATATAGGCATCAAAGAGCTGGCTAAACTATGCTGGATATTTTTATACATTTTCTGATTTAATCCACATAACAACTCTATAACACAGATCTTAGCTCTATTTTGCAGATAAGAAAAAGGTTAAATTTCTTGAGAAAGGAAGTGGCACACTTGGGATTTACACTTAAGCATGTTTAACTACAATTACAAGTTCTTTTTAAAATAAGTTGTTCACCAGATTAAGAAGAAAACCTATTAACATGCAAATACAAAAAGCTTCAGAAGCCAAGGTAGGCCCGCTATACACTAAGAGTCAAAATCTTGAAAGAGCTGAAAATAGGAGTTATGTTGCATTCTCGTTTTCTAACATTTCTTAGTGTAAACAAAAGGTAAAATATATTTGTGATATAAGACAATGGAGCATGTCCTTCTGAATTCCCCACCCCAAGAGAATTAGGATTGATTTATTAACTTGATTATTGAACAAAATAAAGTGAGTAGTAACTCATATCTAGGAAGACTGGGAAGAAGGGGGAAACAAAGAGCATAAAAGAGAAAATAAATTTTTAAAAAATCAAAGGAATAGCAAAATGAATTATATTTTTTTAAAGGAGACTTTTTAAAGTGCTAAAAAGGCATAGGGGGAGGAAGCTCTCACACAAGGAAATAAAAACACCCTAGAGGTTAAGAACCAAAAAAAAAAAAAAAAAGAAGAAGAAAAAATGATCCTATAGAAGAAACACAACACAGAGAGGAAAGCAGAGACTAAATACTCACTGAGAAGTGTTATGTTGGCATTTTCATTATGGCCTTTAGAAATGTTTGCTTTAGAGCTGACCTACAATTTCTTCTTCCCACAGGAATAGGTAAGGCAGGAAAAAAGTCCTGAACTACAGCCACAATGACAGTTCCTACCAACCCTGCCACCATGCTTCATCACCTTTGCTTCTAATCACAGTAACTAGATTTAGAAGACTTTTTATTTTAACCTTACTTTCCATCTTCTAGATGTGACCTCAGAAGGAAAGCTTTTGATCTTCACTCAGACCTTCATCTCCCCTGCAAATGAAGCTGATGTGTAAGAGATGAGCAGCCCTTATTTGGATCAGCAGGGGATGTGGGGATGTGTTTCTCATCCTGAAAACCTGAATTGTAATGGGGGAGGGGGAGCGTGACCCAGTAGCCAAAGACCCAAAAAGCAAAAAGAGAGATTGTAGGAGTTAACAAAAGGGAAAGGAAAAATGCTATAAATTTGAAAGAAGTAGGTGTGTGCGCTTGGCTAAATGACCATGTGACTTCTCTTACATGTTAAGCAAATGAATATCTGTTACTATGCAGCAGCTATAGTATATATTCTTGAGCACAATCTTAAGACTTAGTAGAAGAGCATCGTGAGTAGCCTGAAAATATTCCAGGAAAAAAAGAATGACTTGAAATGTCTCAAGAGAAGGGGAAAGAATATATATAGGTCAACGGGTACTCTTAGATGTTACACGTAAACAGTATCTGCTCTTAAAAAAACATCTGTGAAATTTCTCAGAGTTCTGTTTGAAAATATCTATCTGGGAAAATAAAGTAAGGAGAGCAAGGTTAGTGTATGGACTGCAAGTAATATGAAGTATGTCTATTAATTTTGAATATTTATTTTATGAATAAATGATGGCTGAGATCCACCCTGATCTCTCACAGGAGCCTTGATACAGTCAAATCATGGATCAACATTTCTTAACAATATAGCCATCATCAGCCACATCTATAAAGAAAATAATCTTGAAGTAAATATTATCTAGTCTTGAAATCAGTGATGGGAACAAGGGAAAGGAGAGTTGGTGCTCTTTCCTTTTCCAACTAGTATAGGAAATAAATAGCTCTTGATAGTGAATGCTTACTTTTTTATCACTGTGGGTAGGTTACAGAAATGTGCAATAAAGCTGTTCACTACCATTAATTCTAGTTTACACAAATCAACATCACTTACAGGGCAAGCAATATTTAGGAAAACAGGATAAAGCAGAGTGTTCCTTCTAGAAAGAATATGTATAAAGAGCAAAGAGTTGAGAGACCTTTAATATGAAACTAAGGAGAAAGCGTAAGTAAGGATTTCTTGCAACCTACTCCATGATCCATGATAACAGAGTTCAATATAATTGAAAAATTAAAATACATATAAACAAACCCCTCTAATTATGACCATTATCTTCTAATTTAGCAATCACAAACTTTCTTCAGGTGCTAATCTATCTATATTCTCTCTAATAAAAGAGTAATATGCAAATTAACCATCACTCTGCTACATAAGCCACGCCCAACAGCCAAGCCACGCCCAACAGCCAATCAGGGTGAGTATGCAAATTAACCCCAGCCAAGATGGCTACCAGAAGGGAGGCTTGGGTTTCCCTGGCAACAGAGGAAGCCAAGCTTTCCACACACTCTGGCGGGCCCAGACCTCCACTCAAGGATACAAAGTTTCAATTATAGAAGATACATCAACCCCAAGAGAAATGGCTGCTGGCCACAGAGCGAGCAGGAGGCTTGGCTCCACTCCAGGCTACAAAGTTTAAATTGTAGAAGGTAAATAAATTCCAGATACCAGGGCCTCCACTTGGGTCACCAGGGGCGGCGTGGCTGGCCTGCAAACCACCACAGGCCCCTTACTCAGGCCACCCCATTCCCCAAGGGAACCCCCATCCTGATCCAGGACACCTTTCAGGGCAAACCAGCTGGCCCCCACCCTGCACCAGGCCTCTATCCTATGTAATAAAAGAGTAATATGCAGATTGACCATCACTCCAACACACAAGATGGCTGCTCCCATGTGGTCAAAGATCCTGCTCCCATGTGGACACAAGATGGCCACCACAAGATGGCCAGCAGGGGAGGGCAGTTGGGAGGCACCAGGCCTGCAAGGGAGGGCAATTGAGAGGTTCCAGGCCTGCAAGGGAGGGCAGTTGGAGGCGATCAACCCTGCAGAGGAGGGCAGTTAGGGGTGACCAGGCTGGCAGAGGAGCGAAGTTGGAAGCAAAAAGGCTGGCATGGGAGCAGTTAGGCATCAATCAGGCTGGCAGCGGAGTGGTTAGGGGGTGATCAGGCTGGCAGGCAGAAGTGGTTAGGGGCAATCAGGAAGGCAGGCAGGCGAGCAGTTGGGAGCCAGCAGTCCCAGTGGTATCACGGCTAAACGGGCAGTCAGACATCCCTCGAGGGGTCCCAGATTGGAGAGGGTGCAAGATGGGCTGAGGGACACCCCCCATGCACGAATTTCGTGCACCGGGCCTCTAGTATAAATATAAAAGCCCAGTGACCATTAAAGCAGAACGACAGGTGGCTATGACAGGCACTGCGGCAGCCAACCAGCCTGATTGGCCTGACTGGCCCTGCCCCCCTGGCCAGCCTGGCCCCCAAAAGGCCCCCAACACCTTTGTTGTGAGTCAAATTAATAACTGATTTGATTAGTGAGTCAACATTCAGATTGAGTCACCTACTGACTCAGTAAACCTGGCAGGAGGAAGGTTGTGGGAAGGAGGAAGGGGCGGGGAAAGGAGGTGGTTGGTAACTGATACAGCAGCTCAAAGACAGGAGCCCTACAAGTCCGAGTGAGGTTACCACGCCCAAATCAAAAGCGCATGAATGAAGTCAAGGAGTGACGGAAAACCCAGGTTCAGTCTTAGAAAGTAGAGGTCAAATTAAGAGAATCACACCAACCACAGAGGGAGCTGCCCTCCCCCACCCCACTCCCAGCTGGCCCCACCGCCCATCGGCCCCCAACAGCCCTAAATCACTGCCTGGGTCCCTGGTGCATGTACATTTAGTGAAAGCACAAGAAAATAATCAGTCCCTTCTGTGCCAGACCAGAGTCTCCAGAGGGCTCTGCTAATACTGTAGCCAAGGTCTGGAATTCTCCCTCCATGGCCCGCAGCCCCAGGAGACCTTTAAAATTAGCCAAAAAGGCAACCTAAACATTAACGGGATGGTGGCCCTTTGCTGAGGAATGTAGAGAGGCTGGGTGGGGATTTTGTGAAATTGCAGTGCCTTGTAGATTAGGTGAGCTTTCAATCTCTCTTTAAAAGGGGTGATGAAGAGGACCCACAGGCTGCCAGGAGCAACAGTGAAGGGTAGGCACATTCAAAAACAAAAAAACTTTTTTTTTTAATATATATTTTTTATTGATTTTTTACAGAGAGGAAGGGAGAGAGAGAGTTAGAAACATAGATGAGAGAGAAACATCGATCAACTGCCTCCTGCATGCCCCCTACTGGGGATGTGCCCACAACCAATGTACGTGCCCCTGACCAGAATCAAACCTGGGACCCCCCAGTCCGCAGGCTGATGCTCTATCCACTGAGCCAAACCGGCTTCGGCTAAAAACAAAAAAACTTTTAAACAAACAGACATGAAGATCATATTGGGAAACTGAGGGCAGAGCCCGGGAAGAATGCAAAAATCATTAAAGGACCATCATCCATCTTGAAATACATTTGCAAACAACACATAAACAACATCATCTCATGGCACGTGAAATGCAAAACGTTCTATTGTGGGTTTTCTTTTGGCCATCCTTAAAGTATATAATTAGATCCAGCTGGGGGAAAGCTATAGCTTCCAGCATTAGACCCCACGGCTGGCCCCACCCGATGGGCCCCCATCCAGGCAGGCTGGCCGGACCCCATTCATAGATGAATTCATGGACCAGGCCTCTAGTATGTTATAAGACTGATTTATGTTTTACTACCATTCACTGCTAACCTCTGAAATGTTAATAAGCACATAAAGACAGGTAATAAGAATAAGAAAAGAGAAGCTCTACTTTTTAAAAAATTTATAATTTGAATAATCAGTCTTTGAATAAACAATGAGTTCACTACATATGTATACTATGAAATGAATATCAGTATTCTTTACTTTTTTCCTCCAAGGTAAGCAAATAAATTTTTTAATCTCCATCTAATAATAATGGTCCTTTTGCAAAATCAAAAATAAAAGCACTTTTTGAAATTTATATTCAACTGCTCTACCATATTTTTAGACAAATTAAGTTAGTAACATTCCCATTCTACCATAAATGAACACTAGAATTTATATAATATGAATGAAAAGCTGTGTGCAAAGATAGAAAAGTGACCTCATATTCTGTTAAATTGAGAGATTTAGATATGTTTGGCACATGGCAGTAAATAAAGTAGTAAAAGTAAAATTAAAAGTAATTCCTCTAGCACAAACGAACACTCTGGAAAGCTATTGATACTTTGCAATAATATTCATTTAATCTAGATATTAAAGATTACTAAAGCCACATTCAATGGAATTCTTATTTAGAATCAAAGAATCTCAAGAGACTAAAAATAACAGAATGGGTCATGCAGTCTTTCCAATGCTTGAGAAACCAAACCATTTTCAGGAATATGTACTCATTTCTTCAATAAATATTTACTGAGCACCCACAATGTTTTGACACTATTATAGGAATTAGAGATATATCAACAAAGAAAAATAATTCCCCTAGTGGAATGAGGCAGATGAGTAAATTACATAGTATATTAAAGGGTGATAAATACTAAGAATAAAAATAAAGCTAAGAGGATTGAATATATTCAGATAGGTTAGGATTGCAATTTGGAACAGGAGAGCAGGATAGGTCAGGTCTTTTAGTGGAATAGTGTTTTTTTATTTTGTTTTGTTTTTATTTTTGTTGTGTGTTTTTTTGTTTTGTTTTGTTTTGTTTTGAATAGCATTTTTTTTAACCCAAGAGTTAAAGGTGAGGAAGTAAATTATCCAGGTATCAAATTAAAGGGTTTCAGGTGGCAAATTATGTCAGTAAAAAGCACAGCAAATGTTAATAAATGCCCTATAATAGGAACATGCCTGATAAGATATAGAACAGCAAAGACAACAATGTTTCTAGACCAAAATGAATAGGGACAAAATAAAAGGAGATAAGGTGAGAAAGGTAATGGCAGAGCAAGACAGTTTGAGGCAATGTGGATAACATAAGATTTAGGTCATGGCAGAGGCAAAATGATCTGGAGCCAGCAGCTGTGGTAGCAACTTCCTGATTCTGTGGCTTTCCAGATCAAAGCTCCTTAGCCTGTCTAGTTTTGCAGTGTGGTTTTGAGAGCCCTTCCTGGAAGGCTCAGCTTCTTTCTTTAGCCCTTCCAACAATTCTCTATGCTATGAAACCTTTCAAAATCCCTTTGTGCTAAAACTAACTACAGTGGATTCTTCTGTCTGCAACTAAGTACCCTGGCCAATACAACCTAATAATGGAGGAGAGGTCTGTAGTCAGCAGGGAAAAAAGCAGTTCTAGGCTGAATAGAGAGTACCTAACTAGGCCTAGAGTGAATAACAAAAAAATAAAGGTCATGAGAGTTAGTTAGTGTATTATTTTTCTATATTTGTCATAAATTGAGTGGCTTAAAACACAAATGTATTCTCTTACAATTCTGACGATGGGAAGTCCACAACAGGTATCACTGGGCAAAAATCAAGGTGATAGCAGGGCTGCATTTCTTCCTGGTGTCTCCAGAGAATACCTCATTTTCTTGCCTTTGCCAGCTTCTAGAAGGTGCCCCCAATTCCTTGTCTCATGCCCATCTTCTATCTTGAAAGCGAACAATGGCCAGTCAACTCTTTCTCACATGGCGTCATTCTGACACTGACACTCTCGCCTCCTTCTCCACACTGGGCCCACCCGGACAAGCAAAGATAATCTCCCCATTTTAAAATGAGCTGGTAGCTTTAAATCAATCACCTACTACCTTAATTCCCTTTGCCATGTAAAAAAATAAATACAGTATTCATAAATTTCAAGGGCTTAGACATAGACATTCTTGGGTGGCCATTATTATACCTACCACAGGCAAGAGAATCAGAAGATTGGCTGGGCAATAGAGTAGTTAAGATAGGACAATGTTTAGCAGTTAGATACCAAACTAGTGGAACTAATTCAACCCTGAAGTAAACAAAGTATGCAACTAAGGTAACCATAACAATCATGGTCCAGGAAAGGTTTTTTGTTTTGTTTAATATACATGTAAATATTAAAAACCCACCAGGTGATATAAACCTTGTCACATATTATGAATCATTTCAATAAAATAAATGTAGAAGTTAAATAGTATTTAGCAAATACATCAGAGACAATAATCCTTGATTGCCTGAAATTGGGCTATTCTGAAGAATCTGGGAGGCTATTAAAATTTTTTTAATAAAGCCAAGCTCATTAATGCATTACAAACAGGTAATAAATACCTTAACATGCCATAAACTTAAGATGATTTTATAAAAGAAGAATTTGTGTTACTTTCGAAAAAACTAGGTGTCAATTCCTGCTTTATAGGTGAACAAAAATGATTGGTTTCCTTTGTATAGCTGATATAATTTAAAATTATTAGGTGTAGGGGCGTGTGAAATGGGCAAAAGTAGCCTAAAGGTACAAACTTCCCGTTATAAAATGATTAAGTGTCCTGGGGATGTAACGTACAGTATGTTGACTATAGTGAACACTACTGTTTTGTTTATTAGAAAGTTGCTGAGAGTAGGTCTTAAAAGTTATCATAAGAAAAAAATGTCATTATGTATGGTGATGGTTGTTAAAAAATTAGTAGTAGTATGACTTAAGGTAGGAGTGAGGGAGAACAAGCATGCAGTAAAATATTGTAAAAGTTTAGAAGCTCTTGCCCTTGAAAATATGTTTATCTTACAGATAAAATCACCCTAGAATATGAGACAGTGTCAGATATTTTCTCAAGCAAACAATGTAGGATTTTCATTTTTTGAGAAAATTAACCTCAAACATTTAAAGAATCAATTGTAAATATGTACCAAGATTGAAATTGCGATTATTCTGTTAGGAATATTTATTTATTTTTCCTTTTTATTCAATTTATTGGGAAGACATTGGTTAATAATATATACATAGTTCAGGTGCACAAGTCTACAACAACACATCACCTATACACTGTATTGTGTTCACCATCCCAAGTCAAGTCTTCGGCCATTTCCATTTATTCCCCCTACACCCTCCTCCATCTCCCCCCAGCAATCACCACCCTGTTGTCCCTGTTCAAGAGTTCTTTCTCATTTTTTTTTCTTTTTTGTTCAATCCCTCCCCCAGCTCCACCCACCCTGAGAGCTGTCAGCCTGCTCTCTATGAGTCTGTCTCTATTTTTCTTGTTAGTCCATTAGCTTCCACATCTGAGTGAAATCATATGGTACTTGTCTTTCTCTGACTAGCTTATTTCACTTAGCATAATGTTCTTCAGGTCCATCCATGCTATCACAAAAAATAAAAAATAAAAATAAATAAATAAGTAAATATATATATACTTTTAGAAACTACTTGACCACAAACACCAGAAGCAACACTGTAGAATAGGTTTAAATTAAATTCCAACACTTTTATCTAAACAGCACTGGAGCAAAACATTATTGACTTAGTATTAACCAAGAACTGGCTTTACATATATTTATAAACAATTCTGAAGAACTAATTCATATTAAATAAACACAGAGGCACCTGATTTATAAACCAGAAAACCACTTTGCAGTATTAATTAATGGACAAAGCCAAGACAGGGAGTCTCTATCCCTCTCTTTCAATAACCATTTCAATAGGCAGCTCCATATAACACACATAAATATAATTTATATGTAATATAAAATGTATTTTACTGGTAATTAGCAGATGCTAGTAATTAAAGAGTAAAACAAAAATGAATGGATATCAACATTTAGAGGATTTTCAGCATCTTTTAATTTCCTGAAAATTCAAATAGGATACTTAATAGGTTGCACATAATGTGCAACTATTTAATGCCACTGAACTGTACACTTAAAAATGGTTTAAAAAGCCCAGCCAGCATGGCTCAGTGGTTGAGCATCAACCTAGGAATCAGGAGGTTACAGTTTGATTCCCGGTGGGGGCACACTAGTTGTGGGTTGCAGACTCGATCCCCAGGGGGCATGCAGGAGGCAGCCAATCAATGATTCTGATCATTGATGCTTCTATCTTTTTCCCTTCCCTTCCTCTCTGAAATCAATAAAATATACATATATTTAAAAATGGTTAAAATGGTAAAAATGATAAAAATTCCTAGTTTAAAAAAAACAACCCTAGGAATCAGTGTATTTTAGTTAAAAGATTTTGCAAAAAAAGGAACTAAGATACAGTTCAATAGCTATTTTACCACTATCAATCTATATATATAAAAGCCTAAACGACCGAACAACTGGTTGCTATAATGCACACTGACCACCAGGGGCAGACGCTCAATGCAGGACTGAGCTGCTCCCTGGTGGTCAGTGCGCTCCCACAGAGGGAGCACTGCTCAGCTGAATGACAGCGGTGTGAGCCTCTCCCGCCTCCACAGCAGTGCTACTGAGCAACGGCAGTGGCAGGCGCAGCGGGGCCGGGATGAGTGGGAGCAGTGCAGCGCCCGGCCGGGGCTCAGGCTCCTCCCTGACCACCTGCCGCTTCACACACTACTACATCCCTCAGAGAATGTCAGACTGAGGGTTTTGGCCCGATCCCCGCAGTCCGACATCCTTCAATGGGTACCAGATTATGAGAGGGCGAATTCGTGCACCGGGCCTCTAGTATATTATACTCTCAACTAAAAATAATTTCATCTCTACTATTGTACCCATATAATTATTTAGTTAAGAATGTAATTATGACAAAGTAGATGTTTTCAATGTTCAAATCTTCTGCAAGATACCAAATTATACAACCTGAGATTTATTAAACATTCAACTACATTATCATCTGATAATTTAGAGCTAGTCCTTTTAACTACAGTGAGTCTGACTCTTTACCATACAGGAATAAGGATACAGATTTCAAGGAAAAGAACATTTCTCAAGGACTTCAAAACTGATACTCTAGGCCTAAAAAAACAAAATAGAAAACTTTAATATCAGGTATTCCTACCCTTTAGAGTAAAATTTGTCTAGTGCAGATACATTTTACTTTGGTCTACCTTTTGACACTGCTAAGGATAATTTATTGCCTAGAGCAGTGATGGCGAACCTATGACACGCATGTCAGCACTGACACGCATAGCCATTTCTGATGACACGCGGCCGCATGCCCAGGATGAAACATTTGCTGCTCCTGAGGATGAAACATTTGCGACTAGAGTCTTGGAGTTAGTTTTTTCCTCAAAGTGACACACTACCTGAGTTATGCTCAGTTTTTTGGCGAAGTTTGACACACCAAGCTCAAAAGGTTGCCCATCACTGGCCTAGAGCATGCAAGGTATATAATAGTTGATAAATTCTTAAAATTTTCTAAATACTTAAAGGCCTTTCCTATTTGAAAGGCTATTTAAGTAGTGAGTAGTCTCATTTAAATATGAGACTTTGGATATTTTATTAGATGGTCGTTCTCATGCTCAGATGACTGAGAAATCAATTCTGTCTCAGTAAATGTCAGAATAGCTGCATTATCTCAGTACATGACATTACATACTAACTTAGATGTGGTATGTCTTAAAGCCGTCAAGCCAATATGATACAAAATACCTCAAATTAATCAAAGAAATGTCTGTTAGCCTTACAATAAACTCTGATACTGCAGGTATATTGAGTCAAAAATCACAAAAATTAAGGGTAATAGTATTAACAAGTAGTCATATGCCAACAAAGGCCTACCAAATAAAAGAATGTTACTTTCAGAGGCACACGCATGCAATAAGAAGATTCTCCCTGGCAATCCTGATAACAAAAATCAAGTGAAGACTAAGTTTTAGTTTAGAATGAATAGCCATCAATATTAGTCTGAGAAGAGTTGAATTAAAAGTTAATGTAAAACAAAATATTCAGTTAGTCTTCAAAAATTACTTATACCAACCAGATTATGATGTCACTAGAGGCCCGGTGCACGGGATTCGTGCACTGGTGGGGGACGTGGCCTGCGGGAATTGGCCCACTGTGGGAGCGCCGCTCATTCCGGTCAGCTGAGCAGCTGTGGACCCACCCTCTGAGCAGCTGCTCCTGCTGTTGGAGCGCACTGACCACCAAGGGGAGGCTCCTGCATTGAGCGTCTGCCCTCTGGTGGTCAGTGCACATCATAGCGACTGGTCGACTGGTCATTCCGCCGTTTGGTTGCTGAGCTTTTATTATATAGGATGGTTTTCAACAGAAGTGGGAAAATAAGGGGCTGTGGGCACAGGAGGCACTGTCCTTTTAAAAACAAGGACATACAATTTTTGTCTTTGAAGATCAATTTATACATTATCTAAACTCTAGAAATGATACTCATTCAAATAAAAGAAAATTATTTTCATAACATAATTTAGATGTTATTCATAGAATAGCCAAAATTAATGTTAAATTAGGCTATTTTTCTTCTTTAAAAATGTTCTAGCTTTATCTTGCCTGTTTTTAATTGAGAAGAATCAATTCTAATTATACCTAACCAAAGCCAATGGTTTCAGAAAGCTTCAGTCTCTCTAACTTACATTCCATTAAGAAGCATTCAGCATTGTCCTAATGAAAGCTTTCCAACAGCATACAGTTCATCCTTCCCACTCATGGGAATAAGCAGCCAGATCAGCTCAATGGCAAAGATAAAAGATGAGATAGCAAGTTATTTTGCCATGGCAACAACTTTTAAAATTCTAAACAGATCACTTTCTCCTATTTAAATATAAATGTGGTCTCAAGCAGCTGCTGTAATGACTGACAAGTTCTCAATCAAAATCTATCACCATGAAGGTTTCTAACTTAGAATATAATGTGTAACAGTATCTGATACTGAACAGAAACAGAAGCTGAAAATGTACCTTTCCAAACTATGCTTCACTACAGATATCTAAATTACAGCATTTGAGACTAATCGTTATCAGGTGCTTAATAAAAGTGTATATTGGTTTTATTCTAGAAAATTCGGATTTAAAAAATCTTCAAGATACATTTGCCTCAGCATTTTAAGTTTGGGTTTGTAAAGCTGGATCATATGAGGACTATTTAAATCCTCCAAAGGATTTGGTCAAAATGTATAGCCTGCTGGTAAAAGATTATATTTTTAGGTATTAACCCTTGTACCCCACTTAAAATTATTAAGTTCCCAATGGAATATAATTGAGAACAAAATGTGTAAGACTTCTCTATCAATAATGCTTTTAAATACATATATGTACACATATATATAAAGATTATAGATAGATTTACTTAATGCCATCAGTTACATTTAAGTGAGTAACATACTATTTGACAGAAGGTATGAAATATAGAGTGTCTTAAAATGAACCTAAATCTGAGGTAAAAATCCAATCTTGGTTTTTTATTTCAGATTTAAATAGAACACACATTTGTGATTTATCCTGCACAGTTCACGGTCGTCTTGAAATCAACAAAATTTTACTAAACACCAACCACCTGTAAGTCAAAAGCTCTACTCTTGCCTTTAAGCAGTCTATCATCAGGGTCATAAAAGACGAATAATGTCTGAAGAACTATTACAGACTTCAGGAGAATAAATATGAAATAGCAACTAAATCAAATTGGATCATGAATTTAAAAGGGCATTAGTGGAGCCCTAGCTGGTTTGACTCAGTGGATAGAGCGTGGGCCTGTGGACTGAAGGGTCCCAGGTTCAATTCCGGTCAAGGGCACATGCCCAGGTTGCAGGCTCGATCCCCAGTAGGGGCATGCTGGAGGCAACTGAACAATGATTCTCTCTCATCATTGATATTACTATCAAAGGATAACTAAGAAAAGAACCACTTATTAAATTGTGTTTATAAATTTATAAAATTAGCTCCTCTACTTCATAGAATCGTAATTCTAAATTTTGGTAATACCTATACAACTACCTGTTTATAATATGTTTGTAATATACTAGAGGCCCAATGCACAAAGATTCGTGCAAGAATGGGCCTTCCTTCCCCTGGCTGCCGGCACTGCCTTCGCTCTGGCCACAGCCACCTTTCCACCTTCCCATGCTGCTCAGAGGCCCCGAGCGGCTGGGGCGGTGCAGAACACCTACGTCGTCGACATGGCGCAAATGTCCCACCCCGTCCCCGGCTGCTCAGCACCTGCATATGCACATTAACCCACCAGCTTTGTTGGGTTAATTTGCATACTCACTCCTGATTGGCTGGTGGTTGTTGCGAAGGTATGGTCAATTTGCATCTTACTCTTTTATTAGTCTAGATTAAAACTCTAAAACTATAGCCTTTAGAAAAGAAAACCATTAAATCATTCTAAACTTCAAATTGAGAAAAATTATATGAAATTAACTGAGATGGAATAATTTGCAGCTGCAAGCTCCCCTCAACCCACACATCTTTGTACACATGCACAATTGTTTATAAAGCTACTTCAATAAATTAAAATTAGAGAAATGATCTCCATTAGACAAGTTAAATATTTGTTTCAGAAAGAAAAGGCACAGAACAAAATATAATCCTTAAAAGAAATCCTAATTGAGGTTTCAGAAAAACCTAAGTAGATACTTGCAACTGGGTACACAATTAAGAAATAAAATTTTAAACCTGAAAGGCAATTTTAAAGATGAATGATTAATGTAACTTTGTTTATGCAGACTTTTAAGAACAAACCCTTGCCCAGCTGGCATGGCTCAGTGGTTGAGCGTAGACCTATGAACCAGGAGATCACAGTTTGATTTCTGGTCAGGGCATATGCCCAAGTTGTGGGCTCGATCCCCAGTGTGGGGTGTACAGGAGGCAGCAGATCAATGATTCTGTCATCATTGATGTTTCTATCTCTCTCTTTCTCTCCTTTCCTCTCTAAATATATATATTCCTTGTAGGATGACAAAGTAAATTTATTGTAAGGTAAGAGAAATACCCCTTTATACGTAGGATTTTGGAGCATAAAATTTGAAATCAAATTGCCTTCAGGTTCTGGTTACCTTGTATTAGCTATATAACCTAGAGTAAATTATTTAGCTTCCCTATGTCTCAGTTTCTTCATCTGTAAGCACCTCAAAGGTTTGTTGTAAATACTGATGTGATAATTCATGCAAACTGCTTGGAACTGTGTTTGGACACAGTCCTCAATATCAGCTAGTGTTATTTTTTTAATTGATAAAATAAGCGGAATTTTTTACTTTACGTAGAGACACTGTTGTGGCATTTTTTAAAGGACCAATTAGTTGTCCCCATATAAAGCTCAAACCTGGATTAACAGCAACTACCCAACCTAACAAAATAATCCTCATGGGAGGTGGTCCTAACTCTTTTTAACCCTAATTTTTCAAATAAAATTGATAAACTAATACCACTTCTAAGAACTGAAGAGATTTATTAAATAGTATGTAAATGGCTATTTATCATAGCATTACTTATAATACTGAAAACTGGAAATACTATAAAATGTCTTAATAGTGGAGGACTGGGTAAAATAGCAATTAATGACTGTCACCACCACTGACAACAAAATCATCATGGTTAACATTTTTTAAATGATTACTAATTTCCTGGCACTATTCTATGCTTTATATATATTAATTCACTTAATCTACAACTCAATAAGGGAGATAATTTAAGTTCTCCATTTGAGAGTCGAAGTGATAAAATATCTCACCCTAAATTAAATGGCTAGAGAGGGAAGAAACCAAGATTTGAACCCATGTAGTTCCAGGACCAATGCTTTTAACCAGTAGAATATGTAACTAACATTGCAAAAAAGTAGGTTACTATCTTGATTGGATTGGGCTATATCTTATACTTTCAGTACTTTTGAAGAGCTTTTGTTTTGTTTTTAACCTTAACTTGTGACACTTATTCCATATATTCACTTAAAACAAAACAAAAAGATAATATAGAGATTTTTCATAGAACTTCAATATGGTCAACAATGGTTATTAATCTTGGATAAATATTAAAAAGTTACCTGGAAAGCTTTTAAAACATACCAATACCAAGGTCCTAACCCCAGAGTTCCAGTTTAACAGCCATCCTTATCCTGGTCCAATTATACTAGAATCTAAGAGAATGAGACTTAGGCATACATATATTTCTTAATTCTTCGGGTAATTCAAGGTAGAAACAGGGTTGAACATCATGGCTTTAAATAAGTGAAGGTTTGAGGGTCAGGGGAGATAATTTACATGAATTTTCAGCAGTTTCTGCCAGCAACCGAGAATCATATTAGTAAACAGGTTAGGTAAGGGAAACACTGGAAAAATAAGACTTTGGGATCAATTATTAGAACCAACCAAGGTCATGAGATTAAAAGTAGTAAGGTGGTAAGGTCCATGGAGCAGCTATTCTAAGGTCAAAGATCAGAGCTCTGTCCTTTGGATAAAAGCAAGCTGAGATGCTGGAGTTCCTTTTGAGGGTGCTGGCTGATTGTTGGTATAAATTTAAAATGGAATGCCCCTGAACCTGACTTCAGAAAAAATTAAATTCTGAAAGAGCACTTTAGAAAAGGGGTCAGTACCTTGGACTAGGACTACAAAGGGCTGCACCTGAAGAGTAATCAGGTGAATCAGAAAGAAAACAGTCCTTGTACAGACTGCAGCAGCCTGGCTTTAAGTCATCTACCTGCCTAGGAAATCTCAAGTTCCCAAACTGAAGGTTATTATAATTGCTAGTGCCTCCAGGTGCCTGACCTGAGGAAACAGGAAAACCCTCCCTGGAGGAAAGTATTAATGTCCAAGGCTTCAAATGACCTCTATAAATAATTTTTTAAACACAAAGCCCAAAATACAGCCAAAGAAGACAAGACTACCTAACAAGGACCAACAACAGGGAGTGAAAAAAAAAAAACACACCCAAAACAGCCTACCAAGACTCCAGATATTGGACTTGTCTGTCACTAACTGTAAAACAACTATGCTAGGAGTTTTTTGAAAAGAGTGGAAAACTTGGCAGAAAACTGGAAAACTCTAAAAAGCAGCTAAGCAGATTTGAGAAAGAACTAGAAATTCTACAATGAAACAACAGAATAACTAAAGTGAAGAATTTGATGGGTGAATTAAACAGTAATTAAATACATCTGAAGAGAGGTGCTGACCTAAAAGGTCAAAAGAAACGATGCTGAAAGAAGCAGAGACAGATAATAATGAAATTACAAATGAGATACAGAGGAAACAGAGTCTAATCCTCCTATCTAATAAAACAGTAATATGCAAATCATCACTCCGCTACACTCACAAGCCACGCCCACCAGCCAATCAGAAAGCGAATATGCAAATACACCTAACCAAGATGGCTGCAGCCTCGGAGAACGGCAGTTGTTGGAACTGGGATATTGGAGCCGAAGATCAGAGGGGAAGATCGGAGCCAGCGGGGGTCCCCCACAGGTGATCAGAGCAAGCTGGGGTCCCCTGCAGGCAATCAGAGCCAGCTGGGGGTCCCTTCCCAGGGCTTGAGCCTCAGCCAGAGGCTTGCGGCATTGGCTGGGGGCAGAGCTGGGCCATTGGAACCAGCTGGGGGTCCCTGACCAGGGCCCAAGCCTCAGCCAGAGGCTTGCAGCCTTGGCTGGGGGTGGAGCCCCGCGATGGGAGACAGCTGGGGGTCCCTGCCCAGAGCCCGAGCCTCAAACAGAAGCTTGAGGCCTTGGCCTTGGCCTTGGATGGAGCGGGGGATAGAGCCAGCTGGGGGTCCCTGCCCAGGGCCCGAGCCTCAAACAGAGGCTTGCGGCATTGGCTGGGGGCGGAGCGGGGCGATCAGAGCCAGCTGGGGGTCCTGCCCAGAGCCCAAGCTTTGGCCAGAGGCTTGCAGCCTTGGCCGTTGGGGCGGAGCCTGGTGATCGGAGCCTGGCGATCGGAGCCAGCTGGGGTCCCCTGAGGGCTATCAGAGCCAGCTGGGGGTCCCTGCCCAGGGCCCAAGCCTCAGCCAGAGGCTTGCAGCCTTGGCTGGGGGTGGAGCCAGGCGATGAAGCCAGCTGGGGTCCCTTGCGGGTGATCGGAGCCAGCTGGGGGTCCCTGCCCAGAGCCCAAGCCTCTGCCAGAGGCTTTCGGCCTTGGCCGCTGGGGCGGAGCCTGGCAATCAGAGCAAGCTGGGGTCCCCTGCGGGCGATCGGAGGCAGCTGGGGGTCCCTGCCCAGAGCCCAAGCCTAGAGGCTTGCAGCCTTGGCCGTGGGTGGAGCCGGGCGATAGAGCCACCTGTGGGTGTCTTCGGGCGATCGGAACCAGCTGGGGGTCCCTGGCCAGGGCCCGAGCCTCAAACAGAGGCTTGCGGCCTTGGCTGGGGGTAGAGCAGGGCGATCGGAGCCAGCTGGGGGTCCCTGCCCAGGGCCCAAGCCTCAAACAGAGGCTTGAGGTCTTGGCCAGGGGCGGAGCCTGGCGATGGAGCCAGCTGGGGGTCCCCTGCCAAGGGCTGGAGGCTTTAGGCCTTGGCAGGGGCAGAGCCGGAGATCACAGGAGATAGGTGTGAACTACAGAGGAAATACCTTTTCTGACCGCTCATTGGCTAAGCTCCCTGTATGCCTTGTCTAAACTTTCCTGAAGAGGGTAGAAACAGTCCTATATTCTTTAATGTTATTTTTGATATATAATAATATGAGTACTATATCTAAGCAGTTCAAGCTCTATAGGATTCCAAGGGTCATGCGCCTTGATGGTTAGATTTTAATCACTGGCTAGAGATTTGAGTCACCTAAGGAGTTAATAAAAAACAAAAACAAAAAAAAACCTAACCAACAACCATACCCCCACACCAATTATATCAGAATCCTCAAGTGGAGCCCAGTCACTGGTAGTTTCTTTAAAAATCTTCCAAAGTCACTCAAATGTGCAATGAGGCTTGAAAACCACTGGTCTATCCAACATGTTACCAGAATTCTAAGGATTAAAAACTAAAATATGATTAATGACCCTCTAATGTCACAGCCAGAAGAGGGCAGCAAGGAGCCATTGTGGAAGGCCACAAATGGAAAAATAACATGCTAAGTAAGGAACTGTCCTCAGGGAAATACCAGTGGAGATTTTTGTGTTCTGGGAGAAATGCCATGCCTCAAGTGGGAATTAGTGAATGGTAAGAAACCAAGCAGAGAGATATGCTATCAAATAGACTGAGTTGAAGGAAAAGAGAGAGCTGGGGAATGTCAAAGAAGTGCCTGCTACAAAACAAACAAACAAAAAAAAAAACATTCAGTGGATGAAGAGCCTAAGATTAGAGTCACAAGCAAGCAGAAGGTAATTCTCCAAAATAAGAAGGCAGAATTTAGAACAGTATCCTGAAGCCTTCCTCCATCTTCCACAACAATAATCCTGGCTGAACTAGTGAGGTAGTGTGACTCTTGAGATGTGGTTTTGAAATTCACAAAAATATAGCTTTAGCATAAAGCAGCCTAAAAAATATATTGAACAGCATAATGTAAAGAACCAATATGAGATGTCACAGTGATCCACAATGAATATTAAACTTAAACTACAGAACTTACTACCTTTAGCAATGGATTTATGACTTCTTTTCCTCTTCTACAGAATGCTTCAAAAAAATAAAAAACTCGATGTTCCAATTCAGGCACTTATCTAAAACTATTTATAAACTCTATGTATCTTGGCAAAAAAATAAAAAAACCACATCTCTTATTTCACAGACTAATCCCTCTTTTTGAAGGCCATTAGGAAACTCAAAACTTTTAATAGTCTCTGTGTATTAATATTATCATTAACTATCCATCTTGCTTGTGCTCATTTTCAAGTCATCCTGATTTCCTTAGCTGTTTCCTTTGTCTTATTTCATCACTGAAAAATGTGTAAAATCCTTTTTGAAATGACACTTAGATTAAAGAAATCAATTAAAATGTGACCCATAGATACCCTTTGCTATCAGATGACAATAAGTACTATCAGTAATACTACAAATACATGATGTTCAAAAGGGATCTAGTGTGAATATGCCAATACAAATCCATCATGACTACTAAAAAAAACAGCTCTAAGCACATAACACTTTCTGTCATTCTTTATATATTAAGACAATATACCTTTACAACTAATATCTTTGCTATTAACCACATAATAAAAACAATAAATGGAACTCAACAAGTATACCTTTACTGGCACTGAACCAACAGTCACTTGTTCATTTTTTGTTCCCTTTTTTAAAAATTACAAAGAATTATTTTGTTAGAGTATTTTGAAAATATTTTAGCTTTAATATTCAATTAGCCCAATTTTTCTGACTTTTTGACAGAAAATACAGTAAGATACCCAAAATTTCTCAGGAATTTTTGTTTTAAGCTAAAATTTTACCTTCTACCCTTTAGTTTATTCAAAAATAAAATACAGCAAAACCACCTTTTTCTACATCACTACCTTTTACTAGGGGCTGTGGAGTAGAGGGGAATCACAACCTTGTTAGAGAAGAAATCAATCAGAGTTTCACTTGTAATCACAAGTGCCGAGCTAACCACAGCATCCAGGTGAGCTTAATATTCTAACCAATTATATCCTAACTCTATGTTGAGGCCCTTGAAAAAGTGCACTGCTAATTGACTGCTTTTGTAATATAATAAAATTCTGAATGCTGAATTATGATTAAACTAGAGGCCCAGTGCACGAATTTGTGCATAGGTGGGGTCTGGCTGGCCTGCCCCAAGGGGGCTGATCAGGGCCAGGCTGGCGTGAGGGAGAGGCTGCAGGAGGTTGGCCAGCTGGCCCTGGCCCCGATCGGGATATGGGGGGGCCGATAGGGGGCCAGGCCAGGAGGGGCCATGGGAGGTTGGAGGGGGGAGCGATAGGGGCCCCGATCAGGCGGTTGGCAGTGTGCATCACAGAGACTGGCCATTCTGGTCATTCTAGTCATTCTGGTAGCTTGGCTTTTTTATATATATACTAAAGTGACCAGATTTTAACATTGGTAAAGCGGGACACCATTGACCGGGGTGGGGGGTGGGGGTTCTTTTAAAACGCTGCGGGACGCAGGACAAATTGTTAAAAATCAGGACTGTCCCGCCAAAAGCTGGACGTCTGGTCACCTTACACTTGTTTAACTAGCTTACTAGCATGCAGTACGATGTGTATCGTCTGAGAGACAGTTACAAAATGTTTTCGTTGTTGCCAATCCCAAAAAATGCCATTGTTCATTAAGTCCAAACAATGGTGGTCAAATTCTAACAACTGATCAACAATGCGAACTTTGATAAGCAGTTCTCGATAATCAGTTCTCAACAATTATTTGTTATTATTAAAGTTTAACATTATAAAATTAACAAAAATAATATAAAACTTATATCCTGGCTAAATAGCCACATGGCCGCCGAAAACCGTATATTCCCTTCCCGTTCTCCCGCCGTTCCCTAGCTTGTCATGCATTCTTTCAAAAAATCAGGACTTTTTTAAAACGCCATGGGACGCGGGACAAATTGCTAAAAATCGGGACTGTCCCGCCAAAAGCAGGACGTCTGGTCACCTTAACCTATTACTATGATTGAGCTCTGTTTAGTCAGCATGGTAAAAGAGCTTTCAGTTTCACCACTTTTCCTACCTAATCCCCTTAGTGGCGTGTTCCTGAGTTCATGCTATGCTTAAATTCAGAGCCTCATCCTACTACGCTTTATACACCGCTGCTGTGTTCCAGCCTACTGGTCTACCAACCAAACACCTTCTGACTTTCCTGATTTGATATGCTTTTGTTCATGTCTTTTGTGTGTGAGTGGGTTTTTCCCTTATTGAGTTATAATAAACATATAAAATTATGATATTTAAAGTATACATCATAATGATTTGATATGTATTTGTTGTGAGTGGATTTCCCCATTTAGTTAACACATCATCACCTTATTTGTTTATTGAGAACAATAAATTTTAGCAAATTTCAATTATACAATAAAACTGTTATCAACTATAGTTGCCATGTGTTATATTAGATCCTCAGATCTTATTCATCTTATAGCTGAAAGTTTGTACCCTTTACCAACCTCTCCCTATTTCCCCACCCCCAGCCCCTGGTAGCCACTTTTCTACCCTTTCTGTGAGTTTGGCTTTTTTTTTTTTTTTTTTTTTTTTAGAATTCACACACAAGTATGGAATCTATGCAGTTTTGGCTTCCTCTGTCTGGCTTATGTCACTTAGCATAATGTCCTCAAGGTCTATCCCAATCTTTGCAAATGGCAGGATTTCCTTTCTTGTGGCTTTTTGTTCACACTTTTTTTTTTTTAATCTACTTACATGTTCTCTTCAACTCTTAGGAGATACAACTGCTCCTCTCACCTTAGCAAGTCTCAATTCAAATGAGACTCCATTCTATAACCAGGCTCCTTAACCCCACTCACCCACTTGTACTCCTGATAGAAAGCGAGGTCTGAACCTCCGGTTCTCCTGTGTGCTTACTTATCACCCCAGTCATGAGCCTCTGTCTTCCCTTCATGCTTTGGCCAGGTGATCTGTGGTGAACTGTCTGCCCATCGTGCTCTGGCCGAGTGAACTGTCTTTGCCTCATACTCTGGCTGGATGAACTGTTCCCAGCACTCTGGCCGAGTGAACAGTCTTCACCTCTGTCTTCTGCTTGTGCTCTGGCCAAGTGCACTGTGGTGAACTGTCCCCCTCATGCTCTGGAAGAGTTAAGTGTCTTGTACTCATGCCCTGGCTGAGTAAGCTGTGGTTAACTGTCCCCCTCATTCTCTTACCGAGTGGACTATTTTCTCTTCATGATCTGGTCAGGTGATAGGTGGTGAATTGTCTTCTCCTCATCCTCTGGTTGAGTCAAATGTGGTAAACTGTCCCCCTCGCATTCTGGCCAGGTGAACTGTGAACTCTAGTCCCCTTGTGCTCTGGCCTGGTTAACTGTCCTCTCCTTCTCTCATCAAGTGAACTGTTCTCCCCTGGCACTCTGGACCGGTGAACTGTCCTCCTCTGTTACATTCTGCCTGGGTTTGGACAATGTAACAAGCATTGTCCACTCGTGAATATTACATAGGTGCCACCTGTGTTATTTTTATGTGTTGTTTTCTAGGTCTTGCTGTGCAACACAGGAATTTTTTTAAAAAATCCAAAGACCCTTCTTGCCACCCCTTGCCGGCCCTGTCTCTGGCCAGGGGAAGTGGTCCCATCAGAAGATGGCCCAGCTTGACAGTTGTCAGTGTTTCTCCCCTCTGGGCCTCCACCACAGCTTCTGTGGCTGCTGCTGCTCTGGGTGGCAGGGAAAACCTTATTTTCATGATGGAGTATCTGACTCCTTAATTCCCTGCTGCCCGGCTGGCTGGTCGTCTCCCGGCATGTGCTTCCTCGCTGGCTGGTCCTCTGCCAGTGTGCACTGCCCGGCTGGCCGGTCCTCACTACTTGCGCACTTCCTGTCTGGCAGGTCCTCTCCCCGTGAGTGCTGCCCAGCTGGCCGGAGCTCTCCAGGTGCGCACTTCCTGTCTGGCTGGTCCTCTCCAGGTGCGCGCTGCCTGGTTGGACGATGATTCTCCTCACCTCCACTCTAATTGGTGGAGTGTCGGTGTTCCATTCCAGGCTCCCTGGGGAACTGGTGGTGCTCCCTCGTAGGCTTCCTGAGGGCGTGGTGGTCGTGCCTGGCATGCTTTCTGAGGGCGTGGTGGTCGTGCCTGGCATGCTTTCTGAGGGCGTGGTGGTCTTGCCCCTAATGCTGCATGAGGAAGTGGTGCTGTTCCATTCAAGGCTGCCTGGGGGAGTGGACACATTGGATTCTGGGCTCGGTGGTGGAGTCACAGGGTTTCTGCCCTTCTTCCCTGATGCCCACATCCCCTGGGCTCTAGAAAGTCTCATGTTGGGGTCAGAGGAGGAGCAGGGCCTTACCTTTATTTTCCGGGCACCGATGTTCAGTTTCATATTTAAAATCCGGTAAGTCCCCATGATGTTATTGAATTTTCTCCCCGTCAGGGATTCTTCTATTTCCTCCTTCTGATAGCCCAGGGTCCTCATGATCTGGGTTACCTGGGGGTCTATGTCAGTACAGGGTGGTTCAATGTAGGGTGTCATTATCGCTGACTGACCAGTATTTACCCAACGATCTTGCATGATAATTTCCAGGGTGGGTCTTCGGCCAGCGTCAATGTTGATAATTTTCTGTAATAGTTTGTGGCACGGTACTGATAGAGAATAAGGAATAAAAAAGAACCCGCTTAAGATGTACTCCGTGAGTTGTTCTAAGTTTTTGCCGACGAACGGAAGAACCCCAGTCAACATCTTGTACAGCACAATCCCCCCGCTCCAGACGTCCACCTTCGGGCCCTCGTATGGTTCAAGCCGGAACAATTCTGGGGCCATGTAGGGGTTAGTGCCACAGACGGTGGTTAGTTTGTCCTCCATGAACACTTCACTCAGTCCAAAGTCAGCCAGTTTGATGTTCATCCCCATGTCTAGAAGGATGTTCTCGGGTTTTATGTCCCGGTGGACAATATTTTTTTGATGGCAGTAATGGACTGCTGACAGGATCTGGCGAAATGGGGTTCGCGCTTTCTTCTCTGAGAAAGGACCACACTTTTTTATATACTCACTAGAAGCCCAGTGCATGATTTAATCATGCACGTGTAAGCAGTCTGTCCGCTGGTCGGCAGCTCCGAAGTCCCTGGGCCCCTAGGGCGAGGCGGGGCGGGGGCGTGGTCCTCCTGCGGCCGGAGCCCAGGCCAGGGTCTTGCCTTTGCCTCCCGCCCAGGAAGGCTGGGGCCGCTGCCACGTGCTCCTGAGGCCCAACTGCCGCCAGACTCCTCCCCGGGGAGCCGCGCCGCCCGCCCACTGCCCGCCGACTCCAAACCTCCAAAACGCCGGCTCGGCTTGCTGCCCCAGAGGCCTGTCTGTGCCACAGCACAGCCATGGTGCAGACGCTGAGCTCGCGTCGCCAGCTCAGCGTCCTGCCGGCCCAATCACCACCCCAGCCACCCCGAGTCCCGCCCCCTATGTCACCCGCTGGCCCAATCATGGGCGTAGCGGAGTGATGGTAATTTAAATATTACCTTTTTATTATGTAAGATGTAACGTGCCCTCAGGAGTGTACTCCATAAACATGTAGACTTGGTGGCTGGTGTTAACCATTTCAAATAGTGTAGTTATGTTCGGATGATTTAGTTCTTTGAATAAATCTCTTCGGCTACATCTGAGGAGTCTTCATAGATCACAATTTTCACGGCCACCTCCGTGCTGGTCATGATGTGCCGGGCCAGTCTAACCTTGCCAAAGGAGCCCTTCCCGATGTCATTGAGGATTATATAGTTGCCAATGGGCCACTCCACATTGGCAGAGGTGTCTTCAAAGAAGTCCGCCATGTTGTTATAAAAAAAATAGTCTTTGATATTTGTTCCCACTGAAGGGAATCAGTGGGAGGAGGGGAGGAAGAGGAGGAAGAGGAAGGGGAGGAGGTTGATGATGAAGGGAAGAGGAGAATGAGAAGGAGAAGGAAGAGGTAAAAAGCAACAAACAAGCAATCCACTAATCCACGAAAAACCAACCACTCACTACCAATCAGCTTCCTGGGCTCAGCCAGCACCTTTTATAGGTTTGCAATCAAATCACAATGGCACCTTACGAGGTCAGAGAAAGAATGAACTAATCATGGTTGGAAATGAACCACAGTAGTTTTCTCACCTTTTGGTCCCATGACCCTTATACTCTGGTAAAAAAAAATAAATGACTACTGAAGAGCTTTTTTTAAAATATAGAATATTAAAAGTTGATGTTTACTTTATTAGAAATGAAAATCTGGAAGGAAGGAAGGAAAGTCTGACTTATTCTCATGCTCCAGGTCTGAGTTCAAATATCACCTGCTTAGTGAGCTTCCATTCCTACCTGCCTCACCCAGCCCATCACATTTGTCATCTTCATAGCACTGTCCACAGTGTAGCTGATTCTTGTTTACCGTCTGTCCTTCCTATGAAGGAAGGAGCATGACTGTAGTGTTCCCTGTGCCTAGCACAGTGAGTGGCAGGCAACACAGTAAGTATTTAATCAATATGTGTTCACTGGATTAATAATGAATTTGGGGAACAAAAGAAAATATGACCAACTATTTATTTAATCAGTGATTCCTAAAACATCTTAAAAAATAGTCATGTTCTGTCCTCACTTAGATTTGGGGGCAGATAAGATAGGAAAGAGGAGGGCTGAAGTCTGGGTTCCCAGGAATTTGGACTCTTGGTGAGACTGAGGAAGGCCAAGTGGTAGGAGCCTTGCTGTAAAGATGAAGGAAGATGATTCGTCCTTCCATTGGTACTTGCTAAGGATGCAATAAGATTGGAACTGTATTGAGGCTGCAAGGTATTTTTTCACTTTGAATATCCAATACCAGATTACACAAAGGACGTGTCAGGTGACCCTGAGTAGACCATTTAGGTGAATTTCTGTGTTACTTAAATGAAACATCTCTATGGACAGAAGTGATGTTGAGACTTAATGATTTACATTTGTGAAGACACTGAAACCTCTGAATGGAAGACATCCTGCATGAGTACAAAGGGTGAGGTAATATTTGGGGGCAAATTTTATCCTTTATGAAGGCAGAGAGGGAGCAGGCAGGCTTGGGGACACTTAGGGGGAGCCTCAGGCACATTATTTTTCAAACTAATCTTCGAAGAAAGCTCCCTACTTTCAGTACATTGAGTGTTTTAACCACATGTATACATTATTATTCTAGTAATTACTTTCCTTTAACATTTCCCTCCTACAGTCTCAGCTCTGTGTAAAGGCAATCTTTAGAGGGATTAGCCGGTGAGCTTTTCCCTCGACTGCACTTTAGTTTGTTACTTTTACCTACATCAGTGACACTCAGCTCCTAAGCATGATAGTCTCTCCTGCAGGGACCCAAAGGGGGTCATCTCATCAATTCTAGACAGCTGTAAACAAGTTCCAGTCAGAGATTAGAATAAGCTCAGAAAGGAGAAGGGAGAATTTCAGCAAAAGCTGCCAGTCTATGACTTAATTGTATCCATTTATAAAAAGTGGTATTAGTATAATGTGACCAGATTTTAACATTGGTAAAGCGGGACACCATTGACCGGGAGGATGGGGGGGGGGTTCTTTTAAAACGCCACAAGACGCGGGACAAATTGTTAAAAATCGGGACTGTCCCGCTAAAAGCTGGACGTCTGGTCACCTTACACTAGTTTAACTAGCTTACTAGCATGCAGTACGATGTGTATCGTCTGAGAGACAGTTACAAAATGTTTTCGTCGTTGCCAATCCCAAAAACTGCCATTGTTCATTAAGTCCAAACAATGGTGGTCGAATTCTAACAACTGATCAACAATGCGAACTTTGATAATCAGTTCTCGATAATCAGTTCTCAACAATTATTTGCTATTATTAAAGTTTAACATTATAAAACTAGAGGCCCGGTGCACGAAATTCGTGCATGGCAGGGGGTTGTCCCTCAGCCCGCCTGTACCCTCTCCAATATGGGACCCCAACGGGCCTAAACGGGCAGTCGGACATCCCTCTCACAATCCAGGACTGCTGGCTCCCAACTGCTCGCCTGCCTGCCTTCCTGATTGCCCCTAACCGCTTCTGCCTGCCAGCCTGATCACCCCCTAACCACTCTGCTGCCAGCCTGTTTGCCCCCAACTTCCCTCCTCTGCCGGCCTGGTCACCCCTAACTGCCCTCTCCTGCAGGGTTGATCACCTCCAACTGCCCTCCCTTGCAGGCTTGGTCCCTCTCAACTGCCCTCTCCTGCAGGCTTGGTCCCTTTCAACTGCCCTCCCTTGCAGGCAGGGTGCCTCCCAACTGCCCTCCCTTGCAGGCCGGGTGCCTCCCAACTGCCCTCTCCTGCTGGCCATCTTGTGGTCGCCATCTTGTGTCCACATGGGGGCAGAATCTTTGACCACATGGGGGCAGCTATATTGTGTGTTGCAGTGATGATCAATCTGCATATTACTCTTTTATTAGATAGGATAGAGGCCTGGTACAGGGGTGGGGGCCAGCTGGTTTGCACTGAAGGGCGTCCCGGATCAGGTGGGGGTTCCCTTGGGGTGTGGGGCGGCCTGAGCAAGGGGCCTGTGGTGGTTTGCAGGCCGGCAACACCCCCTGGCAACCCAAGCAGAGGCCCTGGTATCTGGAATTTATTTTCCTTCTACAATTGAAACTTTGTAGCTTGGAGCGGAGCCAAGCCTGGGGCTCCCTCCGAGGCCGGCAGCCATTTGTGTTGGGGTTATAATTGAAACTTTGTTGCCTTAAGCGGGTGGGCCTGGCCAGGGTGTGCGGAAAGCTTTGCTTCCCCTGTTGCCGGCGGCAACCCTGGCCTGCTCTCTCAAGCTCCATTCTGCTGCCATTTGTTTGAATTTGTTTACCTTCTATAATTGAAACTTTGTAGCTTGAGTGGAGGCTTAGGCCTGGCAAGGGCAGGCGGAAATCTTGGCTTCCTCTGTTACCTAGGAAACCTTGCTCTCTGTGGCTGTAGCCATCTTGGTTTGGGTTAATTTACACATTCTACTGTAGGTAAATTACAACTCAAAAAAAAAAAAAACACACAACACAACACTTTTCAGCTCAACCTTGGTAAATGATTAACCTTTTGCACTCGGATGTCGAGTGTGACTAGACACGGTTAGCATTAGAATAAAGGAATCGAGAAAAAAGCAAGCGAGTGCAAAGGGTTAAGGACTCTAAGACAGCATATACACATATATATTCTCGTGACAGTATAGTCTTCACACTCTATTCTAATTTATGTATTTTACCCTGATCCTAAAACTTTCTCCTCTTTGCTCTATTTTGTTTTCCACTGAGATGATCACAGTAAAAATCTAAAAATGCCCTTGTAACATACAGGAAAAGAAAGCAGAACAAAACAGGCTAGAACTCTGATATAGCAAATCCTAACTAGTGAATTATCATCAGTTCCCTAGAGAGAAAAATAAAATTCAAGCTGGTTGCTTACAGTGTATAGGATATTTAAAATTAGTTGAATAATGTGTAATTAAAGAATTTGATAAGCCTATAAGCAATACATTTATATTGTGCATGATGACATTATATCAAATAAATGTTTTTTATCTTAAAATCCCAATTCAAGAATCTTAAAATATTATTTGCTAGATATAGCTTACTCTGACTGCTCACTAAAATGTTAAAAAGGCAGAAACAGTATGAACAACTACATGCCAACAAAATGGGCAACTTGGGAGAAATGGACAAATTCCTAGAAATATACAACCTTCCAAAATGTAGGAAGAATCAGAAAACCTGAATACACTGGTAGCAACTAATGAAATTGAAGCAGGAATCAAAAAACACCCAGCAAACAAAGGTCCTGGACTGGACAACTTGAGATTTGCCAAACATTCAAAGAAGATCTAACACCTATTCTCCTCAAACTATTCCAGAAAATTCAAGAAGAAGGAAGATTTCCATGCTCTTTTTTTATGACATTAACATTATCCTAATTCCAAAACCAGATACAGACACTACAAAGAAAGAAAATCCCTGATGAACATAGATACTAATATTCTCAACAAAATATTAAAAAGGACCATAAACCATGAGCAAGTGGGATTTACCCCAGGAATGCAAGGCTGGTACAATATTTGCAAATGAATAAGTGTGATATATACCACATAAGCAAAATGAAGGATAAAAATCTCATGATCATATCAATAGATGCAGAAAAAGCATTCAACAAAATCCAGTACCCATTTTTTGATAAAGTCTCAGCAAAATGGGAATAGAAGGATTAACATAATAAAGGCCATATATGACAAACCTACAGCCAATATCGTATTCAATGGGCAAAAATGAAAAGCATTTCCCTTAAGAGGAACAAGAAAGGTTGTCAGCTTTTCCTACTCTTTCCTACTCTTATCCAACATGGTACTGGAAGTCCAAACCACAGCAATCAGACAAGAAGAAGAGATAAAAGGCATTTAAATTGGAAAGGAGGAAGTAAAACTCTCATTATTCACATATGACATGATACTGTACATAGAAAACTCTAAAGGCACCACCAAAAAATTACTAGATTTAATAATGAAATCAGCAAAGTAGCAGTATACAAAATTAACATCCAGAAATCAATGGCATTCTTATACACCAATAATGAAATCTCAGAAAGAGAAACTAAATAAACCAAAATCCTATTCACCATTGCAACAACAAAAAAATAGGATACCTAGGAATAAACTTAACCAAGGAAATAAAAGACACGTACTTTAAAAACTACAGGACATTGAAAAGGAAATAGAGGAAAATACAAACAAGTGGAAGCGTATACTGTGTTCATGTACTAGAAGAATTAACTTCATTAAAATGTCCACAGATCTAGAACAAATACTCCAAAAATTTATGTGGTACCAAAACGGACCCTGCATAGCCACGCCATCTTGAAAAAAAAGAAACAAGTTGGAGGGATCACAATACTGGGTATCAAACTATACTAAAAAGCCACTGTAATCAAAACAGTCTGGTACTGGCACAAAAACGGGCATATAGATCAATGGAACAGAACAGAGACCCCCGAAATCAACCTATGCCATTATGGTCAATTAATATCTGACAAAGAATACAAGAGCATACAATGAAATAAAGACAGTCTCTTCAATAAATGGTGTTGGGAAAATTAGATAGGTACATGCAAAAAAAAAAAAATGAAACTAGACCACCAACTGACACCATATACAAGAATAAACTCAAAATGGATAAAAGATTTAAATGTAAGTCATGAAACCATAAAAATCCTAGAAGAAAACATAGGCTGTAAAATCTCAGATACCTCACATAGCAGAATTTTCACCCATACATCTCCTAGGGAAAGAAAAAACAAAGGGAAAAAACAAGCAAATGGGACTACATCAAACTAAAAATCTTCTGAACAGCAAAAGAAACCATCTTCAAAATGAAAAGGGAACCCACTATATGGGAGAACATATTCGCCAATGATGCATCTGTTAAGTAGTTAACTTCCAAAATATATAAAGAACTCATACAACTCAACACCAAGAAGATAAACAATTAAAAATGGAACTGCCATTTGACCCAGTGATCCTACTCCTGGGAATATAGCCTAAGAATCCAGAATCAGAAAGAATATATGCACCCCTATGTTCACAGCAACATTATTTACAATACCGAGGATCTGGAAACAACCCAAGTGCCCATCGGTAGATAAGTGGATTAAAAAGCTGTGGTCCATTTCCACAATGGAATACTATGCAGCTGTAAAAAAGAAGGCGCTCATCCAGCCGGCATGGCTCAATGGTTGAGCACTGACCTATGAACCAGGAGGTCACGGTTCGATTCCTAGTCAGGGAACATGCCCAAGTTGCAGGCTCAATCCCCAGTGTGGGGTGTACAGGAGGCAGCCAATTGATGATTCTCTCTCATCACGGATGTTTCTCTCTCTTCCTCTCTGAAATCAATAAATATATATTTTTTTTTAAAAAAAAAGGTTCTCCCCCTGACCAATGTTGCTTAGTGGTTAGTGTTGACCCATGCACCGAAGGGTCTTGGGTTTACTTCCCGGTCAAGGGAACAACCTGAATTACAGGATTAATCCCTGCCACAGTTGGGGTGCCTACAGGAGGCAACCAATAGATGTGTCTCTCTCCCATCAATGTGTGTGTGTCTCTCTTTCTCTCTGTCTCTCCTTCTCTTCCACTCTCTCTAAAAAATAAATGGAAAAAATAACCGTAGGTGAGGATTAACAAAAAGAAGGATCTCTTATCCTTTGCAACAGCATGGATGAACCTAGAGATTATTATGCTAAGAGAAATAAACCAGCCTGAGAAAGACAAATAAAACATGATCTCACTTATATGGGGAATCTAATGAACAAAATAAAGTGATGAACAAAACAGGTCCAGATGCATGGAACAGACTGATGGATCTCATAGGGGATGGGACGATGGGAAGAGATTAATCAAAGAATTTAGATGCATATATGCATAGCCCATGGACATAGACAATAGAGTGGTAAGGGCCTAGGGTGGGGCAGGAGCTGGATGGATGGGGGCAAAGGGGAGAAAATGAGGGACATCTGTAATGCTGTCAACAATAAAAAAAATTTTAACAGCAGACACAGGCAACTACCTGCTGAGATACTCAGAGCATCTGTCAGTGACAAGTGCTATTAAGAGAACTGATATATGCAAATACTTTTAACATGCATTCCAATTTGCCATAAAAGGAAAGAATGAATCTGAATAATCTACTGTGAATAAAGTCTGGATGAAATAAATATTAAAACATATACTAGTAAACTACTAAAATGCTTTTATTGTGTTGTTTCCTTTGCCTGAAATGCCTGTCCTCCTACTAGTTGGTTCAGCCACTTACATACAACTCATTATCAAAGTTTCAGCTCAACATCTTCTTTTGAAAGGGCTACAGAAACTTGACAAATCCATTCCACTGCAGTCATATAGAAGAAAAGATGAAGGGGCATTTCCTGGAATTGTCTACTAGAATGATGGAATAAGGAGTCACATCTTTTACTCCAACTTTTTATTTTGGAAATTTTCAAAATTCAAAAAAAGTTGAAAGAAACTACAATAAAACCCTTACATCCTGCATCTAGCTCATTCCATTTCAGTGGGGCAAAACTGATTCTTGGAGGGGAGTGAAAAAATCTTAGACATTACAAAAAACAGGAGGGGGGGGGAACCTAGACTGACCTACTGTTAACAGTTTGCCACATTTGCTTTCTCTCTTCACACACACACACAGAGGGTTTGGGGTTTTTTGGATTGAACCACGTGAAAGTTCCTTACAGCATCCTGACATTTGTCTCCTTAAATATATCAGCATGTGCCCAAAGAAGAGCCTGGATATTTTCCTCTATAGTCACAATACAATTATCACACTCAGAAATACCTATTGTTGTTATTGTTGCTGTTGTTATTTATACCACCGTTCTCAATTTCTTCAACCATTCTAGTAATGTCATTTATATGTTTCACCTCCAATCTAAGACCCAATGAAGAAACCAGCACAAAACAGTTAATTGCCATGTCTCTTTAGTCTCTTCTAATTTTCTTGACTATTTACTTAGTCTTTCATGATACCTGTTTTTTTTAAGGTTCCAAGCCAACTGTTTTGTAGATTTCCTATCTGACTTTGGTTGTGTCTAGATTAAATTATAACTTTTTTAAAACTGGCAGAAGTACAACTTAAGTGAAGTTGTACTATTCTTTGTGATACATCACATCAAGAAAAATAGTATTAGCTCACCCTATAAAGTTAAGTTTAATCATTTGGATAAATTAGCAAAATTTCTCCATATCCTATTTCAAATCTTTCACTCAATGGTTTCAGCATCTATCTCAATCAAATATTTCTGTGGTGCTTATCCTATTTATAGATTTTGCTATTGCTATAATTCTTTCTATAATTATTAATTGGTTTAAAAGAAAAGTAATGGCCACTTCCCAACTTTGGATATAAAGGCCAAGGGAAGGTTAAGTAGAGTGAGGGCCATGGGAAGGTTAAGTAGAGTGATTCGTGGGTCTCCTGAAGAATATTTCCGCATCTTACTACCTTTTAGTTTAAAATTTCACAACAGTTTCTACTAATTGGGGGATAAATACTGAAAACCACTACCATAGAGCAGCATTGTCTAATATAACACTGCAACAATGAAAATGTTCTACCCCATCAACAGTTGCTACTAGCCACGTGCAGCTATTAAGCACTTGAAATGTGACTAGTAGAACTAAGGAACAGAAATTTTCAATTAATTTAACTAAGCACATGGTGCCAGATGGGCAGTGTAGACTTACAGAATCTTATTTTAAAACTAGAGGTCCAGCACACAAAAATCGTGTGTGGGTAAGGTCCCTAGGCTTGGCCTGCGATCAGGGCCATCCTTCCCTGGCTGCCCACAGCCGGGCCCGCCCCCCCCCACCTTGCCGCCACCCACCCCCAGTCCCCCTTTCGCCATAGGATGATCAGTGCCTAATGGCAGGGGGAAGAGACTGAGAGGTTGGCTATTACTGCCCGCTCACCAGCCCTGAACCCACCATGGGTTGCCCTCTGTGTGTGGGGCAACCGGCAGGGCGGGGGCCTTAGCCTGGCACCGCCTGCATCCCCCACCATCCAACCCCAGCTCCTCGTTCATCATCAGGTGATGGGAGCCTGCCGGCCAGGGAAAGGAACCAAGAGATGATCAGTGTGCCTCATAGTGACTGGTCCAGCGGTTGTTCTAATCATTCCGCATTTAGGGTCAATTTGCATATTACCCTTTTATTATATAGGGTAGAGGCCTGGTGCACAGGTGAAAGCCAGTTGGCCTGCCCTGATATATAAATACCTGTATCTCACCCAGCTAAAATCAGTGCTTTAGGGATCCAGCCTCATAACCAGCAAGTGGCTTCTACTGTTACAGTGGTGGTCTACATACACCTTCTAATAAACACTATCTTGTAGTTCTAACAGCCTTAAATGAATCAGTAACTGCAGCCACATCATCTATTCCATGCTTCATTTGCCTTACCTGTACAAGAAGACTTCATTGGACAATTACTAAGATCCCTTCAATTCTACAATTCTTTAATTTACATGCTACTAGCTACTAAAATTGCTGTGGTTCAATGGAAGACATTCACCTCCTATGACAGCAATGCCAAATACACTTCAGTTTGGCATTCCTTCAAGAAAAACAATAGACTAGAAAAAATTTAAAACAAATACATAAGAAAGAGATTCTAAATTCAAGAAGCCCAAAGGTAGGTAGCCATATTATTAGTAAAACCAGATGCTTTTGGACCCAGACATAAACTGTCAAATACTTATGGACTAGATAGAGTGATGAGGGTCTCCTTGAACATACAGCTTTGAGCAATTGTCCCAAAGGATTTTTTTTTTTTAAGCCTCAGATATCAAGAAGTTACTTTATTATTTAAAACTAGAGGCTCCATGCACGAAATTCGTGCAAGGGGCTTGGCATTTGCAGTCCCGGCTGCCTCAGCCCTCGCAGCCCTCACAGCCCTGGCTGTCTCACGGCCCCGGCTGTCTTGCCCCCTGCCCACTGATCATTCCGGAAGGTCATTCCAGAAGGTCATTCTGGAAGGTCGTTCTGCTGTCCAGTCTAATTAGCATATTAGCTCTTCATTATATAGAATAAACAGTCTTCTTTTGGGGCCACTGGTTTATGTTCCTGTAATAATATATTTGTATTTTAAGTTCTTCTGAAGCTTGGCATATTAATAATCATGGTTCGTCCCTCAATTCAACATAACAGTAATCACCTAGTCTATGAGAACAAGTTCAAGATTGTTACAAATGTCTTGTATAAAATCTACAGGTCACTGCAAAGCAACTATAATTGACTAAGAGGTCTATAATGGCAGCACATTTTTAGAGATGTGGATTCAAACCTAGCTTATTTGCTCTTTAAGTCTTATCAACCTAATTAGCCTCCTTCAGACCTGGTTTCTTCAAAAGATAATATCTGATACTAGGGCTATTTTTTGTAAGAATTAAATGAGATTATTTCATACAGGATCTAACAAGAACACCTACTAAGCATTCAATAAAGAGATAATATTACTAAATGATCTGGAACATAGTGAGTTCCATAATCTTTTCCCTATCTTCACAATGGTATTCCCTACTATATCCTAACAATATTGTATATTTCTATCACACCTCCTATGTTGAATATACCTTAAGGGCCTCCATTTTCATACCTTTGATCATGTAATAATCTCAGCCTGAATTTTCCATGTCAAATTCTTATCCATTCTTAAAATTCTTGATCAAATTCATTCTCCCTCAAGAGAACTTCAAATATGTAATCCTTTCAGAAAGTTAGTCAGACCCCTGGTGCTTGCAGCTGGTGCTCAAGGGAAACAAATTATTAACTTACATAAAAATTTAGAAGGCTATAAGAGATAACAGGTGCTGGCTTCATAGAAAGTAGAAACTAGCAGTTTGAATGCTGGAAATAGGCCAAAGGAAGAAATCTCCATTTTTGAAGCTAAACTTATACTGAAAGCAACACAAAGATAGCAGAATGTCCAATATACACAGGAGTTGTTTCATGACTGTTTTTGAGTTAATGATTGTAGGGGGGAAAAAATAAAGCCTTTTAACATTTAAAGGCTCACCATACCCTTTCTAGCCTTCAAGCAATTATGCTTTTCACCATTTAAAAAAAAAACAACACAAACCACACACACCTAAATATCAAGATGTCATTTAGAAAAACATGTCAATTTTTACTAAACTTCATTTTTTAAATCAGTAGGTCAAATAATTTTATATCATTCTGGCACTTAATATTTTCTAATTTATATACTCAAACTTACCTCTCACTCTACCTCAAAAGCTATCTGCCCTCAAAACTTTGTTTATGCTTCTTATCCACTCTTCCAGACATCTTTTCCACTATCAAATAATTTTTTCTTAATTTTACATTATTTGTGTGAGACCAAGCTATAGAGTCTCTCTTCACAATTTATGATCCCCAAAGGAAATAAATAACAGAAAATCTTTGAAGGTAACTTCTGAATCCTTTCTAAGAAGCCTTCAGAAATAAAATTAGGAATTAAAATTTTTATCTTTGGGGACCAGGTTCAGGAGCTGAAGGGTCCCACTTGCCCAGATGCTGGCTGATAAGATGATAAATTTTCTCTTCTTTCTTCATTAAGAATCCAAAGTTCTTTCTTCAGAAAGAGCTACACAGCTCAGTATTAGACATTTAAGCCACATTAATATTCAGTGATTCATATGTAATATTAATACTAAGACTACACTAAATACAAAGTTCTAAATGTATTTTTCTGAATTTTTAGAATCTAATAAGATCTTATTTTTACTTTTTATATTTTTATTCATTTCAGAGAGGAAAGGAGAGGGAGAGAGAGACAGGAACATCAATGAGGAGAGAGAATCATTGATCGGCTGCCTTCTGCATGCCCCACACTGGGGATCATACCCAGAACCTGGGTATGTGCCCTGACCAGGAATCAAACCCTGACTTCCTGATTCATAGATCGACATTCAACCACTGAGCCACACCAGCCGGGCTAGAATCTTTTTAGTTTGATGAATCTGATCAGTACTTTTTGTTAAAAATTTATTGTTTATAATTCTTCAACAAGCCTTTAACATTACATTTAATTTTAGATCTTAAAGGTCATCATAGTATTTTAAAGCTGGAAGAAACCTTGAATATCTCATGATTGTTACAAAATGTAAAGCGTAGCTTCAATGATACAGTAACTGTTCAGGAAGTTCATGACCAACAGACTACTTTACTAGAAACATGTGGTCATTGATGTCCTTCACCCTGGGAAGACAACAGTACCTAAGACAGAAATTCAGTAAAAGCTAGACAAAATGTATAAGACCACACCAGATGTCATCTTTATGTTTGGATTCAGAACCCATTTTGGTGGTGACAACACAACTGGCTTTGCATGATTTATGATTCCTTGGATTATACAAAGAAAAATGAACCCAAACATAGACTTGCAAAACATGGCCGCATGAGAAGAAGACCTCAAAGAAATAGAGAAAGGAATGCAAGAACAGAACGAAGGAAGTCAGGGGTACGGCAAAGGCCAAGGTTCGTGCTGCCAAAAAGTGAGCTGGAGACTGGACAACAGAAGGAGTAAAGATACTTCAGTGACTTTATCTGTGGTGACTGTACAGATTTTTCATGAGAGAATTAATAAACTAAGAACTTAAAAGAAGCCTAGAAGAAACAAAAGGTAGAACCTAGAGCGTCTGGTGATTGACTATATATAAAGAAAAAAAAAGAATCCAGGATGACTCCTCGAGTTTTCAAGCCTAAGAGATATGGAAATATTAAGGAGTCCCTGACAGAGGGAAACTAATTTTGAAGGCAGAAGAGTGGAGTAAGAAAAAGGTTGTTTTGTTGTTGCTTAAAATATACTGAGTATGACACTAACACCTTACCTTACCTTATCAATGAAGGAAAGCTTATTTCTTCTTAGAGAGATGGGGGAGGAGGGGAGGAGTGGAGAGGAAAGCAGGTTACTCGTTGCCTCCGCTTTAAGTAGGAATTCTCTGTCTCCACCCCATTCATAAATCCTTTTTCATTTTCCACAGATAAATAACTAAAATAATGCCCCAGAAGAACAGTGCCCCAAAAACTTGATTTTTCTTAGAAATAATACAAAATATTTCATTACTTGTAAAATAATTTTATTTCTATTTTTTACTCTAAAAAGATTTATGACTTACAATCTTTGTCCCACCCTCTTCGGCATTACTTAAGCACTTTTCATGTGAACCAAATAGCATGAAGAACCACAATAATCTAATCAACAATAACCTATTTTAGCTGTGCATTGTAAATCAAAGTCTAGCTGAATTCTATTCATTATCTAAAATTTACAGAGATTGATCTCTTATTTGACAGAGGATGACTAAAAGATAAAAGAGTTGGCTGGTCTCGGTGGTGCTGGCACTGTTCCCTGTTCCTGCCAACAACACCTAGTCCCATAAACACTGAATCCTGTTCATCCAATGGTTCCTTGTCAACAAACCATAATCACATTTTGACCCACTGTAATAGATTTTAACAAAGTAGAATTGATCCTTTGTGTCCCCTTATAGCTTAGGTTTGGAAGCTTTTAACAATTTTTAACAGGAAAGTCTTTGAACAATCGGTACTGAACATTCAGATATAAGAGGTTTGTAAAAAAAAATCTAGATGCAGAATTGTTTTTATTACTTTTCATACCTCTAAGTGGTGTATCAAGTTTCTGTTCATAAACACTTCCTTCCCCAATTTCACTCATTTTTATTTATTACTTAAGAGATTGATTTGGTTCGTCAAAATATTCCTGGAAAAGATAAACTCCACACAGCAGTTACCTGTGAAAGGGTGAAAGTGAGTCCAGTGAGAAGCACCAGAGGCTTTGATGTATCTGTGTTATTATAAATGTGGAATATTAATATTTAATGAGGCCTCAAGCTATATGATAAGTATATGGTTAGGGAGAAAATGGTATAAATTGCTTTGTCCGTCTCTCAACTCACCAAGCCCCACATCCTACTCCCAATGAAAGCTCTATGGCAGAGAAAAATTTTGGTCAAGAGGAGAAAAAGAATAATTTAGAAATATTATACATTTCATTGGAAGGCAAATCCAGGTACTTTCTAGAAGGTAAATGAGAGGAACAGTGTCATAGCACTAGAGACTGAGTAGGAAAGATTCCAAAACACTGGCCTGCACCAAATACAAACAATGATTATGATTTTGCCAAGAATCAGCCTGGATCAGTCAACTGTCCATGGAGATACTTCTAAAAATTATCCTTAATATCTTTTTTTTTTCTTTTTCAGTTCTATAGCTGATTACAGATGCTTGGGCCACAACTTTTGGTTGGTGTGTGAGCAGCTTTTTTAACTTACAATGTATTCTTAAGTCATGAGAATTTTGGTTTAATTTTTCATATCCAATTATGCTGAAATAGTAACCAGCCTTTCTCCAAGTGATATCAATTACTCTTAGAACATTAAATATCAGTTTAAATCTAATTGAACTTCCCACCACAACCTATTGAATTTAAGAATAACATGTGATGTCACCTAAAGATGCTATTAAACATGCAGCTTTAGTAAATAGTAATTATTAGAGTAATGAATCCATTTTAATAATATTTGCATATGCAACTTCAAAAATCTCTGTTCCAGTTTTAAGAATGTGAGAGAAAAATGACTAGAATGCAAATGGATTTATAAAACATCTTGTGAAGAAAATATTTTTAGTAGGAAATGGACTGATACTTTATTCAGCCCCTGAATTATATGTGATGTAGCTAACCAAAAAAATAGTATTTCTGTACCCATCTTGTAACTTCTTATATTTTTTTCTTTGCTTTATTTTCCCCCATCACCATTTATTCCCTCTATACCCTTCTCCACCTCCACTCACTGCCCCCCCCCATAATTTTTTATATTTTGAAGAAAATAACAGCTCACCATTCAAGACAGTGAATTATTAAGCCTTTTGGTCTTTTGAACAAATTTGGTAAAAAAAAAACACAAAAACTTTAAAATATAGTATCATTAACAATGCTCATTTTATAGTGACCATGGTAAACTAAAAAACGTAATTTAAAAATACTCATGATATATTACTCTTGTAACTATCACCATAAATTTCAGGAGCTAATAAGAAAATGTTAAGTGTGCATTTGATCTGTGTAGGTTCAGTCTAAATCTCTATAACCAAGGCTTTCAACCTTAGCTGCACAAGTGAATCACGTAGGGAACTGAGGCCCCAGCCACACCCCAAATCAATCAAATCAATGTTTAGAACATGGGATCCAGACACAGCATTTTTGAAAGCTTCAGAGGTGATGCCAACAAATAACTAAGATTGAGAACCCTGGCTCTAAAGATCCTAACAGTATAAATCTGAGTCAGTATTCCACAAAGAGAAAACATAAACACATACAATTCAATTGCCATGGCCTAGAGCAAATATCCTTACATGATATTATTCTACAATTTCATTATAATTTTTGATATTTTACAACAACATATTGTACAATTATCCCAAACTTACAAACTAATTCTTTGAATGTTTGGCAGCAATTTATAAGGACATGAAAGGATTTAATCCCTTCCACTGTGTGAAAGGCCCCCTAGGAAAACTTTTGAGCATTCTATATTGGCCCCTCTTGCCCTTTTTGCCAAGAGGGACCCTCTTCTCACAATCCAATTGCCCACAGCTGTTGCCTGAGTTTTCTGTTCATGCTGAGGTTGAAGTCTCATGGTGGCTGGTACCATGGCTCTGTCTCTCGCCCAATGGCATGAGCTGGGCCCTCCCTGGAGAAGAAACCTGGGTTCCCCAAGATATAAGATCAGTGCCGGGGCCCCGCCAGCCGGCGAGGGGATCCCAAGGCAGGTGCTGGGCATGGAGGCCATAGGGGCATAGGCTACCAAGGAGAAAGAACTGATCCTCACATCACCCTGCTTGGCCCCGGAGGATGGCTGGTTAGTCAAAGACGGGTAAGATTCCTCAGGGGAGGAACAACCTAAGACAGGCACAGTCGCAGAGGGGCCATCAGGAGAAGAACTTGGGGGTCAACAGAGGTGTGGCACAGATCCTCACCCCCCCCCCAACATTGCAGGGGCTTGAACACTCGCCCCTTCTGAAGGAGGTCTCCTGCCTCATGGCTGCTTCGTGCTTCCCATGCCCAGCTCAGATCGGGACCCAGGCAACAAACAGAGACTTGGCCCAGCTCAGATTGGGAACCAGATAACAGAAAGAGACTTGGCCCAGCTTGGATTGGGACCCAGGCAACAGAGTTGACTGATGGCAGCTGCCCTATGTCTAAATCCAGCCTAAATCTAGGAATGCTCAGGGCTTTCTCAAGGATGCAAAATAATCCTTTCCATTAATATTTACAGAGTAAACTAAGATTGTTGTTAGAGTATTAAATTTGACAGTAAAATAGTCAAATTTTCAGATTTAAATTGGCTAAATGAAATAAGTGAATAGTCAAGAAAACTTAATTGTACAAAAGGCTGTTCCTAAAGTATTAACCAAAATTTTATTGATAGTTCATTTCATGGTAAAATTGCTTAACACCCAATGTATCCAAAACAGTCATATTTTTGTTGCAAAAATTAAAAATAAAAGGTTAAGACTGCATTAAATTTTTTTTACAAAAGCCTCATAATAATTAGTCAAAAAAAAATAATAGAATAATATCCTGTAAGAAATATCCTGTAAGTAAATTACATCAAGCCTTAATTGCTTTAAAATTTTACTTTAAAAAATATTTTTCATTTATAATGCTGACTAGAGGCCCGGTGCACAAAATTCGTGCACGGAGGGGGGTTGTCCCTCAGCCCAGCCTGTACCCTCTCCAATCTGGGACCCCTCGAGGGATGTCCCACTGCCTGTTTAGGCCCGGTCCACAATTGGGACATCCCTCTCACAATTCAGGACTGCTGGCTCCCAACTGCTTGCCTACCTGCCTTCCTGATTGCCCCTAACCGCTCTGCCTGCCAGCCTGATCACCCCCTAACCACTCTGCTGCCAGCCTGTTTGCCCCCAACTTCCCTCCTCTGCCGACCTGGTCACCCCTAACTGCCCTCTCCTGCAGGGTTGATCACCTCCAACTGCCCTCCCTTGCAGGCCTGGTCCTTCTCAACTGCCCTCCCTTGCAGGCCGGGTGCCTCCCAACTGCCCTCTCCTGCTGGCCATCTTGTGGTGGCCATCTTGTGTCCACATGGGGGCAGGATCTTTGACCACATGGGGGCAGACATATTGTGTGTTGCAGTGATGATCAATCTGCATAGTACTCTTTTATTAGATAGGATAGAGGCCTGGTACAGGGGTGGGGGCCAGCTGGTTTGCACTGAAGGGCGTCCCAGATCAGGTGGGGGTTCCCTTGGGGTGTGGGGCGGCCTGAGCGAGGGGCCTGTGGTGGTTTGCAGGCGGGCCACGCCCCCTGGCAACGCAAGCGGAGGCCCTGGTATCTGGAATTTATTTTCCTTCTACAATTAAAACTTTGTAGCCTGGAGCGGAGCCAAGACTGGGGCTCCCTCCGAGGCTGGTAGCCATTTGCGTTGGGGTTATAATTGAAACTTTGTTGCTTTAAGCTCGTGGGCCCACCCAGCGTGTGCAGAAAGCTTTGCTTCCCCTGTTGCCGGCGGCAACCCTGGCCTGCTCTCTCAAGCTCCATTCTGCCGCCATTTGTTTGAATTTGTTTACCTTCTATAATTGAAACTTTGTAGCTTGAGTGGAGGCTTAGGCCTGGCCAGGGCAGGCGGAAAGCTTGGCTTCCTCTGTTACCTAGGAAACCTTGCTCTCTGTGGCTGTAGCCATCTTGGTTTGGGTTAATTTGCATACTCGCTCTGATTGGATGGTGGGCATGGCTTGTGGGCGTGTCGGATGTATGGTAAATTTGCATATTTGTCTATTATTAGATAGGATAAGGCACCCAGGAAAAATCTTATGGTGTCAAAATAAGCCAAAGGAAAATCATTTAGACAAAAATCAAAAAGATCCCAAGTCTAATTTATAGAAAAGAGTTCTTTATTAACCTTTGGTCGAGAATATGTTTATATTTCCAGAAAACTCCAAAGCCCATATGGATTCCTGCAACAACGAATCCCAGAGAAGACCTGATAGGACTACTACAGCCACAGAATAAGCAGTGAGCCACAAGAACAGAGGAGAAATAGTCCAGAAATAAAAATAGTGAAGATGCCTTGCCATGCTAGCAGTCAGCACCTATGCATTGCTGCAGGTTAACCAAGACCAAGGACAAGGAAGGTCGGTGTGCACGCTTACAGACCATGTGTACACACCCTTCTGCATAGAAGTCAAAATGTTTGATGTTTTGTGTTTTTAGCGGGACCCCTGACTTGGGGTCTTGCTTTATTTCTAACTCAAGGAATGGTATTAACTGCCACATTAAAAGAAATGCCATACCTCAGACATTAGCCATTTTTACAAATGGATCCAGTTCTGGAAAGGCTGGATCTACTGCAGCAGTAGAGCAAAGGTCCTTCAAACCCCTTATATTTCAGTAGAAATACAAGCTCTTATTTATGCCTTAACAGATCTTGCTATGGAGCCCATCAACCTATAGTAATGATGCTTATGTGATAAATATAAGCCAAAATTATTGAAACAGCTACAATAAGACACACTAATTCAGAAGAACTTTACATTTAATTTTCAGCCTTTACAATGTTATTTAAGAAGGACAATGTCCATGTTTTATTGGAAGCAATGTCCTCAGTCTGTTATCCACCTCTCTGTGCCAACTTTAGGGGTAAGTCCCCGAGAACTTAAACATAATCAAATCTGACAAAATGGATGTCACTCAATAGTGGAAAGAGCCAATCGTACTCTTAAAATCATTTATTAAAAGAAAAAGGGGGAGACAGATGTTATGTGTCACCTCTAAAGAGGCTCAGTCATGCTTTTTATACTTTAAAAATTTTTTAATTGTAATGCAAAGGATTATACAGCAGGTGAAAGGCATCAGGCCTCTTGTACAATAGCCTCCACCGAGTCAGCTAGGTGGAAGGAAGCATAAACCAGACAAGAGTTTTATCAGATTCAGTAATAATGTGGGGAAGAGGTTGTTTTTTATATCTTTCCAGAAGGAGCTATGCAGCCAATTCGGGTGCCAGAGCATCACGTCCATCACCACAATGGACTCAGACAAGCTCCTGTGTCCATTCACTCAAAAGGACTAAGTACTGCCCTGATGACAGCAAAGCAGAGGAAAAAGAAAACTGAAAGCTACACAAGGGACTGAGATGCCAACATGGAGTCATCTGAAGAAAACGACTGAAGCACAGCAGATTGTAGAAAAGCAAGAAGTGGAAGCTACTTCTTCAACCATGTTCCTGCTCATGCTAGCATCTGTTAGCTGCCGGTCTTCTGCAAAGTCTTTCGCAGCCAAGTCCAAGGACTCTGAGTAAATACACACCAGCAGCAAAAGAGACTTTCTTTCATTTAATAGCTAAAAATGTTAACATGTCCATAGTTCTGATTTCTCTCTTACTATTGTTTTGCATTGGCATTGTTTTGTTATTATTTAATAACCAGAGTTTTGCTCTTGACATTCAAGTTTTGAAAATGCTAACATGTATGTAGTTTAGTTTTGCATTGGCATTGTTTGCAATTGTGTTAATATTAGAGCCTTATTTTTAATGTTTAAATTTTACTTTTATTATAGTAGCTTAAAAAACAAAAAAGGGTGAGATGTAGAGGGCCACCTGGGAAGACACATGGGCATTTTTCTTTAATTATCGTCAGCTGAACTCAGGGTGTAGGCAGAGCCACGCCCTGGGAACATGCTTCCCCAATCATAGAAGCCCAGGTGTTGGCCGGGGCGGGACTAGATATGTAAATCTAGGTCTATAAAATAAACACGCTACGTGGCTTGGGTCGTCATGCTGCTTCTCCATCAGAGAAATGTCCCACCCAGCTCCCAGCTATAATCTATTTCTGCCTCTTGGTCTCTTTTTTTCTTTAATTTCTTAATCCCCAGCTCCTCCACTCAGCAACCGGACCAGTACTTTTTCCGTGATGGAGATGGACGCGGAAAAGAGAGAAATACCACTACAATGATATGGAGTAAAAAAAATTAAGTAGTCTGCTTTTATTGTGGGACAACACAACCTAATTATTTTCTAAGTCATCCTGACATTCTTCAGCTCAAACAAATTAAATTTCCCACCACAAAAGCAAACTCACAGCAAACTGATGAGGTAAAAGAGGCCACAGAACTGGAAGGAATGGAAACACCTTTTTACAACTGATTATTGTACATACCAATAGCTGCAACTAGTCTGTAGCCTGAAATAAGTGTGAGAAGAAACATTTATTTTTCCTAAATACTTACATTTAACTCTTGCCCTTAATGGAAATAAATGTCCAAATGATAATGAAAATTGTTCTTCCCTATCAATAAGAAAAGATCAAGTTTGAAAGCAAACTTCAAGAGCCCTCCGACACATTTTATATGGCAAAAAATTTAAACTGAATTCCTTTGCATAAACACTTTACAACTATATTTATTTAAAAATAAGCACACTTAAGTTATACATATGTTCAAGTACTAATTGGTATTCAGAATGAAAGACCATATAGAAACTCAAATCCAGTCTTTCCCTTAAAGGAAGTTTCTCCTACCAGCTTGAATTACTTTTTTTCTTAAAAGGAGCTTTTACTTTATCATAATAGTAGCTTGCACTTATACTGTTTTGACATTTCCTAGGCTCTCTAAGAATCAATTAATCAATCCAACACCTCTGTGAGGTGGATACTAATCCAATCCACACATTATTCTCAACGCCTTATTTCTAAGACTGTGAAAAGCTTACTCATAAGCAGTTACTGAACTGAGCCAAGGTGAATGAGACCAAAGAAATAAGTGAACACTTGCCAACATTCACCATTTTAGGTTGTTTTTTGTTTTTTTAAAACTAATCCGCCCCACCCCGGTCGATAAAAGAAAGTTAAAACATGTGAACATTTATCCCACTGTTTTTCATAACTGGGCTGTCACAAAAGCTACGTAGGAAGTCCTTGTTTCCCCAGCCCTAAAAAAACCCTGTCAAAGAGAACCAATATAAAAACCTCAATTGGGAAGAGAATAAAAAAGCTGAAGATGAATGGGCAGAAGGAACTATTCATAGCAACTTAATTAAAAGTGATTGATATGTTAAGTATTGGGAAAGAAGATTCTAATTAAAATATTAAGCAACAATGCTTTAATTGAGTCTAGAAAATAACCCCATTCTCATACAGAAAAGTCTATGTACACTTTAATTTCAAATTTTCAGGCTGTTTACCTCTGAAAGAAAATAAGCCCACCCAACTTCTCATTAACTTAGAACACAAATCCTGAGAAAATATGTATCTAGATACAATCCATCTTCAAACATAAAACAGAATATACTTTATATACCATTCTACCAATGCATCTTTCTTTTGATCAGAAGAAATTAACCTTATCTTTCCTTCCAGAGGATTTCAGAGTATTAATGTTACAGTAACTGCACAGAGCAAGGCATCCAAGGTAAAAACATTTAACAAGTCATCTAATTAGATATCAGAAAATGATTGTTGTTTTGAAAGGGAAAATAAGACATTTTGGGGGACTAGCTATCTGAATCTGTGCCAGTAACCTGCATTCTGACACAACTCTTGCTAGCTCATAATTAACTCCATTCTTATCTGTGATGCCTATCCTGCCTTGCAGAACCTGTTTCCAGAATACTCCCATTTTACAGAGGCCATAAACCATGAACCATACATAATCCCGGAGGGGGTTGGCAGCACTGGCACCAGACAGGCCAAGCCTCTGAGTGTGATCTCACTTCCCCCATCCCAACTCGTGGGGGCGGAGGGGGGGTTTTGCAAAGCCCGCGAAAAGTCTGGAAGCCTGATCCATATTTGGGGGACAAAGAAACTAAGGGTATAAAGGGAAAGCTTCATCCATATTCACCACTCAGGCTTTGGAAATGCACTCCCCTGAGTCACCGTACTAGTACATCTACAAATAAAGGGTTTTTCCTGAATCTTCTGAGTATCTATTGTGTGTTTTTCAGTCGCCTGGTAAATTCTGCAACAGTTTGAATTCATATGTAACAAAGGACAATGACAAACATAAAATAACATTTTGAAGGAATTACTACAAAAGTTAATATCTAAAGTGTAAGTGTGGATTTACAGTTTTTACTTAAGTTACTGAAATAAGTGTAAGACAGGTGGAAGAGAAGGTACCAATGCAGAAGATAAAGGTACCCAAAGTAAACAATATAGCAATACTAAAATTGATTGGCTCAGATTTGAAAGGGATATATACACAAGATAGAAGGAAAGGAAATCTGACAAGAAATATATAAGAGTAATACCGAGTTAAGAAAACCATGAAAGATTGTGGCTAGGAATAAAAAATGAACCCTTTCTCCACAAATAGCATGCTAAAAACTGTCAGAGAGGAAAATATTCCTACATTGGGAGAGAACCTAAGTAAAATATCCTTCAAGACTCCTTTCAAATAAAAGATTCTATTATTTTATTATTCATTCTCTTTAAATCACAGTAAAACTGACATCATCTTACATCAGAAATAAGAAAGAATGCATACTAAACTTAAACTACAGAGGAGTTAACACTTGGAGTTCTTCAAGAAGCTAACTATACATTGTTCTTCGCAATCAAATATTAACTTCTTTGTACCTCCACAATTAATTCCATATATATCTCATTTAAAATTTTTTGACACATTTAGATATTCAATAGTGACTATACCTCCCAATAAATACATGTGAAAAGAAGGAAGAAAGGGAGGGAAGAGCAGGCTTAATATTGCCTCCTTTAAAAACAAACATACAGTTTTGATAAGTCTACTTAAACACTGAAATAGCAGTTTGCAAAAATGTTCAATCTGAATTTTATGGTATTAATCTATTCAATGCTAGAATGACACTTCCTTGGTATAAATGCACACACTAGAATCAAATTCATCTGAGTAGCTTAAAATTCATCTTTTCTATTGCTATAGGAGGTAATATAAAAGAAAGGTTAAATGCAAAATGAAAAATTTTTAAAACTTAGGTTTGAGCTACTTCCTAAGCTATGTGACCTTAAGCAAACAAATTATTTAGCCTAAGACAATTTACCACTCATCTATAAAAAGAGAAAACACTGACAACTGTCTTAGGAGATTGTAGAGATTAAGTGAGATGATTCATTTATACTGATTAAAATTCCCAAAACATGGTAAAAACACTCATTACATGTCAATGATTAATTTTGATACCATAAATTAGAGAAGTCAAATATAAATATATATACATACACACACACATACATATGTATGTCTATGTATACTATAGATAGATAGATAGATAGATAGATATATGTATATATATATATATGTATATATAGATATATATATGTAGATATATATATACGAGAAGCCCAGAGCACGAATTCATGCACCAGTGAAGTCCCTTGGCCTGGCCTGTGGGATCGGGCCAAAACCGGCTCTCCGACATCCCCCGAGGGGTCCCGAATTGTGAAAGGGTGCGGGCCAGGCCAAGGGACTCCACCTGTGCACAATCAGGGCCAGGAAGGGATGCGGGAGGTTGGTCAGCTGGGGAGGGACCAGGGGAGGGCTCCAGGGCATGTCCTGCCCGTCTCGTTCAGTCCCAATCGGCTGGACCCCAGCAGCAAGCTAACCTACCATTGGAGCATCTGCCCATGGTGGTCAGTGCACATCATAGCAACTGGTCGACCAGTCGACTGTCTGCCCCCTGATGGTCAGTGCACATCATAGCGAGTGGTTGAGTGGCCTTAGCATATCATTAGCATATTACGCTTTGATTGGTTGAATGGATGACTGGACACTTAGCATCTTGGGCTTTTATTATATAGTATACACACACACACACACACACACACACACACACACACACACACACACACCTGTAGCTAATTTTCCTCTTACCAGAGAAGCCCAATGTAAAAACCCAGCAGAAAATAAGTATAATTTTGAAATCTAGCCAATGCAATACAACATGGTATAGGAAGAAACAAAAATTGTATTAGTAAATTAGAGTATGTTCCTAAAAATTTCAACAAAAGCACTAGAAGAAAATCTTTTAGAATTTAAGACCTACTAGCAAAGCAGATTCCTGAAAATTAACAGCAGTCTCACTCTACAGCAGAAAGAGGAAGACATTGGTATAGATCAGTGGTCAGCAAACTGCGGCTCGCGAGCGACATGCGGCTCGCGAGCGACATGCGGCTCGCGAGCCGCAGTTTGCCGCTCTGTTGACTAATGAGTTTGCCGACCACTGACCTAGACTCTCGATTCCAATAATTCTGCTGTTGTTCCTTGTGATTAAGGCCCTATCCCAGTGGTCAGCAAACTCATTAGTCAACAGAGCCGCAGTCTGCCAACCATTGGTATAGGTCAATAGGTGGGAGGAGAAAGCTATGATGTAGTAGGAGGCCATTCCAATAATAGTATCAAATATATATGTATATATTTTTTAAAAATTAAACAGTAGATGTTAAAACTGGTGTAATCCAAATAAAGTCTACAGTTTAGTTAATAGTATTATACTAATATCAATTTCCTGGCTTTGATAATTGTACAGTAGTTTCATAAAATATTATCACTGGGGGAAGCTATGTAAAGGGTACACCGGAACTCTCTATACTATATTTGTGCAGATTCCATGTTTGTCTAAAATTATTTCAAAATAAAAAAACTTTAAAAATACATCTCACAAGAAATGGGTATAACAAAATAAATTCTAAATTTTCAAAATGTAAAAGAAGACATAAATAAAGAGAAAAATGTTTCTACATGGGGAAGTCCAAACATAACAGTATTATTCTAATTATATTATTAATATTAAGCTGTTTAATTTATAATCCTAATGCCTTTTTAAATTTACAAAATGATTCTGGGGTTCAACTGAAATAATAAATAGACAAATAAAGCAAAGTATAATGCAGGAAGGATTATCCCTACCAAGTATGAAAGGAAATCCCATATAATAAAAGCCTAATATGCTGTGTCCAGTTGTCCATTCAACCAATCAAAGCGTAATATGCTAATGATATGCTAAGGCTGCTCACCCGCTCACTATGACATGCACTGACCACCGGGGGCAGTCAACCAGTCACTATGACGTGCACTGACCACCAGGGGGCAGACACTCCAACCAGTAAATTAGCTTGCTGCTGGGGTCCAGCCAATCGGAACTGAGCCAGACAGGCTTGACATGCCCTGGAGCCCTCCTGCAGTCCCTCCCCGGCTGGCCAACCTCACACATTCCTCCCTGGCCTCGATCTTGCACTGGTGGGGTCCCTCGGCCTGGCCTGTGCCCTCTCTTAATCCGGGACCCCTCGATCCAGCAGGCATAAAAGGCTAATATGCAAATCGACCGAACAGCGGAACGACTGGACACTATGACGCGCACTGATCACCGGGGGCAGACACTCAACGTAGGAGCTGCACACTGGTGGTCAGTGTGCTCCCACAGGGGGAGCGCCACTCAGCCAGAAGCCGAGCTCATGGCTTACAAGACCAGCGGCAGTGGCGAGAGCCTCTCCTGCCTCCGCGGCAACGTTAAGTATGTCCGACTGACGGCTTAAGCCCGCTCCCTGTAAGCCATCAGTCAGAATTCCCCAAGGGCTCTCGGACTACAAGAGGGTGCTGGTCAGGCTGAGGGACACCCCCCCCCCCAACTGAGTGCACAAATTTCATGCACCAGGCCTCTAGTAACACTATAAGAATTGAAAGTTAGTGTAATCCTAACACAAGAATTGTTAGACAAAGCAGTGCAATAGGATGGCCCAGAACATACCCTATTCTCAATATCCCTACAAACCTAAATTCCAGATGAACTGAAAAATAAAAGTAACAATAAAATTATGTGACAACTTATAAAATATTATTAAAGGTTTCTGGTCTTATTGTAAGAATATAGAAGTCATTGTTACCATCCTCACAATAAGAAAAAAAGCTGAACTGAAAAATCAACAACTCTTCTTACATCCATCAGAGAACTGAGGTCCAAGAAAAACTGCTAGCCTGAGAACTGGAGTGATGGGTGAATACAGGGAATCACAGCTTACAAGAAGCAAAAATACACAGTTGACTCCAGTACCCCTAAGACCACTTAAACGATAATTGATGAATTACTAAAAGCTAAGTGTGGACTAGCTCAGAAAATGGGCAGTCTTGAGGAGGGAGACTTTCCTGGGTTTTACATTCAGATGCACCAACAGGTTCACACTAAGAAGATCTGAGAAAAACCCCCTCATACTTTCAACGAAGAGGTGTGGGAATGGGAGGAAGTAACCATTCTGAAATAGCCGGGAGGTCTCTCTGTTTTCCCTAGCCAAGTCCTGCCCTCAAAGGAAATTGTTTTCCCTAAGGTTAACCAATCTGGGGTTAAGGAAATACCTAACTTTGGTCCTCTCTATCCTTCCTGTCTCACCTAAGTGTTGGGGGAAGGGGACTAAGAAGCACTTAGGAAAGTCACAGCCAAGAGACACAGGCGCACTAAAAGACAGAGAGCTAGTCATCTATATATCTATATATATAAAAGGCTAATATGCAAAGTGTCCCCTCGGGAGTTCGACTGACTGGGAGTTCTATCACTCGCTATGATGTGTGCTGACCAGCAGGGGGTGGTGCAGAACAAAGGAAGGCCCCAGCTGGCAGCCTGCAGCTGCTAGGGACCCTCCCCTCCAGAATTCCATGCACTGGGCCTCTAGTAGGATTATAGAATGCTTCCTCTTCCTCCACACCTTACCTACTATCAATAAGTCTCCTATATAACAAGAAGGTACAGCTGAAAAAACTAGGAGCCTCAGGAACTAGCTAAGGAAACTGAAAGACAACAAGCACACTACAGGTAATTTTAGCCTCTGACACCACAGTTATAATAATCCGCAAACACAGCCTAGCCCCTAACCAGATAACATAAAACCCTCACTAAAATTCCATTTACTCAATACATAATGTCGAACTATCAACAAAATAATTACAAGCTATGCTAAAATACAAAAAAAAAAAAATCCCCATGTCTCTTCTGAAGAGAGCAAGCATAAGAATCAGACTCATCTATGACAAAGATTTTCACAATTACCACACTGAGAATTCAAAAGCTATGATTAATATGCTAAGGGCTTTGATGGAAAAAGTGGACACCATGCAAAAATAGGCGGATAATGTAAGCAATGTAAGCATAGACATGGAAACCCTAAGAAAGAATCAAAAGAAAATGACAAAAATAAGTAACACTGTAACAGAAATGCCTTTGATTTCATCAGTAGAATGGACACAATGGAGAAAAAAATCAGTGAGCTCAAAGATATGTCAATAGAAACTTCCCAAACTGAAAAGCAAGAAGAAAAAATAATTTAAAACAAAACAAAACAACAACAACAAAAAACCCCCACAGATTATCCAAGAACTGTGGAACAATTACAAAAGATATAGCATGTGTATACATGTATAATGGGAGTATCAGGAGAAAAGAACCAAATAAATGTCTAAAGCAATAATGGCTAAGAATTTTTCAAAATAAATGAGACACCAAACCACAGATCCATGAAGCACAGAGACCATCATGCAGGATACCCACTGGAAAAAAATCTACACTTAGGCATATCATATTAAAGCTATAGAAAATCAATGAAAGAGAAAGTCTTGAAAGAAGCTAGGGGGAAAATATCTTATGTAAGAGGAACAACCTTAAGAATTACATAGGACTGCTTCAGAAACAGTGCAAAGAAGAAGACACTGAAGGGAAATAGTGTGGAAAGAAAAAAAAGTGTTGAAAGAAAAAAATGCCACCAATCTAGAATTCTATATCCTGCAAAATGATCCTACAAAGGTGAAGGACAAGTCAAGATTTTCTCAGAAAAACAAAAATTGAGGGAACTTATCATCAGTAATAGTAGACCTGCCCTGCAAGAACTGTTAAAACAAATTCTTCACAGAGATGGAAATGATACATGTCAGAAACTAGATTTACATAAAGAAAGGAATACCCTTACAGAAATAAATGAAGGTAAAATACCATTATAAAATTGTGTATGTGTGTGTGTGTGTGTGTATCTTTACTTAAATATGTATTTTTACCAAAGGAAAGAAGCCTAAAGGATAAATGATTTTGAATGTATCAAAATCAAAATCTACAGCACACATAAAAATACCATAAACCAAATTGAAAAGCTAGCTACTATTTAGAAAAATTTATGACAAATAATTAATAGTCTTAATATATTGGGTTTTGTTGGTTTTTTAATCATCCACAGTTTGGGGAGTGGGAGAGTAAAGGGTTGACTTCTCTGACTAGTGAATTTGGGAGATGAGACCAGGCATGCTTTGTTCAGGGTCTCACAGATTCTTTCTCATTTACAGCCAGTCTTATCTGCAGATGCCCAACATTCTGCTGCTCTGTGCTGTACACTTAAAAGACCACATTCTGGCTCTGTAAAGAGGCCTCCAGTTGTCCAGTGCAGTGTCTGATTAGATAAATCTTAATCAGAGATAAAGTATTGGGAGGGCCATTGTGGCTACACATCTAAGCCAATTTTTCCAATTAAGCTTTACCCAACCAAAATTGTGATCTCCATCTGATTCCCTTATATATTTACTCAACAGGTACAGAATTCGGGGGTCGGGGAGGAAGGGGCCGCTATCAATTATCTGCTTCCCAGACCCAAGCAGTTATCTCCAATATTAGCCATGTTTTATAACTTCATTTAAATGTTTCCCAAACCAAGTATTCACATTAAGAGGGCTAGAATGTAGATATATAGAAGAAATATATAGATGGAGAGATAAGTACAGATAATTTGTTTTAAGGTAAAAAAGATTTAGCACATTGAAGAGAATATTCCCCCTGGCACACTGAGTATCTTGAGGCATCAGAAGGCTACAATCAGGGGTAGATTTATAATGTGAAGCTAATAAAGTTCAACTTTTAGGGCCATACAGTTGGCATGGGCCCTTCCAAAAGTGTTAGACATGATTTTATATTCTTTAAAAGGACCCCTTAAATTATAAAAGCTTGAACCCTCACAAAAGTTAGATCAGCTCTGGATGAAAACCAGGAAGAAAGCAGAATAAAGTCAAATTCATTCTGGATTGGAATCTTTCATTGTAGTCCAATTAAAAAGGTTCTGAAACATACAAGTTACTATAAAAATTATAGAATATATCAAGGCCGGGGACTGAGCCTCTTGTGCCCTTGACCAAATGGGACCTGCAACCCTTCAGTCTGAGGGTTGACGCTCTAACCACTTAGCAAAACTGGACAGGGTGCAACTGAATTTGTAATGTATAACTTTTTTAAGGCAACCACTTTGACAAATAATATATTTTTGTCCCATATTTTATGAGCACACTATAATTATGTTACCTTCTTCAGAACTATTCTCAGGAGCACTGAAGGAAGACAGACTCACCATATTAACTTAAACTAGATTGTTGCACTTTTCCTGCCTTCTTCTGTCTCCTCCCTCTAAAAGAACTCCCAATTCGTATGTCTGACAGTGCATGTGCTTTTAGTACCTATCCTTATTTTCTATTACTAATGCTGTTCTATACAGAAAGTGGAAAAGACTGACAGTTATTACTATTGATTAAATCAGTAATTTTAATTTTATAATCATAAATGAATGTTTGATCATGACCTAAAATAAAATGTTATATGACTTTTGTGCATCACTTTATTTATTCAGGAATTTTTTAAATCACCAGGCAAGATTTAGGCTGTTACTGCTTTGACTATAAAATAAATGGGTACATTACATTAACTATGTGAATTTTATGTACTATACCATAAACAGCCAGAGCAATGGCAGAAGAAGAAAAAAAAAATAAAAGCAACAGCTTTCCTCAAAACTATACTTAAGCTTTGGCAATTTTATTTTAGATTTCATGTTAAATTTAAATTAACAAGACTTTCCCACTTCACTTTTATTCTGGACCAAAATGCAAGTATGGAATGTGCTTTCCCTGGCTCCATAAATAAAAGACAACAAATATGCTATCTCTCCAAAATTTATCTCAGAACCTGAAGTGTTATATTTCATTACAGTTGAAAAGATAATCTATAGCCATCTCTTCAGTGTTTTAATATCTCAATGCCCACTAAAAGAAAAGAAAATGGGCTAAAAAATTTAAGATGGCAATTATTTAATATCTACACAAATATTTAACTCTTTTCCTACCTCATTCTGCCTTTTTCATGCATTCCATATTAGAGGTACATTGTAAATCTCAACAATTTTTCAGGAAAGACAGGATTAAAATGCATGATAAATATAAAAAATGTATAATATAATTCAAATTAGGAAATCAATTGCAAACTTTTAACTACAATGACCACCATTTAAGTAAGTCAAAAATCTGAAAACTGGCTATAACACACATCACATAGAACTCCATTTTTGGAGACTATAAAATAGCCTACTATTTTCACTAAGTAAATTTTAGAACTACCTCTTATCTCAAAGAACATTATTTTCCCCCATTAACTGGTCATTCCAAAGTATTCATTCAACATACTGTAAGTTTTACTTTAATCATTTCTTTTAATGTTTGAAAAAGCTCTCTTCCTTACCTCTTTGCCTCATCTCTCTTAGCATTTCTCCTATAAGAGCCAATGTTACTATATGCACCTAAGTAGACACGTAAGAACATACAAAATCTTGCATACTCAATTAGGCAGGCAGGTAAAAGTTTTCAAATTAAACTGATAATTCAAGGTGGAAGACAGTGGAAGAGAATGGTGTCCTAAGACATTGCTTAAATAGAAAACAAAACAAAGCAAAATAAAGCCCATTCTCCCAATCCTATATAATAAAAGGCTAATATGAAAATCGACCCAACAGCAGAACGACTGGTCGCTATGACGCGCACTGACCACCAGGGGGAAGATGCTCAAGGCAGAAGCTGCCCCTGGTGGTCAGTGTGCTCCCATAGTGGGAGCGCCACTCAGCCAGAAGCCGGGCTCATGGCGAGCGCAGCGGAGGTGGTGGGAGCCTCTCCCGCCTCAGGGGCAGTGCTAAGGATGTCCTACTGCCAGCTTGGGGTGCAGGCCAGGCTGAGGGATGCCCCCCCCCCAGTGCACAAATCTCGTGCACCGGGCCTCTAGTGTTATTACAAATTCAGAATAAAATCTACTTAGGAAATTATAGGTTCTCTTGATAATTTTCTTCTAGATGGTAATTCCTCAAGGCCTAGACTAACATATGCTTAAATTTTTGTAACCCAAATGAAAATTAAGACATAGTCTCCACTTAGGGGTACTAATACTTCACATGAGGATAAAGGATGGGTCAAAGATTCATGGAGTTCTTTAATTCTGTCATCCTCAATTCTGAATCAGTAAACTCACTAAGAAATGAATTAAGAAAAGTCTTGAAGGCACTGTTGAAATAAAAGTAAATGGAGCTCCCAACAAATCCTCATCTCATTAAAAATGTTTTCATTGCTAATTAGAAAAACCAAGAGTTACCCACAAACATAAAAAATTATTGTAATATGCAAATCAAATCATTGCTCTATTCATGAAACTGTGTATATCAACTTCACGGGTTGACCAGTAGTTAAGAATAATGCTATACTGCAGGAAATAAAGAAGTAGCAATAATATATGATGAAAGAGGTGATCACAACATAGTCTCTATCATTCTGGCCTACCAAATTTTGTGATTGCAGAATGGCAAATAACTGTTGACCTGATTTAAAAGCCTTAAATCTGTGTCCCAAAGATTCTTTGGGATACTTATAATTCCAGGAATAATTGTAAAAGTACAACCTATTCGATATAGTTTAAATTTATTTAAAGTTGAAATTCATAAATTAAAATGAAGGACACAGAACATATTTTCCCCCCTCTGTTTGAGAATATGACAATGAATCATTGTGGGAAAACTGACAGTAAAGGAACTATCACATAAAACTTTTCCATAGTGAAGAAATAAGCTTGGGTTCCTCTTTCCTCACTAATTTGACTATCATCAGTGCTTTAAAAAATATTTAGAAGCTAAGGAGTTATTTTACACATGTATGCACATGCACAGAAATTCCCCATCACAATTCAAACTTAATTTGCATTTTATAAAAGTCTATCCTTAAAACGCCAAGTTGGCAAAGATTAGTTGGAAAGAGTGAAGAAAGTTCAGGCAGGTTAAAAAGCTACTGGTGTGGCTCAGTGATTGAGCACCGACATATGAACCAGGAGGTCATGGCATGATTCCCGGTCAGGGTCAGAGCACATACCTAGGTTGAGAGCTCGATCCCCAGTAGGGGGTGTGCAGGAGGCAGCCCATAAAATCCTCTCTCATCATTGATGTTTCTATCTCTGTCTCCTGCTGCCTTCCTCTCTAAAATCTATATTATAAAAGGCCAGTGGCTGTAACACCGGAACGACCAAATGACCGGTCACCAGGATGTGCATTGATGGGTCCCATGGCGGTGGCGGGAGGAACTCTGGGTACCGCGGCAGCAGCGGGAGGGACTATGGGTCCCGCAGCGGCAGGCAGAACTCTGGGTCTCGCATGATTTCGCACACTGGGCCTCTAGTCAATAAAAATAAAAAGCCAGAGCTTTTTGATAATTTACATAAAAGTAAATAGATCTCTATCTTTAGGAGCAAATAATGATATTGATCACCAGTGACTTTTACTCTTTCCTAAGAAAGGAAAAAAAGAAATAGCTATTCATAATGTCAAATCTATAACTCATGTAACATCATTTGATTTACCTGAACACTTATTAGACAAGTGTGATCCTACGAGGTGAGGTACTGGGGAAAGCAGCAAGAAATGCAAACTCTAAACTCCATTAAACCAAAAAGGCAATACCACCAAAGAAAAAGTAGATACATTATTATCACTATCAACAACTTATAATTGTAGTTTTTATAGTTTACATTTTCATATTCCTTATATCTTTTGAAGATCATTTGATTTTCCCAATAACTCTCTTAGGAATTTTCAGAAGTTATGATGGAGTGCCATTGGTGGGAAAAGCAAAATATCATATAAGAAATATGGGTAAAGGAGGAAAATATTCTAAACAAGTAAATAAAAGACCAGAGGGAAGTCAAAGTAGTCATGAGGAAGAACTAGGCTATAACTAGTCACAGGTTTAATTAGTCAGAGTTCCAACCTAGGACAATAGGAAAAGGGTACACAATGACATCTCATCAACAGACATTCCTGAACAGGCTCATCTCTAGTCAGAGACTACCAATAATAATCCCCGGGTTCAGGAGCAAAAATCACACACAGCCCTAATTCTCCTCACTGAAAAACCTATTTTGAGACACTAAAATATCATCAGAAGTTTGTTTGCTTTTTTATATATATATATATTTTTATTGATTTCAGAGAGGAAGGGAGAGGAAGAGAGAGATAGAAACATTAATAATGAGAGGGAATCATTGATTGGCTGCCTCCTGCATGTTGGACCAAGCCTGCAACCCAGGCATGTGCCCTTGACTGGAATCGAACCTGGGACCCTTTGGTCCACAGGCTGACGCTCTATCCACTGAGCAAAACCAGCCAGGCTGCTTTTTTTTTAACCTTCAAAAATTGAAGGGAAGATAAATTTATTCTAGAGGACAATAGTGAATGCTAGGCCTAAACCGGCAATTGGACATCCCTCTCACAATCCTGGACCGCTGGCTCCTAATCGCTCACCTGCCTGCCTGCCTGGTCGCCCCTTACTGCCCGCCCCCCCGGCCTGATCGCCCCTCACTGCCTCTGTGTGCCGGCCTGATCGCCCCTAACTGCCCCCCTGCTGGTGGCCTGGTCACCCCTAACTGTCCCCCACTGCCGGCCAGGTCGCCCCCAACTTCCCCCTCCCTGCCAGCCTGGGTGCTCCTAAATACCCCTCCCCCCCCCGCCAGCCTGGTTCCCCCCAACTGCCCCTCTGCCGGCCTAGTCGCCCCTCACTGCCTCCCCTGCCGCCCTGGTCACCCCAACTGTGCCCCCTGCCGGCCTGGTTGCCCCTCACGGCCCCCCCGCCAGCCTGGTCAGCCCACGCAGCCAGCTGTTCAGTCGTTTGGTTGTCCCTCACTAACACCCCTGCCGGCCTGGTCGCCCCACGCAGCCTGCTTGTTCAGTCGTTTGGTCATCCCTCACTAACCCCTCTGCTGGCCTGGTTGTAGGCAGCCATCTTGTGAGGCCGTGAGAGTTAATTTGCATATTACCTCTTTATTATATAGGATAGGAGGAAGATTTTTCTCATTTTATTTCTTTTTTTTTCATTTTGCTTCAACAGCAAGACAACTGTTGTATGAACAAATAAAAATGTAGAGAATAACTGTCAAGTGTTTCTGAATTCTAGTTTTGTGTATACATTGTAATTTCACAGCTCTGATAAACTCTGCTTACATTCAAATAAGAAAATGTTCCAAGTACCCCTATTTCCAAGGGAGATTGTAAAATTAAATGGAAGCTCTGAATACATACTGCCTACAAGAAATCTACTTTAAATTAAAAAATACAAACAAGTTAATATTTTTAAAATGAGATAAGATACCCTATGCTGATGCTAGTCAAAAATGGCTATATTAGTATCAGACCAAGTTTCAGAGCAAAGAATATTACCAAGGATGAAGAGGGTCTCATAATGAAAAAGGGATGAATTAATCAAGAAGACATGCCATTCCTAAACGTTCATGAACAGTACTTCAAAATACATGAAGCAAAGAACAACGGAACTTCAAGGAGAAATAGATAAATCCACTATTATCACCAGAGACTTCAAAACTGCTCTCTCTATAATTGAAGAAACAAGTAGGCAGAAAGAACCAAAACAATTTTCCCAACAACAGGACCTATGTGACATTTTCCACACACACCCCCAATAACAACAGAATATACATTTTTCACATTCACACAGAACATTTACCGACAGTTTATATTCTGAGTCATAAAATAAGCCTAACTATCTTTTATAATATACTAGAGGCCCGGTGCACGGAATCGTGTACCAGTGGGGTCCCCTGGCCTGGCCTGCGCCCTCTTGCAATCTGGGACCCCTTCGGGGGATGTCGGAGAGCTGGTTTCAGCCCAATCCCCACAGGCCAGGCCGAGGGACCCTACCAGTGCATGAATCCATGCATTGGGCCTCTAGTATGCATATAAGATCTTTGGTTAATCTCTTCCCGTCCTCTCCCCTCCCCCTTCCCTCTGAAATTCCTCAGTCTGTTCCATGTTTCCATGCCTGTGGTTTCTGCTCCTGCATTGAGTATTTGCCCCCTGGTGGTCAGTGCATGTCACAGCTACTGGCCGGTCAGCCAGTTGCTTAGGCTTTTATATATATAGATTTATTCAAAAGGATTCATAAAATTCAAATATGTATATGCTCCCCCTTTCCATAGTATCCAATTTTAACTGGTAAATGACTGTCAGCTAAAAACCCCATTTCCCAGCCTCCACCCTCGCATGTAGATGGTGATTAGTACATGTCAATAAACTGAAGATAAAAGAGACCAAAGAAGTTTAGAAAGGGGGACTTGCTCACCCTTCACCCTGTCTTGTTTCTTCTCTGGCTGACAGCAGAGAACTCTGAAGTCTGAGGGGATGGCAGAACTACATACAAAAGGTACCCAAAGACCCTGAATCACCTGTGCAGAGGAAAATCATCCCAAAATGGTCACCTAATACATCAATAAGAATGAAAAAGTTATTTATTGTGTTTAGCCAATAAAATTGCGGACTTTGTTTTAAAAAAACAGCTAGGGAAACTTTGATTCAGGAAGCTTCTAAGGATTTTATGCAAAAGATTAACATGATTTGATTTACATTTTAGAACGAATACTCTAGCTGTTATATTAAGAATAGTTTATAGGGAAGCAAGTGTGGAAGGAGACAAACTAGTTAAGACATGGCAATAGCCCTGGCTGGTGTGGCTCAGTGGATAGAGCGTCGGCCTGCGGACTGAAGGGTCCCAGGTTCGATTCCGGCCAAGGGCACATGCCCGGTTGTGGGCTCGATCCCCAATAGGGGGCGTGCAGGAGGCAGCCGATGAATGATTCTCTCTCATCATTGATGTTTCTGTCTCTCTATCCCTCTCCCTTCCTCTCTGAAATCAATAAAGAAATATATTAAAAAAAAAAAAAAAAGACATGGCAGTAATCCAGGGAAGAAATGATGAGTATCTTGAATTAGGGTGGTAACAGTGAAAATGTTGAGTAGTAGTCACAGTCTAGAAATATTCTGAAGGTAAGGCTACCAAGATTTTTCTGACAGTAGAAACAGAGTGTGAGAAAAGGAGTCAAGTAAAACTCTAGCAATGAGAGAATGGAGACAGGTCAGAGATAAAATGGGTTAGGATTAGATGAGGTGAGCAGTGGACAGAGATCAGAAGACCCATTTTGGATACTGAGTATGAGAAGTCTACCAATTACTCAAAGAAAATTTCAAGTGGGCAGCCAAATAACATCAATCTAATGTTTAGGAAATAGATCTGAATTAGAAATATATATTTGGAAGTTGTAAGCATATAAATCACCAACAAAGGGAGAATAAATAGAGGAGAGTTTCAAGAACTGAGCTCTGGGATATTCTTAGTTAGGAGCTTGAGGAGAAAAGAAGAATCTAAAACAGAAGACAAAGAAGTGACCAGTAAGGTGGGAAGAAAACCAAGAGTATAGTATCTTGGAAGTCAAGTAAAGTAAAAAGAGGAAGTGATCAACTTCTGCTCACAGGTCTAGTACAATAAAGACCAAAAACTAAATTGCTCCATTGGTCAAGAGAAAGTATTGTTTTGTTTTATGGTTGGGAGAAATAATAGCATATTCATATGCTAATAAGAATAATCCAGCAGAAAGAGAGATTATTATTATAGGAGAATGAGGGAAAACTTCTGGAACCATTTCCTTAAGTAGGTGAGGGAACAGGATCATATGCACAAGTGGCCCAATAAGCATTTAATCTATAGTTAACAGACAGAAAGGCAGAGTATATAAATGCTGTTATAAGTAAGTGGATAGGTAATTGTAAATAATTAGGCTATAGTGAGCCATTATTAAAGTCCATCTATATGGACATCCCTCAAAAGTGGTCTTTCTGCAGAGGGGTGCTTGAATATTCATTATTATTTCAATTTCACTAAATGCCAAAAAGCTATTGGAAGGCTCAACAGAGTGGTAGAAAGTCATCCTGGGGTTACCTTAATTGAGATCAACTGTTTCAGGTCACTACTCCAGGGCACTAGACATTGTATCCAGGACTCATAAGTGAGGCACCAATGAGCAATTCTAGAATAACTGCATTCCAATTATCCAAAGTCCTCTTAACAGTCACTTCTGTGAGGTTTTTCAACAATTTCAGAAGTAGAGAAATCTAGCATTCTTGGGACCATTTTAAAGGTGTTGTATGGTTTCAGGCACTTGGTAAAAACTACCCAATTCCAAAGAGCAGTCCAACCTTGGCCCTGGAATTATTAGTTCATTAATTTAGCAGTTCTTAAGAACAGTGAGTAACAAATTTCACCAATAAAAATAACTGCATAATCCATTCTGAATTACTGCCCTTATTGAAAATATCATGACCTAAAGCATTTATAAACTTATGTAGTGGTATTTTAAGCATATGAACAACAAATATTATCTTAAATTCTTAGGCCCTATAGAAAATAAAAACTATCAAGCATATAATTCTAACATTTAGGTAACAAAGTTTCATTGCACTGCTTTACAGTCAGCATTAGCAACAGGTGTGTTCTTGAGATTCAGAAAGGACTCCTTTGTAAAAAATAAAGCAACAATTTCTGACACACATAGTTCTAAGTAGACAACTAAGTAACTAGTAAACTACATAACTTTTCATTTGGACTCCATGTCATCTTCCATATCTCATTAGGAAAATTAAGTATACATTTTAATAAACTTAAGTTTTTTTCAGTATAACACCCAAAGAAATTTTTTCTTAACTTATATGCTTATATCCAAAATGTAACTCAGAAGTTTCATGTTGTAATATGTTACTATTATAAACAAACAAAACACATACTCCATTAAATATGAACCATCTATTACAAATCAGTGATTCTTACCATTAATAGGATCTCATACTTCTTTGCAAATCTGATGAAAGCTATGCAAATAATTTCAGGAAATTCATGGATGCCTTGAAACCTACCGATGGGTCCCTAACGTTTAAATAATACTGATTAGTGGAAAAGAATGGAATCCAAAACTGATCCAAGAACATACAAAAGCGTAATCTATACTAATAAAAGGGTAATATGCTAATTAGATCGGGAGACCTTCTGGATGTCCTTCGGGACAAAGCCATGGTGGCGAGGCCGAGGCAGAGGCGGTTAGGGGCAATAGGCAGGCAGGGGGGGACAGTTGGGGACAAGCAGGCCGGCGGAGGGGGTAGTTGGGGGTGAGCAGGCCTGCAGGGGGGGGCAGGTGGGGGCAAGCAGGCTGGCAAGGGGGACAGTTGGGGTGAGCAGGCCTGCAGGGAGGGGGGGCAGTTGGGATAGGCAGACTGGCAGGGGGGACAGTTGGGGGCAAGCAGGCCGATGGCGGGGGGGGGGAGTTGGGGGCAAGCAGGCCGGCAGGGGGGGCAGTTGGGGGCGAGCAGGCCAGCTAGGGGGTCATTTAGGGGTGATCAGGCCAGCAGGCAGGTCAGCGGTTAGAGCCAGCGGTCCCAGATTACGAGAGGGATCGGGCCTAAACTGGCAGTCAGACATGCCCCAAGGGGTCTCAGATTGGAGAGGGTACAGGCTGGGCTGAGGGACACCCTCCCCCATGCATGAATTTCATGCACTGGGCCACTAGTATATAAATAAAAGAACTATAACATACAGTGAGAAAAGTGATTAACATAATATTTGCCATAAGTGGCTATTCATTGAGATATTACAATAAATCTCCATAAACATATGAATGCTTCAATGAGCTAAATGTAAAATACTAAAAATTATAAAATACAATAACAAAATATAGACAATGTACATAATCTTGATTGGCGGAAGTCTTGTTAAACAAGAATAAGAAACTGTGTAATTGTTGTAATTTCTTTATAAGCAAAATGCACCATTAAGTCAAAGGGCAAATGACAGACTTGGAAAAAACAGATGTAAAACATATGACAGATAAAAGATTACTAATTATAATACTTAAAACAAAAACCTAAAAATTGGTAAGATAAACTACCCAATAGAAAAATGAAAATGAACTAACAACTAAACAACATTTAACCTAATTAGAAGTTGAGGAAATGTAAATTAATGGAACAACATATTTCACAGCTTCAGACTGACAAAAATTAAACGCTTACAGTATTCAGTGTTTGTGAGTGTGTTTTAGCAGTGTAGATTACTGTAATCTTTTGGAAAACTAGTTTTTTGGAAAGTAAATTTTAAAATCTTATATTATAAAATGCATATATCCTGTCCCAGCAATCCCAGACAGAATTAATCCTAGTGAAAAATGATGTCAACACACAAGGAGTTAAATGGACATATAAGGATGTTTCTTGTAACACTTTTTATAATACCAAGAAAAGAAATTATAAAAAAGCAAAAATAGGCTGGGGGCTTAATGGTCATTATTGGCATAACGGCTTAATAATTTATGATATATGCAAACTATGCAATATTATACAGTTATCAAAATGAGTAAGTCAAACTTGTATGTAAGGACCTAGAAAGCTGTCTATGGTATTAACTGAAAAAAAAGCAAAGTACAGAATAACAAGTATACCATAATCCCATATTCGTTAAAAAAAAAAAAACACACACCTATATTGTGTGATATTGGTGGGTTTTTTTTGAATTCCTGTTTATATAGTTAATTTCCCAAGTAGTCAATGAATACAGCTAATTTTTGAGCACATTTATTGCTCTGTTAGGGTTTCGCCATCAAAATACTCTTAAATCAAGGTACATAAAGCACTACCAGACAACACAATCTTTTGGAATCTTTTACAACACAACAGAAAAGATAAAAACTACTTTTAAAGAGCAAAAGTGTTTAATAGTTTTTCTAATGCCAAAATAAAAATGCTTTTTTTAAAATATATTTTATTGATTTTTTACAGAGAGGAAGGGAGAGGGAGAGAGAGTTAGAAACATCAATCAGCTGCCTCCTGCACACCTCCTATTGGGGATGTGCCCGCAACCAAGGTACATGCCCTTGACCGGAATCGAACCTGAGACCCTTCAATCCGCAGGCCGACGCCCTATCCACTGAGCCAAACCAGTTAGGGCTAAAAATGCTTTTTAATATTGTGATTTTACACCACACTTTTTTTTTTCCTGTAGCAGAAATAAGCTATTTCAGTTGCTTCATTGGGTAATATAATTATGTTCATTATACAGATATAAACAAGAGCCAGACATTACACTAAACCAATTCCTTTGTGTCAGAAATTGGATTTTCTCAAAATGATATTCATTCTTCACAATGCAATTAACATATTACATTTTTAAAAATTCTATTCAAATTGCTAAATCTTAGTATGATCCTATCTAATAAAGAGCAAATATGCAAATTGATCATCACGCCATCACAAAGGTGGTGGCACCCACAGGGGAGGCGGGATTTCCATAACACAAGATGGCTGCACCCAAAGCAGAGGCGAGTTTCCATAACGAGCCTTAAGGAGCAATTAGCAGGGATCTGAGGCTGGGAGGAGATGGGCCAGGGCAGGGGACCTGAGGCTGCTCCCCCTGCCCAGCGGGGCTTGACTGGAGATCTCAGGTCACGCCCCCCGCCCAGGGGGGCTTGACGGGAACCTCAAGCTGTGCCTCCCGCCCTGGTGCTGGGCCAGGGGACCTCAGGCCGTGCCCTTCGCCCCAGGCCAGGGGACCTGAGGCTGTGCCCCCCGCCCCGGCGCTGTCCCAGGGAACCTCAACACGCACCCCATGCCCCGGTGCCAGGCTGGGGGACCTCGGGCCATGCCCTTTGCCCCAGGCCAGGGGACGTGAGGCTGAAACCCTGCCCTGGCGCCCAGCTGGGGGACCTCAGGCCGCACCCCCCGCCCCGGTGCTGGCCCAGGAGACCTCAGGCCACGCCCCCCACCCAGCGGGGCTTGATGGTTGACCTCCGGCCAGGCCCCCCACCCTGTGGGGCTTGACAGGGGACCTCAAGGCACACCCCCTGCCTGGCGGAGCTTGACAGGGGACCTCAAGGTGCGCCCCCCACGCTGGTGCTAGGCTGGGGGACCTCAGGCCGCGCCCTTCGCCCTGGGCCGGGGGACCTGAGGCTGCACCCCCTGCCCAGCGGGGCTTGACAGGGGACCTGAGGCTGTGCCCCCCACCCAATGGGGCTTGCCGGGGGTGGGGCCGGCCAGGTCTGGGTCTTGCGCAATTTCGAGGCATGCATGGGTGGGCGGGGACTTGACTCTGGGTCCTGCAGCGCACCCCAGACTCTGACAGAAGGAAGATTTTCATATACATTTTATTAATTTTCTTTCATCTCTGACACTTCTATTACAGAGAAAGGGCAAATTGCAATAATAAAATATTTTTCCTCTAATTAATTCCCTTTTAATGTGCACGAATTTCATGCACCAAGCCACTAGTGTTAATATAAAGTCCCAAGCAGCCTGGTATAATTAAAGGAACACACTTGATTTGAAATCAGATGTAACCTGTGTTCGAACACTGGTTCTAATACTTACTAGCTATGTGGTCAAGTTATATAATCTTTCAGACTGTTCCTGCATTTATAAAAAATGGCTTTCTATAGTGTTCTTGAAAGATTAAATAAAAATATCACATATATAAGTGCCTAACACTAAGTCTGGTTGTCAAACTACGCCTTCTTCTGCCTTCCTTTCCTAAGGAAGATTACTAACTGGCGACATCTGTTTTAGTACTGCCTTTTATAAGACTTTTTAAATCAAAAGATTACTGATATAAAGTAATACATTTTATTTGCCTTATTTTTGCATCTCCGGAGTATAAATTCAAGTGTCTTGTATTTCTTGGCTCATTTTTTAGAATGATTTTGTTTGATCCATATTTATTGGAATTCAAATTTCTCTCTTTTTTTAAATTATACTGTGTTGATTTCAGAGAGGAAGAAGGGAGAGCATGAGATAGAAACATCGATCAGCTGCCTCCTGCACACCCCACACCAGGAATCAAGCCCACAACCTGGGCATGTTCCCTGACAGGGAATTGAACTGTGACCTCCTGGTTCGTAAGTTGACATTCAACCACTGAGCCATGCTGGCCAGGCTAAAATTTTCTTTCTTGGAAAAAAAAAAAAAAATCACACACAAAACAAAACAACCCACCACGTTATTTTCTAGCTGTGGCTCTCTACATCTTCAGATAACTCTCTTTTTAAAATCATTCAGGTTGTGTCCATGAAAACCACTTTCAGTATTATAAAAAAAATGTTAGGCAAGGAGAGAAAATAAAAACTTGAAGTTATCCTAACCCACCGTAATGTGTCCAAGAATATAGCCACTCAACAAAGAATAAGTACAAACTTTAATTTTAACATGTCCAATTTCTCTAAGTCATTTTTTTTTTCTGTAAAGCTGGATCATTAATGAGGCCAGAATATGACCCTGGATGCTGCTAAATGGATTCCAAACAAAAGAAAAAGTGTATTGACCAACCTTCAATACTTAAAGTGAATACTTTCCCATCATACAGGATTCATTAATAAAATCACAGTAAATAAATTTGATATCTCTTCAAAACTATAAAGGGTAAGTTTTCCCCTTGAGTTGAGGACTGGAATTATCCTTAACTCCTCAACTTTGGTTGCACTTCAATTGGATTTGATGCTCTTGGATAGACCGCTCTTTATAATATCTCCAAGGCTTTTTGCAAATTCTACCAAAACAACAAAGAGTCAGCTACCATTGACAATATTACAATTATTTCCTGATACATTTGTCTCAAATACTAATCATCACCCACAGCAGCATCTAGCTGTTACTTCTAAGTCTAAATTGTACTGCTGCTGGTATTTTATGGCTTGCTTCTCAAAAAGTATTTAAAACGACACTGAGGTGAAAATGTATGCATAAAAACACTTCATATTACTTTTCCATATTCAAAGTACGGCCTCTGGAGCTGATTTTTAAGTGCCAAGTACATTTTTAAATCAAAATGTATCGCTCACATTCTTTTAACACCCCCTTGCCCATTCCGTGCTCCTCCCAAATGCCAAAGTTCCCTTCTACTCTGAAAGTACTTACTAAGTCTGTGCATTTTTCTGGTCTTTCACTTCACTGTCCAACTTTTTTGCATTTCAGACCTCCTCACCCATTAAAGTAAGCACTGTTAGCTCCTTATGGTACTTAACTATATGGTTAACTTTTTGCATAATCCTGCTTTTCCCTTCATGAACTTACATCTCAGTAATTCGGCGTCCCCTCCTCTAAAGTCATAATCATTGCCGCGAGGCAATGTACAGATACATATTCCTATCTTAAGCCCAAAATATTAATCAGTTTGGCACTACTAAAAATCAATTATAAAAGCCAGCATGCCTCGTTTCAGTATCTCGTTGAAGCGCTTTATTTGCTTTCCTGTCCTACCTGGACAGCTTATTTTCTCCCGTCAGTTGTGCGGTCCCTTGCTGCCCCCAGCACAGGAGTGCAACTCACTACAGTGCATTTCTTTTACTCACCATCATGCCCAGTATCTCCCTCCATTTCTGCGCATCTACCCCCAGGTGTACCTCCCCGTCCTCAAGATTCTGTATCCAGGTGCCCACATCTCAAATTAGAGTTCCCCTCGCCTGACACCGCCCGGGCTTTCTGGACGACTTCTAAGAGAGCAAACACACAGGCTGCACGTTCCTGTCGCCACCGAGTTCGGATCTGTCTTGCTCTCTCCCCGTGGAATGCCTACTTCGGGGTAAGGTTTCGGCTCTAGGAAGCCCGACCTCGCTACCTCTGTCCCGTGACCTCGAGAGCCCAGCACCGCACTCAAGCTTTATTCACACTATTCCTGGAGCTTGTGCTCTCGATGTCCCCAGCTCCCTCTGCAACCTTTTCCAGCCTCTAGCCGCCAGACCGGACCCCAGGTTAGGCGAACGCCCGCTCGCTCGGGTTTGCAACGCCTCCCCGGCCCGGCCCCCCTTTCCGCACCACGCACTCAGCCCGGAGTGGCTCTGCTCCTCACCTAGCTTCGATCGGGACTCCTCCAGTTTCTGGATCTGGTTCTCCAAGAAGAGCATCGCCACCGCGAAGGCCACCACCGCCAGCAGCTGCAACTTGGGCGGCATCATAATCCTGAGGAGCCCCATGAAACCCGCTGCTCGGGATCAAGACATACCGCGGGGGGCGGGGAGCACAGCCCCGGAGGCGAGGAAGACGCCGGGAGGAGCCCACCGAGCCGGCCGAAAGGCAAGGAGAGCGCGACAGCGAAGAGCACCACCGCAGCGACCCCCCTCTCCGCCTCCCAGTCCCCCGCCCCCAGGCGCCAGCACCAACGCCGCCGGTGCCCGCTTCTTCTCGGACGACTCGACGGCTGCCCCCTCCAAAAGCCCGCGCTGCAACACAGCGCGAAGCGGCTGCCGAGCTCTCGCCTCCCTCTCCTGCCTCAGTCACCGACCCCCGCGCCTGCCTGCCTGCCTGCCTACCTTGCTCCCTTCCTTCCTTCCCTCCCTCCTTTGCTCGCGGCCGCGCGCTCCTCCGCCAGCGCTGCGGCTGCGGCTGCGCCGCCCCCGGCCCCGCCCCCTGCCCACCCCCCCGCCGCCACCCGGCGCACGCACCCACGTACGCTGCTTGGCAACCAGAGGCTCCACCCTCTGCTCCCGCTCGGTGGTGCTTATTGGACCGCGGAACCCCAGCGCTTCGCTCTCGGTTCGTGTGTCGGTTGGTTTCCTTTGCGATAGGCGTCACGCAAAGCGGCCACCCGATTGGGTAGATTTGGAGAAGGAGGCTGGCCGAAACTGACGAGGGCGGAGCTTCTCGGCTGATTAGGCAATGTCGTGAATGAAAGGAAGGAACCCTCAGAAGCACAGATTTGGGGAGTTTAGGAAAGTGCCTGATATGGGTTCCCGAAAGGACCCACGATTTTATACGTATATCAAACGTAAAGATATTTGATCACCTTTAAGCTTCCGTATGCCCTGGGGTAATCCCTCTCTGCAGACTGACAGATTTGATGGCAACCGCTCTTAAGCGGCCTGTTTTTAAGTCAGGCTCTGGAGTGGACTCCCCTGGCCGAGGGGACCTTGGGGCAGCCGCAGACCGAGGGGGGGGTGGTAGCGATGGCGGCTGGACCGAGCGGATGGCTTGGGCCGGCGTTTGGGCTGAGGTTGCTGTTGGCGACTGTGCTTCAAGCGGTGAGTGGAGATCACCCCTCCGCGGCGGCCCCCCAGCGAGTGGGAGGGGCTGCGCTGAGGACGACGGGTCCTGGGGTCACATTTGGGGGTCACACTTGAAAAGGGTGGAAGGACTGGGTTTCCGTAGCCACGGCTGCGGCCGGAGTGCGACGTGGCTGTTTCCTCATTTGATCCTTATCCTTCCCGGCTCGGGGTTCCTAACGGTTCTTTCTCCTGGCTTCCGACTAGCTTGAGAATTTATCTTCTCTTGCAGAGTTCCTGCTAAAAAAACAATCTGCAAATCACACCAACGGGGAGAAAGGCAATGAGTCTTGGAAAGCAATGAAAATTGCTTTTTAACGGGAGGAAATAAAACCGTTCTTTATGACAAGGTTCCCAAGCCTTAAGAGAAAAGCCCGCAAGTCTTTGGTACAGGGTGTACTTCCAATTTACTCCTTTCTCTCAGTTTTTAGTGTTCCCTTAATTCACAGACAGCCTTTATCTCCGTCCTCTGACATTCACATACCTGGATGCACTTCAGGGGTGGTGGGTGTGTGTGTGTGGTTTTAAACAACATTGTTGCAATAAAAGCATTTACTCTATACTAAAGCATAACTTATTTTTTTAATGGATTTTCTAAAATGACAGTCTTCATCTCGTTTGAAATCGGGTAGTATTACCCAAGGTGTGTTGTTGTTTTTTAACTTCATTTTTCTTCAACAGAGCAGATGCGTTCTTAATCTTTAAGGAAAAGCTAGTTTTTACTTATTTTCCTATTCACCACGAACAACTTAATAATGGTTAATTCCTCCTAAAAAGTTTGCCATCCGTGTTTTGCTGGGTGAGTAAAACTTTTTTAATAGGCACTGTGCTTCGATCACACATTTCTTTTATCAGCTTAATTCTTCAGGTGTTCTTACGAACCTGAGTTTTTTCCTAGGAGACATGGGTTAACTGATTTGTCCAAGGTTTGGGGGAATTAGGGCCAATCGAAGGCCTCAGTAAATACCTCTGCTTTTCTTTTATCAAGGGGTTTGAGGATCCTGCCTGTTTGCTTTTGCAGCCAGCCATAGGTAGAGGTGAATTATTTCCTTTTGTAGTTAGCATGACAGTACTCATTATTCAGGTTTTGGTGCCTTAAAAATTACTGGGCGAACCCCTCTCTAAACTTTCTACTCAAGACTTTTTTTTTTTTTTTTTTTTTTTGCAAATGTTAGGTGATTTGAGTTCACCATCATGCAAAAATAAAAAGGAATAACATTCCAAGCTGCCTTCTCTTTATTTTCCTATCTCTGACTGTTTCATTATCTATGGCTGTATAATCATCTCAAAACTTAATGGCTTAAAGTAATGATTTCTCATGATTCTGAGCAGTTCCTTTGTTGATTGCCTCTGGCCTCATTTATGCAGCTGTCCTGTGCTAGTAGGTCAGCTGGACTGAAAGAACTGAGATGGCTTCATATTTAGTCGGTGCTTACTGGCAGCTGAGGCCGCTTGGTTCTCCTCCATGTCCCCTCTCATCCTCCAGGAGGCCAGACCACTTCTTTTCCTGGTGGTCTCAGGGCAGCACTCCTGAAGAGCAAAAGCTGCAATGCGCCCTAAAGCCTAGCCTTGGGAATCACTTCAAGTCACAATATTTGTCAAAGCAAATCACAAGAGCCATCTAGACTTCAAGGATGGGGAAATAGACTCCATCTCTCCATGCGAGGAGTGACCTAGTCACATTGCAGAGAAGGGTACATACCAGGATAAAAGGAATTTATGCCCATTAAACAATCTACCACAGTGATCATCCACACAGAATTTAAGCCAGAAACTTGGGTGTAATTGGTTTTACTTAATTAAATTTCTCTCAAATCCATCCACTTATTCTTAACCCCTTATTCAGGCTACCATCATCTCCCTCCTTAGAAATAGCCTTTTGGTTCACCCTTTGAATTATCAGAATTTAAATGGTTGACTTTGGCTTCCCAATAGCCTAAACCAGAAATTACTCATTTTAAATTATTCTCTTGCCTGGCCTGGGTGCCTCAGTGGTTGAGTGTGGACCTATGAACCAGGAGGTCACAGTTCGATTCCCGGTCAGGGCACATGCCCAGGTTGTGGGCTCGATCCCCAGTAGGGGGCATGCAGGAGGCAACTGATCCATGATTCTCTCTCATCATTGATGTTTCTCTCTCTCTCTCTCTCTCCTTCTCCCTTCCTCTCTGATATCAATAAAAATATATATTTTTTAAAAATTCTTCTCTCACTCTCTGAATCCAATTAGTCATCAAACCCTTAAAAATCTCCAAGCCAGTGGACATCTACTTTATTCAGTTTCTTCTTAAGGTGAAGAAAACTCTTTGTAAATGTCCTAGAGAAATATAGTAGCTTTCTGTTCACGCTTTGCCAGTAAAAGGGGTGGATCGTTCCACTACTGACATATTAAAAAATAAAATAAAATAAAAAATCTCCAAGCCAATCCACTTAATCCATTCTCTAGTTAGGTACTACCTAAATTCAAGCCACCATCTCTGCTTGCCTGGAATTACCACACCAGCTTCCTTAACAGGTCTCCCCATCTCTTTCCTCCCTTTTCAATCACAATGCATTCAAAGTCATCTTTCTGGAACGTAGCTGTCCTTATTAAAATTCTTCTATGGCTCTCTGCTGCCTTTTTTGGGGGGCGGGGGGGAGAGGACATTTATTGGGTAAATTAGAGGTAGAAAAAGTAATTCCTAGAATAAATGGGCTTAGGAAATAAGTTACAGAGGTAAGGGGAGAGAAAGGGAAAGGCATAGGCATGTTCCCAGCTTGTTTTTAAGATGGTCTGTCCTCCTTCACTTTCCTTAACAAGGCCTGTTGACCTGATACTTGTCTATCTGGACTTAATTCCCAGTGTTTACCTCTTTGGGGAGTGCAAAAATATAGAGGTGTTCTCCCTGATCAAGCCTAAAGTAAGGTGTTTAAAAAATACAAGACTTAACTTATCATCCATTTCCAGATTTGCAAAAGAAGATATACAGTTCTCTTTCCTCTATCATCAAACTTTATGCTGTATTACACAGACCCCCAATCTTTACTGCACCATATGGCTCTGTGTATGTGTCTGTACTCCACTGTCTCTGCTCCCATGGTAATTAGAATGTAGCTGAAGGGAATACAGGGACTGTTTTATATAGTGCCTTACATGTACTTGTTCATTGAAATCCCTCTGAAGTATGACTAGCTTCCTATTTATTTGTTCCTTCTTATTAAAGTCATCAGGATATCTGTAGTTTGTGTAGAGCAGTGAGTGTAGCGTGGTAATGATCCCCAACTCCTACAAATACAAAATGACTCTGAAAATACAAAGGGAGTCCTAGCAGTCCCCCCTTGTTGAACTGTTTTGACTTCCCTAAGATTTATTCCTGTCTCTTCTTTAATGACTAGTGTTTTTAAGAAAAGGCGGCAATAAAATCCTTGAAAATGAAAAGGAAGGTGTGTGTGGAGGATTGTTGAAAAACATTTAGAAGTTAGAAAAACTGCATTTCACATTTAGCCTGAGGGAGTGCAAAAGACCAGGTGGAATAAGTAGTTTTCAGTAATAAAAATGAACTAAATATCTGTAACCTGACATTGAATAAAAAGAGAATAAGAATATCTCAGCTCCTTGAGGTTGAGCTGATGAAATGAATAGAGAATTTTGTTCCCACTTTAATTCACACCTCTGAGTCCTTACACTAGACAAGTTGAGTTTTTATCACTGTCTATGCCTCTGAATAGCTCTAATTTAAAGCAGTCGTGGTTATCAGCTTTTCAGTGAGGTAACAACTGAGAGAAAGTGATTTAATATGAAAATATATTCTGAGTATGTTTAAGCAATAGAAAAGTAATATTTTAGTATGGCCTAAGGGAGCTGTTTCTAGAGTGCCCCAGAACTAAGTGGTATTCAATTCTTCATTCAGCTCATGTATAATTGTCTACATTCAGAAAGGCACTATACTGACAGCAGTATAGATGATACTGTGTGTCATTGGTTCTGACACAACCCCCACTCCTTTTCTTCAAAAGTTAACATCTGGATCAGTCTTATTTCAGTGGGTAACACCGTTATAATTGTCAGCATTTTTGCTGTTATTCTTAGTGGTCCATACAATAATGGTGCATCATGGATTCTGGGAAACATAGTAGTTAATAACAGTGGTTAAGGGTTTTGCAGGCAGGCCAGGATTAGAATCTTGATGCTGCCACCTATTGTTTGCTGTGTTGTCTTACTTAGACAAATTAACTGTCCTAAGCCTCTGTTTACTTCTCTGTAAAATGGAGATAATACCTTCTTCTTAGGGTAGTTAAGATTAAATAAAATGATGATGTGAAGTGTTTAATAAGTGGTGTAAGAGCTTGATGTTTCTTGTATTCATTTTCATGGGGTTCATTTATTTAGTCTCAAATTTGCAATCTTTTTGAAATAATGTGAGAAGCCTATTATTTTTCATAGAGTAAAGGCCAGTAGCAATGTACAATGCTTGGAGGAGAGAATGGAGTCTCTTAGCATGTCAATCCTACTTTGAAGTGGGGAAAGTTAAACTGTTAACCATTTGTACGCCATAAGCGTCTATAGACGCAAGCGGCGGACCTTTTTTTAATTAAATTCAAAATATCGTGGCTGTTAACTGGTTAAATGGTTAACCCAATCAGGGTTATCCTACCCTATCCTTAGAATCTACGTGTTTTTTACAGGTGTGGCTACTTATTTTAAAATTTAATATTTGACCTTAATGTGCACATTTAAATGCTGTTTAGTTGCTTTTTGGTAATAAAAAGATAAGTAGGCATAATTTTGAACTCCTCTTCTGTATTTTTAGCATTTAGTGTTTATCTTGAAGTGCTTAAAAATATGTTCTAATGTCCTCAGATTCAAAGCTTGAATTTGCCAAACCAATGGTAGAAGAACCAGAAAAAATTTTCACTCATGAAACTCAAGATACATTGTATCTCCCATACACTTATTCTCTATCCTATGTCTAAACAATGATTAAAACATAAGTAGGTTGGTTTTTTTTACCCTCACTCATGGATATGTTTTTCATTGATTCTACAGAAAGAGGAGGGGGGGCTGAAAGAGAGAGAGAGAGAGAATATCAATTGGCTGCCTCCAGGACTCACCCTGACCCGGAATCGAACCCACAACCATTCGGTGCAGAGAACAATGCTTTAATCAATTCATAAATACTGATTTGTAGTTATTAAGTATGCTTTCACAGTGGAAGGTGGGAATAATGCTAACATTTATTAAGTACCCACTCTGTGCTTGTTCTCTTTCCCTCGTCAAAACTCTGTGAGATTTCTATTCAGAAACTAAAAGGTAAGGTTGCTCTGTGCTGGATTTAAATCAAGATGTTGCCAGACTTCAATACATGTTTTGTATACTCATGCCACCTGTCAGTAGGTGCTCAATAAATGTAAGAATAAAATCAAGTAGTACGATCGCATGATTATTCATTTGAGGAATTCATTATAGCTGAAAAGTGTAATGGGATTGGAGAAGTAATTAGAGGTACAACTGTCAGTGACCATTTAAAAGCCACTGAGGCAGGAAAAGATTTGAGAGCTCTCTAAGAAACAAAATTACCAAAACTTGTTAACTAATTGGTTGTAAGAATGGTGAAAAGTGTGCAATCTGGAATGACTGACCTGGGCAACTTCCTGGTCAGGGAAAATGGTACCATTTTTACTGAATTACATTGGGTAGGAATAGATTTAAGGAGAAAAGGGTAAGTTTCACTGTTGTATATTTGGGGGGAGGGAGTGGCTTTGTTTTTTTGTTTGTTTTTTCACTGTTGGAGTTTTTTAATTTGCAATGCCTTTTGCAACATCTAAATGAGACACCAAGTAGTCTGTTGGCGTTGGAAGCTTGCCATTCAAGAAAAAGACTTGGGAGTTTCCAGTAAATCAGTATTTAAAGCCATGGGGGAGAAAAAGTTGCTTGTGAAAGTATCTACACCAAAGAGAGAACCAAAAATAGAAATGGCAAACAATAACATTTAAGAAATGCATAGAAGAGGAAGGAGGAGGGGGACAAGCCCATGGAAGGGGCAACTGGAGGGGAACAGTTTTGAATGCCTTTGCATTCGTGATTTTGGGCAAGTTTAGTTGAGTGGTAAAATCAGAAATCAGACTAGAGTAACATTGTAGAAATGGTGGACAACCATTAGAATGTAGGGCTTGAATACACCAAAGAATTATCATTACTGGTAAAATTAAGTCCCTATGAAGATGGCAGAGGCTAGAATCTGAAGCACAGGTAGAGGGATTGAGTTTAGACAGATACATGTACTAGTATGCCCCATTCACTGAAACATGAAAGAAGAATGGGTGAGGGAAACAGACTAATATTTTTGAAAGCCTACTTTTGCCAGTCATTCTGATTGTTTACATAAGTCATTTCATTTTTTAACTGCAAACTATTTTATGTAGGAAGTACTGCTCTTTGCTTTATCAGTGAGAAAATTAATGCTTAGAGAGGTTGTCTTGTCCATTGTCACACATTTTGTAAGTGGGGGAGCTAGTACCTAAACTCCAAAGTTTTATTTCTGATGTGCTCCTGTTCTTTCCCACTCCCCTTTCCACTCTTCCTCTCCTACACGTGAGTGAAGATCATTCTGTAGGATGTGGTAGGGGCCAAAATAGAAGTTAATGTTACTCCATAGACCCATATAAACAGGTATTAAGTTATTTAATATAATGGAAATTTGTTTTTAAAAACTATTGAATATTTAATAAAAGATATTATATGCAATATACATATCTAAAGAGATAATATATCTTTTAATCCATATTTTAGCTAAATGTGAATGATGACACATTTTTAAGAAAAGAAAAGTTATATGGGGATGAGTAGGGGGGGGACAAAGACTCATATAAGGTTATGGAGTAACTTATCTCCAGTGTGTTAGATTTTGACAATCCTGGTTTCTCTCTTTTGGGAAATTTTATAATGTAAATATGGAATTAAGTTTTATTTCTATTTTTTATTTTCAGGTATCTGCCTTCGGGGCAGAGTTTTCATCAGAGGCTTGCAGAGAGTTAGGCTTCTCCAGCAACTTGCTCTGCAGCTCCTGTGATCTTCTTGGACAGTTCAACCTGCTTCAGCTGGATCCTGACTGTAGAGGATGCTGTCAGGAAGAAGCACAATTTGAAACCAAAAAGGTATTATTTTCTAGTATCTCTCTCCCATTAGATGTTTTAGTTAAGATAAGGTAAAATACTAAATCAGCTTAAATATACTGTATATAAAGAAGTCTTCGGCTTTTACATTTTGTAGTTTTAGAAACTCAAATGGATTTCTTTCCTGTCTCATTAGATCAAAACAAACAGGAAGGAAAAGTACGATTACATGCCAAGACCCCATGCTATCATGTTGTCTTGCAGAGGAGGAGCAGAATTACTATAGCATGCTTGGATCCTGAAGCTCCGCATTCTTTCCAAAAGATGGCCACATGAAGTCAAAGAAATAATTGATCAGATGCTTTTATTCAAAAATCAGTTTTATAATGAAATTTGGGATGAAAACAAAACACCCATTACCTGGCACAAAATTATAGAAAAGGAATTACAATTTTTAATCTGGTTAGCAAAGAATATGATCTGTTAATTTACACACATATTACTAGTATTTCCAGGCACAACCTCACCTTTAACACCAAGGTTAGGTAGCTCTAACTGTTCAATAAAATCTGCTATGTTTTGACCCACTGTTGAAATTAGTAACTTCCTTAATTTTTTTAATGTTATTGGACACGCATTTATTTAAAATATCCTAAATATTTACAAAAGTAAATCAAGTATCGCTTCTGTTTCTCAAGTGTCAAAGTCAACTACGTCTTCACAATGTATAGGTTCACAATAAGAAGGTATGCATACAACCATATACACACATTTTTCATAGGAATGGTTCTAAATATACATGTAAAGAACCTAACACTGAAGTATTATGCCTTACTAGCCACTCCATAGTGCCAGATGTGCCATTATACAGAAACAGGGGTAAATATACAAGCATTATCTAACATACAAATTAGTGCTCATTATCCAAGATGACATCTTCATGAGGGATGCCCAGTTTAATGTTTCTAGACAAGATAGTAATTCTTAGTCTATGTAAATCATTAGTTCAACAGCCTTATTCATTGAAAATATACAGTGAACTTAAAATATATTTCAATAAATTAAAAAACTTTCTTAATTGTTAAATCTTTTTATTACAGTCCTTAGATTTCTTAAAATTGTAAAGTACCCTGAAAAGATCATTTATATTATTCAGATGAGTAAAATAATGGTGGCATCTCTATGTTTCCTTTTAATATTTTTTCACTTCTACATAGTGAGGTGTTAAAATACATTTAAGGATTAACAGTTTGAAAAGCTTTCAGACAGTAATTGTATCTTCTCATTATTAGGTAGTAAAAGTTTATTTCTAACACTAAGTACAGTTTTATAGTTCTAAAAAAAATAAGCAGAAAAGCTTTAAAAATGTTAGTATTCACCATAATTTCATACTTGATTTCTTGGTTGTCAACCTGAAATTTCCAGTGTTCCAAAATTGGCTTTCAAGTCTTCCGTGTTTTTCATTTTCTTGTTTCAAATATACCAATAATATAGTTTAATGTTTAGGAGATTTCCATAATATGTTAGTCGTTTTGCCTGAAAAAGAAATTTAAACAAGTTTACACGGGACTTAGTTTAGTAGGACCCTTCCCCCTTGTTTGTTTGTTTTTTGTTGTTGTTTTGTTTTGTGGGGTTTTTTGGGGGGGTTTTTTGGTTTTTGATGGGATAAATTGCTGAATGAATCTGTATAAGTCATCCTCTCATCTTTAAGCTCTTATTCTATGGTTTTCCAAGGTCTGTGCACTGTTCAACCAATAGTTATTATTTCCCAAGACACAAAACTTCAAGGATTGAATAACAAGGGGTGTTCTATAATAAACAATTTTTACGACACACACTCCCTTATAATTAAAAGTCAGTTGAGAGGTTCTGCCCTTTGACTGAAATCAAATGTGCCTAAACTATAAACTAAGTGCATATAAAAGTTATTTTTACTTATTGCCCTTTCTCAGTAGTATTTTTTATCTAACACTTGATAAGCAGATTTCAGACGTTTAAGAAAGTTTTAGAAAAGAAAAACTTAAAAGTGTTGTGTTTTTTTTTAACTCTACAGATTGAGAAGAAATTTCTTTTATTTAAATTTTGGAACATCTTGGTCTCATTCCCAGAATACCAGTAGAAGCCTAGGCTACAGATCCCCAAATTATACCATAAGTGGTTCTGGAAAATAGCTCAATAGTTCAGGTATTTGCCATAGGGCTTTTTCTTTCTTTCTTTTTTCACTTAAAAATCTACTTTATAGGTAATACTAAAACATAATAAAATTATTCTCAATAATTATTATCATTCATTAGATTCAAATAAATGGACCTAAATATGTAGTGCATAAAATAATTTTAAGAATATAGTCAGATCCTCTCCACTTCTCACCCTGTTACCTAGTCAGAGTTAGACTAATGCTAATTGGCCAGCTTTATATAGTAGCATTCCCATTTTCTATGTGTATCATATTCTGCCTTCACATTTACCTGCACTCTAAGCAAGTCAGAGAGTACAGAGGTAATATTATCATGTGGATAGTTCAGTGGAAGTTTATCCCTTTCTCTCCTTTTATAGGGGTTTTTGAAGAGTTACGTTTTCATCTCAGCTTCCTTGCTTACTAGCTTTGTGACTTCTAACCAGCAAATCATTCCAGGATTTTCAGTTTTATTGAGATAATTAGATTATCTCATATTTTCTTTTACCTTGGTTATGTGCTGAAGTGTTATCTACTTAATTCTCACAATAACTATAATGTAAGTTCTATTATCTATATATATAATCTATATATAAAAGGCTAATATGCAAAGTGTCCCCTCAGGAGTTTGACCGGGAGTTTGGTTGCTTGCTATGACATGCACTAACCACCAGGGGGTGCCACCCAGCAGCCAGAAGGCCCTGATCGGCCCTGATCGCTGGCCAGGCCTAGGGACCCTACCCGTTCATGAATTTCATGCACCAGGCCTCTAGTTCTTATATAACAGAAGAGAAAACTAGGGTATAATCTGCCCAAAGTTACCCAACAATTGGGTGCCACAACTTGGCTTTATCTCAGGTCTATTTGACTTTAGAGCCCCAAGCTTTTAAACCTCTACACTATTTTGCCTCTCATCTTGAAAATGTTAATAGTAACTGTAAAAAAATGAATTGAGTTACATGGAAAACATCGGATTGGCTCTCTGAAGGCCAGCATTTATAGTTCATTTTGTTAACATAATTCCTTCACTACTACTTATTTAAAATTATCAGATACTTTTGGGGGGGGGGGCAGTCACTAGGGGGAAAAGGGAGGGGGAACATCTGTAATACTTTCAACAATAAAAAATTTTTTAAAAATAAGTCATGTAAATTTTCTCAATTCTGGTAAAAGAATCAAAACATTTAGTTACTTTCAGTTTACTTGGAAATTCTGTAGCCAATTAAGAGTAATTTAGAAGTCAACTTAAATAGCATTATTCAAGATAGTAGCAAATTTTAAGCTTTAGCCTATCAGAAATAGAATGTTATTAGTGTGTAAAAATAGAAGAATGAAATGAAAGTTAAGCTAACTATGCATGAAATTGTAACCACTAAAGAAATTTCACAGTTGTTAAAATAGCTGCACTTTATTGTATTGTCTGTAGTATCAATACATGAACTGATTTCTTCAAAGGAAATTAAATATAAATGTCTTCAACAGATTATTCTAATTATAATATAAAAACATTCTCAAAAAAGCTTTTTTTACTTATCTAAATAATGTTTGGCAACAGTTCAAATTCAGTTTAAAAATCACTAAGGCTACTGAGTAGCAACAATAGTAAATAATGACACAAATATTTACTTAATAATAATAGCCACTAGCATTCATTAAGTGTATATTATATGAAGGTGCTGTTCTAAGCACATTATATAAATTAATTTATATAATCCTTATAACAACTCTGTAAGGTAAGTACCATTATTATTCCCATTTCATAGTTGAGTCTGCTATAAATATATGTGTCATATATTTGTGTAACAAGTTTTAAAGTTTGTTTTGTGTAGTTATTTAATTGAACTGAAAATATTATTTAAATATTTTGTTTTCTAAGTATGACATTTAATCTGGCTTTTTTTTAAATATATATTTATATTTATTTCAGAAAGGAAGGGAGAGGGAGATAGAAACATCAATGATGAGAGAGAATCATCGATTGGCTGCCTCCTGCACACCCCACCCTGGGGATCGAGCCCACAACCCAGGCATGTACCCTTGACCAGAATCGAACCCAGGACCCTTCAGTCCGCCGGCGGATGCTCTATCCACTATGCCAAACCAGCTAGGGCCATCTGGCTTTAATATGAACAATAAATGTAGTCAATTTTTTTAGGTATTTACTAATTAGGACCAGCTTCTATCTAAGCATATTAAAACATTCTGTCTCATTTGCATATTATATTTAAAAAGGACATAAGCCCTTAAAGTAATTCATTATTTATCCTCAGTTTATTTTACAACTACATTTTCTAGACATACCTACCTACCTCAGAGCCAAAATAAACTTTCCACACTAAATATATCTTCTTAGTATAGGCTCTGAGAATGCCAAAATAAGACAATAGTCATTGTCCTTGAAAAGTAGAAGAAATAAGGAAAATGGACTACTAGAATGTAGTTAGCAGCATATTCTCTTAAGCTAAAACCTAATATCCAGTGTTATAAAGGTAACCACTAAAAGAATCAGAAAAACAGAAACAAGGAGGCATGGATCAGATTATCGGGCCTCAGAGGGAGTGTAGGGGAGGGTGGGGGTAAAGGGGAGAGATCAACCAAAGGACTTGTGTGCAAGCATATGAGCCTAACCAGCGGTTAAGGACAACAGGGGGGTGGGGACATGTGTGGGGAGGAGTGTGGGCTGGGAAAGGGGGGATGAGGACAAATATGTGATACCTTAATCAATAAAGAAATTTAAAAAAAAAAAGAATCAGAAATAAAAGTTGGAAGAATGGAGGAATCAATAAATCTCTTAAAGTTGATATATTGAGAACTATAGATATAACCATGTTAATCATTATGGAAGTGACCAACAAAAGAAGTAAAAATAAACTGTTCAAAATTAATTAAGTGGGGATGGGAGGCAGAGGAAAATTTTTACTTATTTTATACCCTTCTGTACTGTTGTTTTTTCAGTTGTTATTATTTACAGATGCATTGATTTCTTTAAAGAATTTAGTGGGGAAAAAAGATGGAAAATTGTATATGTTTTTCATCATCATAATAAAAAAAAGAATTCAGTGAGATGTGTACTGTAAACAAAAAAGATTCGTGTGCTATGAAAGCACACAGAAGGTCCCTGGCCAGTGTGGCTCAGTTGGTTAGGGCATCCTCCCTTATACCAGAAAGTAGCGGGTTTGGTTCCACTCTGGGAACATACCTGGGCTGCTGATTTTATCTCTGGTCAGTACGGGAGGCAACCCATTAATGTTTTCTCTCTAGCTCTCTCGTGCTCTCTCTCACTCTCTTCCTCTCTCTCTGCCTTCCTCCCTCTTCTTCCTCTCTCCCTCCCTTTCCTCTCTTTAAAGTCAATTAAAAGAAAACACAGAAGGAAGGTTGTAACCATTTTACAGGTCAGGTAAATATTACCACCTGTTTATATAGAAGTTGATGCCTATGATAAGTTAGAAAAATAACAGGGAAAGATCATAAGGTCATCTCTGGCAGAAGGAAAAGTTGATGAAAAAGCAGTCATGAGAAAGATGGCCATCTAAGATAAATCAGATAGCTTGATTATGATGAAAGATGGTGACTATTAAGTAGGACCTATGTATGTACCTTGCTCAATAAATTTGAACTCTATCCTATAAGCAGGGAAGAAAATTAAAGAATTTTAAAAACAATGGACTGGCATCAGATTCAGAATTTAATAACTTTAGTTGTTGGTGTAAACCATAGTTGACAGGGCAGAGGGGAATACTGTTGCTGGAAAAATAATATATAGCAGAATATAGGGGCTTAAGCCAACATATTGGTAGTAAAGATGGAGAAGGAACAGTTCTAAAAAAGATTTAGGCAAAAAATAAAACTTAAAGGATTTATTTATTTAACTGGATTAGAGGGGGAAGGGATGAGTGAGAATGCTTCCCAGTGTTCTTACTTGAGAAACCTATCCGCCTACCCAAGAAAGCTATAATGGACTTCAACTAGTTACAAGGTAGCCCCTTAAGGCAGTGGTGGATGGGAGAAGGGGCAGCAACAGAGGGTAACTTTTTTTTTTAATTCTTTATTGTTTAAAATATTACACAAGTTTCCTTTTTCCCCCATTGACCTCTCCCCAGCCGCCCACACCCCCCAGCTCATGCCCTCACCCCTCTACTGTCTGTGTCCATTGGTTATGCTCATATGCATGCATACAAGTCCTTTGGTTGATCTCTTACCCTCTCACCCCCACCTTCCCTCATAGTCTAAACTTTTTTTTTTAATGTATTTTTATTGATTTCAGAGAACAAGGGAGAGAAAGAGAGAGATAGAAACATCAGTGATAAGAGAGAATCATTGATCGGCTGCCTCCTGCACGCCCCCCTACTGGGGATCGAGCCCTCAATCTGGGCATGTGCCCTGACCGGGAATCTAACCATGACCTCAACCACTGAACCACACTGGCTGGGCCAGAGGGTAACTTTTAATAAAACATACTTCTTAGCAACAAACTGCCTTTGCAGTTTACTTTTTTAATAAATGTGTTAAAAGTTTTAATTTAGAAGGCCATGAATTCTAAAATTGATAGTATACTTGTCAAACAGTAGGCAAAAAATAAAAATGTGTGTAATGGCCTAGTCTTTTGTTCAAATTTTATATTGTTGCTCTTAAGTTTTGAAAATACTGTTACGGGTTTTGGATTATTATAGGCTTGTTTTTGTATCTGTTTTTTTTGTTGTTGTTGTTTTTAAACCTCTCCTGAGGGCATGTTCATTGATTCTGAGAGAGAGAAAGCAAGAAACATCCCTGTGAGAAACTTCAGTCGGTTGCCTCCCCCACGCACCCTGACTGGGCCTGGAGATCAAACCCAAAACCCAGGCATGTGCCCTGGCAGGAAATCAAAACCTTTTCCTTTTGGTGTACAGGACAACATTCCAACCAAATGAGCCACACTGGCCAGGGCTGTATCTGTTCTTAAACTTGAATATCTAAGTGATTATTATCTGTAAAGATGATCATAATTGCCTCTTCTTATGATAAATTTTTCTCTTTTTTTGGTTAACCGTTTAGTCAGAGTCTCTAGTCCCCAGTTATCTTTTCTTCTTTTTATTTTTCCCTTGTGGATGATGTAGACAGTGTTTTGTCTAAGTGGTTGGGAATAATCAGTGTTGGTAACATTTTTAAAATTTTTATTTTTTATTTTTTTAAAGAGAGAGAATGACAGAGAGAGAAACATCAATTTGTCATTCCATTTATTTTGTGAATTCATTGGTTGCTTCTTATAAGTGCCCTGACCGGGAGTCAAATCTGCAACCTTGGTGTATCAGGACAACGAACGTTCAAACCAAATGAGCTACCCATGAGGGTCAATTTCTTTCAGTAATGAAGTGGTAATAGCAACACTAACACAAATGTGTTCTCCTTTGAAAAGCAGCTTTTGCTACCATATATAGAACCTTCATGTTCTGTTGATGAGGCTGTTGAAAGTTTGGATGTTGAACCATATTTTGTCTGGATCTCAATTTTTCAAATTAACAGGAAATAGGTTGTATTTTTTTTTAAACACTTAGGAGCAAAAAACAAAATTGAATTTTTATGATTGAATACTCCGTACTAAATAGTATGACATTTTCTAAAATATTTTTACTTATTATGAAGAGGCCTAGTGGTTTTATTAAAAACTATTTACTATGATATTTAAGCTTAGACTCATTTTTACCAAATCTTTGGATAATTTGACTTAATGATGTTGTGTCAAGTTATTTCCTTTCATTGTTTATTTCCTAAGTATACAAATATTTTACTTATTTGTATACTTAGGAAATATCTGCAGAATTTAATGCATTGTTCCCAAGTGATGAAGTAGATTATTCATACTTGCACCTGAAGTATGTATAAAGATATGTCTTTATCTGTGGGTTGTTTTGTTTCTAGCTGAAAATCTAATCAAACATCCTCAACTCTAGTGATGAAATTGTTTTAGGTGCATGTACAAATTCTTTTCTGTTTCATAGAATTGAAAGAAACCTATTCTTTTATTCCTCAGATTTTAGAGTTTGAATATTCTAATTTAGAATGGAGTAATGTAAAAAAAAGATTTTTTTTAATTTTATTTTATTGTTGTACATTTTCATTGAGCTTTCTTAGTGGAACAGTGATTATATGTTCATGGAACGATTCCCCCAGTGTATTCTTACCTCCCTTAGAGCCTAATTTGAGTTAGGTAAATGTTACCTTGATTATTTTGTATAGCTTTCTCTATCTTAAGGCAGAAACTAAAGATACAAAAAGGAATAGCATTTTTATAATGTAATAGAATAAGTTTTCAACTTAAGGAACTTCCTTAGGTATCTATAATTATAAAAGTGTAATATGCAAATCAACCGAACAGAAGAACGACCGTTTGGACAACCATGCTATGACACGCACTGGCACCAAGCCAGCCAAGGCGAGTGCGATGCGATTGGTCAGGGCGCCCCGCAGAGGGAGGCCCAGGCCACCGGCCAGCGGGGCTATCGATCGAGGGAAAAGGGTGGGGCGTGGCGGCGGACACAGGCAGCACCAGGCCAAGAAGCCCGGGTGCCGGAGGGAAGCTGGTGCCGGCAGTCGGGGGAAGGAAGGCCTACCCTTGAACGAATTTCATGCATCGGGCCTCTAGTAGTGATACATTGCTTTATATTTTTTTAGTTGAGTAGATTTTTTTTTTTTGAGAGTTCAGTAGACAACACCTAAAAATGAATCTCAGGGTTATAATATAGAATTCTATTTTCCAACTTGGTTTGCTATAAGGTAAAATTTAAATATATTTGCCTAATCCTCCGTATTCATTCATTATTCCTATGTAAGAATGGCCTTAGAGTGTGTATGGAAGTGTCAACAGATACACCATTTGCCTTGTATATCTGCTACTTCAGTGACTTAAAGTGAAATCTTGACAGAAGCTTTCTATTAGATCACAAAAGAATTATTACCCTAATCATTTGTCCATGTGTAATTATAGCATATTGTTTCTAGCACTCCAGACATTTTTTAAAACATCAGAAAATATGGAATGATTTGATGATGAATAATGAATTAAAACTTAAAACATAAAAAAAAAAAAAACTTAAAATATCAGCATATCACTCACCATGTGGCTTTGGTGAAAACATTTTCCCTGAAAATTAACTGGCCAAATTTTGCTAAAAATCTGCATGTTTGAAAGGAGTAATACTGAATTTGAGAAATTACACTGAATAAAATTAATATTTAAAGAGTGGCTCGCTTGTATATTTGAGTGTAACATAATTGTCTTTCATTTAAGTCTAACTTTATACTCAGCTTTTGTCATGTTAGAGTTATATTTTCTTATTTTTAAATTCCTACATTTTATTCAAGGGCAAGCCTTCAGTAGACCTATAAAATAGTTACTCCTCAGATCTGAATTCTGATCAGTAGTTAAAATTTTCCTTTTGTTTCACCTATTAGAGCATTTTCTTCATATTGCAACTTAATAGTCAAAGTGTTTCCAGTTTTTTCTAATCCTCCTATTGAGTTTCAGTAATACTAAAGTTTTGCCTTTAAATAAAAGAGAATTTCGAAAATAAGAATGGCCACAAGCAATACTTCATAAAGGAAGACAGAATAGTGCAGCATATGTCTTGCTTAGTCAATCCTTACCTCATTTACCTTTTAGAATTTGTTTAGTCTGTTGAGCAAAAGCCTACTGTTTGATTGTTTTGTAATTTTTGCCTCATTAATAGTTGACTATAGTCCAAGGCAGTGATTCTACTCTCATCCCTGGCTGCCCATTGCAATCACTTGGGTAGTTTTTAAAGTAGAACACAAATTAAAATACTGATGCCTGGATCTCACCAGCAAATATACTAACTTAATTGGACTGGGGTAGGTTCCAGGGATCAGTAATTTTCAAAATCTTTCCAACTAATTCAAGTGTACAGTCAAGGTTGAAAACACTGCTCTAACATAATTTGAATTTGAAAGCTTGAGAAATTTTTGGAGTGGCCATTCTGATTACAGAGGAATGATGAATGACAGCCCTGAATAGTCCCAGAACAGAAAAAAAATATTAACTATGAAAATGGTTAAACTTATGAAAGTATTATCATAATAGCTATTGTTACTTATTGAGCATCTAAAAAAATCTAGGATTTTTGCTTTTTTGTTAACTCCTTATAGCTACTCCAGGAGATAGTGAACATATTTTGTTCAAACAGTAAACTGAAGCTCAGCGAGAGTGACTCATCCAAGGGGACATGCTTATAAATGGTGGAGCCAGAATTAGACTATATACACATTTTATTTTATAACTTTGAGATCTTTTCCCTGTACTGATAAAAGATAAACCTGGGGCATATTAAAAATTTTAATAGTTTGAGCAGAAATCATCTCAAATCCAGCCGCATCAGATAGAAATGGTAGAAGCATCCCACCAACAGAAGTTAGGGGCAAGACTTTTATTATAGAGAAAATGCAGAAGCAAAGCAAGGAAATTATTTGATTGACTATAGCTTATGCAGTTGCCTTATTTGGGAAAGACTAGTTGGCTGTATCTGATTGTCTTAGGTTTTGATTTCTTAACTTTGAAGCATTTTACAGGCTTAGGTTTTGGTTTGCTTACATAGGCTGCTAATGCCTTAGAACCAACCCAGTGTAATGGCCTCCTTGTTTAATGTAACAGTACCATGCTATATGAAAATTTTGATATTTAGTTTGACTTAGTTTATTTCAAGATTTTCTTACTGTCATCTTTCTTTAGAATCACGGATATCATCACCAACACAGTTATATTAACCCTTTGCACTCGCTTTTTTCTCGATTCCTTTATTCTAATGCTAACCGTGTGGAGTCACACTCGACATCTGAGTGCAAAAGGTTAAACTAGAGGCCCGGTGCACGAATTCCTGCACCAGTGGGATCCCTCGGCCTGGCCTGTGGAATCAGGCCAAAACCAGCTCTCCGACATCCTCCGAGGGGTCCTGGATTGCGAGAGGGTGCAGGCCAGGCCAAGGGACCCCACTGGTGCACGATTGGGGCCGAGACACAGTAGGTTGGCCAGCTGGGGCGGGACCATGGGAGAGCTCCAGGGCATGTCCCGTCCGTCTTGCTCAGTCCCAATTGGCTAGACCCCAGCAGCAAGTTAACCTACCTTTCGGAGCATCTGCCCCCTGGTTGTCAGTGCACGTCATAGCGACTGGTTGACCAGTCAACTGCCCTCTGGTGGTCAGTGCATGCCATAGTGACTGGTCGATTGTCTGCCCCCCTGGTGGTCAGTGCACGTCATAGCGAGCAGTTGAGCAGCCTTAGCATATCATTAGCATATCACACTTTGGTTGAATGGCTGACTGGTCTTTAGATGCTTAGTGTTGGAAAGTAGTAGAATATTTCTGACTTGGACCAGGTATATAGATTTGTGTTGGCGGGTGTGATGGCCGCAGTAAAAATTAACAAATGCAACATTTTTTTTTTAAATTCAGAAAATGTACATAATTCACAAGTGTTCCCTTTGTTCAGTGTTATGAATTAACTTATTTTGGAATCTAGCAATATGAGAAATAGCATAGGCCATTTTTTTGTCTTGCTGTTAATCTGAACTATTTTGTAGCAACACATTTAGACTTTACTTACAGCAAAGTAACCACCACAAAATAAAGATTTTCTTGGCTTTTTCCTGTATATGAAAACCGCATTATAAGCTCTTACTGGAGGAGGAGTTATTATATTCCAACAGTAATTTATCAGGAAAACCTTTCTACAATGTGAAATGTACAGAATCTAAAATTGATATACATACAAATAAATCTTTATTGTACTTAAAGTATATTTAAATCGGGGGAAATGAGCTAACCACAAAGCTGAAATTTAGTTAAGAATAAAAATCACTTATTTTTAAATGAGAGGAAATTAATACATATAAAAATCCTGTTACAAATAAGATAAAAGAATCATAGAGCTGCATAGTTAGATATTTCTACTTATAACCTAGAGGATTCTATTAGTTCATGAAAACCTAGCAATTGCAAGTAATATGGAAATAGGTATAGACTCCAAAAGGAAAAGTTGTTACTTGGGTATCATTTTTGTATTTTTCTAAAGGTGTCTGTGTAGTTCCATTTAAATTATTTGGCTAGTACTATAGAAGCCCAGTGGACTAATAACCTATAGTGCCTAGAGTTAGATTTTCTATACAAATAAGGCTTCTCTAATGCATATAGAAAAGAGGCCTACCAACTTGCTATAAAAAATATAAGCTTTCTATATAAAAGTTTTGTAACTTCTTTGATTTATCTCCTATTGGTATTTTTTGCATAAATGTTTGGAGGTAAGCATTTTTGTATGCCAGTGATGTTACTTAAAAAGGTAAAAATGAGCCCTGGCTGGAATGGCTCAGTTAGTGGGTGTTGTCCTATGCACTGGAAGGTCTCAGGCTCAGTTCCCAGTCAGGGCACATTCCTAGGTTTCGGGTTCAATCCCTAGTCGGTGCATGTATGAGAGGCAACCAATCGATGTATCTCTCTCATATCAATGTTTTTCTCTCCCCCTCCCAGCCACCCTCTCCATCTCTAAATTTTTCTCTTCTTTTCAAAACAGGTAAAAATGATAAGGGTGCAAGTCAAGGAATTGAAAGTTTTAGCCTTTTGTACTCCTTTCATACTTTATGCCCTTGAGAATTCCTATTATACATAGTTTGTATTTCCTTTTGTGTGAATTTGTGTGATATCAAAGATGCCTATGAGTACTTTATAAGGCATTGAAAACTTACCATAATTTGTAGTTAATTTATTTATTCATCATGAAAAACAAATGTTTTCCTATGAACACTACAAATTCATAAGTAAAATGCCAATTTAGCATCACAAATTAAATTTTTTAGTATTTGACTTGAATAATGTTATACAGCTTTGAGTTACATTTTCTTTTTGTTTACCCTAGACTTTAAGCACAATCTACAAAGTGTGTCAAAGGAACTTAAAATATTTCTAAAGTTACATGATAAAAAAAGAAACGTTTAATTCTGTTATATGAATAATTCCATTCAGCACACATACATTGAGCAGCTTTGTATCCAGGTCTGGGGGAATTATGATAAATAAGACATTTCCTGTCCACAGTGAAGTTATAGACTATTTATAGTTCATTATGATGAGAACAAGAACTCTGAAAATTCCGCAATTGAGAGTAGAAGACCAATGATAGTTTTCCTGAAGGTCACATCTGAGCTGCTGTTCATTAGAGATTGTGTTTCTAGTATTTGTAATTAATCAGTTGGTGTTTTATGATATAGATAAGTGCTTTCCATGCATGGGTTACAGGTATGCTAGGATACTGAGTCCTTCAGTCCTTAGACAACCAAATGGGGAGGAACTAAGTGAACAGAAACCCCCAACTATAACAGCCTCCTCCTTTTATCCCAATCTCCATACGGTTGTTGCCATTTTCCCGTGTGATTATATGAAGAATATTGGAAAATAGTGGTGTAGAGAAATGCTGTTATATAAGGTAATGCAATCTCCACTAGAGATTACAAGGGGTCACAAACTTGCAAATAAAAGATAAATCTAATAACCAAATTTTTAAATGGCTTATTTTTTTTATTTTCTTAAATTAATTCTGATAAAATACTAGTACACACAACAAAATTCACCATTTTAACCACTTTTAAGTGTACAATTCAGTGACATTAAATACATTTACATTGTTGTGCAGTATCTTCACCATCTATCAACAGGACTTTTTCATCTTCCCAAACTGAAAGGCTATACTCATTAAACAGTAACCCCCTCCACTTTGTTCTTCCTTCCCCCAGTTCCTGGCAACCACAATTCTACTTTCTGTCTCTGAATTTGACTAAGTACCTCATAAAAGAGGAATTACCTATATAGTATTTATCCTTTTGTAACTGCTTTATTTCACATAGCTTAATGTCTTCAAGATTCATCCATGTTAGAGTATGTGTCATAATTTCCTTCCTTCTTAAGGCTGAATAATATTTCATTATATGTATAATAACATTTTATCTGTCTTAGACATTTGGGTTGGCTTCACCTTTTGGCTATTGTAAATAATTGGTATACAAATATCTGTTCACACCTCTGCTTTCAGTTCTTTTAGGTATATACCTAGAAGTAGAATTCCTGGATCATACAATTCTTTTTTTTTTTTTTAATTTTTTAAGGACTTACCAATTCTATTTTTCATCGTGACCACACCACTTTACATTTCTGCAGCAATTCACAAGGGTTCAAAATTCTCCACATCCTCACCATCACTTGTTTTCTGTTTTGTTTGTTTTTTGATAATAGCCATCCTAATAAATATGAAGTGGTATCTCATTGTGATTTTGATCTGCATTTCTCTAATGATTAGTGATTAGTTGAACATCTTCTTATGAACTTTTTGGTAATATGGCCTGATATTTTTAAAGGTATTTGTGGGTGGGGAGACTGGTCTAATCAAGATTCACCAAATCTTACTCAAAAGCAACTTATTTTATAGAATTAGGTCAGCCTAATCTTAAATTTTTGCTGCTACAAAGAATCTTAGAGATCCTCAGAGTTTTTAATCTGAGATCCATCAGTGATTCCAGAGAGTCTGTGAATAGCCTGAATTAAAACATAATTCCATCAGATTCTCAAAAGTATTTTAGAGCCTTTAAAATCTTAAGAACCACTGATATAGCCCAGAAACACCAAAATGTGAAAAAGTCACTATATTTCTGATAGGTAGAATTAGCATAATTTTTAAATTTCTACTCTGCTTTTCTATATTTTTCAAAGTACCAAAAATAATTATGCAAAGTTCACGTAATTCATGCTATTTTAGAATTTAAAAGGTAAAATCTATCTTTAGCTCTTGAGTGTACAATTTTAAAAAAAAGTCTAAATGCTAAGAAAACATAAAATGATTATAGAGTTTTCTTTTATTATTATTATTATTATGATGATGATGATGATGATTATTGTCTAAAGTTTTACATATGTCTCCTTTTTCCCCAGTTAACCCCCCACCCCTGCTCAGCCATCCCACTCAGCCATTCCCACCCTGGGCAAGCCCCTACCACCCCAGTGTCTGTGTCCATTGGTTATGCTAATATGCATGCATACAAGTCCTTTGGTTGCTTTCTAACCAACCCCCCCAACACCACCATTTGTCTCTGGATCTATTCTTGTTCATCAAATTATGTTGATCATTATATCCCACATCTGAGTGAGATCATGTGATATTTATCTTTCTCCTACTGGCTTATTTCGCTTAACATAGTGCTGATTATAGCATTTTCTTATCACTGCCTGCCTTCTCTTAGAATCACAGCATTCCCAAGTCCCTACAAAAAGAATGAGCAGGCTCTACGGCTACAAAATAAAAATAAATAAGTGATGTTTATCATTGAATCCATTTCAACTGAGTTAATTGCAATAAAATATTTGTGCTTGAGATTTTTATAATGAGCTTTTACTATAAAGAGAGTGCAGGTTCTATAGCTACAAAAGCAATATTTACCACTGAATTCATGTCAACTTAAATTCCTGAAGGGAAAATATTTACTTTTTTTATAATGAGATTTTACTGATTTTCCTATAGTATCTTTACATAGTACATACTGTATTTTACATTTTAAAGGTATGTGTTTTTGTTTTGTTTAAATTTAACACAATGATCACTTAATTTTAAAAGCAACCACAATGTATTCTCATTAAGTATTTATGTGGATAGATGGATACATGCCTGTGTTCAATTTAGCATCCTAAAAAACTGTAGGAAATTTTTTGAGATTATGAGGCTCTACAGCAGCGGTTCTCAACCTGTGGGTCATGACCCACAGGTTGAGAACCACTAGCAGGGTCGCCTAAGACCATCAGAAAACACAGATATTTAATTACGATTCATAACAGTAGCAAATTACAGTTATGAAGTAGCAACGAAAATAATTTTATCGTTGGGGTCACCACAACATGAGGAATTGTATTAAAGGGTCGCAGCATTAGGAAGGTTGAGAACCACTGTTCTAGAACATCTTACTATTCAAATTCATTGTCAAGTCTTCATATCTTCTTCTATCTTTTTGGCTAGGTTTATAATACTCCAAGTAGGACTTAAACTACTACCATTTAATATCTTGGGCCTCTGTTTCCTTTTCTGTTGGACTGGAACTAGATAGTTCTATCCAACTTTAACATTTGTATGATCTATATATCTGCTTAACTGTTATATTTATTTTAGAACTACATTTAAAAATTTATAGCAGTTTTTAAATTTTTGTTTTTTTTTCTTTTGCAGCTATATGCAGGAGCTATTCTTGAAGTCTGTGGATGAAAATTGGGGAGGTTCCCACAAGTCCAAGGTATGTAAATATTAACTCTAGTAAATTCTCAGTTTAATAATTTAAAATCAGCATTTCACAAGAATAATTTTATTAAATATTCTCACAAATAAAAACTTTTAGGATGATACTTTCTCAATAGCTTATGAATTCCTACCACAATTTTCTTCATAGAGGTAGAGTTTTACAGTAATTGTTGAATACTAGGTTACTTTAAGTAAGCATAATATATGAAATTTAAATTTAAATACAAGACATGATGACGTGGTTATTTTTTTCAAAGGAGTCTTTCGTTTACCAAGTATAAATTTTACAAGAACTTTTTTTTTACCAGATGTAAATGTCATCCCTTTAAATAGCATTTCATTGGAGTATATTTTAAATGTAAATTGATTTATGTAAAACTCCTAAGGAACAATTACATTAGTGAGACTAGACCTGTCCTAAATGACAAATTGTCAAGAATGGAATTAATTACCATAAAACCTGAGGTGCAGAAGAGAGGAAGTAATACATGCTGTATGTGTCCACAGGAAATTTTAAGGAGAAATATATGAAAGGATAATTATAAAAGTGTATTTATTCTTTTGGTTGAATAAGCAAACAATAGAGGAGCTTTGCAGCTTCAAAAATACTTGGGCTAAGGCTTTTTCTATTCTGTTCCTGTATGTCACTTGAAAATCAGTTTTAGGAAACTGAACTTTTCTGAGGTATCAATCAATATGGTTGTTGGTACCAGTACAGTGCCAACAGGAATCCCAGTTTGGGGTGCAGTGAAGAAGAAAAGTTTGTTCAGAGCAAACAACTCAATTGTGATACAGACAGCTCTGCTCCACTCTGCCCTTCTCTGGCCCACTCCACTCTGTCTGCTCTGCTCCAGCAAAAGGTCTTTAGTGTTTCAGCTCCAGCCAGGGAAACAGTCTTCATTCTCTGAGCCAAAGGGGAGCTGACTTATAGAGAGAGTGGTGCCTGCCCGTGGTGCCTGATTGGTCCATATTCATGCAAATGAGGACTCCCAAGTCCTCATGGTTTGATTGGTCCAAAAGGCACTGTGCTGATTGGTCAGAATGGAACCACTCTGGTCAGTGAAGATGCTGATGGAGATAAAGCTGAATAACTCTGAAAGGACAGGGAAAGTCTCAGTCCTATTGGTTAAAATAGGATTCCGGGAACTCCTTTATAAGGGTGGGCTCAGTTGACCAGAAAACTCTTAAGCAGGCAGTTCAGGCAGGAAGCTTAGTGCAGGCTTCTCCCTTAAGCCCGATTTGCATGAGAGGCTTGTTTAGAAATGGCAGCTAGGTTCTGTTTTTAAATTTGAGCCCTGTTCACCACCTAGTGCAATGTGTATGTAATAAGTACTCAAATATCTGTTAAATGGTTAATTTACTGCCTGTAAAATGTGATTTGCTACTACAGGGCATTTAACAGATACTTTCTTCATTCAAAATTAGAAGGCTTATGAATCTATGCTTAGAGAACTGATGAAAATAGTCATTTAGTGACTCTTAATATTTCTTTTAAATTTGTTCATGCATTTCAGCCTGTTAAAAATCTGTTGAATGAATGAAAGTTATTACATGTGCGAGGCTCTGTTATAGATGGATACAGCAGATATAAGAATAATCCTTTTTCCCCGAGAGGTTTCTTATATAGTAGGGAACATACTGTGGATCTAATGGTGTTTTGCACAGCTATGCATATAGTCAGAGGGATAATGAAAATGCAACAGCATTTCATAATACCAGTTTTGCTTGTGGATTCAGGAGTCTGCAGAGTATTTGGACAAATTCTAAAGGATAAAATTAATAGAGAAGGTATTATAATAAGCCAGAATAACATAATTAGTTTTATTTTGAACTAAATTTTGTAGGGGAAATTTAGATGGGATATAAACTATTTTCGTACAAGTCCTCAAAACCTTAAAAGAAAAAGAAAACCCATTTATTAAACTTTGTGTTGTCCTAAATCAGTGGTTCTCAACCTTTCTAATGCCACGACCCTTTAATACAGTTCCTCATGTTGTGGTGACCCCCAACCATAAAATTATTTTCATTGCTACTTCATAACTGTAATTTGCTACTGTTATGAATCATAATGTAAATATCTGTGTTTTCCGATGGTCTTAGGCCACCCTGCTAGTGGTTCTCAACCTGTGGGTCACGACCCATAGGTTGAGAACCGCTGCTGTAGAGCCTAAGACCATCAGAAAACACAGATATTTACATTACGATTCATTAACAATAGCAAAATTACAGTTATGAAGTAGCAACGAAAATAATTTTATGGTTGGGGGTCACCACAACATGAGGAAATGTATTAAAGGGTTGCGGCATTAGAAAGGTTGAGAACCACTGTCTAAACGCAAGTATATAAAGACTTTCATAATGGAACATGTATATAGCACTATTGCTAGTTAATTCTAAGTTTAAAAAATAAGTTCTGAAAGAATGATGTAAATGATAATAGAACTGGTGAAACATCTCATTTGTTTTTATTTTAGAAAGATGTATTCTAAATTTTTTAACTTAGACTATTAGACATAATCATTACTTAAAATATTGGTAAAATGTAGATGAACAAAACCCCACAAAGGAAAATTATCCATTTAAAACTTCCCCAAACCGTATACTTTAGATATGACCCCTCCTATTAAAATAATAGTAAGCATTTTTTGTTATATTTATTGTGCCAAGTATTTTATATTTTCTCACTTAATTTTTATAAATATTTTGCTTAGTGCTTCTGGGCTTTTTTTTTCCTTTGTAAAGGCTGCATTTTCACTATCCCTCTGACTATATTTATGGATAACTATATGTAAATATGAACATAAATGTATAAAAATAATATTTATCCATCTTTTTTAACAACCATAGGAAACAAATTGATCTATAATCTGCTTTTTATATTTGTGTTTCCTTCTATATCACTAGTATCTATATATATATAAAAGGCTAATATGCTAAGTGTCCATCCAGGTAGTGACATCATGTAGCAACGCCTGGCTTCCTCTCCCTAGCGACTAGCCTCCTTAGAGTTTCTTTAGCCCAGGAACATGACTTGCTTTATAGCCAGGTGCAAACATTTTACACTTCAACCAAATGTCTGTGAATCGTTTTCCCATACCTCATCTCATTTGATCCTCACAGAAGTCCTGGAGTAGGTAGATAGGAGATTCGGTGGAATCCTATTTTCTTTTCATTAGCCAGAGAACGTAGATTTAGAAAGCTTAGAAACTTGACCTGGCTTAAAAGAAGTAAGAAATGGTGGACCTTGAAAATGACTTCAGGTTTTTTTCACTGCACAGAATATAGTCAAACACTACTGCAGTTAAATATTTTACCCTTTGTTCTCACTGTATGATCTACAATAATAATCTGCTTCATGTTGATATTTACTGCTGTGTTGCTGACAATTACCTGAAAGAGAAGTTGGGGTGCTTCACTGGGCTGGAAAAAGTTTAGCTACATCAGAAAGCAGGTCTAATTAAGCAAGTTTATTCTGTATTTATATAAAAGGCTAGCCCTAACTGGTTTGGCTCAGTGGATAGAGCGTCAGCCTGTGGACTCAAGGATCCCAGGTTTGATTCCAGTCAAGGGCATGTACCTTGGTTGCAGGCACATACCCAGTAGGGTGTCTGCAGGAGGCAGCTGATCAATGTTTCTAACTCTCTATCCCTCCCCCTTCCTCTCTGTAAAAAATCAATAAAATATATTTTTTTAAAAATAAAAAATAAAAGGCTAAGTTGACTCGCACATGCGCAATACATATAAAGCTCTCGCTGGCACCAGTCGCACGCGTGTGTTTCCATCTGTCATTGTCAATCATGAATTTGGTTGACATTCTATTATAGAGAAAGGGCGAATAGCGATATTAAAATATTTCTTCTAATTGACTTCCTTTCAATGTGCACGAATTCATGCACCAGGCCATTAGTAGATTAATGTAATTGTTAATAATTTGATGCATTCGATAGTGTGGTTCATATTAATTTAGTTAACCAATAGCCTTTACACATTTAGATAATGCCATCAGCCAGCCATCAGCCTGGCATCTGGCCCCCATCTATTAGTTGAGCACCGCTCCCGCTGTGGGAGCACACTGACCACCAAGGGACAGCTCCTGCATTGTGCGTCTGCCCTCCCCCCTGACCTCCACCCCCGTGGTCAGTGCACGTCATAGCAACCGGGCAGTCGGCCAGTCGCTTAGGCTTTATAATATATTTTTGCATCATCATGTAATTATATCTTTAGAGTAAAGAAATTCCTAGAAGGGGACTTGCAGATTTAAAGAGTATGTACATTTTAAGACTTTTGATTCATTTGGCTAAATACCCTTCAGGAAGGATGTGTCCATTCATATTTTTCCCACAACTAATCCCCAGCAAAATTCTTCTCTCTAACCTTAAATTTTCTTTTTCATTTTTGTCACTCTGAATGAAGATGTCTCATTGTTTTATTTGACACTTATTTGATTATTAGGTTGGACATTTATTTCAAATATTTGTTTACCATCTGCCTATTTGCACATGACATATTCCTGTCCTTAGTTCATTTATCTGCCTAGTATTTTTTTAATAATTTACAAGAGCACTTTTATAAATTATATGTTAGAGATGAATTTTCTACCATATGTTGTTTCACTTTTTATTTTGTTAATGGTGCTGTTTTACTATCTTGAAATTTCCACTTTTATGTAGGCATATCTATAGAGCATCTCTTTTAATGTCATGCTTAGGAGAAGAATTTTGTATTCCATATTCAAGTTGTCTGTATTAAATTCTGTGGTAGTATTCTTAACCTCTCTTTTTATTTTTTTTTAACTAAATATATTTGTTATGTGATTACTTGTTCATCTTCTTTCTTTCCCTCCAGAGTGTAAACTCCTTAAGATCAGAAATGATGTCTGTTTTATATAGCTTTATCTCTGTTGTGCAACATGCAGTAGGTATTCCATAAATATTTGTTGAATAAATTTAAAACATTAATTCATCTAAATTTATTTAGATATAAGATATGATGTAGGCACCCGACTATTTTTCTATGTTTTTTTTTTCCTCAAATAGTTTGGCAGTTTTCTTAAAAGTATGTATTGACTAATTCACTCACATACTCCAGACGCAAACACCTATAATCGGAGTCTCCCTTCCTGCCTCGCTCTCTCTGATTTGATAGTTTAACCGTATTAAAAAACTCCTACAGATATTTGTATCTCTAGATTTGTCTATTCTGGTATCAGTATCCTACATTAAAAAACAATTGAACAAATTTTCCTTCCATATTTTTTTTTTCTGAACTGTGACTATCCTCACACATTTACTCTTCTAGCTGACCTATCATTTTGTCAAGGGCTGAGAATCCCATTGGAATTTGAGGTTTTAATTAATTTAAAACAATTAACACCTTAAAATATTTTCTTAATAATTTATAAGAGCACTTTTCCCATTGAAGTGTATGATATGTCTTTACATTTTTATATCTGTTTAGATCACCTTAGTTTTTTTCATATAGGATCTAATATTTTACTTATTGAGTTTATTTCTACTTTTTGTTTTGATCTTTGTATCTTGCTTGGATTTAGAAATGAATAATTTTCATCTTTTTCCTTTCTCTTAAGCTTTTGTCAGAAGTGATAAACCCAAACTATTCAGAGGACTGCAAATCAAGGTAAGTTGATTTTTTCTTTCTTTTTATTTATTTATTGTTGAGAATATTACAGATGTTCCCCATATTCCCCACTTTGCCCCCTTCCATCCCGTCCCCATCCTACCCTGAGCCTCCCACATTATTGTCTGCGTCTATGAGCTATGCATATATGTTCTTTGGTTAATCTCTTCCTGTCCGCCCCACTTCCCAAGGTAAGGTGATTTTAATGGAATCCCTTTTTTCCAGCATTAACTTATTTCTTTTTTGAAGATTGAGGTCATGTTTGTTGTCACATTTACCCAGAGTTAGGATTTTCACAGGTCTCTGGTGAAATATTGGACCCAACTAGTGGGTTGGAAGTTTCAGAAATCCAGCTTAATTATAAACTAATTACAATAAAATTGTTAGGTTTCTTAAACCAAAGAAAATTCAAAGTCCAATGCAGAATTCTATCTGATAATTTGTATGCACAGCCTATGTTAGCATTGCTCTTATAGTCATTCTCTCTCGTTAATTATTTTCAACTTATCTGCTTCCTCCATTAGATTTTAAATTCTTTTGAGAGAGAATAACACGTATGCAATAAATATTTGTTATAGTCAATAATAAGCTTAAATCCCAAATAAACTATGTTGATACTAACAAGAATTTTTCTCTTTAGAGATGAACTATAAGTTTTTAGATTGCCCTTTTTTATGAAATGTTATTCAATTTTTTCCCAAAAGATTTCCATTGAATCCTGTTGTGATATGTCTAAAGCTTTTTTGTATTACTATTAAATTCATTTAAGCTGTATTGCATTGGTTTTAGTTGAGGCAAAGATGACCTTCTAAGCAGGTAAAATGATGATATCCCTCTTTTTTTTTGTAGTATGTTCGTGGTTCAGACCCTGTACTAAAGCTTTTGGATGACAATGGGAACATTGCTGAAGAACTAAGCATCCTCAAATGGAACACAGACAGTGTCGAAGAATTTCTGAGTGAAAAGTTGGAACGCATATAAATCTTGATTATATTTTGTCCTATCCTTTTGTTACCTTATCAAATGTTAGAACACCTAGAACATAATTTAGTTTTGCTTTTATCCTTTGATCAATCTTTTACTGTGAGGCAGTAAACATCTAATTAAAAGTTGAAGTGGCAGCACAGCACAGGATATCTAAGGACTTGGCAAGTTTCACAAATTCATGTTCAATAAATTTCTAGCCTCCTACATTTGTTGGTACCACTAACAGAGTGCTTTGTAATAGACTTATGGCTAATTATGCAAATGATAGTTTGTGATAATTGGTCCAGTTTTACAAAGTACAGATTTTTAAATTAGGGAGGTTAATAAGGGAGATGATTACACTGTGCCTCATGCGCTGTGTGCTCTTTGAAAGTAATGACAGTAAACTACAAAGCAAATAAGATAGACGGAGCCTCAACAGGTTGCTTGATCCTCAGATTTTCCCATATTTTTATATTCCCCAGCTTTACTTTTAATAGAATCACTATGGTATATAATGAATGAACTGCATAAAAACTTTATGGCTTTGTTATTGTGAAACAGATTCAAGATCAACTGTAAGAATGAAATATTCACAGATTTGCGTTAATGAAGACTACACAGAAAACCTTTTTCAGGATTTGTGTGGATCTGATATTTAGCAAATTCTTGTGCTTTACATTCTTACAGAAAAGTCATTTAAAGATGATTATTTGTAAGACCAAAATATAAATTAAAAGTTTCAAAAATCTGAATTTAAAATTTTCTTCTGATTTGTCCTTTCATGTTTAAAAATGATACCTTTCTCTGTATACTTTTCTTTTCATATAAGCCTTTATTTTCTTTAGCCAAAATGTAAAATGGCTGTACTGTTTAAAACTTGTAACTTCTTCTTGTGAATAATAGTGCTTCATATTTGTCTAGCAATTTTATTTTTCAAAGTGCTTTCATTTATGAACACATTTTTATCTTGCATAAGAAGTAACTCAAATTATAGAATGTTTATGAGCTGTTAAAAATGATAATGTTTCAGGAACATGTGACATCTTGCTCCCTGGCATATGTTGTCAGTTTGACTCGAACTCTTTCATAATAATTTTTTTTAATGATGATTTTTTTTCCCCCTTAACCTTCTATCTGGTGAAAGTGACTTCACTTCATAAAAAGTAGTTAAATAAAAACAACGTTCATCCAAATGACTTTAGGTCATTTCAACTGCCTACTAAAAATTGTTCAAAAATTCTATTCTGTCAGTTTAATGTCAGGTTAAATTCTTATAATCTGGAAACTTTATGAATTTTTTATTTTGAATTAAATCATCTTAGTGAAGGATATTTGGAAGTCCTTAAAGACAACTCTACTAGAAAATGTTTATATAATGTTTATTTTTTTATCGAGATCAGTTATTAATCTTTACTAGCATTTTGTATCATGTTATATTTAAAATTAAGAAGTATGTCTTTAAAGCCAGCAAGAGAATGAATACACCCTGGGCAATTTGTTTAGTCAAAATAAAATACTATGAGAAGTCCTAACAAACAGATTATGGTCTACTTTTGATCATCAGTAATGGAGAGGGCCATTATTTTGATAATACAGGGCACTGGATAAATTGGCACTAATATCTAATGGTGGTTATTACATCAGAACAAGAGGGAAGTGAAGCCGATCATGGACAGTGGAAAAATACAAAGAGAGGAGTTGCCACCACATACAGAAGAATAGTGGGATAGAAGGGATAAAACTGCAAAAGTTATGGGATTGGCATAGAAAACTAATTGGACTGGTCTGCAGGCAAGAAGAGCTTGTTAAATGAGTATCTGGCACTGGGATTTAAAAAAAAAAAAAGGGTGAAGAGAAGCCTAAAATGTCTATTCAATTTATTATGAGAGATCAAAAGAGGCTAAAGAACCCCACAGTATCTTAAAGCTTGAAATTCTTGAATAAATGTGTAACTACCAAGCTTCACTATTTTAATTGGGAGGTTTGAGTTAATCAGCCAATTCCAACTCTCACCAATTTTAATTAAAGAACAGCAAAAAGCTTTTTAAAGAAATCTTGATTACCAAAAAGGGGGTATAAGTATTGATCCAAAAAGTACCATTTTGTAGCCAAATTCTGACATTAGATTACACTTAGTCAAGCTCACAAATATAGGTATGTAATAGTCACTTGATATTTATAAATGTGCTCCCCCTGCCAAAATTGTTACTTATAACCTAAAACAGTTAATTTATCTCTAAATTTCTGAATTTGGCAAAAGCCTCTTGTAAGAAACTATGAGCAAGAACTGACATTTCCTGTTTTCGGGGGTTTGAGGCTTGAAAGCTAGACTAAAATTAAAGTTAATAAAGTGTAGAAAATACTTTTGAAAGCAAATACTGCAAAACTTTGGAAATTAAAACTGGCAGTAGCTAGTATGTGAAAGCATGTCTACAAATACATGGAAAGTAGGAGTACAGAATCCAGATATAAGTACAATTAGATAAGTATTTTACCTGAAAATTGAAGTACCTTTTAATTAAATTCTGTGGTGACAAAGGACTTTTTCTGGGAGGAGAGCCTGCATTTGTGCTCAAAAATTCAAAACAAACTTTTGCTAATTAAATATAAACATTTGCTTTCAAAGTTTTGGCCCAGGAATCAGTAGCATGAAATATGGTTATTTAAAAATACTGAGGAAATTAAACTAAAAATAATTGTGTAAAGCCTCTAAAAGTTTCCTTTCACCACTTTTTCCTATTAACCACTCTTGAAACATAACTTCAGTTCAGCATTTTATCTATTCAGCATTATGACCACATTGAAGTTTGGACCTTAAAATTCAAAACTTTTTAAAAAACTTTTGTGGTAGAAAAATTAAACTACAGCTGATCCTAATTGGTGAATTCCATATTTACATATTCACCTATTGAACCGCTAAAATGTAATTGTAACCCCACAACTACAGTACCTGAGGCACACTCATACATTCCCAGCCAAGTCCAAACAAGGTAACATTGCCTTGTTTCAGCTCATGCTATAGGTAACCTTTTCAGTCTATTTAGGGCCACATTTTTGTGCTTTTTGTTGGTGAGGTAGCTCTTTAATATGATCCCCAAGCCTAGTGCTGAAATGCTATCTAGTGTTCTTTAAGTGCAAGAACGCTGTGATGTGCCTTATGGAAAGATACATGTTTTAGGTAAGTTTTGTTCAGGAATGAGTGACAGTGTTATTGTCCGTGAGTTCAATGTTAATAAGTCAACAATCCTATATAATAAAGAGCTAATATGCTAATTAGATCAACAGTAGAATGACTGTCCGGATGACCTTCCAGACGAAGCCTGGGCTGCAAGGCCCTAGGCAGCCAGGGCTGTGAGGGCCGAGCCCCTTGCATGAATTTTGTGCATCGGGCCTCTAGTATATATTAAATATCTTTAAGTAGAAGCACATAAAACAAGGGCATGTATGAATAGGTTGACAATAGTGTTGTGACCAGAGACTTCCAGGAAACTAACCTTATAATTCCCCTAAGAGCAACGGTTCAATATTTGCTAATTCAGTGTTTGCAGCAACTTTATAGAACATAATTTACTACCATGAGTACTAAGAATCGACTATATTAAAACATTTTTATGGAGATATAATTGACATTTAAAATTCACCCAGAGTGTGCAAATCAATGGATTTTCAGTATATTCAGAGTTGTGCCACCAAAACCACAGTCTAAATTTAGAACATTTTCATCACTCCCCCTCACAAATCCTATACCCTCTGGCAGTCACTCCACACCTCATACTCCTAGTCCTAGACAATCACTAATCTGATTTCCATATGAATTAGTATATTCTAAACATTTCATTTAGAGGAAATCATACAAAACGTGGCCTTTTATGTCTGGCTTCTTTTATTTTGTGTCTTCAAGGTTCATATTCTAACATGTATCAGTACTCCGTTCCTTTTTGTGGCTTAATAATATTCCTTTTTTATGAATATACCACATTTCACTGATTATTGGGTAGACATTTGAGTTGTTTCCACTTTTATTATGAATAATACACATTCATGTACAAGTTTTTGTGTGGAAATGTTTTCATTTCTCTTAGATATATATCTAGAAATGGAATACTGTCTATGTTTAACTCTTTGAGGAACTGCCAAACTTTCCCACCGATACCATTTTACATTCCCACCACCAATGTACATGGGTTCTAATTTTTGCACATCCTTAATTTATTGATCTCTCATTAAGAGTACTCATTTTACATCTATTATCAGGGCCCATTGACGTGTGTTAAGCACTTTGCCCTCCACTAAGTGGTCTTCAGACTGAAGTTCTTTTTTAATTATTTGAATGGCATGTTTTATTCTCAACTTTACCTGCCTCTTCTGCCTCCTATCACTTTACTGAATTTTAACTCATTTTTCTCTTCCCCAGCTTCAGTCATAAAAACCATACCTAGAATATCCCCACATCTGATAGTGATCACATGCTAGTGGGACAGGCAACCATTACATAAAAGTACATATATGTAATTGTAGTTATGGTAAGTGCAATGATAAGAAAAAGTTACTAGAAGAGAATTACAAAGGCGACTAATGAGTTTAGGGATCTCTGAAGGATGTGACATTTAACCTAAACGGAAGCTACCTGGGGGGAAAGTGGATTGAAATGCCTTCCACTGAGAGGGAAGAACATGTGCCAAGAACCTGACTTAGTAGCAAGCCAGGTTAGTACCCTTCACATACCTGAACGGAGGCCAATGTGTCTGGAAACTAATAAGCAGAGGGAAGAATGGTAGCAAATGGGGTTGGGAAAGGTAGGCAAGGAGGATCCAGTTCACTCCATCTTAAGAATTTAGCTGTATTCTAAATTGCTTTTAGAATAAAACCAGAAAAGGAAAATAACAGAAAATGACAAAATCCAATAAGACTAACTCTAAACATCATGAGCAATCAGCAAATATCCAATAATGCCTATGTAAACAACATGCTTTATCTAGTGCTTTCACTAATTATTAATAACCTCTTTAGGAGCCTCTAGTATACAATTTGCTTTTTAAAGGTACTAGTCAACCTGCTTTGAGAACAAAAAAGACAAGCCTAAGTATAAATGTTACATTTTTTGAGATTCCAATGTTCATCTGTATATATACTCAAAGGATTTTTAAAATATGCACTCAGTTACGTGAGCTAACGGAAGTGCCTATTAGTTCAAACCACGCCAGCATTCCTCCTCGCCCATCTTTGAGCTGAGCACTAATCTCAATTCTAGCTCCCATGAGTGGCCGTGGAGTTCCAGCCTTGAAACTATTTGACTCCATCTCTATGATACTTTCTTTTTGCCACCAACACTATAACTAGTCCCATTGTTCTGGCTGGTTTTGCCTCCTCCTACACTCAGACTAAAGACCTAAGTCCCTAGTTTCTGTTGCCTTATTTCCCACAACAGGAATGACTATATGACCCAGCTGGAACACCCTATTTGCAATTCCAGATTTTGAAATCTACTTTCCTGGCCTGAATTGTGTTTGCATTTCTTCTTTCTTGGCTTGAACATTTGGATACTGACCTAGAGCCCAAACTCTGTTTTTCTACCTAACCTGATCCTATGAACAATGAATGACTAACTCATCTACTTTAAATCCATATAGCTTACCTCTTCATCTTAGTCCAACAATACAGGACTCTTCAGTTCTTCCCCATGTGGAATGAAATCTTGTCTGCCTCTACCCTTTGTCTATCCACTCAGTATCAGCTAGCTCTTACATACCCTACAGGCCCAGCCCAGATCCCAGCCAGGCATCTTCTAGTCTGGTTTTTATCAATGCAAAACAAACCACCGAAAACTTAATGATTTAAGTATTTAAAACAATGATTATTGATTTTGCTCACAGTTGTATACTTTAGACAAGGCTCAGTGAGGACAGCTCACCTCTGCTCTACAGGTGTCAGCTGAACCCACTCAGCTAGGGCAAGTGGATTCAAGATGGACCATTTACACATCTGGCAAAATGGCACCAGCTGTCAATTCCTTCCCATTAGGCAGCTTAAGCTTCCTTACAGAGTGGTGACTAGGTTCCAAAAGCAAACAGCCTAACAAGCAGGAAATAGAAACTGCCCCTTTCTTAAGGCCTACGCCTGGAAATGACACAGCATCGCTTCCACCATATTCTATGGGTCAAGCAGTCACACAGTCCAGATTCAGAGGAGGAAGATATAAATTTAATGGAAAGTGTCAAAAGAATTATAGAGCCACTAGAGGCCCAGTGCACAAATTTGTGTACCAGTGGGGTCCCTTGGCCTGGCCTGCGGGATCAGGCCGAAATTGGCTCTCCAACATCCTCCAAGAGGTCCCAGATTGCAAGAGGGTGCAGGCCAGGCCAAGGGACCTCACCAGTGCACGATCAGGGCCGGGGAGGTTGGCCAGCGGGGAGAGGCCACGGGAGGGCTCCAGGGCATGTCCAGCCCATCTTGCTCAATCCCTATCGGCCAGACACCAGCAGCAAGCTAACTTACTAGTCAGAGTGTCCGCCCCCGGGTGGTCAGTGCATGTCATAGCGAGCGGTTGAGCGGCCTTAGCATATCATTAGCATATTACACTTTGATTGGTTGAACGGGTGACCAGACACTTAGCATATTAGGCTTTTATTATATAGGATGTTTTGAAACCTCCACACTTATTCATTTGCAGCCCAATGCATTGGAGTGATATTCATTTTCCTTTTTTTAAGCACATTTCCCTTTTGCCTTACTGGACACTTTTCTTCAGAATGCTTTTAGTGCTGTTTGAGAAATTCTCGTTGCCACATGTAGCTGTAAGTCTATCTGTTAATCAGGCATTCCCAGTGATTTTATTAGGAAAAAACTTGCCTATCAGACTTCTAATAGAGCAAAGCAATTTTGTCAGTTTTCTATGTTAATTTTGAAAGCAATGTGAACATCTGAACATCTATCTCTAAATTCACTTCACATTATTTTTTAATATATTTTTATTTAGTAAAATATTTTAAAATATATTTTTATCTGATTTTAGAGAGGAAGGGAGAGGGAGAGAGAGATAGAAACATCAATGATGAGAGAGAATCATTGATTGGCTGCCTCCTACACACCCCACACTGGGGATCGAGCCTGCATCTGGGGCATGTGCCATGATCGGGAATCGAACCATGACCTCCTGGTTCATAGGTTGACACTCAACCACTGAGCCACACCAGCAGGCAAGACCCTCCTAACCTTAAAGCAGAGCATATGTAGGACATCTTCCCACTCTCCCACTCTCTAGTCAGTAATTCTGTATATATGGTCCCCTTATTTGTAATTGGTATAAATAAACATATTCATGAGTACAATGATTTGTTTTAAATAGTTAATATTCCCTTTGTGATGTGTCAAGTTAGCAAGGCTATGATACCCAGTTGTTTAGTCAAACACTGGTCTAGATGTTGAGGTAAAGGTACTTTTTAGATGCGGTTAGTAATTATATTAAGTAGACTTTAAGTAAAGCAGATTATTTTATAATATGGGTGGATCTCATTCAATCAGTTGATGGCCTTAAGAACGAAGACTGAGGTTTCCTGAAGTCAAAGGATTTATGCCTCAAGAGTGCAACACAGAAAACTTGCCCGAGTTTCCAGTCTGCTGGCCTTCCCTATTGATTTCAGACTCAACCTGAATTTCCAGCTTGCAGTACTGCCCTAGATTTCAGACTTCCCAGACTGCACAATCTCATGATCCAATTTCTTAAAATACATAGATAACAGATAGATTGATAGATGATAGGTGTATTTATCTAAATATTTATACATCTCTATTCAAACAAAATAGATTCTATTGGTTCTGTTTCTCTAGAGAAGCTGACTAATATACCACTTGCAATATTCTGTTCATTAACGATTAACTTTCACTTACAAAGATTTGCAATGAGTCTGGCTGTTTTTCCTGAGCAGGATGCAAGGGTGATTTCTTTCCTGGGTTCTTGTCCAGATGGATTCAAAGAATGAAGCCATGGACAAAAGGTGGTAGATAAAAGGGAGTGGATGTTTATTGGAAGCAAGTACAGACTCCCATATGGGAGCAGGGGTCCTAAGGGGTTAACCCACCAAGCTCTTTTTTGCTTAGGTTTATAAAGGCTGCAGTTCTTTTGTCTCTTCATATTGCCTTCCAATTGGTAGAGTATCAGCTTCAAAGGCCATCTCCTATGAAAATGGGTTTTCCTCTTTCTCCCATTTGTGGCTTTTCCCTATCTTCTATGAATGGATGTCTTCCTCTCTCCTTATCCTGTGGCACCTCTTTTTTTTTTTTTTTTTCTGTGAATGTATGCCTTCTGGTGGCTCCAAGCCCTCACCTATGCCTTCCTCCCCCGTGGACCCTCTTTATTCCTAAAACTCCCTAAACCTGCCTATTTTATCCCTAAAACTCCTTTCAGCAAGAAAAGGATCAACATTAAGTCTAGACTATTCTAGGCTCTTTATGTTCAGAGATTGTCAGACTGATAATTTATGTTTTAACAGAATTTTGATAGGCTCCTCCTCATAGCCACTTAGCCAAAATGTCTTTGTCAAGTGGTGGTGTTTTCTCCGTCAGCAATAACATATGGGATTGTGTTTATGTTTGACTGTATAGAGTGTATACCATCAAAGCTTGTTAAATGAGTTGTTTAACACTGTTTACAAGAAAAGACTTAACAGATGTAAAAAAAGAAAAAAAGTCATCTTTTGAATGAAAACAATGATGTCAATTGGTTCAGAAGTTTCTGAAAGGCAGAACAATAGTGGGAACAATATGTTTTGTGATTGATTTGCAAACAGAAGTGGAAAGCTACTAGCAAAGCTCTGGAAGAAATACCTCTTGTCAAATTAATGTAATCTTTTTTGGCGGAGTTATTGGCCTGCCAGAACAGGGAGAAATGATGGGTGTAATCTATACTCAATGTAGCCAGATATTTTATCCTATCTGACATTACATAGTTATTTGTAAAATAGAAAAAAATATGCTCTAACATCTCAGTTCTTAAGTGTGTGCATTTGAGGATGCTGAAGTACTTGTTCTCAGTTATTTTCAGCTAGTGGCCCAGTGCACAAAATGCGTGCATGGGGTGAGGGGTGGTGTCCCTCAGCCTGGCCTGCACCCTCTCCAATCTGGGACCCCTCGGGGGATGTCCGACTGCCAGTTTAGGCCCAATCCCATTGGGGACCACTGGCTCCTAACCGCTCACCTGCCTGCCTGCCTGCCTGATCACCCCTAACCACTCTGCCTGCCAGCCTGCTCACCCCCAACTGCCCTCCCCTCCTGGCCTGATCACCCCTAACTGCCTCTGCCTCAGCCCCGTCACCATGGCTTTGTCCAGAAGGACGTCCGGAAGGTCTCCTGGGAGGTCTCACAGTCTAATTAGCATATTACCCTTTTATTAGTATAGATAGCTCTATATCAACATAGGGCAAAGCAAGTGGCATCTTCAGGTTTCCACTATGATCTGACTTGCTGAATCATGGGATCTGGCAGTGAGTAGCCAAGGGTGAGGGGAGAAGAGTGACAATGGGGGATTCTCTCACTCCCTGTCATTTTTCCATTGGCATTTGACTTTTCTGTTTCCCCTCCCTATGACTTCTCTTGGAATAGACTACACATTTGCTTCAGTCTCACACTCCCAGGTGCCAGTTACCTATTAAGGTAGTCCCTCTGCCCTCTCTCTCCATATTTGGCACCACGTTGATTTTTCTCATGAACCTTGGGTGCACTGGACCTTTGTCTCCTCTGTGCTTTCATTACAGTTGGAGGCACAGGGGTTAGGACTTCAACATAAGAATTTGGAGAGACGCGGTTGACCTAACACTGCCAGAAACCTGGTTTCAGGGATGCGAGGAGAGGAGTAAGTTGAAGAGAAATTGGGAGATGGAAAGTAGAGACAAATTTTTGGAGAAACTTGAATAAGACAGGAAAGAGCTAGATTGGATTTGAGAGTTAAAGGAGGAGTTCTTATTTCAGCCCAAGAGCCACTTGAGAGTGTTTATAAACAATGGAGGAGATGCCAGTGAAGAAGGAGTAAAATGAGGAAGAGAGGCAGTGGGTTAAATGCACATGTGGTGAGACTTGGCTTCAACCAGAAGGAAAACAATAATGATGAGCCAGAGCATAGACAACATAACAGGAAGATAATATGGAAAGTTTAACATATGTAATACTTTCAACAATAAAGATTTATTTTAAGAAAAACTTTAGGTACCTCAGCTTTTTTAGGAGACAAGTCATTCATCAGTATTTGAGAAAGCAGTCAAAGGATTGAGTAATGGATTTATAAAGGTTTGGAATGATTGTTGAGGAAAGAGAAGAGGAAGTTGCTGGAGGACAGATCGGGAGTGACACTGATCTTTCTAGTTGGGTTTAACCCTAGATCTTCACTAGCCTACTCTGTGACTTTGGCTACATTATCTAATTACTAGAAGCCCGATGCATGAAGATTTGTGCAAGAATGGGCCTTCCTTTCCCTGGCTTCCGGCACCACCTTTGCTCTGGCCAGAGCCACCTTTCCACCTTCCCATGCTGCCCAGAGGCCTGGAGCGGCCTGTGTATGCAAATTAACCTGCCATCTTTGTTGGGTTAATTTGCATACTCACTCCTGATTGGCTGGTGGGTGTCGCAAAGGTAGTCAATTAGCATGTTACTCTTTTATTAGGTAGACTAGCATTCCCGTTGCAGGAAGTTTCCTGCAATAGGGCTTCCTGCTGCACTCTAACCCGCTCCGCTTGCTCTCCTTCCTTCTCCCCCGACTCCGCCTCCGCTCCTCCCTTCTCCGCCAGCCCGCCCGCTCTCCTTCCTTCTCCGCCAGCCCACCTGCTCTCCTCCCTTCTCCCCCACCCCGCCTCCGCTCCTCCCTTCTCCTCCGCCCCGCTTGCTTGCTTCTCCGCAACTTTGCTCCCTTCTGCAGCTCTTGGCTTCTTTCTACACTGTCTTGATATGCAAATTAACCGCCATATTGGTTGGGGAAATTTGCATACTCGCCCTGATTGGCTGGTGGGTGTGGCTTGGCTGGTGGGCGTGGCTTGGGCATAGCGAAGGTGTGGTCAATTTGCATATTTGTCTATTATTAGGTAGGATTCTTTTTCATGTTATCCCCATTGATTAAACAGGGTTAATAATAGCTACTCTGAACACTCCACATTATTGTGAAAATTAAAATGGCCAGGTAGCTCAGTTGGTTAGACCATCATTCTGATATGCCAAGGTTGGGGGTTTGATCCATGGTCAGGGGCACATGCAAGAATCAAGCAATGAATGCATAAATGGATGGATGAATGGATTGATGTTTCTCTCTCTTTCTCAAATCAATCAATAAATAAAAAATTTAATGGTTACATTTTCAGTGACATTATTAGCAGCATTCTGGTTCTTACATTACCCAACACTATTACCCTAGTTTAGCAAACTAGTTCTAACTTACTTCTCATTTTTAACTTCTCATTTTTCTTTATCCAAGCTTCACCTGGGCAATTTATCAATGGCTGTCTGTCTGATTATATAGATTTATAATGGTATTCCCATTTCCCATTCAAAAATTAAGCCCAGAGGTGTTACTTTGCCCATTTAGTGTTAACTACTTCCAGAACATCCCAAATAAAGTCTGTCTTCTCTCAAAGGAAATAAAACATATACATATCAAAACATTGAAAATTAAAATAGGCACTGAACAGACATATTTCTGCCAAGAATAATCTCTGCTCTACTCAAAGCTGGTTTATAGGATTGTAAATTGAGACCAGCCTTTGCTTTATACTCGATAGGGGCAGTGAGTCAGGATTTCCTGAAATTAAGCAATCATGGAAAATGTATTAGTGGCTGCTAGAAGACCTCATGCTTCTTTGTGCCAAGAAATTGACCTGTGTTCTACTTGGCATCTCTTTCAGATTCTGAAATGATCTTTTTTTTTTTAATCCTCACCCAGAGGATATGTGCCTTTATTGATGAGAGAGAGAGAGAGAGAAGAGAAACATTGATCGGTTGCTTCCCATACAGGATCTTAGTTAAGGTCCTTTCATCAGCCTCAGAGTCAGTATGACATTGTAGCTAATATTCATGAATCAGAGTCTATTTTCTCTAGCAACATAGAAGTCCAGTGATGATTGCTACATATCAGTGAGAAGGTTGAATTCCAAGCCTGAATCATATATAGCTATCAATCCTAGTTCAATTTCTTGAATTGCTTAATCCAATTATAATCTGGTTTCAGTCCCATCTTGGAACAGTAATCTGATTGCTAATCCCTTGATCTCATTCTATTTGAACTTTCTGTATCAGTTTCACTTCTGTTTGAGATATATTTTGCTTCTAGCACACCACTTTTTGCTAGTTCTCGTCTATCCTTCATCAGTTACTTTTCCTCTGCCTGCCCCATAGATATTCAAGTTGTCCCCTTTGCCCCTTCTCTCTCTGTCAAGTGTCAGAAATTCAAATAGCATCAGGGGCCAGGCCAAGCAGGTAACCTGAAGGTCATATCTAAATTAATAAGGAGTGATAAGAACTCTGGCAAAGATAGAATGCATACTCCATATGCAAGTAAACATTTTAAAACACCATCTTGACCAAAACCCTTTCATCAATTGGATTGGGCTGTATAGCTGTTTAGTGACAGGCTGTTCTCAGAAACCAGGTCTTCCTGTCCAGGACTCCAAGGATAGGTGGAACTCTGCATAATAAACAGTAATCATTTCTGACTTAGTTCCGGTTCCTTGGGTAAGTCATACAACCTGGTTTACTTTTAATCTGTAAAGCAGGCTTCCCTAGTGGCTCACTTATATTTGTTTTTTAACATGTGGCAAACAACATTTTACTAAGTGGAAGGCACCTCATTTATATCTTACATGTTTCAAAGGGCCCTTTTCTATTTCTCTAGCTTAGAAGTATTACTGCATGCATCCTGAGGGTCTCTTCCTCGTCACCTGCCCAGCAGTTACCTACACTGTTACATCTGACACCTGAGCAGAACTCAAGAGGGAACATCATCTATCTATATAATTGTAGGGAGCGGTTATAGGGTTAAGCCTCGGACTGACCTGTTGGCAAAGCCACAAACAAGTCTCAGCTTAGAGGACACAGACCTCTTAGCATAATTAAGCTTGATCTTATGACGCTCCCTAGATCTTTCCTGGGTAGCTAATGGGCTGTGGGAGGGGCAGCAAGTGCTGCCAAAACAAGTGAAACTTATAAGAACATTGTAAATTACCTTGTTTACCTCTGACTATAAAATAAAGACTCAGCTTGCAGTCTGGATCTTTTCTGTGGTCTCAGCCAGGCACAGAAGATCCACCTAGACTCAGCTTATTCTCTTTGTCTGTCTTTTTTTCATCCTTCACCGGCCCCCCTCAGGCTTGCCAATCCCTTGGCTGTGCTGGTGTGGCACATATAATAAGAGCCTAGCGACCCTTACAGGGGAATGACCAGAATGACTGGTTGCTATAACGCGCACTGACCACCAGGGAGCAGACGCTCAACACAGGAGCTGCGTCCTGGTGGTCAGTGAGCTCCCACAGCGGGCGCGCTGCTCAGCCAGAAGCCAGGCTAATGGCTGGCAAGTGTAGCGGTGGTGGCGGGAGCCTCTCCTGCCTCCGCGGCAGCGCTAAGGATCAGCAAACCAAATGGTAAGGAGTGAGCAGGTGGGTAGTTAGGAGTAAGGGCTCCCAGATTGCAAGAGGGATGTCCGACATCCTCCAAGAGGTCCTGATTTGCGAGAGGGTGCAGCCCAGGCTGAGGTTCTCCCCTCCCCGCACAAATTTTGTGCATTGGGCCTCTAGTATATATATATATAAGCCTAAGCGACCCAACAACCTGTCAACTGGTTGCTATGACCCACACTGACCACCAGGGGGAAGATGCTGAATTCAAGAGCTGCCCCCTGATGGTCAGTGCACTCCCACAGTGGGAGCGTGGCTCAGCTGACCTTTCGCTGCCAGACACCGGGCTCACAGCTGGAGAGTGCAGCTGCAGCAGCAGGAGCCTCTCCCACCTCCGCGGCAGTGCTACTGAGCGGTGAGCCGCGGTGGCGGCAGCAGGCGCCCAGCCCAGGCTCGGGTTCCTCCCCGGTGGCCTTCTGCTTCCAGCACTAATATATCCCTCGGGGGATGTCAGGCCTGCGGGGATCAGGCCGAAACCGGCTGTCTGACACCCCCCGAGGGGTCCCGGGTAGTGAGAGGGCGCAGGCCAGGCTGAGGGACCCTACTGGTGCACAAATCCATGCACCCGGGCCTCTAGTAGTTTATAAGAAGGGAATAAATCACCTTCTTCATCCCCAAATCTTAATTTTTAATGCTCTGCCAATGCAATATTTGGAGATTCTATTCTCCCAAATATGTATTTGTTTAACATCCTTTCTTACTGAAGTTCAATTTTCTATGAGAAAATTTGTTTCAGAGAAGAATCGGAATGAAAGATGCTTTTCCTTGCACATTCAGAGTAGACATTTAAAAAAACTACGGAGACTATTTTCTTGGGGAAGTTCTTGACATGATGCATGATCTCACACGGTAGTTGTCATGTGTTGCTGAAGCTGCTACAAAGACACCAGAGGAATTACTCTTGGGGGCAGATACCAAAAATACACCACTGCTTCTGCACAATGTGCTGTCACCAGCTCAGCAGGCCTAATTCAGTTTGGCTCAAGAACCATTTCGCAAGATTCTGAACACGTGAAACAGTCTCTGCCCTCAGTTCAAAATAAAAGAGGACCCCCATTGTCAGGGTATCAGACAAAAAGAGATACAGGTAGAGGCACAAGGCTGAAGTTCAGGCTTCCCACCACCCTCCCACACTCATTGGGCATCCATCCCCAACTCCCACTACCTCAGTCCCCTCTGCTTACCATAGATTAAAATACCATGCATTTTCATCAAGTCCGCCCTTGAAGCAGTTACCTCATTCCGTCCTCCTCCAGCTCATCTGGCCTGCCCCTTCTCTCCAACTTTGCCTCCCAGCCATTGATACGAATAAATTCTGTCTCCTTATACTGCCGTTCGCTGCACACCCTGAGAATGGAAGTGCCACAAGGACAGAGACCCTGTTCCTCCTATCACCACTGTGTTCATGGGGCTGTGTCCAGGGTCCGGCACAAAGAAGGCGCTTTATAAATACTTGTTAAGATAAATGGAATGTTAGTCCCCAGGGCCACATCTTTGTCCCAATAATTCTCTCTACCTAGAATGTCCTCACTTTCGATCTCCAAATTCTCAAGCCCACATTAATCTCTGTTATGGACTAAGTGTTCGTGTCCGCTCAAAATTCATATGTTAAAAAACTAACCCTCAATGCAATAGTATTAGGAGGTGTGCCCTTTGGGAAGTGATTAGGTCATGGCCATCTGTGGAATGGACTCTATGAACCTGTAATTGGAAGCAGGCTCTCACCAGATACAGAATCAGCTGGTGCCTTGATCTTGGACTTCCCAGCCTCCAGAATTGTGAGATGTAAATGTATGTTGTTTATAAGCCACCCAGTCTGTGATATTTGGTAAAAAAAAAAAAAAAAGCCCAAACTGACTAAGACAATCTCATTCTCCTAATGGGAATAGCATTTCAAACTTGCTCTGCACAATTTAGCGTTTAAATAAATCCACACTGGTGATACCTTTTCAATGACAGGGCTGACTAGTTCCTTGCTGCTAACACATTTGGTTGCTCAGTGAACACTGACACTCTTTAAGTAGACTCTGGCTTCTAATATCTGCAACTTGCCAGAAGGAGCTCCACTTATATTTTGAGTAGCAGGACTACAGCTTTCAAATAAGTTAGCTTAATTCCAGGGAAGTCTGAGTAACTGCAATGAATTAGCCAGAAAGGATAGAACAAGCAGCCCTGATCCAAGGAACATGAGATCCTCCTTAGAGCGAAATCATTTCCTAAGAAGAGTGACAAATTCCCTTGACAGGAACATTTGGGCCTGGCTTTTTTAAAGATTCAATTCTTCCCATTCACACAACACACCTTCATTCCCCCCTTTTATAAAAATATTTTTTATTGATTTTAGAGAGCGGGGAATGGAAAGGAAGAAAGAGAGAGAAACACTGATGGGAGAGAAACATTGATCGGTCCCCTGCTGCATGCACCCTGACCACAACTTGGGCCTGTGTCCCAACCAGGAATTGAACCAACGACCTTTCGGTGCACAGGATGACATTCAACCAACTGAGCCACACTGACCACGTCTTCCATTTATTTTTTTTTTTTAAGATTTTAAAAATTGATTTTTAGAGAGAGAGAGAATGGGAAAGGGAGAGAGGGAGGGAAACATAGAGGTGAGACCATTTGGCCACCTCCTGCATGCTCACCACCAGGGATCAAGTCTGTAACCTGGGCATGAGCCCTGATCGGAATTGAACCTGCAACATTTCAGTGCACAAGACAACGACCAACCAACTGAGCCACAAGGGCCAGGGCTCACTCCCAGTTTTAAGTGAACTGAATAAAAACTCTTCTTCTTCTTCTTCTTTTTTTTTTAACTATATTTATTACTTTAAGTTTTCAATTACAGTTTACATGCAATGTTATGTTAGTTTCATATTTGGAGATGATGACCTCTGTGATCATTTTAACCTTCATGAGATAATTCAAGTGAATATTTTGGTCTCTTGTCCAAGGCTTGCTCTGAGGCAAAAACTCATAGAGATACTTGTTTCTCCTTCGTGACAAGAAGATAAACACCAATTAAAATCCAACTTTGGTGGCAGAGACACAAGACTCCAGACAACCAGCAATTGCAGAACGGATTTAGAAAGAGAGGACATTTTATCCCCCCAAAAGTAATTTCCACGTGATGACAGAAATGGTCAGTCTTTCTACCATGAGGCAATTAGTGACATACCAGATTGATTACATTCATGTTTATCAAATGGAAACGTGTACCGGGACTCTTTCCATTGTAAAGATATAAAGCTAACTCGAACCAGTCTAAAACAAAGAGAGAATTTAGGGGCAAACCTAACTGAGTAGTCCCCTGGTTGTCTGGCCTTAGGCCTGACCTAGGGCAGGAGTTGGCAAACTATAAGCAATTGCCTGTTTTCCTAAATGACATTTCATCGGCACATTGTCATGCTTGTTCTTTCACATACTGTCAACAGCTGCTTTAAAGCTGCAACAGCAGTATCGAGTACTTGCACGAGAGAGACATTGTAGCCAGAAAAACCTAAAATAGTTACTATGCGGCCCTTTTCAGAAAACGTTTGCCAGCCCCTGGCCGAATGGCTCAAATAATGCCATCAGGGTTCTCATCTCTGGACTATGGCCCTTCTCTGAGATGGCTTCACTCCTGGGCTTCACACGTGTCCCCAGCAAGTCTATGCCAAGATCATTCCTTTCTTGTAGCAGAGCTAGTTGAAAGGAGCACTTCTTTTCCAGTAACTTGTGAAAGCCCTAGGATTTACTGTAAATGACCACTTGGGTGAGATCCCCATCCTTGGATTGATGCCTTATGGCTAGGAGGATGGGTTTATGCTGATTGGGTCAACCACCCGCAAGCCACATGGCCTGGGAATAAGAGAGAGGTTCTCACCCTGGCCGGTTTGGCTCAGTGGATAGAGCGTCGGCCTGCGGACTGAGGGGTCCCAGGTTCAATTCCGGTCAAGGGCATGTACCTTGGTTGCGGGCACGTCCCCAGTGGGGGGTGTGCAGGAGGCGGCTGATCGATGTTTCCCTCTCATTGATGTTTCTAGCTCTCTATCCCTCTCCCTTCCTCTCTGTAAAAAAATCAATAAAATATATTTTAAAAAAGAGAGAGATAGAGAGAGAGAGAGAGATTCTCCACGCGGGGAGGATACTAGGAAGGCAAAACCTAGGCATGCCCATTATAAAACTTCTCACTTCACCTTGTGGTTGGTCACATTCTGGTCCTGGACATTTCTCAAAGCATACCAATGAGACTTTTGTATGATTTCAGAGACCTTTGAGGAGTTACTATTAATAACAACAACCAGTTGTTACTGATGAGGTTTCAGAGCCAACTACTGTTCTAAAAGCACTTCATAAATATTACCTTGTTTATCCTCCCAACAGCTCTAAAAACTAGCCTTTTTTTAAAAAAATATATTTTATTGATTTTTTACAGAGAGGAGAGGAGAGGGATAGAGAGTCAGAAACATCGATGGGAGAGAAACATCGATCAGCTGCCTCCTGCACACTCCCCACTGGGGATGTTTCCGCAACCAAGGTATATGCCCTTGACTGGAATCGAACCTGGGACCCTTCAGTCCGCAAGCCAATGCTCTAACCACTGAGCCAAACCAGTTAGGGCAAAACTAGCCTTTTTAAAATATATGTATTTGTATTGATTTAAGAGAGGAAAAGAGAGGGAGAGAGAGAGAGAAACAACAATGATGAGAGAGAATCTTTGACCGGATGCCTCCTGCATGCCCCACACTGGGGATCGAGCCCACAACCCAGGTATAAGGCCTGACCAGGAATCGAACTGTGAACCCCCCTGGTCCATAGGTTGATGCTTAACCACTGAACCACACCGGCCAGCCAAAACTAGCCATTTTTATTTCTATGTTACTAATGAGGCAACTAAGAATGAGAGGTTTAATAATAACATGTCCTAAAAGCCTCAGACTCAGGAATGGAACCTAGATTTATCTAAGTCCAAACTTGAACTATGCTGCCCTGTCTCCCCAACCTAGTTATAGCCTCACATTTCTGAAAATTCCCTACCACCCCCTCAGTGCCTGAATCATGCTTGAGCACTGATGTGGTGACCACGAGGCCTGAGTTCTAGTGAACAGCTCTGCCACTAACTCATTGGGTAACTATTAACAAGGCTTAATCAATTTTTGGAATCTCAGTTTTCTCATCTATAAAATGTACAGGGATGTTCTCATCTATAAACTGCCAGTGACATTCAAACTATGTTCTACAGAGCACAAGGCTCCTGCCATAGAGAGCGAGGGGACACCCAACAGATACTCTCTCCACACTCATCCCATCACATCAACTCCATTGCTTTCTACTAGGTTTGTTCTTAAGTCTAATATATAAAGAATAAAGGTTTCTGTTGTAAGAAAAAAAAAAGTTAATCATGGGACTAGAAGACCTTCAAGATCTTGGTCAATACCTCTGATTGCTCTTGCACCTCTCTTTGCCTATCTGTGTCCTGGGAGGATGACCTGTAGGGATGGTCCACATCCCTGTGCTCCAGCCTCCTGTTGAGTTCGGCCAATGGGAGAGGGTAGCAGATAGAGAAAGGATGGAAGGAGAGACAGCTTGGGGTATTGATTCCCCTGGCTCAGTAGCTACGTTCAAAGACCACAGCTCCTGTTGGGTGGCCCTCTTCTTCAGCTCTCTTTGGGAAACTGTTTCATTATCGGGTCCAACCATATCTAAGAGTAGTAATGGGTCCTTGCTCTTGTTTGCCCTGAGGTTCATCACCACTCCTTGGAATCTTGTTGCAATGAAAATGTGTCTGGCGTAGGTAGACATCTTTGTAAATAGTCCCTTCTTTAAATACTCCTCCTCTCCCCATTTTGAGGGGGCCGCCAGAACACTGCATAATCTATTAGGACTTTAAATGTGTGATTCTATCTATAGTAAACTTAGGTTCAACTATCCCATTTTCATATCCATTCCCACACCACTTGAATGTCTGATAAATAACAGGCACAGCTGACAGTGGGTAGATAGTTCCTTTGGCACTAACAGTCTTTCAGCTTATGACTCAAAACCCATCATAGAAGTTATTTTAGTGCTCCCTTTTTTAAAGCAGAAGTAGGCAAAAGATAGCAAAGTCAACCGGCATCTGGGAATTTCTTTCAAAACATTTAAAAGAGTAAGCACTAAAAAAATAATAACTAAATGAGCTCTGCTTTTCCCAGTCATTGCTTTTACCCCTTCACTCCTCCGTTTAGCACATTTATGGAGTACTTTTGTGTTCCGGACATTGGCTTGGCCCTGGAGATACAGACGCAGGACCAGTGTCGATGATTTCACAGACCCTTGAGGGAAAGACAAGAAAATGAGGAATTTATCTATTATACTCACTCTACAGGGAATCCCCATTTCCAGAATGATTCACTCTCAGGCACTGCAAAATTAATGACGGCTAATCATCAATCTTTCAAAAAGGGTTGCAATGTTAACTTTACTTAATCTGAAAATAATTTTTACTGTTCAAATGTAATCTGCCTCTTACTCTAATAAATTATTATTCTTTGGGATTCTACTGACTCAGATTTTGAGTAATTCGTGAAAGTATTTACCTTCACTACTGATTAACATTCCTAAATATGGTAATTCCTTCCTTGGCAGAGTCTTTTTCATTAACACAAGGAATTCAATCCAAAATGTAGGGTTAGTTGAGTTAAGACAAACATATAAATACCTAAAACATACTGAGACTACAGGAGATATGAGGAGCACTGATGCTCAGAAAGAGAAGGGCCATAAGAAGATGATATTTGAATCGTGAAGGCTAGGGAGGATTGATCTGTGGAGTTTGGAGAAGGGAGATCAAGTGTTCAAGATCAAGAGAAGAGCATGTCCTCAGGCCTGCCATCAGGAAGTTATAGAATGTGCTTCAGACGTTACAAAGACTTCAATTGGACTATAATATAGGTGTGGAAGACATCGTTTGTTTTTGCCACTCAACAACCACAACCATTCACCTTTCATCTAGAACAAATGATATCCCATATTGTACTTGGATAATGAATAAACCTCCCTGGTGTTATCCATTAGGTCTGAGAGAGATTGACAACCTTATCTCCAAGGGTGGGCCCCGACTGATTTCAGTTATCAGCATAATCTAGGCCTGTGGCTAAAGTGATTAGCTCAGTGATGGGCATGTAACCCAATTTAGACCAATTAGAATCAGAACCAGGACTTGTGTTTGAATGTGGCAGAGTTCTAGCCAGAATTCAACAGTAAGAATTCTTTTTCCACTGGATTTGAAGTTAAGAGGATGTACAGTTAAGAGCAGCGGCAGCCAGCTTGTGACCATGAGGGGAGAGTCTGACTCAGAATGGAGCCAGCACGGAGGAAGGCAGAGAGGAACTGGTTTCTCATCAATCTCTTCCAGAAGCTGAAATACTCCTCTAGTGTTCTATTAAACAAACAATTATTACATTAATCAACACACTCCCTTAATTTCCCAAGCCAGTTTTAATTATGATTTCATATCTACTTAAAAACACGTAGAAGTCGCCGAAACCGGTTTGGCTCAGTGGATAGAGCGTCGGCCTGCGGACTCAAGGGTCCCAGGTTCGATTCCGGTCAAGGGCATGTACCTTGGTTGCGGGCACATCCCCAGTAGGGGGTGTGCAAGAGGCAGCTGATCGATGTTTCTCTCTCATCGATGTTTCTAACTCTCTATCCCTCTCTCTTCCTCTCTGTAAAAAATCAATAAAATATATTTAAAAATGGAAAGCAGTGGAAAAAATAGGATTAGCTTTCCATACATTTGCCCTGAAAACAAACAAACAAACAAAAAAAACCATGTAGAAGTAGAGAGGTCAGCGAGGGGAAAAAAGGAGACTCATGTAATACTTTAAACAATAAAGAATTAAAAAAAAAAAACACATGTAGAAGTAAAAGTGTTAATACTAATATTTGAAACCAAACCGCAAAAGACCTTAAGTTTCAGGTTTTGAACTAGATTTTCAGCAAGATGGACATGATTCTTAGATTTCCCTTTAAGGTATACAAAACAGTTTCACATAAATTACTTCATTGACTCTTTACTGTTATCCAATACATATTGATAACTATAATTCATTAATAAAGAAATGGAGTCCCAGGAAAATTAAATGTCTTGCCTAAAGTCATTTAGCTCATGAAAGGCAGAACAAAGTCTCAATCTTGGATCTTTTGATTCTGAACCCTGTCTCACCAACATGCACAAAGCGATGAATCTGAAGATATTAGAGGATTCTCACCACCCACATACCTTCCTTGTTTCATGACCTATTGGTGTAGGAATGGATGTAACCTTTGGACAGGATGTGGTAATGCTTGTACAGATCTCTTCTGATCCTAAGAAGCATCAAGAGTAGGTTGCCATGGAAAGAGCATTGGCTTCAAATACACTTGACTACCCCCATCCACATGGCCATGGGCAAATCACTTAATATTTCCTCACTTGTAAAATGGTGATAACAATAATTCCTACCTCGTTGGGTCCAAAATTAAATATGTGAAGTTCCTGGCACAAAATAGGCATTTAGTAAGTTGGGTCTTTTTTTTTATTATTATAAAAAGCAGTAGAAAAAAAAATTAAAAAAATAAAAAGCAGTAGAAGCAAGATTTTGTTTTGTTTTGTTTTTAATATATTTTTATTGATTTCAGAGAGGGAGAGAGAGATAGAAACATCAATGGTGAGAGAGAATCACTGATAGGCTGCTTTCTGCATGCCCCCTACTGGGGATTGAACCAGCAACTCGGGCATGTGACCTTGACAGGAATCAAACCTGGGACCCTTCAGTCCACAGGCCAATGCTCTGTCCACTGAGCCAGACCAGGTAGGGCTAGAAGCAAGGTTTTTGAATCAGACAGACCTGGGTTCAAATCCTGACTCTGCTCTTAACTAACTATATGGCATCCACCTAGACAGTAAGTTCCAGGAGGGCAAGAACCAGGCAGCCCTAGGAGACAGTCAATAAATGCTTACATGAATTTAAGCAAATAACTTAAATTGTTTAAGCTTGATGCTAAAAATTTGAGAAAATATGTAACTATATTAAGAAATAAAGGATACAGCCGAAACCGGTTTGGCTCAGTGGATAGAGCGTTGGCCTGTGGACTCAAGGGTCCCAGGTTCGATTCTGGTCAAGGGCATGTACCTTGGTTGCGGGCACATCCCCAGTAGGGGGTGTGCAGGAGGCAGCTGATCGAAGTTTCTCTCTCATCGATGTTTCTAACTCTCTATCTCTCTCCCTTCTTCTCTGTAAAAAATCAATAAAATATATTTTAAAAAAAAAGAAATAAAGGATACAACACACATAAAACACTTAGTTTGATGCTTGGCCCATGGTGAGTGTTCAGTAAACAATAAATAATTGCAGCTAATTTCTTCTATTCAATGCTTACCACTGTTCTAAACACTCTACCTATATTCATTTACCAAATTCTCAACACCCCTCTGCCCTATTTCACAGATAAATCAGTTCAGGCCCTATTTTTATTATCTAAAAACTTGATGCCACTTTAGGCTCCAGGACTTGTGAGTCCAGCTCTTTCTTTTCTTCTTAAAGTTTGAGACTCTTAAGCCGTCTAATTCACAGTTCCTTACATAATGACTCCTCTTTTTTTCTCAGTTGCATTATTAGAAAGAACGAAAAGCTTCTTTCTTTCAAAACACAATAAAGACTTTTCTCTGGGTCCTCCTCCTCCTTCCCCCATTATTTCCAGAGAGTGAGGTTGGACTGCCTGAGGCTTTGTCTGGCAGGAGCCCTTTAATTCAAAGACTGCCAACAGCTCAATGAGCCAGCCAGGCCTTTGCCCTCTCCTGGCGGGCGCTGAGGCGGCAGCAGCAGACCTCCCAGTTGGGGCTCTCTCATTCTTCCCTGAATTGCCTGCTGCCACCTGCTGGCCAAATCAAGTTAAAATCATCATCCTGATGTTTTCCAAGATGCCAAACGAGGCTCCAACTGTTTCTCAGCGCTGCTTCCTGGGGCCTCTTCAGGAACCGCTCCAGGTTAGCAGACAGACCAACCGGGCAAGTTTGCAGGCCTCAGTTCAAAGCTAAGGCGCTCAGGCAGGGACAGCTGGCGCCTGACTGCCATTCAGGCACCTGGAGGTGAATTTTCATTTTGCTGTACTGGGGAAATCAGGGGACCTCTCAAACTATTACCCCCCACACCTCCTTCTCCCTCATCTCCCCCCAGCCTCTCTGACATTCTGTCACCCACACTAACAACTTGCACAAGACTGCTATTACCATTGATAATCATCCACTTGTTTTTGTTTGTTTGGAAACAATATCTTGGAAAAGTTACAAGCATAGTACAGAGAAACCCCCTATGTCCTTCTCCCCAAGACCCCACTCAAATTTTCCCAATTGTCTCAGTAGCTTCTTTGTTGCAAAGGGTTCAACCCAGGATCACATGTTGCTCCAGTTGTCATTTTTTTTCTAGTATTTTCCAATCTGGAACATTCCTCACTCATTCCTTGACTTTCATAACCTTGGTATTTAAAAAAATTAACACTTTGCGGAATGTCCCTCAGTTTGAGCTTGTCTGCTGTCTTCATGATAAAACCTAGCTTCTGCATTTTTGGCTAAAATAGAACAGGTGCTATGTCTTTTCATTGTGTTCTCTCTTGCATTGTGCAATGTCTATTTGTCTGTTTCTGATGGTGTTAATTTTCTTCATCTCATAAGATAGTATTTATCATATTTCTCTACTGTGAAGTTAATTTTTCCTTTTGTAACTGTAGAAGTTTCTTTTTACTTTTGTAGCAAACTACCACAAACTGAGCGACTTAAAAAGCATCACAAATTTGTTCTAGAACAAACTCCTCCCAAATTTATATGGAGCCAAAATAGAAAAGAAAATAAAAGGCCATGAATAACCGCAACAATCCCGAAAACAAATTGGAGGGATCACAATACCAGATTTCAAGTTATACAACAAAGCCACTATAATCAGAATAGTCTGGGACTGGCACAGAACAGGCATATAGATCAATGGAATAGAACAGAAAACCCAGAAATTGACTCAAGCCATTATGCTCAATTAATATTTGACAAAAGCATGCAATAGAGTAAAGATAGTTTCTTCAAGAAATGGTGCTAGGAAAATTGGACAGGTACATGCAAAAAAATGAAACTAGACCACCAACTTACACCATACATAAGAATAAACTCAAATGGATAAAAGACTTAATGGATAAAAGACTTAAATGTAAGCCATGAAACCATAAAATTCTTGGAAGAAACCATAGGCAGCAAAATATTAGACATCTCTCGAAACAATATGTTTACTGATACATCTCCTAGGGCAGGGGGAACTAAGGAGAAAATAAACAACTGGGACTACATCAAAATAAAAAGCTTCTGCACAGCAAAAGAAACCATCAACAAAACAACAAGAAAGCCCACTGCATGGGAGAACATATTTGGTAACCATACATCTGATATAAGGGGTTAATTTCCAAAATATATAAGGAATTCATACATCTTGACAAAAGGAAGACAAACAATCCAATTTAAAAATGGGCAAAGGACCTAAATAGATACTTCTCCAAAGAGGACATACAGAAGGCTAATGCCTGGCACACAGTAGGTACTTGATGTTCTCGAATAATTGTCATGTAAAGCAACAATAGCAAAGTGTAACTTGGAACAGTTTATAGCACACCTAAATAACTACTAGTGTCTATATAGCCCAGATCATCTGTGACCTCTTCCAACCAGAAACTAAATAAATAAACTGCTTTTTTTTGCCCCCTCCAAGGCTGAGTGGCCTGAGGTAAAGCGATCTCATTGATTGAGGATTTGTTGTTATTAAACTTTTGTTTGGTTTTCAAGCCTGATGTTGTTTCATTTGAACTAAGAATCTCAACACAAAGTTGTATTTCAAGACAGTTTCAAACATCACCGTCCTGCAGCATTTGTTAGAATTGATGTTGGCCACATAAGCAAGACATCGGAGTGTTCCAGAGTTGAGAAATAACTTACTGTACCTAGCAGTGCACCAACAACATGGGCATATTTCTTTATGCCAGACCTGTCCCATCATTCTCCTACAAGCATATTTTTAAAATCCTCACTGGACATGCTTAGAGAGATGAAGAGAGAGAGAAAGAGAAAGAGAGAGAGAGAGAGAGAGAGAGAGAGAGAGAGAGAGAGAGAGAGAGAGAGAGAGAGAAACATTGATATGAGAGAGAAACGTTGATTGTTACACATGCCCCAACCAGGGATCGAACTCCCAACCTAGGTATGTGCCCTATCCGGAATTGAACTGGCAACCTTTTGGTGCACAGGACAATGCTCAACCAACTGAGCCACTCCAGTTGGGCACATTAAAAAAATATAGTTGTAGCCCGGCCCAGGTGGCTCAGTGGTTGAGCATCGATCAATGACTCAGGAGGTCATGGTTTGATTTCTGGTCAGGGCACATGCCCAGGTTTTGGGCTTGATCCCCAGTAGGGGGCATGCAGGAAGCAGCCGATCAATGATTCTCTCTCATCATTGATGTTTCTATCTCTCTCTCCCTGTCCCTTCCTCTTTCTGAAGTCAGTAACATATATACTTTTAATTTAAAAAATATATATTTTTATTGATTTCAGAGAAGAAGGGTCTCCTCTCCCTTCTTTCTGAAGTCAGTAACATATATATTTACTTTTAATTTTAAAAATATATATTTTTATTGATTTCAGAGAAGAAGGGTCTCCTCTCCCTTCTTTCTGAAGTCAGTAACATATATATTTACTTTTAATTTTAAAAATATATATTTTTATTGATTTCAGAGAAGAAGGGTCTCCTCTCCCTTCTTCTCTGAAATCAATAAAAATATATATTTTTTAAATTAAAAGTAAATATATATGTTACTGACTTCAGAAAGAGGAAGGGACAGGGAGAGAGAGATAGAAACATCAATGATGAGAGAGAATCATTGATCGGCTGCTTCCTGCATGCCCCCTACTGGGGATTGAGCCTGCAACCTCGGCATGTGCCCTTGACAGGAATCGAACCTGGGACCCTTCAGTTCACAGGCTGACGCTCTATCCACTGAGCCAAACCAGCTAGGGCTATACATTTAAAAAAAAATAGTTGTAATTATTTGCCCCCAGTTTCTACCAGCAAATGTCAAAGGCAATCTTTACTATACGTGTGCCTTCTGTTTCCCCTCTCTGTTTTTCTCTCAGAAGCACAGTCCTAATGCATTTCTGATTTCCCCGAGTAAAAGGTGTCTTTCAGTGCCTGATGGACTCTCTCGGAGGGCGCACTGAGAAGGGAGGGACATGCGGAAACATTGCTGGAAGTGGCTGCTCGGCACAAAGGCCTACGATTTCAGGTGTAACAAACTAGCCACACTTTTTTTCCCTCTCACAGAAAACCTGCCTTCAGAGGTCACTGTGGCTCAGCGGAAAAGAAGCAGAGAGGCAGTGACCTCCCCCCCGCCCCCCCTCACTGAGTTAGCATCAGCCAGGAGCAGGAAGGGCCCCCGGGCAAGACGCAGGATGCTCTTGGCGCCAGGACCTCTTGGCCTCTCTCTCACTGGTCTCTGTGGTGAGGCCCAGAATGTGTCCCCACCACACCAACAGCCCCAGCTACCACCAGGGCTTCTTCCAGAAAAGGTTCAAGATTTGAAATCCCTTCTGACTCCAGACCCCGAGGGAAGCAATGAACTGACCTCCCCACTTTTCACTGTCTCAGCGGCCATCAGACTTCCTAACCCAGGGGTTCTCAGCCCCGGTTGCCAAGAGCCGTGTCATAAAATCCCAGTGCCCAGGAACCACCACCAGTGATTCTGATTTCATTGGTTAGGGGGGGCCCAGGTGCAAGTCCATTCAGAAGTGGCCCAGGGATTCCTCTGTGCAGCCATGGCTGAGAACCAAGGTACTCCCCTCCCCCTCCCAGTCCTAAGCAGTTCAGGGGGAAACCAAGAACAATTTGCCTACGCTCTCCTTCAGCACCCTGGTTCTCTACCTTGGCACATGTTACAATTATCTAGGGATCTTTTAAAAATCCCAGTGCCCACTCTGGTCCCCACAAGAATTATATCATAACCTCTGGGAGTGGGACCCAGAATCTGCATGTTTTAAAGGCTCCTTGAGAGGCCTGGCTGGTGTGGCTCAGTGGTCGGGAGCCCCATGAACCAAGAGGTCACTGGCTGATTCTCGGTCAGGGCACATGCCCATGTTTCAGGCTCAATCCCCAGTAGGGGGCGTGCAGGAAGCAGCCAATCGATGCTATCTCTCTATCCCTTTCCCTTCCTCTTTTTCTAAAAATAAATAAAAACAATAATAATTAAAAAAAGCTCTTCCGAAGATGAAAATGGGCAGCTGAGTTTGAGAGCTGCTGAGCTTACGTTATTTCCCGGTGTGTTCTGAGATGGTGCTTCTCAAACCACCTGTGGAAAAGGACCCGCTGTGGGTTTTTTGTGTTTGTTTGTTTGTTTCTTCACTTTTTATTGACCGATACTTTCGTAAAATTAAAATAAATCACTAGAAAAATGATATTAAAAAGCAGAATACAAGCCTAGATATTTTATTTGTCAGAATCAGAGACAAAATAGCTGTTAAAAGTTTTGAAACGGTATCAATTTCTGTCCTCCTGGACTGCTCACAGCTGTGAAGCAGTGCTGGTCTGTGGGCCGGCCACACTTTGGCTGAAACTGTTTGGAGAAACACCATTACAGGAACTACAAATATGTCTTTGGGAGGGAGGAGTCAAATAGATTTGATAAATATAGCAGATTGTATTCCAAGTTTAGGACATGTAGGGCCCTAGGCTATTAAGGCCTCTGAGAGGTTTTGAGATAACAAAACCTAATTTGCTTTACTTAATGTGCTGTTTCCCAATCTTATAGGATGGGGGCATGCTCTCCCAGCAGCCCTATCATATACTAGTAATATGAAGCATAATCTGTTTAATGACTTATTCTCAGTCTTATGAAGAATGCAGACTAGACACATCTCTGCAGAATTATTTTCCTCCATTGCCCTTGCCCAGCTCATTCATCTGTGGCTCCAGGCTCAGTGATTAGCAGCCACTCAATGGCATCCAGTCATCTCCTGCCAGCTCTTCCCCTAAATGTGTTTGGGTCTGTCCACGGGCCCTCCCGGGGGTGGGGGCGGGTGGGCACCAGGTTGCTGACACACCCTCCTTGCTGGTCTTCCTACCCCTGTTGTGACCCCCACCCCACGATCTGCTCTTCACACTGAAACCAGAAAGAACTTGCTGAGATTCAATCTGATAGTGTCACTCCCCTACCTACAACTCTTCTTTGGCTGCCCGTTGTCTTCACCTTGACAAACTATGCCCTACCGAACTAGTAGCAATTCCCTAAGTACATGCAATTCTCTAGTTCTCCCCACCTCTCCCTTTCCCTCTGCTCTCTGTTAATTCAGCCTTCAGGGTCAGCCCTCCCAGGAATGGTTTCCCTACCCACTCAGCCTAGGCTGGGTGTCCTTCTTTTGTGATCCCTCCGGACCACATACCATGCTGCATATGTACGGCGATTTTCAACCTGTGTGCCGCAGGAATTTTTATTTAATATATTTTTATTCATTTCAGAGAGGAAGAGAGAGGGAGAAAGATATAGAAACATCAATGATGAGAGAGAATCACTGATAGGCTGCCTCCTGCATGCCCCACACTAGGGATTGAGCCCTCAACCCAGGCATGTGGTCCGACTGGGAATCAAACCATGACCTCCTGCTTCACAGGTCGATGCTCAACAACTGAGCCACACCAGCTGGGCTAATTTTTAAAACATGCAATACCTGACTATTTAGTCGGGGACATTGATCTCTTTTCCCTTAGATTGTTAAATACTGGTAAAAAAAAAAAATGACAACAGCCAACTACTGTAAGTGCATCAAAATTATACCTATTTTTTTTTTTGTCAGGTTGGCAAAAATATATATATATTTTTTGGTGGGCTGCAGAATTTTAGGAATTAGTTTATGTGTGCCATGAGATGAAAAGGGTTGAAATGGCTGCATTCACACAAACACACATACATACTGCATTGTCATTGGCTGTTACGCCCAGTAGACTTGAGTTCTTCAGATCAGGGTTTATGTCTTACTCAATGTTCCATCCTTAGCACCTAGCTTCTTGCCTAACACAGACAAAGAAATCAATACATACTTGTTGATTAAATGAATTAATGAACAAATAAATTGCATGGTACCCATGTTTGAATCATAGAAGAGCCATGAAGAATGCATTTCAGTATCTCTGAAAGTCCCCCGTCCTAGCTAGTGCCTCTATTCTAAACTTCATCATCAACCCAGTCACCTAAGGTCTCTCCTTTTCCTTTTCTTAGGACTCTGGCTCTCTTCTCACCTCCCTCAGGCACACACGTTGGTTGAACCGCCTGCCTGGTTTGTAGTTTGGGTTTTTCTTTTTGGAAGCTGCCTCTTGATCACTCTCAGATTCATAGTCAACACTCCAAGGATCAGTTGGGGTCCCCATTTCCTGATCCCTCAGCAACTTGGGCTCCCACTTTTCCTGGCTAAATTAGAGCATCTATCGCTAGGCCACTGCACCTACTTACCACAACCCTCTAGGCCAGGCCAGGGAGGACTTTCCAAGATTTGTGTTATTATAAACCTGCCGGGCTGGTTTATAATAACACTGTTGGCCCTCTATGCTCCTTCTCCACTCTTCTCTGTCCTGCTCTGTGCATCAACTTGGCTTCCTTGCCCGATGGGTTGGATTTAGCTGACACAAGTCACCAGCAAGAGGTTGGAGGCCAAGAGGAGAGTTTCTGGAATGTGTTCCTTTGCTCCTTCCTGCTGGGCTGGGGTTTCGGTTGTGCCTGAATTCCTCCATGACCACAGTTCCTGTGGGCTGGTGTTGGAGACAGGGTGTAAGCTGACACGGTCCTTGCACCTGAAGGGGCTAGCAAGGCTGGCTCCCTACCCACACAATTTTCCCAGACTTGTTTGGATGGCGGTTATCAGTAGAATGAGAGCAACCCTTTCATGGCTTGCCAAGAAGTCTGTAACTATTTACTGAGAATCTGCCTGATTTACTGTACTGAGAATTTGTCCTTCTACTCTATCTCTCCCTTAGAGATTAAGAGGAACAAATAATAGATTCCTCTTGACAGACCTCCTATTCAGTGTGTTGTGTATAAAAGGCATTACACAGTTAATAAACAACGCTACAGTCTCTCGATTGACTCGTAGACCTCCTGATCCCGCTGTCCTGTCTTTCTTTCTTTTCTCAAATCCCACCTTCCTACCTCAGCCCGGTTCAACCTGTCAGGCTGGCCCTGGCAGGCTGGCTTCTATTCCAGGGCCCCAGCTCTCACCAACTTCTGCTAACATCATTCCCCACCCCTGCCCCCTTCAGGCGAGGGGTGGCAATGCTGCCTGCTGTGGCAAGTCCCTGGATGCTCCATCTGCTCTTGTTTGCTCACTTCACCCTCCACACACCCTTCTGTCAATAATCCTTGATGAAACTCTTTAATTCACCCCTTGAGTGTATTGTCTGTGTCTCCCTGACACCCTGGCTGGTGAGCTCCTCTTCTAGGACAACATAGCACCTTCATTTCACAGCAACTAGAACTGACATCTCCGGGACCAGCCCATTGCTCTTTCACCCATTGCCACTGCCCTCTTTGCCCTGGAACCTAGACTGTAAATATTAAGTTAATAATAATAATAACAGTAAACGTTATCATCTGAGTTTTTCTTATACGCCAAGCACTGTGCTAAGTGTTCTACATGAATGATTTCGTTTAATTCTTATAGCAAGCCCATGAAGCAACCCTGTAAGGCAGGTGTTTTTTCATTATTTTCATTTAAAAAATGAAAAGCCAGCTCAGCTGGTATGGCTCAGCGGTCGAGCGCCAACCAGGAGCCAAGAAGTCACTAGTTTGATTCCTGGTCAGGGCACAGGCCCAGGTTGTGCTTGATCCCTAATGGAGGCTGTGCAGGAGGCAGCCAATTTATGGCTTCCTCTCTCATCGATGTTTCTATCTCTCTATCTCTCTCCCTTCCTCTCTCTCTAAAAATCAATAAAAATATATTAAAAAAATAAAAATAAAAATGAAAAACACGCTCTGGCCAGTGTTGCTCAGTGGTTGAGTGTCAGCCCTCACACTGAAGGACTGTGGGTTTGATTCTCCATCAAGGGCATGTATCTAGTTTGCATGTTCAATCTCCAGGCTTGGCTGTCGGGGAGTCTGTAGAAGGCAACCAATCGATGTATCTCTCTCACATCAATGTTTCTCTCTCTCTCTCTCTCAAAAAAAAAAAAAAATCAGTGGAAAAGATATCCTCAGGTGAGAATTAACAAAAAAACAAGCAAACATCCCCCGCCTCCCCATCTTAGAGAGGTTAAGTAATCTGAAAGATGTCATGCAGCAAATACTAGTAGACAGTTGAGCAGGGACTTTTGCTGGACTCCAAAACTAGCACTTTTATAACTACTAGGGCTTTTGCTCTTGGGCTGACCCCATCACACTGTGGACTCTTTGAGCTCACTGTTGATTTAAACCCCCTCAAATGATAGATGTGGTCTGCCCGGGGCCTGCGGGGAAGTCAGTCTGAGGGGAAAATGGCCCAGGAAACAGCACTGAGATGAGATATTCTGCTTGAACAAAGGGGGCTGGCAAAGAATCAGACTTTACGAGGCCATGGTGGCATCTTAGCCAAAGAAAGGGCAGAACAGGCTGCAGGTGAAAGGCTGTGGGCAGTTTACATCGCACCCCGGAACGTGACCACCTCCATGCACAGAAAGCTGAGAAACAGGAGCCCCGGGCTTCCCAGAGAGCCAGACTTTTGCTTGCATTTTAAACATCAGGACAGCAGACGAGGCCACTGTGGCTGCTGGGAGCCGTTGCAGGGCATCTAGGCCAGGGTGAAAGTCAACACTGTCTATTCACCACTGACATCTCCAGGGCAAGGCAAAGAAAACATGAGCTGGTGACCACAGAAAGACCACATTTCTCTCTCACATTCCTCTGTTCTCATAAGGCCCCACAGCGATCAAATGAGTCCTTTATTTCATCACTTACTTGTCCCCCCCTCCCCCCAATAAGAATGAGAAACTTGAGTTCTATACATTTTTGAGCTTCCTTAGGCATGTGTGTTTAAAATAATTAACTTTTTTCCCTCTACAAAATTACATTTTGGTGGAAATTTTAAAAAATACAGAGAGAAAAAAATCACCTTCAACCTCTTATCCATAAATAAGTATGAATTGCATTTTGATACATAATACAGTGTTCAATTTGCGCCAGAGAATCCTGGGGATGTGGAACTGTCCAGTCCGCAGCCCCCAAGAGAACACCCAGGCAGTGCTCCAGCCCCCACTCGGATTACACCGTAGCTGTTCCCTTTAACCTCCTCTGTGACTTAGGGTTCTGCGTAAGATTTTTGAATGGAGTAACAAGGCTGCTTTAAAAAAGCAAGAAAATGACTTATTTGCATCTTCATTTCTAATGACTTCATAGTATATAAATAGTTCATAATCTGTTAAACCATCCACCCCAAATGGAGAAGCTCTGTCTTCAGAGAGGTATCAGCAAGGACAATAACTATCAGTTTGAGAGAGTTTCAAACACCTTTCCAATCACTATGGCATCTATTTTACTAGAATTAAATCCAAAACTCTCTAGTTCCCAAAGGCTCCTTGAGACTCTCGGTCCTGTTAACAACACCTCAGTGTCCTTCTCCATAAAATATTTGGTCAGATCCACCTCCAGGAAGAACTATTTAATGAATGCAGCAAGTCCTCCAGTGACATCATTTTGTTCAATTTCATTTTGTTATACCATTGTTGAGATGCCTAGGAACTTAATGCTTGTTTATGTTAATCCGCCTAAGATAAAATGAGTTACGTTTTACATTGTTTTGCTTAAAATCACAGGACCTATTGACAGCATCAAGCAAGGACTCACTGAGCAATTTTTGCACCTGAGGATGAACCCCTATATTCAACTACTCTGAGATGTTTCCCTATGAAACACGGGTGTTTTTCTGGGTTCTAAATAACAGAATGGAGTTCTTCTTGCCAGTGACAGTTCTACATTGTAGGGGTTAGCTGCAGACGAAGAAAATGGATTCTCTATATTATGACTATTTTCCCAAGCTCACTTCATTATATGTTCTCTGAAGAGTGAAGATATCGAGTACGTACCATTATGAGTACTTTTCAATGGAGAACTATGATTTTAAAAGCACTACATTTACGAGGTGGTAATTTTGGAAGACGGTATTAAATATATGATGCAGTGACTCATCATGCCTGTGCGAAGCAGTGAATGCTCTCAACAAAAAGTGCACTTTTACCACATGAAAACATGCTCAACGTCACTAATTATCCGAGAGATGCAAATCAAAACAACAATGCGGTACCATCTCACACCTGTCAGAATGGCTATCATCAACAAATCAACAAACGACAAGTGTTGGCGAGGATGCGGAGAAAAAGGAACCCTCGTGCACTGCTGGTGGGAATGCAGACTGGTGCAGCCACTGTGGAGAACAGTATGGAGTTTCCTCAAAAAACTGAAAATGGAACTCCCATTTGACCCAGTAATCCCACTCCTGGGAATATATCCGAAGAAACTAGAAACACCAATCAGAAAGGATATATGCACCCATATGTTCATAGCAGCACAATTCACCATAGCTAAGATTTGGAAACAGCCTAGGTGCCCATCAGCAGATGACTGGATCAGAAAACTGTGGTACATCTACACAATGGAATACTATGCTGCCATAAAAAAGAAGAAATTCTCATCATTTGCAGCAACCTGGATGGAATTGGAGAACATTATGTTAAGTGAAATAAGTCAGTCAATGAAAGAAAAATACCACATGATCTCACTCATTTATGGATAATAAAGAACATTATAAACTTGAACAAAAAGATAGATACAGAGACAGTAAAGCATCAAACAGACTGTCAAATTACAGGGGAAGGTTAGGGAGAGGTGGGGGAGATAAGAGATCAATCAAAGGACTTGTATGCATGCATATAAGCATAACCAATGGATGCAAAACTCTGGGAGGTGAGGGCATATATGGGAGTGGGGTGGGGGGGGCAATGGTAAGATATGTACACTTATAATACCTTAATAAAAAAATTGAAAAAAAAAAGTGCACTTTTAAAGAAGAAAGAGAGCCCGGCTGGCATGGCTCAGTGGTTGAACCGGTAGGTCAGGGTTCGATTACCAGTCAGGCACATGCCCAGGTTGTGGGCTTAATCCCCAGTGTGGGGCATGCAGGAGACAGCCGATCAATGATTCTCTCTCATCATTGACGTTTCTTCTCTCTCTCTTCCTCTCTGAAATCAATAAAATATATTTGAAAAAAAAAAAAAAAAAAAGAAGGAAGTGAAAGGCTGAGGAACCAGGGTAGAAAGAAGCCACGGTAGCCAGTCAAGATGCTGTGCCCTTCCTTTTGTACAGATCACACAGCACCTTTTATGAGGCTCAGCCTGCATTTTCTATGAATACCTCTTGTTAGGATTTAGGCACCATTCCCCCATCCCCCCCAGGTCCTTCCCAGTTAAGATGGTTAAGAGCTTTTTTTTTTTTTTTTTGTGGAAGGATAACTTTCAGAACTTTCTTTTTATTTTTGAAGTAGCAACTTCCCAATTCATGTTACCAATTTTAGCAGTTTTGCTTTCTCTTATAATTGTGTAGAGACATTTTAAAGCTTTAGTTCATCTTACAATACTACTAAATAGTTCCCCTTTAATCGTTCATGTCAGACACCTATTAACATTTCTTTAAAATTTATAAAACAATTTTGAGCTGTCAGGGAAAAAAAGCCTCTTTAAAATTCTAATGATTAACTTGCTGCCTGTTCTCCATGTTAATGTGCTTTCTATCAGTCATTGATGTCAAAACTATTTGAACAAGGCTTAATATTCAGAAAGTAATTATATATTTTTACACATGGGAAACATTTTCCTACACTCTCCTAGTCTTAAATATGCGCTGTGTGTCAGCCTCTTCTACTTGTCACATTTTGCTTTATCTGGGACCCTTCTCAATGCCTGTCATCTGAGGCCGGTGACCACCCGCTGGGGGAAATGAGGCAGCCATACATATGCAGTGGTTAAGAGCATGGCTTTGGAATCAGACAGGCCTGGGTCTGAGTCTTAGCATGGCCTCTTCCTAACTATGTGAACTTAAGTTAAAATTTTCTGATCCTCAGGTTCTACAACTGCTAAACCATAGTAACTGTTTTATAAATTGTAGACACACACACACACACACACACACACACACACACACACAGTGTATGTCTGTTGACATTGTGGCAGTTACCGTCTCTCCTTCATTTACAGGGTGAGACAGCTGAGAGCCATTTCTATCGCTCACAGAAACAACTGGAATGAAGGCTGAAGAGAAGGCAGAGATGGGAGATGGAAGCCATCCAGGTTTGTTATTGTCATTTATGGCATTGGAAATAGTCTAGGTTGGTAGAAATCTCGGGCATGGATAAGAACTTATCTAGACGAGGAAATAATGTACAACGTGTTGCAAAATACCATTAGACAAACATTGCAAAGATTCTTTCTTATCCTAATTACATGCTCTCAGTTGACTACAAATCAGAGATTTCAAATAGGCATGGTTAAATGTGTAGTTAATAAGCAGTGATTGAATGTTACTCCGTACCCAACACGTGCTGAAGAGGGTATAATAACTAGGAGAGCATTCCTGCTGGTGTCGTGGAGAGAGGCCCGGAGGCTGGGGGGAGATCCTGGCTCTATATGATGCACTCTAGGATTCTGGGTGAATGACTTAAACATTCCTCATCTGTAACATGGGCATAAGAGGAAATATCTCATAGAGGTGCTGTAAATGGGAGACAGTTCTTGTAAAAGCACCCATCCCTATGCCTGGTCCAGAGAAAGCGCTCAATAAATATTGGCCCCTTCCCTGTAAGAAAGCTTACGGATTTGTGAGGCGAAATAATTAGAAAAGATAGTTCAGGCCTGGCTAGTATATAGTTCAGATACTAAGATGTTAAACATAATTAAGGGCAGGGAGGGAAGTAGGTGTATCTGGAATGGTGAGTGAAGGCACTTGAGGGGGCTTACAATGATGGGGTGAGGAAGGGTGACGGACAAACCCAGAAAGCCGCCAATTTTCTACTCTTAAATGAAGGAGAAGCCTGAATTTGGGCACTAGTATTTCCCGAAAGCACGACTCCATCCAGAGCCCAGTCGTACTTGCTTCAAGACAGAGCAATGTGGAATGTGAATGCTAAGCAGCGGGCTGAGTGGCCCAAAACACTTCAGCGTCCCCTTCCCAGAGCCCGTGTAGGCAGAATGTGTTCAGGACCAAGAGGGAGGCCCCAATCCCGGCTGTGAAAACTGGAGGAGCCCCGCCTGCTGTCACCCAGTTTTTAAACTAGAACCTCATTCTTGTCTTCAATATTTTAGTTTTTCTGAAGGAAGGAGCAAGAGTACTTCAGTCCACTGGCATGGCTCAGTGGTTGAGCGTCAACCTATGAACCAGGAGGTCACAGTTCGATTCCTGGCCAGGGCACGTGCCCAGGTTGCGGGCTCCATCCCCAGTGTGGAGCATGAGGAGGCAGCCAATCAGTGGTTCTCTCTCATCATTGATGTTTCTATCTCCCTCTCCGTCTCCCTTCCTCTCTGAAATCAGTAAAAATTCATGTTAAAATTTAAAAAAAAAAGAGTACTTCAAACAAAACTCCTGTGCTGTCTCCGTTCGTCTGAAAAAGTCGCCATCCTCCCTCGTCTTGCTTGCTTTGGGACCCACAGCAGCTCACTGGCAGGTCACAGCGGCCTGAGCACAGACAGCTGTCACCTCTCCTGGTCACGCAGTGCTCTCCTGCCTTGCACTCATTCATGTCCCTGTTTTCACTCCCCCCTTTTCTCTGACTGCAGCCCAGGAAAAGCTCCCAGGAGGGAAAGAGTCCTCAGAAGCAAACCGAGGACCAAGTCGGGCTCTGAACCTAAGCAACGTGTGTTTACACTCCTGCCCTCTGCAAAGGGCTCCCCAGGCCGCACACGCACTTCTTTCCTCAGAGGACCCTCTGCAGCAGCCGGGCAGTTCTGTTCCTTCCAGGACGCCAGTGAACCGGAGAAGTGTGGCCACATCTCGCCTTTCTTCCAGAGAGCAAAAATCTGAGTGAGAGGGGAAAAACAGCCACAGATACGCTCCGGAAGCTTGACACTTGCCAGCCCAGACGTGTCCTAGCAGGGCTATCCACAGCCTCAGCCAAGGCCTCTCCGGGGGAGAGGCGGGGGGGAGGGGGGAAGGGCAGCAGCAACAGCTCCCCCTGCCTCCCGTGGGAGCCCAGAGCAGTGGGAGGGGCAGGGGGCACAGAGGAAGCCGATTCCCTTGGAGGCTCCAGGATTCCCAACATCAAGGCTCCCCAGGGGCTTGTGAGCAAAGCTGGCAGGTGGTGAAGGAGCACAAAACCCTGCCACTTGGAGCAGCTGGAGGAAGGGCTTCTGTCTTCGACTGTGAAAAGGATTGTTATGGGGAAGAGAGATTAGGTTTGTTCTAAATGAACTTGGTCCAGGGGGTGGATCTAGATTCGGATATCTGTGTTCTAAAAGGCCGAACTGTTCAAAGAAATGGAAGGGACTTCTCCTGAGTCTTATTTGCACCCAGCTCAAAACAATCCACATGCCAAAGCGGTGTATTTTGGGGTGGCATGCTCTGATTATTTCCATTCCCTGTGTCACTTCCCCACCTGCATCCCAGGAGTCCTTGCATTTCCAAAATTAGCTACTGTGCTCAAATCCTTGCCTTAGGGTCTACTTCCGGGGAACCCAAACTAAGCCAGGCCTATTTGTTAAACATGGGATCATTCTTTTTCAAATTTTGTTAAATGCTGGTTGAATGTCAAAGCATAAATTTCAAACTGTTAAAAAGATAATTGGCATACGATAAATAGTATGTGTCAAGATTTTAATAGGATGTGTTAATTCATTGATGACAGCTGGCAGAATAACAAAGCTGATTCAATGTATATTGTCAGTAGAAAAAGCAATGCTGAAATAAGATTGCTAAATTAGATGTAAAACTGGTTAATGTCCTGCAGGGTAATAACATCATAACCTTTGAGTTATATTATCACTTGGAGGAATAAATGTCATCATAACTTATCAGTTTTCTATAGAGATAAACTCTTACGTTATAGACTTTTGAAAGGTCTGGGCCTCTAATAAATTGATCATAGTCATATGATGTTAGACACTGCCCACATTAGATAGGCTTATTAGAAAATATCTTTGCAAGATCAAAGATCACCCTGTTATCTTTTTACTTATTTCCAAGTTTGAAATCATTTTTCTGAACAACAGAAGAATTTTAAGGTGGTGTGTAAGTAACCTATGGCTTAATGAATGCAACATTCTTAGTGATAATTTAGTAATTTGTGAAATGTGTGTGCTTGTAATATATTTTAAAATATTAATGTTACCTATTTGGCACCGAAATGTGTTGTGATGCCATTTTAAAAAATGAGAAATGCTGCACATTTTAAAATGGAATAAAAAATTGTAACATAGATTATCAAAAACAAACTTCCCCTCATGCAAGTGCTTTCTTTTTTTTCTGTTTTAATTTTTATTGAGTATCTAGCACTTTTGTGAAATTATCTGGAAACTCATTACAAATATGTGATCTCCAGATTTTCCTTATTGGAAAAGAGTCTTTGAGGAAACATCAATTATACTAATCCTATCTAATAAAAGAGTAATATGCAAATTAACCATCACTCTGCTACACACAAGCCACACCCACCAGCCAATCAGGAGCAAGCATGCAAATTAACCCCCATCCAAGATGGCTGCAGCCACAGAGCCAGCAGGAGGCTTGGGTTTCCCAGGCAATGGAGGAAGCCACGCTTTCTGCACACCCTGGAGGGCCAAGGCCTCCATTCAAGGCTACAAAGTTTCAATTGTAGAAGATAAATAAATCCCAGATACCAGGGCCTCCGCTTCAGTTGCCTGGGGGTGTGGCCGGCCTGAAAACCACCACAGACCCCTCACCCAGGCCGCCCCATGCCCCAAGGGAACGACACCCTGATCCGGGACACTCTTCAGGGCAAACCAGCTGGCCCCCACCATGCACCAGGCCTCTATCTTATCACTGTGCTTAGCCCCATGTCACCAAACCATGACTTAATCACAGTTTCAGCTCTTCCAGAAATCAAATCTTAAATCAATCAGGAGTCACCTGGTCAGCATTAGTCAGGTAACCTGCCTGATAGGCGCCTGCCATCCCCTGAAAGAATGTGACCTTGCAATAATCAATCCACTTTTTTTTTTCCTGGCATAATTCCCTTGTTTCTGCTACTTTCTGTCTATAAAAGTCTTTTATTTTGTACAGCTGCCTCGTTCACAACTCACTGAATGAAGTCAATAAAAGATCTCTCTATATTGGTCTTAAAAAATAACACAGGATAGAGATCACCATCCTTTGAAAATTGTACTTTTTTGGTTTTATCTTAAAGGAATCTGAATGGACTTCTTTAAGACCACAATATCTTTTTCTTCCCCACATCAAATTGTGATTAATGATGTCAAAAGATAAAGATAATAGATTTCTTCCTTCTACTGTAGTTTGTTAGGGAGGCCTGAAGGGTTGTTCTTATCAGCTAATGAGACCCAAAGGCCCACTGCAGAGTCTGGTTAAACACTCAATTTGAAAACTCAGGAGAGGTAAGTGACACCGGGTGCTTTGGGGTGGAAAACCTTTGCATATTATCAGGAATTAAGTGGAGATAGTTTAAGAGACATTCTCAAAAGGCAGTTCAAATAGGCTTTTCCCTTCCCTGATCTCTTTGAAAGCCAGCAACTGCTGAATGCTGGTAGGAGAAGGGAGCATTCTCTCTTTGTGAATTGAATGACCTGATTTTTATCTCTAGTTGGATTCCAGGAGGAAGCATGATGTCATTCCAACCACTGGCCAGAAAACTTCTTGCTTAATGAGCACTTTGAGCTTACTGGCAGCCAAGAAGGCCTTTGTTGACTGTGCTTAGAAACATAGGTCAAAGATCCTCTTTCTCTGGCTTTAAGGAACAAAGGGAGGGCTTGCTAACCAGCCCTTGTTCTGCGAGCAAGTTTCAGAGAACGGCAGATGATAAGTACAACGGGCTCCCCCAAAGGTTAGAAAGGCTAAGAGGTCAAGAGGACAGGAGAGAGAAGGAACAGAAATGCCATAAAAGGTGGGTTCTCTGCCTCCTTATTATGGTGCATAAGTCATCCCTATCTGACCCCAAGTGGGGGCTGAGTTTCGGCCCAGCGTCCTGTGGCAGGTGTGTGCCAGCCTCCCTGCCCCCATCTCTCACCCACTCTCCGGCTTCCCTCAGCTGTTGGAGCAGTTGCGGCTTGGATGACCTCCACCCACTGGCAGCTGTTAAGATGTATTCTGGGGGTGAAAGCAGATCTCTGGTTACTAACTACTGGGGGGAAGACCAGCCATTTGAGGAGAGGAAATGTGCAGTGTGTTGATTTCTACTTGTGGTGCATTAAAAATTATATATTAGGCAAAAGAGGTTGATTTAGTAAGGAAACACGGTCAAGCCCATTCTCCAGTGGAAATAGTGTAAGCCCTCTGATATTTCTTTTTTAAAATACAGTTTTATTGAGGTATAGTTGTACAACTTTATGTTTTGGCATATGCATATTCTTGTGAAAATCCATCACCACAATCAGGAGCACCCCCACCCCCCGCCAAGTTTCCTCCTGCCTCTCTGAAGCCCTCCTTTCCATGGCCAGCCATTCCCATACGCCCCTGTCCCCATCCCTAGGTGACCACCTGCTTTCTGTCACTAAAGTTTAGTTTGGATTTCCTAGAGTTTTATGTAACTGAAATCATACATTATATACCCTTTTCTCCTCGCTCTCCTTGCCCCTGCCCAAATCTGGCTTCTTTCACTCAGCTTATTATCCATGTTGTTTTGTATATCAGGACACATGCTTTCATTTCTCTTGATTACATACCTAGGAATGAAATGGCTGGGTCACATGATATGGGAATTACTTAACTATCTATTTTAGAATCATTTTTAAAAGCCTTACTCAGTGATATGCTTATTGGTTTTAGAGAGAGAGAAAGGGAGGGAGGGAGACAGAGGCATTGATGTGAGAGAGAACATAGATTGGTTGTCTTCTGTACATGCCCTGATGACCAGTGATTGAACCTGCAACCCAGGAATGTGCCCTGACCGGGAATCGAACCAGCAACCTTTCGGTGTACGGGATGACACTCCAACCAACTGAGCCACTCTGGCCAGGTTATATTTAACTTTTAAAGAAACTGCCAAATTGCTTTCCAAAGGGGTTGTACTATTTTACATTCCCACCATTGGTATCTGAGAGTGCTAGTCTTTTTAATCTTGGACAGTCTAATAGATACTTGGTAGTATTACACTGTGGTTTTCATCTGTATTTTCCTAATGACTAATGATGATGAGAATGTTTTCTTGTGTTTCTTTGCCATGTATATATCTTTTTGGTGAACGGTTTGTTCAGATCTTTTATCCATTTTTTAAATTGGTTGTTCATTCTTTTATTTTAAGTTTTGAAAGTACTCTATATATTCTGGATACAAGTCCTTTGTCAGATATGCTATGCAAGTATTTCCTCTCAGTCTGTCTTGTCTTTTCATTCCATTAATAGTGTCTTTTGAAGAGATTCCTCTTTTTTAAAAAGTTTATTTTATTGTTTAAAGTATTACACATAGTAGTACATATATCTCCTTTTTTACCCATTGACCTTCTCCCAAGAGATTCCTCTTAATTGATGAATTCCAATTTATCAAAATTTCTAGTGATATTCTAAAAGGTTAGAGCACTATCTAGATACAGAGAGGCACTTGATGTCATTTTACTAGTAAGAGCCTTCTCAGATGTATGACTTTATTTTTATTTATTTTTTATATAAATCTTTATTGTTCAGATTATTACAGTTGTTCCTCTCCCCCCCCCCCCCATAGCTCCCCTCCACCTGGTTCCCACCCCACTCCATGCCCTCAACCCCCTCCCCCCCACTGTCCTTGTCCATAGGTGTAAGATTTTTGTCTAATCTCTTCCTGCCCCCCGCCCCCCACTCCATATCCCCATATTCCCTTCCCCCTGAGAATTGTCATCCACCCCCTTTCTATGCCCCTGGTTCTATTATATTCATCAGTTTATTCTGTTCATCAGATTTTTTATTCACTTGATTTTTAGATTCACTTGTTGATAGATATGTATTTGTTGTCACTTTGTTGTTCATAATTTTTATCTTTACCTTTTTCTTCCTCTTCTTAGAGAATACCCTTCAGCATTTCATATAATACTGGTTTGGTGGTAATGAACTTCTTTAGCTTTTTCTTATCTGTGAAGCTCTTTATCTGACCTTCAATTCTGAATGATAGCTTTGCTGGGTAGAGTAATCTTGGTTGCAGGTTCTTGTATTCATCACTTTGAATATTTCTTGCCACTCCCTTCTGGCCAGCATAGTTTCTGTTGAGAAAGCAGCTGACAGTCCTATGGGTACTCCCTTGTAGGTAACTAACTGTTTTTCTCTTGCTGCTTTTAATATTCTCTCTTTGTCTTTTGCTCTTGGCATTTTATTTCTTTAAATTTAATAAATCTTTATTGTTCAGATTATTACAATTGTTTCTCCTTTTTCCCCCTATATCTCCCCACCACCCGGTTCCAACCCCCCCTTTTGCCCTTACCTCCCCCCTCTGTCCTTTTCCATAGGTGTGTGATTTTTGTCCAGTCTCTTCCTGTACCCCCACACAGATACCCCTTTCCCCCTGGGAATTATCAATCCACTCCAATTCTATGCCCCTGATTCTATTATGTTCACCAGTTTATTCTGTTCCTCAGATTTTTAATTCACTTCACTTTTAGATTCACTTGTTGATAGATATGTATTTGTTGTTCATAATTTTTATCTTTACTTTTTTCTTCTTTTTCCTCTTTTTAAAGAATACCTTTCAGCATTTCATATAATACTGGTTTGGTGGTGATGAACTCCTTTAGCTTTTTCTTATCTGTGAAGCTCTTTATCTGCCCTTTAATTCTGAATGATAACTTTGCTGGGTAGAATAGTCTTGGTTGTAGGTTCTTGCTATTCATCACTTTGAATATTTCTTGCCACTCCCGTCTGGCCTGCATAGTTTCTGTTGAGAAATCAGCTGATAATGTATGGGTAACTAACCCATACATTATCAGCTGTTAGCTCCCTTGTAGGTAACTAACTGTTTTTCTCTTGCTGCTTGTAAGATTCTCTCTTTGTCTTTTGCCCTTGGTATTTTAATTATGTTGTATCTTGGTATGGTCCTCTTTGGATTCCTTTTGTTTGGGGTTCTGTGCGCTTCCTGGACTTGTAAGTCTATTTCTTTCACTAGGTGGGGGAAGTTTTCGGTCATTATTTCTTCAAATAGGTTTTCAGTGTCTTGTTCTCTCTCTTCTTCTGGCACCCCCATAATTCTGATGTTGGTACACTTGAAGTTGTCCCAGAGACTTCTTACACTATCTTCAACTTTCTGAATTCTCTTCTCTTCTTGCTTCTCTGGAGGAGTGTCCTTTGCCTCTTTGTATTCCAAATCTTTGAGTTGATTCTTGTATTCCTCTAGTCTGCTGTTGGGTCTCTGTATAATATTTTTTATTTCAGTCAGTGTATGTTTAATTTCTAGTTGGTCTTTTTTTATATCCTCGAGGGTCTCATTAAATTTATCGGCCTTTTCCATGAAATTCTTGAAAAACCTTATAACTGTGGTTTTGAACTCTATGTCCATTAATTTGTTCTCTTCCATTTCTTTAGTTTGTGATCTGTTTCCTTGCCTCCTCATTTTCGCTGCTTCCCTGAGTTGGTAGGGTAGCTTTGTGTACTAGGTGTCCTATTGGTTCAACGGGTCAGCCTCCCAGTTACCTGAGGTGGACACTCTTTGTGCACCCCTTTGTGAACTGTGTGTACAGCCTTGTTGTAGTTAAGTCTTGATTGTTGTTGGTGTCACTGGGAGGAATTGAACTCCAGGCCAATTGGCTGTGAGGACCCGCTGTGTCTATAACAGAAGAGTTGCTTTGCTGGAGACACGTTTATGGGGCAGGACTTGTTCCAGTAGGGCTTTGGTGCTCACTGAGTCTGCCTCTTGAATGTGTCCCTTATGAGAGTGTTTGAAATCTGGTTTCGTCTCACACGGACCACTAGATACACTAGTTTCTAGATTTCCAATGGGGTGCAGGTCAGCTACTGTCTGAGGCCACCCAGCAGGAGCTACAGCAAGAACTACAGTTTTCTCCTCTTTGCTTGGGCTTTGGCGGTTTTGGAGCAGTCTGACTGGAGGTGCAATTTATTTGGTTAAGCTTCCACAGAACAGACCATTTATATGCAAAAGCTGCTGTGTGGAGCCTGGGCGGGTTTGTAGAATGTGTGGGGTGGGGTCTCAGGGCGGGGAGGGGTCTCAGGGCGTCACTAGGCTAGGGCGTGGCAAATGGTGATGGCTGCCATCAGCAGTCTCTGCCTTTCCGCGTTTCCAAGTCCCTGCGTCCCACGCTCCAGCACAGTAAACAATGATTGCTGGGCGCACCTCAGTCACTCTCACTTTCCGACCCGATGGCCGGGAGTCCAACTTCTCTCCATAGGCGTCTGGGTCCCCCGTGTGTCCCCAGAAACTGGATTTCAGAGTGATCAGGAGCTTGTCTCCCTTCGCCCAGTCGCCCGCCACCAGCCTGATTAGCGCTCCTCCGTACCTCAGCTTTTCAGCGTTTGGCTCCTTTCTCTTTCCTTCTTAGTTGTAAATCTTCCACTCAGCCAGCTTTCCTGTGGTTCTGGGTGGTAGACGTTTTGTCTTTTAGTTGTAGTTTTGAAATTGTTGTGCGAGGCGGCAGTTTAGTTGTTTACCTTTACCGCCATCTTGGTTCCTCTCTGCTCTTGGCATTTTAATTATGATGTGTCTTGGTGTGGTCCTCTTTAGATTCCTCTTGTTTGGGGTTCTCTGTACTTCCTGGACTTGTAAGTCTATTTCTTTCACCAGGTAGGGGAAGTTTTCTGTCATTATTTCTTCAAATAGGTTTTTAATATCTTGTTCTCTCTCTTCTTCTGGCACCCCCATGATTCAGATGTTGGTTCACTTGAAATTGTCCCAGAGGCTCCTTACACTATCTTCATATTTTTGGATTCTTTTTTCTTTTTGCTTTTCCAGTTGGGTGTTTTTTGCTTCTTTTTTATTTTTTATATTTTTTTAAATTACTTTATTGATTAAGGTATCACATATTTGTCCTCAACCCCCCCCCCCATTCCCATCCCAAACCCCTCTACACGCATGCCCCCACCCCCCTGTTGTCCGTGATCACTGGTTAGGCTCATATGCAAGCACACAAGTCCTTTGGTTGATCTATCTCCCTTATCCCCACCCTCCCCTACCTTCCCTCTGAGGTCTGATAGTCTGATTGATGCTGTTCTTGTTCAGTCTATGTTGTTTATCTTTTCCCCTAGATGAGTGAGCTCATGTGATACTAGGAGTACACTTATAGGAACTGAAAATGAGACAAGCAATAATGGTTATGCTGAGAGGCAAATGAATCAGTCTATAGTGAGTTTCTTTCTGGGCAAGAGTTCTTTTGAGTCCCAATTTCTATGTCCAACAGTTCTTTATGTGTACATAACAGTAATGATATTTCAGTTCTGGATGGTGGACAAATGGTGGTAATGCAGGTCCGACCCTCTCTGGTTTGGTCCTGGGCAATCTGCAGTGACGCACATCTGCTGACTGCTAGTATGGCAAGGCATCGTCAGTGTCTTCCATCTCTGGACTGTTTCTCTTCTGTCTTCATGGCTGGAGCACTCCTGTCAATTCCTCTCTGTTGCAGGAATCCACCTGGTCTCAGAGTTGTTTTCTGAAAATATACAAACATGTTCTTGACCAAAAGTTAATAAAGGAATCTTTTCTATAAATTTGACTTGCGATCCTATTTTATTTTTTGCCCAAACTATTTTCCTTTGGCTTGTTTTGACTGTTTTTTGCTTCTTCATATTTCAAATCTTTGACTTGATTCTTGGGATCCTTTAGTCTGCTGTTGAATCTCTGTATATTATTCTTTATTTCAGTCAGTGTATGCTTAATTTCTTATTGGTCCTTTTTCATATCCTTGAGGGTCTCACTCAATTTCTCAGAGGTTTCTAGAAGATTCTTGAGTAACCTTATAACCATGGTTTTGAACTCTATATCCAGTATTTTGGTTTCATCCATTTCTTTCATTTGTGATTTGTTTCTTTGTCTCTGCATTTTGGCTGCTTCCTGGTGTTTGTTTCTATGTACTGGGTAGCTGCTAAGTCTCCTTGAGTTGATAGAGTGGTCTTGTGTGGTTTGTGTCCTATAGGGCCCAGTGGCTCAGCCTCCCCAGTCACCTGAGGTAGATGCTATTGGTGCACCCCTTTGTGGGCTGTTTGCATAGTCTTGTTGTAGTTAACCCTTGATTGCTGTTGGTATCACTGGGAGGAATTGACCTCCAGGCCAATTGGCTGTGATGACCCGCTGTGTCTACTCTGGAAGATCTGTTGCACAGGAGACACCCTTATGGGACAGTACTTGCTTCAGTAGGGCTTTGGTGCTCACTGCGTCTGCCCCTTGAGTGTGTCTCTTATGGATGTGAAGAGATGTTATCCATTATGGTCTCACTCTGACCACTGGGTACACTGGCTCTTGGATCTCCAAGGCGGTGCAAGGTCAGCCACTGTCTGGGGCTGCCCAGCAGGAGCTACAGAGACATCTTCAGATTCCTCCTCTTTGTATTGGGTTTGGAAGTGCCCAGACGAGGCCCAGCTGTGAAGCAAGGCCGCTGCTGCTGCTACTGGGCCTTGGGTCTTTTTTTGGAAGCTCTGGGGCTCTCTGACTCAGCTGCAGTTTGACAGGTTTTAGGCAAAAGGACAGGCCATTCATATGCAAAAGCCAATGAACACAGCTTGGGTGGGGTTGTAAATTGGGTGGGGCAGGGTCTCTGGGAATCACCCAGGTGGAGCAAACAGCAATGGCTGCCAGTCAGCCCTGAATCAGAGAGGTCCCCGGTTCTCCGCGCCGCGTACTTCCCGTGCAGGAACAATGATCACTGCGAGCCCCTCTAAGAGAAAGCCGCCCTCGCATTCCTGTCCCGATGCCAGACAGTCCAGTTTCTTCCTGTATGTGCCTGGGTCCCCCCAGAGTCTTGCCCGGAACTGGAGTTCAGAGCAAGCGGGAGCTTGTATCTCCCTCCCCATTAAAAGAGCAGCACATCCAGGTGCCAGCACTTTCTGCGCCTCTGCACCTCTTACCGGTCTCAATGTGCTTTCTTCACCTCTCTAGCTGTGGAACTTCCACTCAGCCAGCTTTCCCGTGGTTCTGGGTGGTAGTTGTTCTGCTATTTAGTTGTGGTTTTGATGTGGTTGTGAGAGGCAGCAAGTATAGGGGATTACCTATGCCGCCATCTTGGTTCTCCGGTTGGTTTAATTTTCTATGACTTGATTTTTAAATGTGGCCTCCTGTTATGCGAAGAGCCAGGGTCCGAGAAAACCTCAGCGTGTTGTTTGTTGATTCCAAAGAAATAGCCTGGAGGACTGGCTGTGAAAGACCTGGGTTTGTTAGGACTTACGTGTTCACCTGTGATGGAAGACGGGTGAAGTTTTCCCGGAAATCCCATCCGGCCTGGGGACAGATCACACTGGGGGGGCAGACGACCAGTGAAATTTTACCTGAACCCAGACTTTCCCAGTACATGGTTGTGTAGAGCACAGAAAACAAAGCAGAACAGGGCATGCAGGGGGTGGGGGACGTGCTCGTGCTCAAGCTGTATGACATTATCTCTCTAGCTGTTCCTCTACTGTTGTTTACAGTCTGGGCTCACATCCAGAAACAGTTTTTGTTTGGCCATTACTTATTATTATTATTATTTATTGTATTTTTATTGATTTCAGAGAGGGAGAGAGAGATAGAAACATCAGTAATGAGAGAGAATCATTGATCAGCTGCCTCCTGCACACCCCACACTGGGGACCAAGCCTGCAACCCGGGCATGTGCCCTCACCGGGAATTGAACCATGACCTCCTGGTTCATAGGTCTATGCTCAACCACTGAGCGCCGGCTGGGCGTTTGGCCATTTCTTGACGGAGAAGCTGGCCAGGCTGCTAAGGTTAGTCCCACAGTCTGCTTACTGATAGCCTTCATCATATTCCCACAGGGTGGGACGGGGAGTTGGAAGTGGGGAAGGGCCCATGTCCCCATTTACCATACACCTACCAAGCTCTTTCCTGGTCAAATCTCATTACCAAAACAATCAAATAGCTACAAGATAGCCAGGTTCCAGTGCATATGTACTTATTTCAGGCAAAATTGGATAAAGCAACTTTCAGTACCAGAAGGAAATCTGAACTGAAGCAGAAAGGTGTGCTGGTGATATTTTTATAAATGCAGCTCCAGGAAAAGATAAAGCTGCTGCGGTTCTGGGGGCTGTGGAGAGAGCAGCTTTGTCTTCAACCACAGGGGAGAATAAGAGCCAGAAAATTAGGCCCAAATCATCCATGAACCAGGGGTAAAAAGAATTCAGCTCTGTCACTGGGGCAGAAGTGAGCATTAGCTGCCTTCACTTTTCAGCAGGAGACATTCTCCACATGCCTCTATAGGAAGCCAGAGACTTACTAATTATAAATTATTTATAATTTATATAAAGGACCATGCCTAGACCCAAATAATAAAGTTAATGGTTAACATACGGGTGTTTAAGCTTGCTAGAGGTCAATGCTTTATCATAGTATCTCATGTAGCCTCTGGACAACCCAGAGGCGGGTACTGTCATGCCTCATTTTATAGATCAGGAAACGGAAGCACAGAAGGGTTAAGTGAGCAATAAAGCCAGACAGTTCTGAATGTAGGGTCTATGCTCTAATGCCACTTTTTCATGGCACCTACATAATTTGACTCTTTCACCTCAATGAGTGGTCATTTAATGAACTGTTTCTTCTTTATTTTAGTCTCCTTTCTATTTAAGTCAACTCACTTAATTAGGGAAGAGAAAGAGGTCACAGAGGATGAATAAAAGCAACATGCCGAGCCGAGGAGGGGTGGCTGATGCTTAGTGCCCTTGCAGTGTCCCCACCCCCAGCCCCCAGCGCCTCCAGTCTGGCATAGTGAACCTCTCAGCACATGCACCCCAGTTAATAGAGTGTCTACCTGATAGACTGGAAGCCCCTGAGGGTGAGGACTATCTTATTAGTGCTAGGGCTTAGTCTGTTCTGCTAACTTTGGGTTTAGTTTATTTTTATTTTTCTTGTCCTTTGAGGTATAAAGTTAGGTTGTTGATTTGAGATTTTTCTTCTCCTTTAACGTAGACATTTATTACTAGAAACCTCCGTCTTAGTACTGATTTTTCTGCATCCCATAGGTCTTAGTGTATTGTGGTTTTGTTTTCATTTGTCTCAAAACACTTTCTAATTTCCCTTGTGATTTCTTCTCTGACCCACTGGTTGTTCAAGTACATATTGCTCAATTTCCACATTTTGTGGATTTTTGAGTTTTGCTTCTGCTATTGATTTCTAGTTCCATTCCATTGTGGTCAGAAAAGATTCTTGGTGTGATTTTAGTCTTCTTAAATGTGTTAAGACGTGTTTTGTCACCTAACATCTGATCCATCATGGAGAATGTTCCTTGTGCAATTGAGAAGAATGTGCACTCTGCTGTTTGTTTTTGGGTGGAGTGTTATGTCTGTTAAGTTCAATTGGTATTTTCTGTTGTTCAAGTTCTCTGTTTCCTTATTGACCTTCTCTCTAATTAATCTATCCATATTGAAATGCCCTTCAATTGCAAACAAAACTCTTTACATCTACCCCTAGCTTTATGTTATCAATATCATAAATCACATCCTTTTAAAATTTGTATCAGTTAACTAATTTTATAACTATGGTTATTTTTATGCTTCTATATTTTAAATTCTATAATTGAATTATTTCAGTATTATAATATTCTGTATTTTTATGTACATATTTACCTTTACCAGGGTGTTTTATATTTTCATATGCTTTTGTGTTGCTGTCTAGCATCCTTTAGTTCCAACTTGAAGGACTCCATTTAGCAATTCTTGTAAAGGAAGGTCCAGTGATAATGAACTCCCTCAGCTTTTGTTTATCTGGGAAGATCTTTATTTCTCCTTCATTTTTGAAGGGCACTTTACTAAATATAGTATGTTGGGTTGGCAGGCTTTCCTTTCTTTTAGCACTTTAAATGTATCAGTCCAGTCCCTTCTGACCTGGAATAGTTCTGCTGAGAAATCTGCTAAAACTGGGAGGTTCCTTGTAACTGACGAGTTGTTTTCTCATTACATATAAGGAACCTTTCAGATGAACAAAACCTGAAGGGGTTCATCATTACTAGACTTACTGATGCAATTAAAATGAAACAGCTTTTCTTACCCATTTCAATGTGGCTGACTGTTCTTGGCTTTGAACTTGCCTGGGGTACTATGACTTCCAAACTGGTTTCTGGAGTTCTCATAAAGCTTTTTCTTTTTCTTTTTTTTTAAATTGATTTTTACAGAGAGGAAGGGAGAGGGATAGAGAGTTAGAAACATCGATGAGAGAGAAACATCGATCAGCTGCCTCCTGCACGCCCTACTGGGGATGTGCCTGCAACCAAGGTACATGCCCTCGACCGGAATCGAACCCGGGACCCTTCAGTCCGCAGGCCGACGCTCTATCCACTGAGCCAAACCGGTCAGGGCTCATAAAGCTTTTTGACTGTATATTGTTGTTAAGTTAGTGTCTCTATGGGGGAACAAGTCCTAAGGCTTCTTATTCTGCCATCTTGCACTGTCACTCCATAACCTATTCAGTATTTTTGCTAAAAATGTTTAACCTGAATTTAAAAATGAGGAAATAATCAAACAAATCCAGGAACAATCTGAAAAAAATTTAGCACAAATAATTAAAAAATGTTAATATCATGAAAGTTCTCCCCCCCGCCCTCCACCCCAAAAGCTGAGAGAGTGTTTGAAATTAAGGGAGACAAAAGAGATATGATAGTCACTGTAGTGAATGAAGCTTGATTGGATTTTGAATTTTAAAATAAAGCCATAAAAATCACTTTGGGCATAATTGAGGAAATTTAGATATATACTGCTTTGGTGTGATAATGGTGAATATATAAAAGAATGTCCTTGTTCTTAGGAGATATATACTAAAATATTTAAGGGGAAACTGTCATGTCTGCAATACACACACACACATACACACACACACGAGAAAATGTTTGGCAGGATTCTAGTATGATTATTAAACAGTTGTTTTGTATAGACTAAGAAAAGAAAGTGGCACCTCTCTGAACCAGAAAGAACATGGCAGGAACAAATGATGCATTTATTTAAAAAGGTTGGTTGGTTAATTAGACTCGGGAAATTACAGACCCAGAAGGCCTGAATTTCAGACAGTTGGACAAGACTTCCTGAAGGACCTGGGGAGAGAAATATGGGTTGGCTACAACTGTTTGCTAGACCCTGATCTAGATGAAAGGCAGATAAAGATAAGTAAGCCAAGTTCTTGCCCTCAAGGTGCTCTCAATTTAGTGGATTTTTGTTTCAATTAATACTAAGCAGTTAAACAAAAATATCACAAGGTGGGTGGACCAATGAACAGTTAACTGGATCTCTGTTTCTAGTGTAGTGCAATTTGACTTTAAAAAAATCAAAAGTATGGAGACACAGAAGGCATAACAATTGAATTCTTAAGTGACAGAAATCTGGGAGCGGTAACTAAAAGGTTGGATATCTGAACCAGTATTTTTGAAAAGTTTTAACAGACTTATTAGGTACAAATTGAATCTTAACTTAGTTTCAAAATAACTAATGAGGCAAGTTGAAGGACTCATAAATAACCTCTAGCTTAATTTATGTTAAACAAACAAACAAAAGCCATGTTTTAATCAACCACAGACGCAGTATGAGCCAGGAGCAAAATGTGGTTGCTACAAATGCGAATGCAACCAGAGGAGGAAAGAGAAGTAGCACATCTGGCATGAGGGAAGTTATACCACCACTGTTCCTGTTATGGTCTAGTCTTGCCTGGAAAGAATAGTGTATTGTTTTGAACATGACCTTTCAAGAAGGGTATATTCATAAATTCCCTCTTCCTCCATACAGTGTGTCTTTCATTGTTGACAGACTGTTGAAAATGCATTGAGAATTTTGATAATCACCAAACCAAAAAACAGTTTCAATGAATGACTCAAACTTAAGACCTAGAAGTCAAAATACTCATGACTATGCATTAGACTTGTCTTCCTGGACCTTGTCATTATATTCCACAGATTTTTCCTTTCTCTTCTCGAATTGCCTCCATGACACACTATCGTCTATAGTCTTTACTTTAGCTCATGATTTCCCCTCTGACAAAGACTCTCTCCTTAACGAAACTTTAATTAGGCTTCTCTGAGCCCTCTTCTCAACTCAGCCTTGTCCTCGGGCCCTGTCTTCGACCTGCCTAGTCCAGTTGTAGCAAGAAGTCTACTAAGTCATTTTATTTTATTTATTTTTTATTTATTTTTACATATATTTTATTGACTTTTTACAGAGAGGAAGGGAGAGGGATAGACAGTTAGAGACATCGATGAGAGAGAAACCGATCAGCTGCATCCTGCACACCCCGTACTGGGGATGTGCCCACAACCAAGGTACATGCCCTTGACCAGAATCAAACCTGGGACCCTTCAGTCCACAGGCCAATGTTCTATCCAATGAGCCAAACCAGTCAGGGCTCTACTAAGTCATTTTAGTGAGGATCACCCCCTCCCCCCACCACTTTGATCATCCTGGCTTTTTTTCAGGAAGAATCCTAAGTCACTTTAGCAAGAATTCCCCTCCCCTTAATGTCTCCTTTAAGTACCTTTCCATCCACTGACCCCCCCCCCCACATTTAGAGTTGCCCCCAAGTTGGAATTTAGTCCTACCTCTCTCCTACTGTGACAGTCTTGATGGCCATCGCAGCAGTCCTGAATAACATCTTTCTTATCATTTTAACTAGTGCCAGAATAATGTTTTCTTTCACACCATCCCCTGTAATTGTGGGTATTTTTAAAATGTTGTCTTCACACTCTTTCTTTTCTATTTCTTCCTCAGAATTTATCTACTCCTGTGGTTTATGACTTTTTACTTTTTTAATAACCTAGAAATGTGTAGTTGCATGTTGGGTCTCTCCTTGAACTACAATGCTGTTATCCAACGATTAAAAGAGTAAAAGAGGCACAGGATAAGAAAGTTAAAATGTATGTAAAAGTGCTTTTGCCTATGTTATCTCATTTAATTCCCATAACAACCCTGTTCTGTTCAGGTATTAGCATACCTGTTTTTCATATGTAGGTATTGAGGCTCAGAGAGCCTCAAATCAAACTTTTACAGAGTGACAGGTTGGTGATTTACACCTAGATCTGTGGCTTCTATTTGAGGACTTTTCAACCATAGCATAACTACCTCTCTTTTAGAACTTATGGTCAGTATTCAGCATTTATTTATTCACCCCATCCATTTACTAATGCACAAACATTGCATGCCTACTAGTGTCGCTATTTCAGGACTGAGGGTAAAGAAATGAATAGGACACAGTATTTTCTTTCTGAAGCTAACAATCTAGTAAAGGAGACTGAGCAGGCAGATGACAGTAGAAGGTAGTAGATAGAGGCTTTGATGAGCTATGGAATGAACAGCTTACCTCTACACCAGAGAAGTCAGCCAGGAAAGGGCATCGGTGGGGTCTTGGATGAGGAGTAGAAATTTGACATTCCATTCTGATATAAATATGCCTTTTATTTCACTTTTCAAGTTTCCAGGTCTCATCTCCCTTCCCACTACACATTTGCGTGTAGTAAGCCCTCAAAATGCTGTTGAATGAGAGCTTTGAACAGGATTGTGGCTGTAAGGTTATAAAGTATCCACACTTAATTCTTACATAAATATCTCAATTCAAACAGATGGTTGCTCACCACCCACACCAGAGTACTTGTCAGTGTAATGAGTTTCCTCCCTAATCTGTACGAGAAGAAATTATGTGGCAGTGAAGGTTCGTGAGGTCACATAGCTCTCAGAATCAGAAACCTGAGCAGGGTCTGCTCCCGGCGCTCACATTTGTAGCAACCATCACCTGAATGTGCCCATCTCTTCAAGGAACAGCTAGAGAGAGAGCCTGGGCTGGAACAGACATGCATTTCATCGCCGTGGGCAGAGAAGGGTCCACAAATGTGCATCCAGGATAGCGATGCTAATGGCTTATTAGGATCTTGCAATTCAGCCAACCTCTTACCACCTGGATGTTAATGGCTGCAATTAGTTATCCACCTTGGTCTGACCCTGGGAAAACCTGGCAAGTGCTGTTCTGCCCTATAGAAACTATTTTGTTGCAGAAAAAGGCCTTTTTTTTTTTTTTCCTCTCACCACTGAATTTATAGATGAGGGGCGGGGGGAAGCAATTCTTTCTAATAGGTCTGGAACCTGAAGTTTCATAAAAGGCACCTTATCTCCCTGACTTTCTCATATGTCTTCATCTGTTCTATTGACTCTCTTTGATGGACTATACCAGCAGGTGCTGCAAAGTGCCTTTTAATACTTTAGTAAACAGTTGGGAGAGGAACCTCATTACAGATAAAGTGAGAAGTGAAGTCGGACAGCCCATTTATCTTACTCAAGATGAAATAAGGGCTATTGTTCAATTAGGCTAAACTAAAGTCTCTCATGTTTCCTTCCTAATGTCTTCTTCTGGGGGCAGAGGAATGGGGCTGGAGGAAGGCGGATGAGTAAGCTTCTGAAATATTGCCCAGGAATGTGACAACAGAAAAATATCCTCTTTTGAGGAGGGGTGCTGGGCACAGGCGGGAGGGGCATGAGCCTGGACAGCTGCTCCTACAGAAGTTGCTTTGCATTGATTTCTGCTGGAATGTCTGATTAGGAAGCAGGGACTTGGGATAGTTAAGAGGCCATCCGAGAGAGCCAGCTCAAGCCCCTTTTCAGTCCTGGCTGTGGGACTTTAATTAGCATGCCTGGGAAAGGAATGGGCAGGCGGAGGCAGATGACACAGGGTTATCATTGGGCTTTAGGAAGAGCAGTTAAGAGTCAGTTTGATCCAAACCAAAACTGTATGAAGATTGTACATCTGCTCTAATCCTTTAGCCATTCATCACAACAATTTTTGGGGCTGATTTTTAACGGCGGTGGAATGGGGAAAAGTGTTGGGGTGGAGGGTGGGGTGCAGGAATTGGGAAAGAATGGTGGTGGGGAGGAGAGAAATAAAGCTCCTCTTGTCGGCCAAAGCTTGCACCTGGCCTTCTCAGCTGCTGTGTTGGTAAAGAGAATGCTTTCATTTCTTTTCTCCCTCAGATAAACACGTTTATTCTCAACAAATGGGGGCAGGGGGAAGATTTCATTTTTGCTTCCAGATTGGAGGAAGGCTAAGATCTTTCCTAGGTGATACCTCCCCGTAACTTTTCCACTTTGCTTGAATCAGATAAAATTTAGCCTAAGATATCTGGTACATTTTTTTTTTTTTAAGGCAGCCAGAATAAGGCCCAAGTTCTAACTCATTCAGACCTTTCAGGTACAAAAACTCCTTCCTGCCCTCATTAGTGACCTTGCTTTATATATCATATCTAGGGTCATATCTACTTCCATTTCTTTGACTATAACTCCAGTATTTTTTTAAAAAAATGTATCTAGATAGGAAATGCAAAGTATTCACCTGTTTCATCAAAACATTTTTGTTAGCCTTAGAGAATCAGGCATGAATGCCAAATGGTATTCTGATCCAGTTCCTGATTAGGTTCTTAAAATAAGAGGATTTTACTTCCTCAAAACTTCCTCTCCTTCAAAGGATAACCAGGTGCCCCAGGGAGAAGGGCAGCAACCTCCTGCCAGCTGGCCCACAGGGGAGTGAAGACGGTAGCAACTGTCACTACATCAAACGCTAAGTCTGGGAGCACCTGTCTGCCCCAGAAGCTCCAGATCCACGTCCCAAAGCTAACTCTCTCAAGCCCTCAGGCAAGAGAAAATACTTCAGAAATCACTTAGAATACTTTACTCACCATATATCTAATAGCTCAGGGTGAGAAACCTGGATTGGGTTTATGGAATGGCAACAAAGAATATCTTGTTATCAGGATAGAGTAGTTTTGAGATTACTTTAGAAGGAATGTGCCAGGAAGCAACTCTAAAGAGCAGCTGGGAAGCTCTTCATGAAGTTACTCACTTTTGAGGGGAGAATTGAACTCGGGTACTTACTGGGGTGTGTTGAACTGGACAAGAACCAGGCAAGATCCAAAGAGTGGAGCCAAGTGGCCAACTTCCAATGCCTCTTGAAAACCACTTTTAAGTAGTTCTTGGGTGAGTGTTTAGAGTAGCAGCCATTATAACGGCAATTGTATGTATAACCCTCAGCCTCACCTGTGATCCGTGAGCTACAGGGTGTATACATGTGGCTGAGCTGATTTATACTCGCTCGGGGGACGGCTTGACATGTCCCATGACTGTAGACTACAGCAAATACAACATTTTCTACTTTTCTAGCAAGTCCAGTAGGAAATCTTCATAAAATGGAAAGCTGGAACCTCCCTGGAGTAAGCATGTTTTTCCACAAATGTTCCTATCTCTACAGAGGGGGTTGGGGGGCGGTTGGGGTTGGGCAAGGGGAGTTCCTCAGGCTTTATCACTGCTGCATCCAATAACTTCAAGTCCATAAGTTAGTTGACTATCATTCATAAGTAAGACCATCCAACTCCAAATTCGGTTGCTCTGTTCAACAACTCATCCTTAAATTACTAAGGTTTGCCAGAGAACTTTCAACCAAGAAAGAGGTGCCTTGGCCAGGATTTTCTTTTCAGAGAAAGGAGAAGAGAAGCTAAAATAAGTTTTCCCAATTTCTTCATTCAAGGAGTTTAACCTCCATCCAGGAAATAAAATGAAAATGAGTCAAAGTTAATGGGAAACAGAAAACAGAAGAATTAAGTGTGTAACCGCAAGAGAGTTTCTTAAAACTAAGATATGGATTGGAAATCTGGCAAGCTCTCATGCTCTAATACACCCAAATCCATGTATGGAGTTAGATTTTGACCTTTTCATGGGACTTCAGGCTGGCGATATACAACCCAGGGAATGCCTACTTATTGGAGGAGAATGCGTGACTTTCCATGGGCCCTTAAATAATTTTAAGGGAATCCATTTCTAGGTCCTCAATTTCCAACCGTACTCTGTCCTGCCGAGTCTCCTGTGATCTGCTGGTTCTTTCCACCTTCTCTTTTAAACCCCCTTCTTTACAAATGAAGACAAATAGCTTACCCATCCTAAGACTTATGAATGAACATGTTTGACCCAGGGCACCAAACAAAAGGGCAATTCCAGGATGGCTTGCTCACAAAGGGAGTCCTATAAGCACTAGCAGAAAATATTAAAGGGAGTGGTTTCTTATTTCAGTCAAGAGACAAACTCTTGTTAAGACTCTGAAGGCTTTTTTATCTATCCATCCATCTATTTATTCATCCATCCATCCATCCATACACACATACGTTCATCTTCTAGTTAGAATTCAAAAGTGAGATGGTTGTTACAGGGGTGGGCATTAACATGCTTATTTGAATTGAAAAATGAGTTAAGACTTTTTCTGACAGAAAGTGATTCTGATGGAGATGAATTGACTTGACAATGAGAACTGGGTTTGTCAAGTTATATGGTACATGCTGTCTATAAATTGAACAAACTGTATAGTTGCAAGATTTTGACAAAAATATATTCAGAGCCTATAGGCATCATAGCATATGTTGGACATTAAACATATGATGAAAAGAAAGCAGATTTTTAAAATTATTGACACTATTACAGATTTCTCTCATTTTCGTCCCCTTTGTCCCCCTCCCTCCAGTCTCCCGTATCCCCCCTCCCCCCCAGCCTTCACCACATTGTTGTCTGTGTACATGGGCTATGCATATATGTTATTTGATGAAAATTGTTTGATGTCAGTTTAAAATTACGTAGGGTGCACATAGATAATTATTTTTTAATTGTAAGGGAATATGCAAGAAAATTTGAAGATAACTGTTGGGGGATTCAATGGGGGCTAGGCCAGTCTGGAGCAATCTGAGGAGATGTGTTGAGGCGAGACAGGCCTGGGTGTTAGAGTATGTTAGAATGGCTCAAAGTGAAAAGGCAGGAAAAGGATATTTGGTCATTTGTTCAAGGTTGACAGCATGTGCAAGGACTTGGAGATGGTACCAACTGTGTCCACTGGCAGAATGGTCATGTGATAAGCCTCACCTTAGGACAGGAATCAATGGAATGGCAGGGACAATAACTCTGGCCACGTCTCAGCCTGAAAAGACCTAATATCTTTCTTGCTGGGGAGAAGGAGGGCAGATTTGACAATAGGGAAGGTTGGAAAAGGCTTTGAAAGTCCCATGGAGATAATCTGGATTTGAAGCCATAGGAACAAAGCAAGATCTAATCATTGTTCATCTCTCTCCTTTTCTAATTCCCATAAAGTTATTTCAATTTTTCTATTATGGGATGTTTCTCATGCCATGGCAATTCTTTGTTTACATCTCGGTCTCTTCCATTTTCAGTCAGTAAACTCTTCAATAACATGGATTGTTTCTTACATATCTTTGTAACTCTCACTAGTGCCTAGCACATCTTCTCTCAAGTGACAGAATTTTAATAAATTAAAAACAAACCAACAAAAGGAATTCAAAAGGAAGGCAAAGAGAGATGAGATAGGAAAAGAGGACTCACATTGCAATAGTCTAATGTACCAGGGACTGTGCTCGTCCTCACAAGTCCCTCCCCGCTGCTGGAAATAAACACTTTCTTCTCTGACCAGCTATTGGGCGTTGTCTATAGCTTTGCACTTCCAACTTGGCATATAACCACTTATTTGTCACTAATTTTCACTATGTTGTTGGGTATATGAAGGCTGATATATGTAACTTACACATAGATGGCATGCAGTAGTTAAAAAGCTACACTTTAAGGAAACAACTAGGTTTAAAAAATGATTTTTCTTGTAATCATTGGTTCACTTCAGCTGACATAGAACATCCTGAAAGTGCAAACCTAGAAAAATAATTTAAGTTTCCTTCTTTTATTTAGTACTTAAATTGGTTTAGAAATGGCCAGAGAACATTGAACAGAAGCATCCTTGTGGAATGGAACTAACTGCATAAAGAACCTAATCCCTTCAACCTAAATACAATTTTAAGGGAAGAAGGAAGAGTCTCTTTAGGACATTGACCAGACATTAGGTAAGAGCAGAGATTTCTTTTTTTTTAAGCTGGTGAGGTCAGCAAGAATCTTAATTTATTTCTCATGCTTTGCTTAGACAAGATAATGCACTTAGTACTGCTTGGTTGGTCTCAAATGCTTGGCTGGCTCTCAAAGAGCATTTGATTTGGGGAAAGGATAGAACAGGGCGTTCCCAGCCAGCCTTATCAGGACCAGACAGTACTTAGAACTGCAGCCCTGATTGTATGTGTGCCCTTTTGTGAAATCTTTAAAAGGCTGGATCTGCTTACAGGGCCATTAACTATGGGGTCCCAAAAGTCACCTTACAGAAATGGTTGAGCAACCTTCTCCTAAGTGCACACCAATCACTAGGCAGGAGCCTTCCACTCTTAACCATTTCCAACCCAATGCACACTTAAAAGAGGCAGGGAGAGTTACTAAAAAGTTTTGTTAATCCTGTTAACATATTAACTGACTCTGAAATGGGATAGCCAGAGAAGGCAGTTGGGAAGAAGTGGGTCTTGCATCCATGCATTCACTCATGAGCTCAGCCTTTCTCAACCAGAGTTCTCCATCTAAACCACAGCACACAGAAGGTTGATTTGATTGACCATTTTCTCCTCCCAAGAATGGGTCATAGGCAGTGACATTCTTGATGCATGGGAGAGAAGTTAATTCATTCAGTGGGTGATGGGCATTGGGACCAAGTTCTCTCATGAAACTACAGTTTGTTTATTCAATATATGTACTAAATGCCTACTATGTGCCAGACACTGTTATAGGTGCTGGCTATACAGCAGTGAACAAAACAGATCCCTGCCCTCATGGAACGTACACTCTAGTGGAGAATTCAGATTCGGGATGGAGTTATATGTATGCATATACATATAAATAGGGTGGGGAAAAGTAGGTTTAAAGTTGTTCATATGGCAAATAATGCAGTAATTAAAAAATAACAATGTAAGAATAAACCCTTAATCCCTTGAAAAATGAAGGGATTAAGCCTTCGGAGGACCCTGGCATCTGACAATCTATATGAGACTTAAGTCAGCCCTCTGCATATTCAGATTCCCAACCTCCAGTTGCCCATTAAACATATGTTTAAACTGCATTGCACAGGTCAATAGAAAAAAAATCGCTGTGTAAGTGAACTTGTGCAGTGCCTGCACAGTTAAAACCCATGTTGTTCAAGGGTCAGCTAAATAAACAGTAAGTATGCTATGTACCTGGATCCTTTTTGCCATTTATTTCTTAGTTTCAGTTGACATATATATTATGTTAGTTTCAGGGGTACTATACCTGGATCTTAAAGAAAGAGATGGAATCTGGATAGTGGGAGGGAAGGGGAGGCTATTTAACGTGGCCTGGGAAGGTCAGGCTATATGGAAATGGATCCAGGATCTGACTGTTTCTGTTCATTTCCCTCAACAAGCAGGGCTTAAAGGGCAGACTCTCCCCATCTCTAACCTCTGGACATCATAATCCCTAAGCACATGGCTCTTTGCCCATGAGTCAGGAACTTGGAGTCAGGTCCTGGAGTCAGGAACTTGTTGACAGCTGAACATCTCAAGCCACTGGAAGAGCGGATACCCAACCTATGGGGTGTGTCTTAGGGCTCCTCCTCCCCACAAATACTTCTCCTCAGAACTTGCAAATTTCTCCAAAGGTCACCTTTACTGACTTCTTTGGCCTAAGGCAGAATTTCCAAAACTTTCTCAGTTCATGGCACATTTATTTTTTTCATGGTTCTTCTAGGATGAAAGAAATATCTAACAGTTCTGTTTATTAGGTAGTCAAGTTCCAATACTTAATTTGTAGTACTTTGTGCAGAGATTCACAGATGTCTCTGTGTTTTCTTCTAAAATTTACAATATCCCATAGTACCCCTGTGAATTCATTATGGAAAACTTGACATGTGTTTGTCATTGTAGACTTGAGGCATAGAAAGTCTCTATTAAGTTATCAATGATCCTTGTTTCTCTGAAAGCCAGATGCACCTATCTGGTTTGTTGTAGAGTTGCTCTAAGCCTGAAGAGATGGGACACATGGTGGGTAAGACTGGATGGTGAGAAAAGGAGGTCAAGGGTGGGTTAGGAAGTGCAATGGGAGTCAGATAGACCTGTGTGGAGAAAAGGCTGCCTTCCAGGAAGAAAAAGAGAAGGCACTGTATGGGGAGACCACAGAGCCACAAGAAGTGAAGGCGAGGAGTCAGCAATGGAGTAGATACAAATTACCTACCCCCTGGAGGTCTGCATTCTTTTAAGACACTATGTTTTGGCATCATTTGTTGTGCAGCAGTAGCCACTCAGTCATCCTGCCTCAATCTCTCAGGTCAACTCTGACAATAGGTAGAAAGATATTAAGTAGCTTTAGTCTACCACTGTGCAATGGCTGATGGTCTGGCCTTGGAGAGTCAAAGCTCCTTAAAGAAGGGCTCTGTGCTCATCACTGTAGTAGTTATTGCCACATCCCTCATCAGAGTGATGGTATATTTCATTCCACAAATATTTCCTAAGTACTTACTATCTGCTAGGCCTGTGCCCAAACTAAATGATGTTGAAGGAATACTCCTTGCTCTCAAAGAATGCAATCTAGTGGAAATGACAAACCATAAACAAATAAACTGTGGTAAGGTCAATGAAGGAAAAGAACCAGGTGTGTTTAGGAAGAATTTACAGAGGGATATAATTTGGATTGAAAGAGAGTCAGGGTAGGGGTCTCTGAGGAAGTGACATTGAAGTTGAGACTGGAAGGATGAGAAGGCATGAGTCTTCCATTGGAAGAAAACAGCAAGAGCAATGCAGGCATAAAAGATAGCACTTGTGCCCTAACCGGTTTGGCTCAGTGGATAAAGCGTCGGCCTGGGGACTGAAGGGTCCCAGGTTCGATTCTGATAAAGGGCATGTACCTTGGTTGCAGGCACATCCCCAGTAGGGGGTGTGCAGGAGGCAGCTGATCGATGTTTCTCTCTCATCGATGTTTCTAACTCTCTATCCCTCTTCCTTCCTCTTTGTAAAAAATCAATAAAATATATATTTAAAAAAAAAAGATAGCACTTGTGAAGGCCTTGAAGCCCCAGAGACCTTGATATGTGTAATGTACTCAATAATGTGCATCTGCCTGGGCTTGCTCAGAGCTGTAGCTGTGGTCCAGGTCTGATCCACCATCTCTCTTTCTGTTTGAACTAGTGTTACTAGAGCAGGCTCTTCCCATGATGCTGGCACAAGCCCAAGAAGGCAAGCCCAACTGTGTGAACATATTACAAGCCTCTGTTTGTGTGGCTGCTAGCATCCCCTAGACCAGTGGTCGGCAAACTCATTAGTCAACAGAGCCAAATATCAACAGTACAACGATTGAAATTTCTTTTGAGAGCCAAATTTTTTAAATGTAAACTATATAGGTAGGTATGTTGTTATTAACTTAATTAGGGTACTCCTTCAATCGCACTTTACATGCGTACCTGCACGTGGTATTTTGTGGAAGAGCCACACTCAAGGGGCCAAAGAGCCGCATGTGGCTCGCGAGCCACGGTTTGCCGACCACTGCCCTAGACAAAGCAGGTCACATGGCCAAGCTCAACATTAGTAGGGTGGGGCAGTCCATGGAGGTGAGGGAAAGGGGTATGCCCACTTTTTGGGACAATCCTCTACATCTGTCAAATGCTCTGTATCCTCAACTGTTGTGACCATTGCCTGGGTTCCCCGTTTTCATCTGTGCTAACAATTTTGTAAACACCAAGTAGACTATTCTTCCTGACACTTCCAGCTGGGTCATGCCCCTCACCTGGCCCCTTCAACCATCCACGGTGGCCCATGGCAATGCCTTGTTTGAGTCTCCATTCTCATCAGTCTGCCCCACCCTGTAGCACTTAACTGCTTGTGCCAGATGTATTGGTTATGACGAGAAAATCTGATGAAAATGTGGGGTGCTGCTAAAAATCATTTCATGGAGATAAAATAAAATGGCCTAGGCTAATTAAGACACTAAAGAAAAATTGAATTGGAACAGGATAATACAACTCACTTATCTTATAGCGATGTCATGAAAATTAGCTAGTCAGTATTCATGGGTTGAACACAAAAGAAAAATTGTTGTTGATTTATATATAATGTCTCTGTTGTGTCTTCCAAAGCCTTTTCAGCTAATATATAACAGGGGGAGGCAACACCAAAGGTTAAGTTTCGGAGCCATCCATCATGCCTCTTACTTTTCTTTCTTCTTTTGTTTTTCTTTTCTTTTCTTTCCTTTCCTTTCTTTCTTTCTTTCTTTCTTTCTTTCTTTCTTTCTTTCTTTCTTTCTTTCTTTCTTTCTTTCTTTCTTCCTTCCTTCCTTCCTTCCTTCCTTCCTTCCTTCCTTCCTTCCTTCCTTCCTTCCTTCCTTCCTTCCTTCTTTCTTTCTTTCTTTCTTTCTTTCTTTCTTTCTTTCTTTCTTTTTCTTTCTTCTTTCTTTTTGCCAATCAAAGAATAACATCAGTAGCAAAGATAGCAATGCTTCTCTCTGCAGCAGGATGGAAGCAAGCAGAGAGAGCTGGCTTTGGACCTAGACAATTTTATTTTTTTGGGAGGAGGGGCATTACCAATGTATTGTTGATTACTGCGAAAAGCACCCTGAGGCTGCCCAGGAAATAGAAGTGGAGCTAGAACTTAGTAAAGAGATGATGAGTTTTTTTCCAACAGAAATGGAAAGATTCAGAACTAAAGATGACCCTGACTTAAAATCCTCATTTTTAATGAAAGAAAATGTGTAATATTGAATATATTTTCCCCCTTAGTCAAAGGGGTCCAATTCCATTGTGACACTTTTATTTTTTAAAATATGTTTTTATTGCTTTTAGAGAGAAAGGAAGGAAGAGGGAGGGGAGGAAGGAGGGAGAGAGAGAGAGAGAGAGAGAGAGATCAACTGGAACCCGCAACCTGGGCATGTGCCCTGACTGGGAATCCAGCCGGCGACCTTTGCGACCTTTCAGTGCATGGGAGGACTGAGCTACAGGGACCAGAGGCCATCGTGATACTTACTTTTATAGCCAAATGAATGCAGTTTGAACTTGAGGTACAGCCAGACCAATTGAGTTTTTGCTAGGACCTTTATCAACATAAAGAGAATTAATAATTTACACGTAATTATATAAATTGCCTTTTAAAGTGACATGTGATTGGTATTTTAGATTGCTTATTTCCTATTTAAATATAAACCTTTCCTGCCTCATTTTCTAAAGGAAGGTTCTTTGTTGTTTAGTACTTGATGGAACCTTTAAGAGGAAAAATGCTGGGTAATATACCTGGTAGACAGGCCTGTTATTATATTAAAATTGAAAAAGTAACTTCCTATATTCTTTTCTAATTTTTACTTTCCTAAATTCACAAAGAAATCTTTCCTCTTAAAAATATTAAAAAGTAAGTTAAGTTGTTGAAAAGTAGTTTGCCTCATTTATAGGGGGAAAAGGCCTAATTGGAAATATAACAAATCAACTTGTTTCACTAATAAAAGATTGTTTACTCTTTTTTTTGTAAGAATTAATTAAAAAAAAATTTTTAATCCTCACTTGAGGATGCATTTTTTTTAAAAAATTGATTTTAGAGAGAGAGGAAGGGGGAGAGAGAGAGAAACATCCCATAGGTGCCCCGGCCAGGGACTGAACCTGCAACTTAGTGTTGTGCCCTCACGGTGAGTCAATCCACAAACTTTTGGTGTATGGGACAATGCTCCAATCCACTTAGCAAAGCAGCCAGGTCAAGAATTGATTTTTGATACTTCAAAGGTATTGCCTTATTTGAAGCCAGAGAAGAATATTTGTTCAGTAATACTGCATATATAGAAAACATTGAAATTTCAGTCATTACATAAATATTTATTGAGATACTACTATGTGCCAGAATAATCTTAATTGGTTACAGTTTCTCATCAGAATATGTATATACTAGTGGCCCAGTGCATGAAATTCGTGCATAGTGTGTGTGTGTGGGGAGTGTCCCTCAGCCCAGCCTGCACTCTCTCCAATCTGGGACCCTTTGGGGGAATGTCTGACTGCTGGTTTAGGCCCACTGGGATCAGGTCTAAACTGGCAGTCGGACATCCCTCTCACAATCCGGGACAGCTGGCTCCTAACCGCTCACCTGCCTGCCTGTCTGATTGCCCCTAACCACTCTGCCTGCTGGCCTGCTTGCCCCCAACTGCCCCCCCCCCCCTTGCCGGCCTGCTTGCCCCCAACTGCCCCCCCCTTGCCGGCCTGCTTGCCCCCAACTGCCCCCCCCCTTGCTGGCCTGCTCGCCCCCAACTGGCCCTCCTGCCAGCCTGCTCACCCCCAACTGCCCTCCCCACCTGGCCTGATCGCCCCTAACTGCCTCTGCCCCGCCACCATGGCTTTGTCCGGAAGGACATCCGGAAGGTCTCCCAGAAGGTCTCCAGTTCTAATTAGCATATTACCCATATATATATACTAGAGGCCCAGTGCATGATTGAATCATGCACGTGTAGGGTCCCCTACATGCTTTCGCTTTTCTCGGTGGAGCTGGGTGCCTGTCCGCTGGTGCCGGAGCAGACAGGCACCCAGCTCCCCGACTTTTGATGGTCCGCGGCCAGTGAGGGGGGCTACCCTGCTGTTGAGAGGTGCAGGGAGTGGGACTCCCGCCCCCTGCGCCTCTCAACAGCAGGGTAGCCCCCCTCAGTGGCAGCGGATCTGTGCCTCTCAATGGCCGGATAGGCCACCCCGAGTCCCGCCCCCCAGCCTCCCACCGCCCAATCGTGGGCGTAGCGGAGTGATGGTAATTTACATGTTACTCTATTATTAGATAGGATATAAAGCACTGTTGGAAAAGCATATGTGCTTCAGAATAACATTGTTAATACATGTTAGTGAGTTTAAGAAAAGCAGAATTGAAATGGAGTCCCTTTCCAGTACAAAAATCAAGATCAGTTGTAAAATTTGATACAGAGAATAGCTCTGTATGTTGGATTGCCTATTAATTTGCTTTGGAAAGTTTAGGACTAGATCACCTCTAATATTCTGTAACATTTATATATGTATGATAAACATCTTGCTTTTCCTTTGAGATGAATCTGCCAGGAAAAAAAAATCTTTGAGTGTAACAGCAACGTGAAATTCCTTCAATATTTCATATTTATTATATCTACTGTGGGTCAGGCACTGTTCTCACTTTAAGTAAAGAAGATACAGTGATTAACGAGATAAACAAGGTCCTGTTCTCATGGAGGAAGTGAATAAGTAAGAGAGATGATTTCAGGTGATGAGTGTTATTCAGAAAGGAACCAGAGCGATATAGAAACTTTTAATAAAAAGGTGTGCTTTTTTAGCTACAGTGATCTGGAAAGTCCTCTGAAAAGGTGGGAGTTGACACTGAGCTGAGAACTGGGTGGGTAGAAAAGGCAGCAAAGTAAAGATTCTTTGGTTGAGTATTCCAGAGAATGCTAGGCCCTCAGGCTCGAACAAGCTTTGGAAGGCATTGGGCATTTTATTATTATTTTTTATTGTTTATTTTTTATAGCCATTTTCAGGTTCCTTAATGACTTGAATGTCTTTAAGGCTCATAACATGTCTTTACTATTGCCAGCTTTCTCTAAATTTTTTGCAGAAACACATTCAGGTAAGCAGACTCATTGGCTGGCTTTGGACCTAGACATTTTAAAGAATTGCATAGCAGATCATAAAACTCCATTGCATTCATGAAGTATGGTTCATTAGCTTTTTGATGAAAAACTTCAAGGGGCATCTGTTTTCCCTTCTCTGTTCTCCTCCCTTTCCCACCTTTACCATTAGAGACCATTTCGGAGTAAATTATGGCCTGTTCTCCAGCCTGATTATTCTGAGTCTGCCTGGCTTGACAGCCTCCTTCCTCCTGCCAACCTGCATCCCCCCATCTCATAGCTTCTTAGCCCTAGCCTCTGAGAGCACAGAAGCAGAAACAAAGAGGAAGGACTCAAGCCAATTCATTATGGGTCTTGGTGGTGGTGCTGGTAAAGAAGACAGGAATTATGCTGCCTGGGAACTCTAAGGCTAGTGTTTGCAGAAATTAGGCTTACAAGTAGCCACAGTGGGCATTATGTAGGGAGGTAAAGAAATAGTAGAGCACTGGCTTCCAGTGCCTGATGGTGTTGGGACTGAAGATATGGGAGGGATAAGTGTGAGAGAAGGAGAGGAAAGCTTAGTGAGGACAACAATCTCTATCTCATAGTGTTGTAAGAATGAAATTAGAGAATGTGTGTAAAGTACTCCATTCAATGGCTGGCATATTGTAAATGCCAATGAATGGCACCTTTTTTTTTTTAATCCTCACCTGAGGGCACGCTTACAGAGAGGAAGAAAGGCAGGGAGGAAGGGAAAGAGGGAGGGGGGGGGAGAGAGAGAGAGAGAGAGAGAGAGAGAGAGAGAGAGAGAGAAGAGAGAAACATCGAAGAGTTGCCTTCTGTATGTGCCCCTACTGAGGATCAAACCTGAAACCCAGGTCTGTGCCCTGACTGGAATCAAACTGGCAACCTTTTGGTGCATAGGATGATGCTCAACTAACTGAGCCACTCCACTCCAGCCGGGCACCTATTATTATTAACTAGTGACCCGGTGCATGAAATTCGTGCACGGTGGGGGGTTCCCTCAGCCCAGCCTGCCCCCTCTCACAGACTGGGAGCCCTCAGGAGATGTCCTACTGATGGCTGAGGCCCGCTCCCCCTGGGCATGTACCCTGGGGAGCGGGCCTCAGCCGCAGTCTGGCCACCATCTGTGGGAGGTGACTGGGCTGATCAAGAGAGGGCGCCAGCCCCATTACCCCGCTGCTGCAGCCACTGCCAGCCACTGCAGCTGCCAAGGTGTTTTCATCAACACGGACTCTAGTCCCTTCACTGTGAAAAAATGACAACTTTCTTTAGGCATTTTCAAGATGTGTCTTTCATAGGATATGACATTTCTTTCTCTTTTTTTTTTTATCCTCACCTGAGGATATGTTTCCATTGATTTTTAGAGAGTGTGGAAGAGAGAGGGAGAGACAGAGAGAAACATGAATGTGAGAGGGACACTTTGATTGGTTGCCTCCCACATGAGCCCTGACCTGGGCCCCAGCCAGGGAGGAGCCTGTAACCTAGGTACATGCCCTTGATCAGAATCAAACCCAGACCCTGCAGTCAGCAGGCCGAGGCTCTATCCACTGAACCAAACCAGCTAGGGCAGGATATGACATTTCTTAGCCCCTCCAGCAGCGGACCTTCATTTTTTCCTCCAGGAGTGAGGTGGAAAAACCCTAGATCACCTTCTTGGATTCTTATAACCCAAGTTACCAAGAACACTGCAAGTGGTGGCATACAGGAGCTTAGCCAATGAGCGGCCAGAAAAGGTGTTTACGCTAGAACTGGTTTGGCTCAGTGGATAGACCGTCGGCCTGCAGACTGAAGGGTCCCAGGTTTGATTCCTGTTAAGGGCATGTACCCAGTGGGGAGTGTGCAGGAGGCAGCTAATTGATGTTTCTCTTTCATTGATGTTTCCAACTGTCTATCCCTCTCCCCTCTTCTCTGTAAAATAATAAAAAAAATATTTTTAAAAAAATGGTGTTTCTTCTGCAGCTCATGCGGCCCCTGCATTGTATCCACTGGGCTAGGGGGGTGTCCCTGACACCCGGTGGTGGCCACCAGGGTCTCCGCACACCCCAGAGACTGGCAGCCAGTCCCTGTCATGGGCGCTGGGCTGGGGGGCATGCGGGGACCCCTAGGCTGCATGCAGCGGTGGCCACTGGGATCTCTGCATGCCCCAGAGGCCAGCAGCCAGCCCCCCCATCATGGGTGCTGGGCTGGGGGTGTGGACTGGAACCACTGCTTGGCGCCAGAGCACGCGCAAGCGGCTAGGGGCAGGGCGGGAACATCCCTGCGTCGCCATTGAGACATGGGGATGTTCCCGTCCCGCCCACAGCCGCTTGGATGCTGCACCCACATCCTGGAGTGGCTGGGGTGTTCTGGGACCCCTGCCACTCAGGGCCTAAGTGTGGGCCTACAGACTAGGAGCGGCCTGGGTCCCAAGTATGTTCCTGGGACCCAGGCTGCTTGGCACCTGCGTATGCAAATTAACCTCAATCTTTGTTGGTTTAATTTGCATACTCGCTCCTGATTGGCTGTTGTGTGTGGCTTGTGGGCGTAGCGGAGGTGCGGTCAATTTGCATGTTTCTCTTTAATTAGATAGGATACTATTATTATTTTACTAGAGGCCCGGTGCACAAAATTCGTGCACGGAGGGGGCTTGTCCCTCAGCCCAGCCTGTACCCTCTCCAATATAGGATCCCTTGAGGGATGTCCGACTGCCCGTTTAGGCCCGATCCCGGTGGGCAGTCGGATCCCTAAACGGGCAGTCGGACATCCCTCTCACAATCCAGGACTGCTGGCTCCCAACTGCTTGCCTGCCTGCCTTCCTGATTGCCCCTAACCACTTCTGCCTGCCAGCCTGATCATCCCCTAACCACTCTGCTGCCAGCCTGTTTGCCCCCAACTTCCCTCCTCTACCAGCCTGGTCACCCCTAACTGCCCTCTCCTGCAGGGTTGATCACCTCCAACTGCCCTCCCTTGCAGGCTTGGTCCCTCTCAACTGCCCTCTCCTGCTGGCCATCTTGTGGTGGTCATCTTGTGTCCACATGGGAGCAGGATCTTTGACCACATGGGGGCAGCTATATTGTGTGTTGCAGTGATGATCAATCTGCATATTACTCTTTTATTAGATAGGATAGAGGCCTGGTACAGGGGTGGGGGCCAGCTGGTTTGCCCTGAAGGGCGTCCTGGATCAGGTGGGAGTTCCCCTGGGGTGTGGGGCAGCCTGAGCGAGGGGCCTGTGGTGGTTTGCAGGCCGGCCACGCCCCTGGCAACGCAAGCAGAGGCCCTGGTATCTGGAATTTATTTTCCTTCTACAATTGAAACTTTGTAGCCTGGAGCGGAGCCAAGCCTGGGGCTCCCTCCGCAGCTGGCAGCCATTTGTGTTGGGGTTATAATTGAAACTTTGTTGCCTTAAGCGGGTGGGCCCGGCCAGGGTGTGCGGAAAGCTTTGCTTCCCCTGTTGCCAGCAGCAACCCTGGCCTGCTCTCTCAAGCTCCATTCTGCCGCCATTTGTTTGAATTTGTTTACCTCTATAATTGAAACTTTGTAGGTTGAGTGGAGGCTTAGGCCTGGCAAGGGCAAGCGGAAAGCTTGGCTTCCTCTGTTACCTAGGAAACCTTGCTCTCTGTGGCTGTAGCCATCTTGGTTTGGGTTAATTTGCATACTCGCTCTGATTAGATGGTGGGTGTGGCTTGTGGGTGCGTCGGAGGTATGGTCAATTTGCATATTGGTCTATTATTAGATAGGATTTTATTTTAATGGTGTTCTCTTGTCCTACCAAAGAGGGCATATGAGCCCCTCAGTGGAAACTATTACTCTGGCTAAAAAGAACAATAAAGATTATATAGATTTGTTAATTTTAAAAAAGACAAATTTATAGAGCATATATTCTATTATGGCTGAATTTTGGAAAAAAAACTCTTTTAATCCATGGGCTTTTCCCTTTTTTCTGGCAAAATGATATTCTAAGCATTTTCACTTGCTCACCAAATTACTCATTAGCAATGACCTATTTAATTAATAGAATCAGTAAAATGGTATTATTTCAGCTTAATTTAGTAGCTTGCGGCAGTATTTTGGGGGCCTGTCATTCTCTTTTATTGTTCCCGCAGGTAGGTCAGCTTTAAAGAGAAAGACAAAAAAGGTGTTTTTAATCTCTCTGTTTTGTTTTGTTTTGTTTTGTTTTTATTAAACAGGTGGTTCTCAAACATGTGCATCAGAATCAGCTGGAGGGCTTTTTGAAACACAAGCCGGCTGGATCCCACCCCCAGAGACTCCCAGGCTGCTATAAGTCAAGGTTGATTTCTCTGCACTTTCGGCTGTGGTGGCACTGGGGCTGAAAGATCTCTACTTGGCTTAATGAACTCTGTAGATATTTTTAGTTGGTTAAGCAGTAGTTTATAGCCACTTTATGTTAAGAACCTTTTTTCATGAGTGCAAAGTGTCCAGTACTGCAATTTGTCTTCCACCGCAGTCCTCATCGGGACATGTTCCTGAAAGAATTGTGTGTGCGTACACTGGAAGAGCTCTTGTGTTTAAGGGGGTTGTGCTTTGAGAGGCCCATAACAGGGCAGGAAGAAATGACCTGTTACCAGGCCATAGTGCTCTGACTTCCATATCTGTCTGAAGAAGCAGGCACTGGGGCCTGTAGATGGCATTGAAGAAGGGGGTGGGCTAGGGGTTAGCAAGAAGCACAGGTGTCTGGGTAAGATCCCTGTCCCCATGAGTTGTGTAGGACACAAAACGAGCTCTATCATGCAACTGCTGTAAGACTTTGAGTCATCATGAGCAACTTTACTGCCTATAATGGAACTATATTAAACAGCATTCCATACCCGCTTCTGTAGAATGCTGCCTCAGAGGCCAGTGGTGACCTTCTGATCTTACCTTACAGCCTGCTACACCCTGCTTCACTGGCAGTGGCTATGGAAAGTTTGCAAGGCAACTGGGATAGGAGTGTGAGATGGCGAGGAGGCCAAAACTGTCCTGGAATGAGGCAGGAGGGTGGCCCTTGAGTCCCATCAGGAGGTAGAAAGGAGGAGGATTGATTTGTGGACATAAGTATCCTGGAGTAATCTGTAGTAATCTGTAGGGAAGAGGAATCCTCCACTTCCTTATGCTCTGACAGGTGAGGCCTCAGAGTCATTGTATTTCAGGGCGTTAAAGTGAGGCATTTTGTGCTCATCTGTACGCCCAGGTTGGTGAAAGCTGCAATACAGCCGTTGCATAACATTGAATCCTGAATCAGGGCAAGAGCTCTCGTCTGGTAAGTTAGCTCTGCTTTGGTGCTTGACATTGTCTTCAATATCTGCCCTAGTGAGTGACCTTCTCCTGTTTGAAGCTTGATCATGCTTTGCTTCCTTCTTTACTTTGGCTGCTAGAGTCTGAGTCAGGTTTGTCACTCATGCATGACAATTGAGCAAGATCTATTGTGCATTTTTGACTATTTTTTTCCATTTTTTCTTTGCACATTTACCTTTCCCCTGTTATCCTATCTAATAAAGAGGGAATATGCTAATTGACTGTTATACCCTCACAAAGATGGCGGTGCCCACAGCCAATAAGAAGGGAATATGCTAATTGACTGCCACACCTTCAAAGATGGTGGTGCCCACAGCCACAAGATGGCAGTGCCTAGTCCTCTCAGCCCTGCCAGGGCGGCAGGCATGCAGCACGGCCGGGCCTGCCCCCGGCGGGTTCGGCTGCTCCACGCGCCTGCCTCTGGAGTCCCCCAGTCCCCTCAACCCCCCAGCCGCCCAGGGCCAGCCCAAGGTGCAGACAAGCCTCAGATGGCAGCTGCCCAGCCACCCAGGGCCGGGCCGAGGTGCAGGCAACCCTCAGATGGCAGCGGCCAGCTGCCCAGGGCCACCCGAGGCTCAGGTAACCAGGGCTGGCCGAGGCTTGCGCTGCCGGCAGTGGTGGCAGCAGAGGTGTGATGGGGACGTCGCCTTCCCCTGATTGCCGGGTTGCCTCCTGCCCCTGAGGGCTCCCAGACTGTGAGAGAGGGCAGGCTGGGCTGAGGGACCCCCCCCCCCTCCAGTGCATGAATTTTCATGTACCGGGCCTCTAGTATGGTATATATTTTCCTAACCATCTACTTTTTTTTTTGAAAGAAGGGAGTATGCCCAGAAATATTAAAAAAAAAAAGTTAAAAAAGATACAGAGAGGAGAAAGGAAGGAAAATTAACCCATTTTACAGAGGACATTTACATAGAACATCTTTAACAATGTAAATAACCCAATCCTGACTTCATAGAAGTGACTGATACTAAATTAACTATAACCAGCAAAAAAGTCCATTCCCTATTAACTTACTGTTCTGTAAAATACAAGTCAGTGTAAATGAACCAGTCAATGGAAGTAATAATGATGACAATCCGGCTGGTGTGGCTCAGTGGTTGAGCATCAACCTATGAACCAGGAGGTCATGGTTCAATTCCTAGTCAGGCCTATGCCTGGGTTGTGGGCTCAATCCTCAGTAGGGGATGTGCAGGAGGTAGCTAATCAATGATTCTCTCTCATCATTGATGTTTCTCTCTCCCTTCCTTTTCCTCTCTGAAATCAATTAAGAAATATATATATATATATATATATATATATATATATATATATATATATATATATATAGATAAGCATCAACAAAAATAATGACAGATTCTGGGATTTACTATCAAAGAGAAGTAAACATGTGTTTTCTATGATATTGATGTTCAAAAGGGGCAATGTTTCTTTGGGCAAACATACAATACAGCACCAAGTCTGAATCATTAATAGATCATTGGTAGGAATTAGAATGCTACAAGCAGCTATGGGGATTGCTGTAACTCCACTTTAGGTATGCTAGCAGTTAGAGGACACGAAGTTCCTGTCTTTGAACTCTGCTAGGTTAGCAATTGCGATTCAAAGCTATAAATGCCATAGTTGTTACATGTATATATTTGTGAATAATTAATTCTGCTTGAGTGGGTCCAGAATATCTTCATAGAAGTGGGAGCCTGTGAGCTTACTCTGAAGAGGAAATTGCATACAAAAGGCAAGTAGGCATCAAGGTAGGTGGATGTTGGGGACTACCTACTACAGCTCAAGTTTCATTAGAACATGGGGGTAGGTAGAAACACGTGCCCTAAACTGTAGTCATAATGCTTCCAGACAAGTTGCTTGTATAATAGCCATCTTCTTTTACCTCATAATCAGTCATTTAATTTTTAGTCTCACAAACCTGAAGCCTTCCTTGTTTTCACCCCTTTAAAGTTCTCTTACTAATTGCTTTTTATTGGCTGAGTAGTTCCAAGTTATAATCAACAAACCAGTGCCAATATAGTTACAGGCATTCATTCCAATGTGAAAATGGGTTGATAGTTGGGGCTTTTGTCTGCTATGATTACTTAGCTGTTAATCTTTTGGAAGTCTTGCTGAACAAATTTGAGAATTCGGATACTTCTCTAAATAAACTTTTCATAATGGACTAATCCATTCTGTTCTCCAGCTGGACTTGGCTAATTTCCATGACCTTTATGGAGCTGAGCCGTGTGTCAGGTTCTCACAGGTGGAGGACAAGCCCTCCAAAGCACAAAGAGCAGCTGTGGGCTAAGGTGGGGCAGTCTCAATTAGAAGGCATGGCTGACATGCAAGCTCAACATTTCAGAATGATTATCACTTTGATACACTACTATAAAAGCAAAGGAGTTGAAATCTTCCATTAGACACCTTGTTGGGGAGTTTTATCGGGTTAGGGTACTTGAATACTGGAGTGTGGAAAAACCTTTAACTAGATTTTACAGGTCCAGGATGTACGAGGCAATGTCCACTTATTGTGACAGCTTTTAAGGCAGATTTTATTTGGCAATGGCAGTGGTGTTTACCCCCCAGAGGCTGGTAGTAGCAAGTGATCTCACATACTCAGCTGGAAACCCTAATGGGTTATTACCTACTACTAGTAAGTGCTAGGCACTTTGTCTATAACATGGCTACTCCTTTCAACCTCACAGAGCCTCATATTTCTAGAGATAAGCAAACAAACTCAAAGAGGTTGACTAACACAAAGCCAGGAAACCAAGTGGGAGAGCCAGTGTTCTGTCTGCCTTCCAGAGTTTCTCCTTTCTCTATTATGGCCATGCTTCCCCAAACCAACAGTAAGCCTGCATCAAATTTACAAGATTCCAGTCTACTTAAGATTGTGTTCCTACCATTTCAGCAAAAGTCAGAAAGGGGATAGTGGTTCCAGAAGATCGAATAAGAGAGGCAAACTAATACTACAAACATTCCCAAAGAATGACAAAATACATAATAGAAGGTAGACCAGTAAACTATGTATTGTCAGAATAATTTAAGTGGGGGGAGGGGTGGGGGGGAGAACCATCAATGTGAGAGAGACACATCGATTGGTTGCCTCCTGCAGGCACCCCGACTGGGACCAGGTCAAACCTGCCAGCCTATGGTGTGTAGGCTGACGCTCTAACCACTGAACACACAGGCTAGGGCTGCAGAGTCCTTTTATCTTACTCTTACCCTTTATTTTTAAACAGAAGGCTATAAGAATATTCAGTTGGAAGCCCTCCAAAAAGAAACAATTTCATACACTGCTAAGTTTTATAGAGGGCAAAGTGGCAGTAACAAGCTTTTAAAAATTGGCATCTTCTCTCCACTAGCAATTCCACTTCCACGTACTCATCTTAAGGAAATATTAAGAACACATAAAAGATTAGTAATACGATGTTCTTTAAAGCAGTTTATTAGTGAAAAATTAGAAACATCCTAGAAATCGACAGTCGTTTAATTAATAAAATGTGGCACATATGATGGAATATCATGCAGCCATTAAAAAAGATGCAGCAATACATTTGACACAGCAGGATGGTCATGGTGTTGTCAAGTGAAAAAGTTACAAAACAGTATGTACAAGTTGATCCCACTTAAAAAATATCTACAAAAGCATGGAAGAGTCTGGAAGGCTATACACCTAAGTAACAGTTCTCCCGGGATGGTGGTATTGTAGGTTATTTTTATCTTTTAAGCTATATTTTCACATTTTTTTTTCCTTTTTACCAACACATCTGACTTTTAGAAAGCATTAACAATTCCTAAACAAGCCTCCTTTGAAGTGGGAATGAGAGCAGAGCTTAGCAACCTGAGTCAGAGATGCAAATGTTAGTCTGATACCACTATAATCGTTTGTTGGGGCGCTATGATGTCAAATTGCCACTGCACTGATGGAAACAGGGTGGCGGGCTTACCCTTCTCAGGCTATCCCACTAACTTCCACAGCAACCAAGTACTGGCATTCCATACTCTCTACCTTCACACCCACTTTATAATACAGCCCAGCAAGATTCCTCTCCACTGAAGACAGCACTGTTGGTACAGGTGCAGAAGGCAGGAATTTCTCAAGTGATGTCAGGTAATAGGCTTGAAGGCGACAGGGAAGTTTTCTTTGTTCTAACTGAAGTGGTTCTCTACCTTAACAGAACAATCACCATGTGGTTTGTAAAAACAGATTGCTAGGTCCTACCTCAGAGTTTGATTCAGTAGATCTTGGATATGGCTTAGAAATAGCTTTTTTCCCCCCCATACAACAAATATTGAGTACACACTATATGCTAGCCTTAAGCTAACAACTGTGATCAAAAGAATTATGGTCTGCATCTCAGAAAGCCTGCGTTCTTAAGTGATCAATATATACTAAATAAATAAATTATAAAAGTAACTATATAATTTTAATACTAGAAGACAATTTTTGTCTTAAAATGTTACATGAAGAACTAAGACTAGTTCTACAGCCCCTTGAAGAAAAAAATATCAGTACAAATTAATGTAGCAAGTACTTGGAAATATGAATTAACATTTTTGACAAGTTCCTAGGTATGCTGCTATTGTCAATCTTGGGGTCTCACACTGAGAACCACTGGCCTACTGAGTAGGCTTCCTAATTAGGACAATGTGGGGAAAAGGGCCCGTGTGCTCTTAAAAACCCTTCCTCCCCTTTTGAATCCCAAGAGGTGGAGAAGGGGTTGAGACAAAGCTGGCTGTAGGTCAAACTGCAAAGCCATCTATTTATTATGGCTCCTCACCCAGGCTTGAAGTGCTACATACTATGACAACATATTTCAAAAGTTCAGGCATTTGGGAGGTACAGTAGAGATTTTTGAGGACTCCTGTCAACAGAGCTGAGCCTAAGTAAACAAAGCTGTAGCTTCTTGTCCGGCACTCCATCACCCTCCCCCCAATTTAATCTCAGAAAATGTCCTCCCAACACCAGCTCCTACATTTCACATTCTGTTCACTTGTTCTGGTGGAAGGTAACAGCAGCCTAGGATGGACTCTAACCCACCAGATTCAGGTTTATTTCTCATGTTACCCAGAGTGAGGCACATTCCCATTTCCCTAATCTCCTATAATATGAATTCTTTGAATTAGCACCATAAAAAAAAAGATTTAACACCACGGACTTTCAGGTTAGATTACTTTGAGGAAAAATGTCGAGACAATCCAACCACTTATTTTTGTTTGTAAAAGAGCCTACAATTATCGCCAAGTTTATTTTTTATTCATGTGTATCCTTCACATGTTACTATACCTACGCTCAGGGGCACAAAGTTTATTTAAATAATTCTGAATTGCACTGTGAATTAATAGGCTTCCCAAGCTTTTCTTCTATGCCTAAAGAACCTTTATGGGCCTTTACCTGAGTCAAAATTAAACCTATGACTTTACAAAATAAGTCAAAACCAAAATAAAACTAACCCCCACCCCCAACAATCAATCACACAAAAAACCATTAAAATAAAAAGCAATACACAGAAGAACAAGCCCACATGTTGTAGATTTGTGGTAAACAAAGGCACAAGAAGCCTTTGAACCATATTATTGAAGGCTAATGTACATCACTGGGTTACTATAGTCAGTACTCATTTAGTGGAAGGCAGAAGGTTCTAATAAAATTTTACACTGACTGTGGTGAGGTTAAACCTAGATCTGAGTCTGATTTAAAGAGGGTGGAGGATAGGACAAGAGTAGAACAGATCAGATCATGTATATAAAAGAGGTATCTCTGGTTCAGTCATAAACGAGGCCTACAGTCTTGGTAGGTCAGGAAGCTACAAGGGCTAAAAAGTGAAAACTGGTATTTAGAGAATTTCCTATGTGCCAAAACTTTCTCTAAAAATTGCCTAACATACAAGATAGTAATAACCTTAAGGTGGCGTAATTATCCCCATTTTACTAATAAGAAAATGGCAGTTTATGCATCATCTGAGTTGAAGTTCTAAGAGCACAGTATGTAAGGAAGACTGGATTTGAATCCAGGGGACCATTCCATTCCAGTGGCCGTACTCTCCCCTTCATTACTCTACTTCCTATAAACCGGATTTATAGTGCTGTTTTAAGTTGACCTGAATTTTTTTTTTTTAATGATCTTTAAAGCCTAAATCTCGACTTTATAAAACATAATAAGTAGTACTCTAGGCTGTCTGTAGAACTTCCTTTCTGGGGAAAAAAAAAAAAAAGCTTTGCTCACTTGGTTCTATCACTAACTAACCAGCTTGAGCAGCTTTTGGCTTGAGTATGACAATTCACAGTGTGAATCAAAGTGTCTTGTACAACTATAAAATCTCAGAGTAATTGTCTCATAGCACCGAAATAAAAGGGTAACAACTACTGTTAAAGTTTAGACTGAGCTAAATTATCAACATGTTTACCAAGTTATTAGGAACTCTTAAACACCATTTTGAAATATCCTTTTGTGTTAAGTATTTATAATTTTTTAAAGTACCAAAAAATATCATTTTGATACATTAACATTCCCTGAAGAAATGAGCTACATCTTTGTACTTCTTGTGTAAGTTGGCCTGAATTACTTTCCGTAGTCAGAATTGTATTATATACTCTTTTGGCTCCAGGCCTGGCACATCTTTTCCTCTCTAAAGCACTTCCTCTTCAAACCACCTCCCACTCACCAAATCTCAATTAGGTGAATCCCAAAGCATTAAAACACAGTACCTTATCCTATCTTGACATAGACACTGATTCTGCATCTTGTTATCAACGTAGTACCTGGACCTCAACAAATGCCAAATGAATGATAGAATAAGAATGACAGAAGTTCTAACATGGAAACAATCTGTTGATTCACAGCAATGGTCCAAATACCGTATTTTCCGGCATATAAGATGACTTTTTAACCCAGGGAAATCTTCTATACGCCCAGTCGTCTTATACGCCCGAAAATACGGTAACAATTTTCTGACTCAAAGTGTGTCACTAGTAATTTCAGTAGTGTGTTTTTCATAACTACAGATCCTGATCAAGATAAACTAAGTTTATCAATAAATTTTAAAAATTTTATTAGTAAGCTCAGAGTAACCAAAAGTGGATTGTTTATATACACTTTATGATGTAGTTGCACTAGTCTGTATTTTTATAAAGACTTGTTCAATAAGAAAAAATTCTCTGTATTGTAGTGCAGTATGTTCTTAACGAGTCCAATTCTGATCATGCATTATTAAACTGCGCCAATTAAACAATCTTAAAACATTGCTTAGTGAACTGAACTTGCCTCAGATGTTTTAGAACCTTCACTGCAAATATACCAGAGAAATATGATAGTGCTTTTCAAAGACTAGTTGTTCTTAAATTTAAATCATTCAGTAGTGTTTAATAAAATAAACAAAACCCCCTCAAAATAACCCATTGAAATACGGTATTGAAATCATTCAACTTCTGTTGGAAAACAAGGTAAACATGATATAATTGCATTTTTGTTCAAGGAAACATTCAGAAACTTATTCTTCACAAAAGAGGTTTATATCCTAGATCTCTTTTGAAACCAAAAGTTAAAAACAAATTTTAATTTTATTCTTTGGCTATACCTAATAAATGAGTCACTGATATCAATTCACAATAAATTTATTTTACAGAAAAGAAAAAGCTTGCCATTAATGAAAAATTCAGTAGAAAACAGTTCTTCTGTTTTAAGTTGGGGCTCAAAAGTAGAAGCTGCTTATTAGTGAAACCTCAGTAGAAAGAGAATTTTGTAAGAAAACATTCTTGGCATGAAAGCTCTAACATAAATTCTGTAATGAAATAGTTACCATGCAATTTTATTGGCAGAAAGCCGGTTTCTGATGGCTGGTATTTTCTTTTCAGTCTCTTTAAGACATTAACATGGAGGATACTAAACCTGCTTTATTTAGAGTTAATTGTATATAAATACGGTGTCATGATGGATAATCTTTCCATAGTCCACCTATTTAATTGAGCAGTTCTAAGTAGGTAATTGGCACCCTGCCCTTCTGATTTCCCCTTTCCCCCATTAGCCAGTCTGAATCCATTCCAACGACACTGAACACAGTGATCACCTACAAAATAAAAATATTTCCAGTTACTATGTTAAAAAATAAACACATAGAAAACTAATCAGATTTGTACTTAACTATTCACTATCAAGAGACTTTAAACATTATTGTCAATTTTGCTAAAAGTTAAGGATATTTTTAGAGGAATTTTTAGAAATCTTCCAGTTATTTAGCAGTTAAAAGCTTTAAATATTTATGTGATGTTATATTTTGTTAAAGAATAGTAGTTAAAATTCTATAAAATACTATAACCATCTGAAATCTATGAAAGCATTCATGATAAACTATTTCCAAATAAGTAATGAGGAATTGCATTTTGTTATAATACTAGAAGATATGTCAATCTACTATACAGTTTTCTTCTTATACCCACATTACTCACCTCATCTGCAAGAAGTGATAATTCACTACTGTTTGCAGCATCATAATCGTACAGAACCCTGGCCTTCCTGCTGCCACTGCCCTCCTTAAGGTCAATAAGGTTGGAAGGAGAGGTCATTACTAGGCCACTTGAAGTCATGGCAGAAGAACCGATCACATTTGATGAAGCAGATGGTACAGGTACCACGGAAGTCTGATTGTTGTTACAGTGATAACTGGATGGAAAACTGTTGAAAAGAAAATGGCTAATTGACTATTTTCAAGCAACCAAAGCTCCTGAATACCACCACTTGATGGCAGTGTTTACTTTCTACCAACTTTCACTGTGAATAGAGATTTATGGATGTTGATATTTTAATGACAAAGTGTGCTGTCTAGCCTATTATGCCTCTTGCAGTAATCCTTGACTCCTCTAAGCCTCATGCACATGAAGTCTGTCAACAAATCCTACTGCCTCTACTTTTAAAATTCACAACCAGAGTTTGACCACTTCCACCACATCTACCACAATTACCCTGACCCAAGCCACCATCACTCCTGAGTGACTAAATCATTCCAACAGGTTCCAAAGAGGTCTGTCAGCTTCCATCCCATGCCCTCTAACAACTATCCTCAACAGAGCAGCAAGAATGATTCTCTAAGAGGCTAAAATCAAATCATGTCACTCTTCAGATCAAAACCCTCCAAAGAGTCCTCATATCTGAATAAAGGCCTAAGTCCAAACAGTGGCTTCCAGAGCCCTGTGTGTTCCAGCTCCGTCTCCTCAATTCATCTCCAACCAAGACCTCCTTGCTGTTGCTTGAATATAACACCCATGTTCCTGCTTCAGGGCTTTTGTTCCTGCTGTACCCTTCCTGGAGCATCGTCATTCCGAAGCTGCATATTTTGCTTCCTTACATCTTTTAAGTATCTGTCTTCCCTGACAAACAGTTACCCTAACCAAGGTACTAGCTTGCTGTATTTTTCTCTATAGCATTTATCACCTTCTAATATATGATATAATTCACATATACAGATTTTTCTACTTCCCTCTACCCTCAAATAGAATGCAGGTTCCATTTCTAATTCAGGTTTCCCCTCTAAAGTTAAGAATACATTTCCTAGCATCCCTTCCTGAGTGAACTCAGTCCTCAGCAGTGATTAAATATACACATTTCTGAAGATAGAAATAAAGCCCTCTCTCTCCACCTATGAGGTTTTAAAAGCCTCTAACCATGGAATTTTACTTTCAAATTTACTAGTATGTTTGGCCTTTGTTTAGCCACTAAGGTCTACCTATGTCAATTTTGGGGAATTAATGGAAAAAACAAAACAAAACAAAACACTAACCAACCAAAAAATCTGAAAGGCCTTTTCACCTTCTAAGAACTTTAATGACACATTAAAAAAAAAACTAGACTTCCTGATGTAACCTGATATGTTAAAACCTCCCAATTATTTAAGAATAAAATACATTTACTAATCTTGTGAGAAATGCTTCTGTTTTCTCGTCTGTGAAATATGGATATAATAGCACCTACCTCGCTGGTGTGAGGATGATAACATTATTACATATAAGGTGTCTAAAAGAGTGTCTGGGGACACTGGAGCCCTTCCCAAGTGACTGCTGTTTTTCAGTTACTACTAACAACATTGCTATTTTAGCCATTAGCATTACAACCTGGTTTCACTCTTCAGAAATAGCTCCTGAATTTGTTACTATGGATTTGGATGACTTTCAAATTCTACATTTAAAGACTTACAAATTTTCCCACTCTCAATCATTGGTCATTACCAGTAATATAATTTATTGAGGGGAGAGAGACAGGCTAGACATTCTTTCTCAGAATAATAGCACTATTTTCATTTTGTAATGTTTGAGGTTATCCTAAAGTGCAGCAAGCAAACTAGATTTTGTTTGAATGGCTGAATTCCAAGCATTTGTGTGGTTTTAAGCAGAAAGCAAGTATGAATGGTAACAATAGCAACCCCTCTGCTGCACTCCCAGAGTATTAGGACAAAGTGAATAGGAAGTACTAAAGCTTCTTGGGCTTAAAATAGTTATAGTGATGTGGGGAAGAAAATGGTATTCTGCTTTCAGATATTAATACCACTAACAAAACTTTAAATATAAAAGAAGTGTAAATTCTTCTATAAATCCTATTAGAATAACTAATGGTATTAGGCTACAATTCATTTTTAAGATCTAAAATTGGTTTTATAAATGTGCTTAATTTTGTTCTAAGTCTAGTTTTGAAAGATTAATATGCAGAAAAGAACATCAAAGTGTTGAGGGCATTTTTTTGCCTTATTCCTTGAAAAGTAAACTTCAAACACTCTTAAAGCTGTTTTTATATAGCGCTAGAAAGGTATTCACTTAAATTATCTTCTCATCCCTGTTAACATTCTTCTGTGCTAGAAGAGCTCAAAATGTTTTTTATAACCTCAGAAGTCTGATAATTACTTTCTTTTTTAAAAAAACTGATTTTGCCCTAGCCAGTTTGGCTCAGTGGATAGAGTGTTGGCCTGTGGACCCAAGATTCCTGGGTTCAATTCTGGTCAAGGGCATGTACCTTGGATGCAGGCTCCTTCCAGGCCCGGGCCCTCGTTGGGGCTCATGCAAGAGGCAACTAACTGCTGTGCTTCTCTCACACCGATACTTCTCTCTGTTTTTCCCTCTCTCTTCCACTCTCTCTAAAAATCAATGGAAAAATATCCTTTGAGGATTAAAAAAAATTACAAAAATAAAAAACCTGACTTTAAGCAAGCTAATAAAAGCCTTTAATTTTTCTAATCTTCACCTCTAATACTACTTTATAAGTAAAAAAAAGAATTATTTTTCTTAACAGGAATTTCATGTGAAAAGAAAATTACCACCTTCCCAGTTGTTTCTGAAGGTCTAACATGTACTGGTAACATTGTGCATAGTAAGTCATCTGGGCTTCTACAAAGTCATTCAGACAGCGGAGGTGATGGGCCTGTAAAGGAAAGTTACAGTCACTTCTTAGCTCTATAATCTACTCAAAGTGGTAAATCATAAGGGGAACAGAATACAACACTGTACTCAGGGAGAATCACTAGTATCTAGCACTTTACTACAAGGCTTATTAAGACTGACCATGGCCAACAGTGTAATAACAAACTGTTTAGCCAACAAAAACCAACAAATGGTTGATTATGGTGGAAGAACTAGGTGATAGGGTATAAATAAAAATTTAAAATATTTCTTCATATATCTTAAAAAGTGTCACAGTTTAAATTTCCTGGTAAATAACTAAAAAGGAAGTTCAGGTTTTCTTCCCCAAATTGCGTGAGGTCCATCAAAGTCTTTTGTTCCAAATGAATTTCCAATAAATGAATACTCACATGTGTACTGCTAATTCCTTCTAGCAGAAGTCTGGTAATCTCTGCCTGACGATCGAATTCACTTTGAGTTATTCTTAATTCCTGTTCAGACTTAAATTGGAACATAGTTTTAGAACCTCATTAAGAGGGCTTAATCCATTTTACATACATTTATGTAAACTGTCAAAGAAAATCTCCAAACAGATCCTAAATGATAATCTGGCAATTCTCTGATTCTGCTTTTGTATCTAAACTGGTCCCTGGTTTCTAGACATTAGTGTTTCTATATTACTCAATCTAGACAGAACTGATTCCTTACCAGTACTTGACTCAAAAGAATCTATTAATGCAAAGCTTAATGGCATACACATAAAAGTCTAGAAAAACTACTATGGGACAACCAATATATTTCCAATACCAAATTTGCCATTTTACAAAATCTTAAAATCACTAGTTTACATGTATAAAATATTTCAAAAAATCCTTAATTACTAATATAGTTACTTTACTTTGAACTTAAAGATAGTCTTTAATATTAAACGAACTACTTCAGAACAAAACCATAGGATTTTAACCCCTCTGGTGTTTAGTTACCAAACATATACTTGTTTCTAGAACATAGTTTTTAGGTTTCTTCTAAGGATTCTTTTTCCTACATAAATGTCTTTCTTTTACGTTTTCTTTCCAAACTTTGCATGAAATATGTTTTAAGCAGAAATATTACCCAAAAGAAATGCTAGGGTTTTTCTGCAAGTATTGGGTGCCGTTTAATCAGTGGTATGCTGGGGTAAACTGACTTTCTAGGAAATAAAAAAGCACTAATATGTTATAAATACTCCTACACAGTTGATTTCAAGCTACCAAGCTGAAGTCCCTGAACTTGGAGTTGGAAAGAGGTGTGTGTATAACAGTACACTACTCTTAGCTTCAACCATTGATATAGGTTTAGTGCTGGGACAAAAGAGTTCACTAAAAAGTCAACATAATAAAAAAAACAGTAAATACTGGCAAAACCATCTTCTCAAACTTTTAGCAAGAGTTAGTTGGTAGTAAGTGAGGTCACTCAAAATAGCTCTCATTGGGAATCATCATTATTAATAATCTACACTAATAAAAGAGTAACATGCAAATTGACCGTACCTTTGCGACACCCATCAGCCAATCAGGAGTGAGTATGCAAATTAACCCAACAAAGATGGAGGGTTAATTTGCATACGCAGGCGTTGAGCAGCCGGGGCGTGACGCTTGCGTAGTCACCAAGGCGACTACGCACGCGTTGAGCACCGCCCCAGCTGTTCTGGGCCTCTGGGCAGGGTGGGAAGGAGGAAAGGCAGCTCCCAGACGGAGCGAAAAGGCAGTGCTGGCAGCCAGGGGAAGGAAGGCCCATTCTTGCACAAATCTTCGTGCACTGGGCCTCTAGTGTTATTATAATGATGATATTTTCCACCTCTCCAGAATAAATAGCTTCCCTAGAATAATTCCCAGCCAAATAATTGCAATATTTCCAGGACTATGTAAAACTATTGTAAGTATAAAAACAAGGTCTGAACTTTTTCCCTTTCATACCCCATCTCCCTCTCTTTCACCCCTGGTGGCAACAGTTAGCCTATTGAACCAATTAACAAGGAAGTAGCAGCAAAATAGATAATCAGCTGCTTAAGTATTCTAATTTCACTGGCAACAGGCCTGGCAAAGGGAACTAAGAACTGACCACTAGATTGGATTTATAGAAATAAGCTTACATTACTCAATAAATCGAGTGTTAAAATTAAATTTACTTGACTAAAACCAGAATGAAGACATGCTGCTTTGATACAGGGCTGAAGTAACTTTCATCTGGAAGCTAGTAAGAAGTGGAAAAAAGTCCCAGGAGAAGAAAATAATCAATGCTCTTCTTAAGGAAAATGTTAAGGAAAACCAATCACTTCAGTGTTACATTTGCACTATTTATTATTCTGCTTGCTTGAATGCAAAAAGTTTTGATTAATAGAAGTAACCATAACAAACCAAAAATAAATAAATGAGGCTAGTTCCATGTATAACTTGAATTAATAACCTTTAGTAGAAATGGCAGAAAAGCCTACTAACTGACAATATTTTTGTACAAGGTATAAACAAGTATGCTTAAGTAGATTAAAAGTGTCCTGGAAGCTTGAGTCTGAATTAAAAATAATGTTTTGTTTTGTTTTGTTTTTCTCTTTCAAATCATTTTAATAACCTGGCAGTGAGTCAAAATATGAAAAGAGGATTCAAACTTATTTCCTTTAAGGGGGATGCTACCATGATTGCCTTACACAAGCATAACCAAAGTTAATGATGACATCGGAGTCCAAAGAGTGAGGATGTTAAGAAGGCTTCAAGGTTCACAGATTAAAGAACTTGGTTTTGGTGATTTGGTGTGGAGATGTGGAACTAGTGTTTTAAAGCTAAAACGCTGAATAAAAATATAAATAAAATAATCTCAAGGACAAGGGATCAGTCTTCCAGGTTTGAGCAACTTAGACTTTATATTTAGAAAAGGTAAATGATAGGAAGGAAAAAAAAAATCTCATTAAAAAAAAAAGTTTCAGTGTGTACTGGAGTAATTGCAAGCAGATGAAAGTCCCAAATAATTTCTATTTCTACACATATAATTGAATCTGAGAGGCAGAGGTTAACTGAAATTAGGTTCAACATAATCAATTTACTTAGGAAGAAAATGACCCACACTAGACAGGTAAAAAGGGTTTAAAGAAAGACAATAAATTTAAAAGGTTTTTATTCTGTCCTCCAGATCTCATTCCCTGACTTAATTTTACAATTAAAAGGTAGAGTTCTAGGGAAAAGGCTTACTGCTTAGAATTATTATACTAGGCTAACTGATTTAGAGCAGTGGTTCCCAATCTGTTTTGGCTATGCCCCACCTAAGCATTTCTAAAATCCCAACCTATAATTCTTATTATTCAAAAAGTGAACTCCTGTTCACATGAAGGAGGCCTAAAAAGCTATTAACTTGGTCTAAACAAGCTTCCAAAGAATATGGAATCCGTGAAAGAGAAAAATAAAAGAACAAAAGGACAGCTGAAATACTGAGGAAGAAATAACCAAGAAATTATTAAAAATATAGTAATATGAAGTGATATGAAAAAATAGCAAATAAAGTTTCAAAACACTTAATAGAGAACTGAAATGCATAAATATGACACAATATATATTTATATACTGTATATGAGGCCCCTAGAACCGTAAGAAATGCAAAAAATTCACTGTTAATAACTCATTCTCGAATTGACCTCCTTAAAAATCAAACGGCCCCCTGTGGGGCGTGTTCCCTATGTTGGGAACCACTGATCTAGAGTATATGACAGCATAACTTGGATCAGAAAAGCAAGTAGTTTTTTTAAGATGTAACTTGGGAAAAGGGCAAGAATTTGTTGGTCTGTGATATCAGCTAGAAATGTAGATCATGCATTTTCTATGACAAACTTGGTCAGTGTTACTTACTTTATCCTATGGGCTTAAATCTTAAAATATTCCAGAAACATAAATTAAACATTTTTAAATTATGAAAAAAGTGAGAATTACAGAAGAAAATCAATTTTGATATATTTAAGTTCCTCTCATATATACGTAATATAAATATTTGTTTCATGAGTTGTTTTCCATTATATCAAATATTTCCCAAAGTTGTAGAGACTGAATCAAATAAAATTTTTAAGTATACTTGCATGCTAACCAAAGTGGAAGAGACCCTGGTTTTCTTGTTTAACCTATATTCTCTTCTATATTACTCTGCCATCTTTTCATGCTAGAAGTTCTAAAAGAAATCAGAGGCCAGGGTGAAACTATAGCTAAACTGATGAATAGATTCCACAAAGGGGGATGAGAGCATAAGTTAAGAATTTCACATTGGATTGCCAAGTCATAGAATCAACAGCTCCATAACCTATGCACAGAACAGACCATATAGTCAGCAATCCTACTGTCAAAAAATAAATGAAAAACGCTTCTGAAGATTTCCAATAGCATTTGAAACAAATCTGCACTAAAGTCATGATTTTATTTATTAAATTCTTGCTTAGTTATTTGATTTCCCAGCCCAGAAAGATTAGAAATGATAACAACAGGCTAGTAGCAGACATATGGACAACTTCTAAAAGTGACAGTTTGACAAGAAGACAACACACTTCAAAAACAAAAGATCTAATTGTCACACAGTACAATAATGAATATTCATAATAAAGACCCTAACTTTAAGTAAAATTCAATATATGCTATTCTGTTTAATGTAGCATCGAAATACTTTTTTACAAATGTTTTCAACTAAAGTGACAGAAAAATAAGCTTTGGTGCTGGAGAGAACAAGCTTCAGTTACCTAGAAAATGTATTTGTGTGACACGAACACAGAGAATATGATGTTAACTTTTCATAATTTTACATAATTGCCATATGAATAAACCAAGTATTTAAACTGTCTCTGGCAAGGCACTATAAAGATTACCACTTAATCTATCAGGTATCAATAGTGTGTGCAAACAATATCTCTGCAGCACTGTTCTATTACTCTGTGGACCTGAGTGTTCCATAATCATTTTCAGATTTTATAAGATACAGTAACAAAGACTGTGACTAGCCCCACGGTTATCGTCCAATATTCTGAGTGAATGACAATTAAATTTGTTTCATAATTCTGTAGTTTAATAATTTACTTACTTTTGTCACTTCCTCTGCCCAAATCTAGCCAGCATTAAAAATTAGAGAAAAATATACAGCATGAAAAAAAGTTGGAATTTAACATTTTCTACAACTTAGTATAGAGAAATGTAAATATTTTAATTCAAATGGCATACTCCTTTTCTCAGGATCACATTATCAGGTGAAATATAGCAGTAATTAAATTAGTACAGCTTAATATACTGTAAAAGTATGCCTTCATATGTACAAATACTATCCATTTTTTAATCTTAAACTAATTCTATAAATTAATGAGAATAACAGTTTTCTAAAATGGAATATTTAACCCCTCTTAGTTCTAGTTTTCTTATTTATAAAATGAGAAGTTTGGACCAAATGATTTCTAATTCCTCATTAGGACTAAAATTCTACAACTTTAGGAAATTAAAATAAAGCAAAGGTAAATGTACACTGAACACTGATAAAGTCATTGGGATGGGAGGGGGAGCAATAAACTAGAGATACTAATATAATGAATTTAAAATTACCAGAGTTAAATACATCTTATTATAAGTAGATGATATCAGTAACAAGACAAATGCCTGATAAATGAAACAGTCTTGCTAATTGGTTAGGATATTTTTACAAAAGAAAACCTATGATTTATATACTAACTTACCAATGACAGAAAGAAATAGTCTCACACTTTTCATTTTCCTACAGATAGGACAATGGAAACAAATAAATGCATTCTCTTGCTATCTCAGGAAAGCCCTCATTTAGTCAGGGATTCATGGATTCCACCCCCTCAATCCCCCGCCCCGTTTTTAGTTCAATGCTAATATTGGGAATAAAAGCAGTTAGTATAACTGCCAATTTATTATCAACTTTACTACAATTTCCATGTCACTTCTGTGGAAGTAATGTATCTAGGAGTATAATATACCAAATACTCATAAATCTTTACTAGCTAATATTTTTAAGATTTGGGCAGTGTTCAGATTTTTCATATTTCTATTATGTTAAAAAATCAAAAATTTCCAGCCAGCCAGGTGTGGCTCAGCAGTTGACCATCGACCCAGGAACCAAGAGGTCACCGATTTGATTCCCAGTCAAGGTATATGCCTGGGTTGCGGGCTCAATCCCCAGTAGGGGGAGTGCAGAAGGCAGCCAATCAATGATTCTCTCGCATCATTGATGTTTCTATCTCTTTCCCTCTCCCTTCCTCTCTGAAATCAATAAAAATATGTTAAAAAAAAAAATTCCTAGCATCTCTAAAATTTCCTCAAATCAAGCTCAATATATACTTTGTATATTATATATAACAATTCTCACTTTCAATTCTTGTCCACCATTATCTCTATTCAGCAATTTTCTTAGGTGAATTAGCATATGGAGGAATGAGCCTTACTACTACATAAATACCTAAACTATTGGGGTTTGTCTTGGCCTGGAATTGCAAAAGAAATTCATTCTATGTTGAGTTTGGGTGAAAATTAAGGGGACATTGAAGGTACTGAGAAACAAAGTAAATATGTATACCTTATACCTTTCTCTAAGTTAAGGAAGTTTTGTTAATTTTCTTTGCCAAAAGTGAACATATAAAGTGCCAGCTAAATTAACATCTTTTATAGGGCATAAAAGGCACAATAAATTTGTGTGTAAATTCAGACTGTAAAATCTGAATTTGGCATAGCTAATATATTTGGCAATTAGAATACATTCTTTCTTTTTAGTTCCAATATTACTTAAGCTATTATTCCACATATATTTTGTTAAACTAATGAATGCATGGCTTTGAATATTTTAGACCATTAAATGCAGATGATAGCAGGAGAAGGCACTTTTTTCAAGATGTAGAAAACACAGTAGGCCAACAAACCTTTAGCCATTTTACATGCAGGAAGTTGAGCATGTAAGAGAAATTTACCATGTTATCTCCTTCAAGGTGAGCTGAGTTTAGTTGCTTAAATACATAGGTAGGAGACAAAGAACACATTATACCAATGAACACAGTGAAACAAGTTATTTCTGCACAATAAAGAACACACAAACAGGTATTATTACTTTAAAAAAAACTCTATTTGTTCTATGGAATTTCATAGTGGTACCCATCTACTTTTCCAAAAGATTCAAATTTTCAAAGACAAAAAAAAAATGTGGCTGATGCCTGATTTAAAATTAAAATCATTTAGGGAAAATGCATCACTTTAAAAACTGCCGCCATTATCTATAATTTTTATTAAAATTTTCACTATGAAAGCCCTTCTGCCTACCCACAGCTTTCCCATTCAAAGGAATAAGTAGTCATAAAACAATCCATGGAAATTTATAAATAAGTTAAAATCAAAGAAAGTCCGAGGTTAGAGTAACCTCTTCAGCTGCCACTTAGAACTAGGAAATGTGTCAAAGAAGAAAAAAATAAAGCAAACCCAAACTTCTGGTGGTTTCTATTTTTCTGTATTCCCTAAGTAAACGAAAGTAAATGCAAAAAGCCTATTTAAGGAAGTTAGGCTGTTCCTGAAGATGATGTCAGGATAATTCTGAGGTAAAACTGACAATGAATTTGGAATTACTGTCCTGTCAAAGATAGCTCTTTTCCTGCAGTAACTAATACAGAATCTCCAAAGGGGAACAGTATAGAAGAAAATAATTTATTTCGCACATACAAGGTACTGGGGTAATCTCATAAGACATCACTGTCCAATACCAACTTATTAGTTTTAAATTTCATTCAAAATCAAGTCTCAGTCTTTTCTTTCCCAAAATGACAGGCACAAGAGACTTTTACCAGTACTGTGGTAACATGCTCCTTAAGGCAATGATTTTTGATGGTGGTAGTGGTAGTGAATTGAGAACAGAAGGCAGTGGGAATGTAAGGCTCTTAACAAAACATATCTCTTAGCTCAAATTAAGAATTAACTTATTAGCATCCTCTAATAAATCCAGACTTGTTTATATTGTACTATCACAAAGTTGTTCCAATTCAAATCTGATTCATCTCTTCAAACTTTGGAATAAAGATTTAAACAATATAAATGTTAGATTAAATAAAAAGCTTATAAATAAAACCTTTACACAAAGTTATATATATATATAATTGAATTACTATATTTAATATATACCCACTCAGTTTTATCTGAGATTCTTTTTATGAAAAGTATACAAGAACTTATTTATCCAAATAGGTTTCCTTCCCTGCAAGGCAGTCACCTATCAGTCCCTGTTGCCACTGTTTGAATGTTTTTGGAACTACTCTTGGTGACAACTCCTTTAGTCAGTTTGAGTCACATGTGGAAAGGGAGTTACATCTACCTTTTAAGCCACACACAAGCATTCTCTAGTGTGATTCATTCTCATCTTAATTACTATTTGTTTTTCTATTTCAAATATAATAAACCTATCTCCAAAAAATCTATTTGCCATCACCAGTGCCTGAGGATATTTAAGCAACATGACACTGCTTGAGGAGCTCATAATTCTCATAATTTTTGTTTTTTAGCAACAAGGGTACCACTGAAATAAGGATATTGCCTGCTGATATAACTACTTTGCACTGATTTGGATGTATTAAGTTCTGATAACAAAAACTACACCCTAAAGTCATATTCTAGTCTTACTGACAAATTGTAGCTTACACTGTATATGAGTAAAATATTTTACAAGTCTGAAAATTATTAACCTAAAATGTTTTTTAAATTAAAGAACACTACTTACTGAAGCTCTAGTTTCTGCAGCTTTTGCCTTTTTTAGTCTGGTTTTTGCAGCATCCAAATCCAGTCTCTTATTTTGTAGTAGCTTCCTTTCTTTCTATAAGAAAAATATAAAGGCTAATGATGTTAAAATCCAGTAAGAGCATACTTTTAAAATATTATTTTACATTAGTATTTAAAGCATTATTTTCCATAAAATATATGAATCATTTGATAATCTGAGATCTATAATTACAAAACTGGCTATACATAATTTAACTCCCTTTTCTACCGTTCTCAATTTTAAAGCAATAGAGACATTCTGGATATCTGGGTAAGATGGAAGGTGACTGAAAACAGAGAAATATTATTCTTAATACTTTGGGATTTTGCTCCCCAGGAAACATTTGGCAATATCTTCTTGGTTATCACAACTGGGGGAGGAATATTACTAGCATCCAATGGTAGAAGCCAAGAATGCTGCTAAACATCCCACAATGCAGTATAGCTCCCACAACAAAGAATTATTAAGCCTAAAATGTCAGTAGTGCCCAGGATGAAAAACTTAAAAAAAAAAAAAATATTTTTACTGATTTCAGAGAGAGGGAGAGAGAAACATCCATGAGAGAGAAACATCGATCGGCAGCCTCCTGCACGCCCCGCACTGAGGATCAAGTCTGCAACCGGGCATGTGCCCTGACCGGGTATCGAACCACAACCTCCTGGTACATGGGTCGACGCTCAACCACTGAGCAACACCGGCCAGACTGGTATGAAAAACTTTTCACAGCATTACAGTTTATCTAGAAAGTGCCTATGATGAAGGAAGTATAGGCCTAGTTAAAGCTGCTTGATACCCTATGTCCGTGGTCGGCAAACTACGGCTCGCGAGCCACATGCGGCACTTTGGCCCCTTGAGTATGGCTCTTCCACAAAATACCACGGCCTGGGCGAGTCTCTTTTGAAGAAGTGGCGTTAGAAGAAGTTTAAGTTTAAAAAATTTGGCTCTCAAAAGAAATTTCGATCGTTGTACTGTTGATATTTGGCTCTGTTGACTAATGAGTTTGCCGACCACTGCCCTATGTGATCACATGTACCACAGCAGGGAGAGCAACTCTACTATTCCAGCTTACAGAATAGATAATGAATAAACATAGAATTCCTCATGGGAACTTCAAGCTTCTATAAAATAGGCACTGTTTGTTTTACTAATTTTTAGACAGATTTCATATATCAAATTTCATCCCATTGACAATCTAGTATCTTTTAAATTGTATTTCAACTTGCTGATTTTTCCTTTGTCTCAGGCCAAATACTTTTACCTAGAGACAAATTCATTATAAATATGTTTTCTGTAATATTTTATAATAAGAAACTGCAAGTAATGTTTGACCTAATATTTAAATTAGAGCAGTCTTGCAATAATCTTAGAAAAAAATAGCCACCTAAATCTCCATCCTCCGTCACTTAATAATAGACTAATAGATTAGGTTTGGGAAAGTGGTAATATTTATTTCTTACACGTCAGCAAAAAACACAGCTATGTGAAAAGAAAATAACAGACTTCTAGGGATGCAAAAACACAGGAAGTCTAATAGCCAGAAATATAGCTTCTAATAATTAGGTTTCTGGCTGCCACTTTAAATGAATAGTTATATGGCTATACTATGGTGATATTTTGTGCCATATTTTAAAAATCATTCAAGGAACCTCTCTCTATAGATTTTAGTGCTAGTAATAAATAAGAATGATGTAAGAGTATCTCAATAACACAACAGGGACACAAAAATGGAGTCCATGTCATCAATAGTCCTTCATTTTGATTAGCTTTGTGTTCTGTTAAATACATACCCAGCTAGGTTATTTAAAATTTCTAATCTGTGACATCTACACAGTTAAGATGGCAAACTATTCACTAAAAATTGTAAATATATATCTAAATATTTTACTAAAAATTAAAGCACTTTTCAACTCACAGCAATTGTTTTATAATCTCCTTCTATAAAGTTTCTTAAAGGAGTGAGAAAATTTAAAGCTGATGTTTGAATCAGCTCTCTGTCTGCGGTTCCAATTCGTTTTTGTGTTTCTCCACACTTAATAAGAGCATTACCTGAAAAGGAAAAAAAAAAAAAAGGTTTTTTTTAAACCATTGTCTGATAATGTCGGAAAACAGAATCATGTCAACATAAATCAGCAATTTGATCTGCTTCAGTTGTCACTTTTTTACTTAAGTAAAAATCAAATAGAAATAATTGTAGTTAAGGCAGTTTTATTTTAAGTTATCTACACTAATAAAAGAGAAAACTGTGGTATATCTACACAATGGAATACTATGCTGCCATAAAAAAGAAGGAATTCTCATCATTTGCAGCAACCTGGGAGGAATTGGAGAACATTATGTTAAGTGAAATAAGTCAGTCAATGAAAGAAAAATACCACATGATCTCACTCATTTATGGATAATAAAGAACATTATAAACTTGAACTAAAAGATAGATACAGAGACAGTAAAGCATCAAACAGACTGTCAAATTACAAGGGGAAGGTTAGAGAGAGGTGGGGGAGATAAGAGATCAATCAAAGGACTTGTATGCATGCATATAAGCATAACCAATGGATGCAAAACTCTGGGGGGTGGGGGCATATATGGGAGTGGGGTGTGTGTGGGGGACAATGGTAAGATATGTACACATATAATACCTTAATAAAAAAATTGAAAAAAAAGAGAGAAAGATGCAAGTTGACCGTACCTCCGCCACGCCCACCAACCAATCAGGAGTGAGTATGCAAATTAACCTGAAAATGGCAGCGGCCCCGGTCCCCAGCTGCTCCGAGCCTGTGGGAGTCGGAGAAGTCAGGCACCAGCGCCTGAGGCTGGCTGTGGCCAGGGAGACCAAGAAGCTGCCTGCCCCATGATCCCAGGCCGCAGCCAGCTGGAGAAGCCGCCTGCCCCATGTCCTGGGGGAGACGGAGAAACCGGGCCCCAGCGCCTCAGGCTGGCTGCAGCCCGGGAGACGAAGAAGCCGCCTGCCCTGTGATCCCAGGCCGTGGCCAGCAGCAGAAGCCTCATGTCCGCCTGCCCCACATCCTGGGGGAGACAGAGAAACCGGGCCCCAGCTCCTGAGGCTGGTTGCGGCCCAGGAGAAAAAATAAGCTGCCTGCCCTGTGATCCCAGGCCGCAGGCAGCTAGAGAAGCTGCCCGCCCCACGTCCGCCCACCCCACGTCCGCCCACCCCAGGTCCGCCCACCCCACATCCTGGGGGAGACAGAGAAACTGGGTGCCAGCGCCTGAGGCTGGCTGCAGCCTGGGAGATGAAGAAGCCGCCTGCCCTGTGATCCCAGGCTGCAGCCAGCCAGAGAAGTCACCCACACTGCATTCTAGGGAAGACAGAGAAGCTGCCTGCCTGCCTGAGGTCCAGGCGCCAGCTACTGCAGCTGGCTACAGCCTGGTAGAACGAGAAGCTGCCCACCCCGCAGTCCCGGGCACCAGTACCTGGGGCTGGCTGTGGCCTGGGAGATGGAGACACCGCCCACCCCACGGTCCCAGGCGCCAGCACTTGTGGCTGCAGCCCAGGCGAAGCCACCTGCCCATCATCCCCTGCGCTGCAGCCGGCCTGGGCGCCTATGGCTGACCAAAGGGAGGAAAGCCCGGATCCCGGGTGCCTGTGGTCGGCTGGAGGAGGGAATCCTGGGTCCCGGGTGCAAGGCCAAGGCAGAGGTGGTTAGGGGCAATCAAGCCAGCAGGGGAGCAGTTAGGGACGATCAGGCTGGCAGGCTGAAGCAGTTAGGGGTAATCAGGCAGGCAGGTGAGCGGTTAGGAGCCAGCAGTTCTGGATTGTGAGAGGCATGTCCGACTGCTGGTTATCCCCCAAGGGGTCCCAGATTGGAGAGGGTGCAGGCCATGCTGAGGGACACCCTTTCCCCCCTGCCCACCCCCCCATGCACGAATTTTGTGCACTGGGCCTCTAGTAAGATTATAAATATCTAAATAAAAATAACAAAGATAAAACTCATCAGAGTTAATTGTACTAATTCTATCAATGGGACAAAAGAGGATTGATACAATGAAAAGTATGTACCATCACAGCTCAAATAGTGTAGATTTGTTTATAAAAGTACTAGAGGCCTGGTGCACGGATTCGTGCACCGGTGGGGTGCCTTGGCCTGGCCTGCAGACATCCCCAGAGGGGTCCCAGATTGTAAGAGGGCACAGGCCAAGCCGAGGGACCCCACCGGTACACGATTGGGGCCAGGGAAGGATTGCAGGAGGGCTCCAGATCGGCCCGACCCCAGCAGCAAGCTAACCTACCTGTCAGAGCATCTGCCCCTTAGGCATATACATATATATATGCTTAAAATATTTTATTAAGTAGATCAAGTCAAAATTTGACTTCTGTTTCTATTTTTATGTACTTATCTCAAATATCTATAATTAACAGTATACTACATATTTGTATTTTAAGTTAAAGAAAAAAACCCATGTTTTGAAAGAAAAGTACTGTGGAAAATAAGTGAAAGGAAAAGGAACCACAAGATCAAGATTCTACTCCCAGTTCTATCTCTAATAAGCTTTAGTTCTGTGGATCTTAATTCCTTCATGTTAGAATGAGATTAGATCTGATTGGTAAGGAAGTAATAATATAACACAGCAGTTAAGAGCTCAATTTCTGGATACAGATCTACATTTGAATTACTAGGTATACATTCATGGATGAATTATGTAACCTCTCTAAGACTCAGTTTCCTTTTTTAAAAATGGAGATAGAATTTATAAGTAGGATATAAAGTGGGGATTTATTGAAATAATACTTATAATAAAGTATTCCAATGCTTGGAATACTCAATTGTTAGTTATTATCAATTAACAATATAGATTCTCAAAGCTCAATTCCAATAATCAGGGTACATTCAATGAAATTACTAGAGATAAAAACAGATGAAGTAAATTATAAAAGAAAAAAATTTAGAAGCCTTTCAAATGATCATGTTCCACTAGGCCTTCAATTTGGTGAAGGAAAGGCCTGGGTCTCCTTAAACTTTTATGGCTCCAGCATCTAACTGTGCCTGGCACAAGCAGGTAACACAAAAATCTGCTTAATGTATATAGTTTTTCTAAAATTAATAGCTATACTTTAGAAATAAAACTATAAAAATTTAAAGTATCTCCCAACTTCCGAAAAAAATATATTTTGAAGAACACAATGTAAAAATTTTAAAGTTGTACATCTAAATGGGTTAAATGGCATTGACTGCACAGTAGTTAGGTTATTTCCTCTGATATAAAGAAGAGAACTACTAAAGTTTAAGTTCATTTAGTCCCAGAATTTATGAGCAATTTCATAAATCAGGACTATATATAAAAAATAATTTATTTTACCTAGCATTTCATATCCATTTTTAGAACCAATTTCTTGCAGAAGTCTTAAAAAGACTTGAACAACAGGAAAAGAGCTATAGAATCCAAAACTGCCATATATTCTGAGAAAATTAGATTTGAAGGATAGTAATATATAACTTTGAGCTCCAGAGTTATACATTAAAAGAGTCAGCACAACAACTAACAAAGCTGAAGAAACTGTAAAACATGATCATAAAAAAATGAAATATATGAAGAAAATGGAAATGAAATGTAATCCAAACATCCAGAGATAACCATTGTTAACATTTTTGTATTAATGACATTATGTGTAATGAAAGCAATAGTGATTCCAAAACTTACAATGTGTCAGGTACTTTTTTATAGAAATAAATAAGCCCTCAAGAAAGCTTTAAAAAAAAAAAAAGAGGAGACATATGTAAACAAAAACTACAATGTATCTTAAGTACCACAACAGAGATACTGCAAGAGTGCAAGTGAAGAATCCATTTAACATTTTAAACATAAAAAGATCATATGAAAGCTCAGAATAATATATGCTTAAATATATTAAATTAAATTGAAATGAACATACTTGTTACCGATAATTCTCACTTCATTGAAAATTTTAACATAAAAATTTTGAAGTTAAAAGTGATTCCACTAATATTAGGTAAATATTAATGATGTCTCTAAGTAGTAAAAATCTACAAGTAAAGATAAATAGACCTTTTGCCTCTCACTTACCATAAGCTGTTCCAGGGCCAAACTCAGTCCCTGCATCAATCATATATTGTCCCAAAAGTTCTGGGTTGTTTACACGACTTGGAGCTTTTCTATCCAGTTTCTCATAAACAAATTCTTCTATCCTGGCATCTACATGAAAAGTTTAAAATTACCAATTTCAAAATAGCAAAACTATTTAAAAGACACTTTTGTTCCACTACCAGCCATTTATCACCCTGTAAAATTAACATGAAATTAGCATGCTTTCAAGTACTTATATTAATATACTAGCGGCCTTGTGCATGACATTCGTGTGCCCTTTCGCAGTCCAGGAGCCCTTGGGGGATATCCACGGGGAGCGGGCCTAAACTTCAGTAGGACATTGGAGAGCGGGCCTAAGCCGCAGTTGGACATCCTTAGTGCTGCCTTGGAGGCCAGAGAAGCTCCCGCCACCTCCACTGCGCTCCAGGCCTCAGCCGGGCTTGTGGCGTTCCCCCTCTGGGAGAGCACTGACCACCAGGGGGCAGCTCCTGCGTTGAGTGTCTGCCCCCTGGTGGTCAGTGCGCGTCGCACCCACCAGTTATTCCGCTGTTTGGGCCATTTGCATATTACCCTTTTATTACATAGGATAATTTTTTATTTATATGTTGAGTATTATATAACTCTAAGAAACTTACTATTTTAGAAATATGAAAAATATTTTGGAACAAAAATATTTTAAAGTAAAACCATTATATGAATATTTTATGGGATTTTAGGTTCCAAAAAAGGGCTGGTATTCACTTTATATCTAGTGAAATTGCATTTGCCCCATTCATATAATGTCTAACTTTTAACTCTGAATATATGTTTTCAATTTTAAAAGCAGGATTTTTCAACTATGAAAATATGGATATAAGGTATCTTTAAGAACCAAAGAGTCACATACTTCTGACACCTTTTTTGGGCTTTTCTTGCTCAAAGCTGTCTCTCCCTCCTAGAGTCTAAATATAGGCACAGGGGTTTAAGAATAGAGTAATCCAGGCTTGGGATAGTCTGCAGACAGAAATCAGCAATATGATGCCTTGGCTTAATTGTATTTAATTATATTTAAAGTATATACTAGTAGATACATAGATACCTTTGAGCATGTATTCACTCAAGATTTCACCATTACAAATAAGATTAAAATACAAGAGAAAAGGTTAAAAGCAATTATAGAACATTAGTATAAATGGGAAAGGGAAAAATATGAATAAACATTTTAGTGTAATATTCAAGAAACTCACATTTACATTGCTGCCTAACAGTGAGGTATTTCAGAGACAAATGAGAAAAAGTCCAAATTTCCAGAAACAATGATTAAATATAAATTAAAATTATAATCCAAAAAGAAGTTAAATATGTCCCTTTTAAGCATCTCACACAATTCCTCTACAAGTGTAAGTTTTACACAGTGCACTGAAATTTCAAAAATAAGCTAAACAGAAACACTTCAGAAGTTGGCAAAAGTGTTAATTATAAAAACATAAAATACACTTTGTGGTAGACACTGGTACAGTATCAGAAGAGTTTTTAAGTAGGGATTTAAAAACCATTAAATTAGTTAAAACCAAAATGAATCAGTTTAAAATGAATCATTTAGATGATGTTACCTAAGTTTCAGAATCTCATTTTCTGACCACCACAGTAATTCTTAGCTTTGCTGTTTTCTACCTATTTGGTCAAAAGTATAAATCCCATGTTGATTTCATTCAGTTAATAAAACATTTGGTATATTTTAAATAAATGTTTCATTTCACTAAGTCTTAAAAAACATTTAGGCAACTCTGCTATAATTCAATATATATTTCTGAAAAACACTAGGTTCTAAAAAAATCATACACTAAAAATGACAGGGCTTACAGAAAAAGAGCTGGGTTTAACCACACAAAACCTAAGTAACTTTATAACCAGAGCACAAATAAAAAAATAAAAAGAACTGTTACTACTTTTAAATTAAAACACTAATATAAAATAATATTTATGAGCCATTGTAACTTCTTTATAAGAACACCATTCCTGTTTACCAGTCATGCATGACTTTATTTGCCATTCTGGAAAACATACTTTAGGACAGACTATGAGTGCAAGGAACTTTGGATAGAGCAAGGAATAAGAGGAAAACATTCTACTTTTTGTTTGTTTGTTTTAGGTGCCATGACATATAATTTAAGTAGCCTTAAATGAATAACAAATACCACATAGTATCCAAAGACTAGGCCTCAAAGTGTAAAAGGCTTAGCTTAAAAAGTCATTGCAATTTAAATAAAACTGCAAAGAATTACTAATAGTTTGTACAGTGCTTGAGTTTTTATGCAATAGCAACAAAGTTGGAATTTTAAGTACTTAAAAATAAGTTTATGGCACTCACAACATGGTCACAATAACTTTGGGGGAAAAGAGGAAGGAAAGCATGCATTGTTGCCTTTGTCCTTCAATTCTGATATGTAAGTTCCCAGTGAAAAGACTGTCAATGTGCTTGGTTCTAGTTCAAGTTCCCCTTCTAATTAGCTATGCTAAATTAGACAAAATGCTACCTTGTGAGTTTCAATTAATAAACAATTATGGTGCATCTTATTTGCAAGGTTATTTATTTAGTGATCTGCTTAGGGTTGTCAGAAAATCAAATGGAATAATTTATGTAAAAACGTAAAACTTAACATAAACAAGTGGTAACGAATTAACTTTCCCCTTAATTATTTAGGGATAATTCTCCCTTGGATGAAACAGGAAGAGTAATTTAATTTTCATAGACCTTTATATCTCTTAAAATTCAAAGTCACTGCCTGAAATTGAATTTTCAAGAGGATTTTACAAAAGCCTGGAAAATGTTGTCAGTTTGTTAGGTGATACACAAAAAAATGTTTATCACCCTCTTCTTAACCAAGGCACACAAAAAATAACCATAATCTCAAAGCTATAAACAAAAAAATTCTGTTTTCTAATAGAAATTAAAACTTTTTTTAACATTAAAAACCCTACTAACAGAATTTTTTAATAGGAATAGTCAATAAGGTAGGCAAAAGGTAAAAGTTTCTTACTTGGATTTGGCTGCAATAACACTTCAGTTTGTTTCATTATTTTTTCTGTCCATATTTTGGTACATTCAGCTTTGCTAAGAAGGTTCTCTAAGTGAGCATCCAATTCTGTCTTCTCTGCCTGGCCAAGCTTTTCTTCTGTGAACTGTTAGTGATTATTTTAAAACAATATTAAATATACTGCAAATACATTTTAGCAACCTATATTAATAATTAAAAACAAAACTCAAATCCAAACAATCCCAAACATACAATTATTTGTAAACCACTGCATGTAAATGTTACCGTTTTTGCTCCTATGATAATTCTGCCCTTATCTATACCTCTTTTGTAGCACTTATTATGATCCTATCTTATAGTTAACACGTATCCTCAGTTCTGCTAAAATGCATGATGTGAATTCTACAAAAAATTGAACACACTGTCTGGTATATAAAGTATATAAATATTTCTGACTTACAAAGGTAGCATAACAATAAGGAGTAAGAGCTTTGAGTCAGTTGGATATGAATTCATACCCTGACTGCAATGCAGTGTGACCTGAGCAAGCTTTTGAATATTTTTTCCTTAGGTATCCTCTATCATAAAAAAGAGTCAATATATATCTTACAGTACTTTGAAAGTTAATTAAGAGTATGTATGTAAATCACATTGTTCAGTGCCTGATCATTGTTATTGAATTAAAAAAGGGCTGTTTATGTTTAATGTGGCATTATATTATTGGCACTTTAATCACACCTAGTTAGATAGGCTTTTATGAGATGTTCTGAAAAACTATCATTTAAGTTGTTTCTTCAGGATATGTTCCAGCAATTGATGTATAGACTAACTTTTGGAATATATCCTATTCATACTATGGAGGCATCTTTTAAAGATCATAAAGTGTAGTTAAATATACTCAATGTACATTATCTTGTGTTGGTTTTTCAGGAAAGGCAGCATTGCACATACAGTAACGAAGAAGTAAAAAGATTTCCTTCCTTTTAGATTTTATGAAGACTTCTGGATATTTTTCATTAAATACTAGAAGTGATGAATCAGCCTGCTTATCATGCATAATTTTTTTTCTAGAATATGTGGCTTTTCCCATCATAACACGGGCATATCACTAGCACTAATTCTATGCTTATTAATCATGACTCATTTCTGGGTAACAAAATATAATGTTCACCTTGCTTTTTCTCCTCCCCTCTCATTTCTTAAAATATCTTCTCCTGCTCCACTTGTCTGAGTTTTATTATGTTTCTTCCAGCATCCTTGTTTTTGTTCTAATACTTTCAGTTGATTATCACTTAGCACTTTTAGCTGAAAGGTCCTCTAGAATGTTATTTTTAGACTTTACAACCCCCACCAAGGTCTTGTTCAGCTGCTAGAAATAACAGCTTCAACAGTTTTTGTAAAGTCTTAGGCCTTACTGAGACCGGCCTTAGCCAAGCCCTGACCCAATGGGTGGGACTGAGAAAAGCAGTTCCAAAGGTATTGCCTAAGCCCGTAAACTTGAGTATATTATAACTGAGGATAGAAGAGGCATTAGGTAAAAATCAAAACCCGTCTCCCAAAGTCAGCTGGGTAACTATGCAATCTCGATCTTAAGAGAGAACGCTAGTCTTCTTTCAGATCCCTGAGATTCTAAGCAACAGACCTACTGTAGAGATATAGATTAGAACTTTATATGTTAATACACCCAGGTGAACATTATCTACAAAGGATGATCTACCAGTAGATCATCCAGACAATAAACAAGTAATTAAATACTTTGATAATAAGGATACAAAGATAAAAAGAAGGTGGAGAGAGGACCAACACAGATGGTCCTATTATTTCTTAAGTGAGTTACTCAATGATTAACTGCTTGAATTAATGAATTCAAGTGTAGAGAACTGAAGAATTCATTCTGCAGGGAGGGGGAGGGTAGGAGAATCAGAAGGTTTAAAAGGCAGAGGGATATGCAAGCTGGGCCTGGAAGAGGGAGCAGGAGTTTGAGGATTGCCAGATGTGAGCGGTAAGAAAAATAGCCTCTCTGAACTGGTAACAACTGAGATGGGATGATAACAAATGAGCTATGTAAAGACCCAAGGGAAGAGTACAGAGTCCTCTGATGATTTATCTTCCAGTTGCATTTCTGGAGGATCATTAGTGGTTCTAAATATTATTATTTTTTTTTTTTGGTAGAAGCCTTTAATTTATACTTAAAAACCAAGACTAGATTAATACAACAGTCAACAGATTCATAATTAAGAACCAGTATTTATTAGGTCAGTCTTTGTGCTAAGCACTCTGCTAAGAACTATTATAAGAGAGCTAAATGAAAAATATTACCCAAACATTATAAACTTGCAGGCCTATTTTTTTCAGTACATAAAATCATGTTAAACTTTATTGACTTTTTTTAAAATATGTATCAGAGGATATTTTTCTATTGATTTTTAGAGAGAGTGGAAGAGAGAGGGAAAGAGAGAGAAATATCGATGTGAGAGAAATGCATCTATTGGTTGCCTCACGCACGCCCGGGTGGGGAGGAGCCTGCAACCAAGTAAGGTATGTGCCCTTGACCAGAACCAAATTCGGGACCCTTCTGTCCACAGGCTGATGCTCTATCCACGGAACCAACCCAGCTAGGGCCATGTTGATGTTTTTTAGAAACACACTGGAATTAAACAAATGGGCTAGAAATTACTAAAAAATGTTTCTAGAAAGTGATTGAAGAAAGTCATTTAGTTTACCTGATACAGGTTAGGTTTCAGGGCAAGTTTTCCCTCAATATTTCAGAGAACCAACAATTAGAAAGTTAATTATTTGAAAAACAAAACATTTCAATCTTCAGGTCAAAAGGCTGTTTGCTTAATTATTTAATATTTTCTTTGTGATTCTCATACACTACCTTACAGGTATCTCTAACTATACTTTTTTTTTTTTTAAGTGTGAAAGTGTACTAGAGCAAAGATGAGTATTTGCAACAAATCATTTATTTGTATGAGTATGACATCTTGGGCAAAATATTAAACAGTCTGATCCTCAACTTCTTGATCACTGAAATTATGATACTTACCTATATAATGAGTTTTGGACTGTTTGATATAAAATGCACAGCTTAGTAAATGGCATATTCTAACATATATCAAAACCCTGACACTGTTAAAAATACAGAAGTATAAAAAGGGTCTAGTAAAGGATCTTATTGAGAAATAAAATCAACTGTAGTTTCTAATTACAACTATTATCATTAAAATTCTACAAAGTTATTAATAATTTTGGGTTGAAAGATGTTGAAAACTAAAATTTTTAAGGGTAAAATTCAAAATTTTAGGTAATTAGGAAAGGAATCTTTTTTTAAAAAAAGAATTAATAGGTTTTTATGTCCTTATGAAAAAGGTACCATTATTATAACTTTATGTTTACCTGTAGGCAATACTGTTAAGAGCATGAAAGCCTTGAGGGCAAGAACCATGTCATATGTTGATTATACATCTCACATACAGTAGAAGAAAATATATACTATTATGTTCTCCATACATATTTTCATTAATATCTAAACCTCTTTAATTTATTTGATATAACTCATTTTCTACAGTAGGTGCATTCTTAAAAATGTTTTAGACAAAAATGTATCTATTAAATATTGTACTATTTTGTTATTTTAATATGTCATACCTTCTGGTTAACAATGGGAAAAATCCTACGCCTCCATAATAAAATCATGGGAATTATCAAGCCTTCTACAATTGCACATTTAAGTAATAATTTAAATTTATAATTTCAAATTAAATATGTAACATTAGCAATATGGTTATGTCTCTCTCCACTCTTTGTTCTATGTAGGATTAAGGTTACCTTTAATTTGATTATTGACTATCATGTAGGAAGCAGAGGGAGATTGTAGGATAGGAGTGCTGTGAATAAAGACACAGGGGCAAGGAACCACAGAATATGTTTGGACAATGGTAATAGAAAGTATTAAAGTATGAATTTTTTTGACAGCAAGTATTTACTGTAAAGGATTGTCTTTGAGTCAGCCATATTTTGCCAGGCTCTGTAATCCTTCCTTCACTACAGGACAGGAATGTAGCCTACAGTATGACATAAAGAGCCTGGATTCCCTACCCTGCTTTATTAGAAAGAAAAAAGAACTATAAGTAAAAAGGCTGTGTGATCAAAGACATCTATCTCATATAAAGTCTAACCATCAATTCTCTGGGTAAAGTAATATTTTAAAAGTAATAAAGTTCTTGGGGTAGGGGAGAATGTATAACAAATTCTGAATATAATGTATTAGTAAACTATAAAGTAGATTCTTCTCAACTGGTACTCAATTTTGGCTGCTCTTTGGAATTATTTGGGGGAGCTTCAAAAACACTGATGCTGAATCCAACACCAAAGATTCTAATTTAATTGGACTAGGGTGCGGTTTGTAAAGATCCCTCAGTTAATTTTAAGTGCAGCTAAGACTGAGAACCACTGTTCTAAACTCATACATAATTATTTTAACATCAGGTTAAGAAATCATCTTCTATTTAGTAGTCTGTTAAGTTAATGCTAATAGCACCAAAGGATGTGAACACAGTTTTGGGTAGCACTAAGTACACAGAGTTTTTACATAATGAGTAAACGAATGGACTTTTAATGTCACATGTATTATATATTAGAATTTGAGAGACATGGTAAAGTTATTTGCAGTTTAAATTCTATGAAGGAAATGGAATTTCAGAAGGGCTTGAGAGAAAGTATTTGGCCAAGTTGGAATTCCATCCAAATAACACCTGACAGGAGCTAGTTGAGGGCAGCATCATACTCATCTTTATATCACCAGCTTAGTCCCACCATTAATGCTTGCTAAATTAAGTGGGAGATTGAGGTCAAGCTTGCAACTAAATTTTATAGACATTTCCCCCCCGTCAGAAAATACCTGGCAGTCATGAAGTTCATAATGTAATTTCAGTAGTCAGTTCAAAGGAAATTAATATAAATCCCTACCTACGTAATTTAGTTTGGGAGAAATTTTTTTAGACAGTATACACTCTTAGAGATGGTGAGCAAAGTTTTGCTTCAATATCAATTCTGAATTTAAAATATGCACACTTGAAATATTTATTAAACCAAGTAAGAGAACAGTAATTCATAAAATGGATATTTACTAAAAAGAGTAAAATATTTAATTATGACAAATTAGGACTAGACTATGAAGTCCTTTGAAGGCAGCAACTAGGTCTTATTCATTTTTGAATTCTTCAATGCCAAACACCCTAAGAGGTATTCAATAAATATAAGTTGAGTTGAAGTTTAATACTTTAGAATTAATCAACTTCAAGGTCAGAAGATATAATATTAGAAAAATATTAATGAAAATAACAAAATTATTTAACATGCTAAATGATTCAAAGAGTAAACGTTACTTATGGTTACTACCTTGCTTGGAGAAAATTAAAAACCAATGTTGGATGTTGTGAGAAGGGAATAAGAAAGAAAGAATTCTTTAAAACATACAATCTTATTAAAGATATGAAAGCCACAGAATAACAGAATTTTAGAGCTCCAAGGGGTCTTACATAACAGTGCATTAGGAGAAAATTGCCATATACAGAACTGATAAAAGACACAGGATTTCACACTAAGCACCTGTGGTCTGAGATGGACTTGAAGTTGTATCTTGAGAGCAAGAAAGACTACAAAGAGGCAGCAGAGAGCATTCAAGATGAGTTTTACTTAAGAACAAAATTCTAGAATTAGAAAAGTATATTTTTGAAATTAGAAAATAATTTGATAGGAATAATGTTTACATAAGAGTAAGAGGAAAGATAAAGCTGGAAGGGAGTATTTAATGCTCAACAAAGGAGTTTGGACTGAAGAGACAGATTCCATGAATTAATAAATGTTTTTTTAAGACACTAATAAAGTAACAACTGATGGAAGATAAATAACTTGATGCTCTTGTATTCTATTGTTTTGAGGGAGGTAAGAACAACAAAACCACCCAAATGGACTATTAAGGAATGAATATTCCTATTCATTTATACATTTTACCTTAACATACTATTTTAAAGTACTAAGACTCAAACATTTTAGAAGGGTGAGAATGGAGTGATGAGACCCATTTATATGCTTTAATAGTTTGATTTTACTTTTAAAAAAATAGGGGCCATTTCAATTCTTAATTTAAATTTTTTTTAAGTAAAATGAAAAAATGTATGGCAGCTGACGAACCAGAGAATGGCCTATCCCTTAAGGTATAAATGTGAACTTGAATTCCATTCCTATTCTTCTTATTACTTATAACGAGTAACTGGCATACATAACTCTTACTCTATTCTTAGCATGAAACTTGGCACTTTGGCACTATACTGATGTCAATTCAATTTAGAGTAGGAACTCAGTTACTGACTAAATACTGATAAGTAGTGTTTTGTTGAAAATGACCAGACAGCATTCCAAACTTCACATGTTACATTTTGGAACCATATTTTTCCCTTTATATATTTTATTTTAAAAAAGTATTATAGAAATGTCAAACATATACAACAGCATAATAGTATAATGAAACCACATGAACCCACAACCCAGCTTCAAACTATCAACATTCTGCCAATGTTGTTTTAACTGCTCCCATTATTTCTTCTGAAATATTTTAAAGTAATTTTCAGACATGATACAATTTATACAAATTTCAGAATATATCTCTAAAAGATACAGACTCAACATAAGGAGCCTGCTCCTCCTGAAATATTTCCTTGCTTAGTAAATCGTTCAAGCCAAAACACCGGAGTCATCCTTTGACTCATTTTTCTCCCACAGCGCAAAGCCAATCTAACAAGCAATACTGGATAGATTGTGAATTTCCCCTGCTATCACTCTTATGTCACATCACCTTTTACTTTTTGCCTGCCTTATGTCCACAGCTCCCTAACTGGTCTCCCTAGTACCCCTGAAACTTCAGTCTTTATACTTGTTCCCTATGACTGAAATGTTTTTTGTTCAAAAAACTGGCAACTGTCACTTCCTTGAGGCATCTTTGAATTTGACCCTATTAGAAAGGCTTGCCCTAACCACCATGTCTACACAACAGGGCAACAACCATCACTTCTACCATTAACCAATCCTCGCTGGCCTATTTCTCCATCACCACCTGATGTATTTATTTACTAGTTTGTCCTCTTCTGCTAGATTGTGAGCTCCAGGAGGGCAGATATTTTCTTGATTTTATTCATTACTGTATGACCAGTGTTCACAATAGTAGTGACAGGCAGTCATGGAGCATGCAGTTAAGTATTTAATACTGAAAATTATTTGATAGTTAACAGAGTAAAACAGAATTTAAAAATTATTTCCTAAAGAATCTGAAACAATCAGTAATTAAGAATCATTTGGAAAATAATACATTTTTTGAAGGCTTTGACAGATTTTTAAAATCTAGTCTACTGACAATTTATGTGTCCTATATTTAAGCAGTGTGGATCATGTACCTGAAATATAGCTAACTGTATATAAAAGAGTGGCATTATATGGTGTCATATTGCATTCAGCATCTTCAGAGGGAATGAGCACTGGAACAATACCAAAGTCTCTGCCTCTTTTGCAGTTAACATTAAGTCTTACAAATCAAAATTCACTTCAGACCTTCAATCACTACACTCTTCTTGCAACGAGTCTTTGAACTATGAGTACTAGGCTAATTTAAATTAAAAAATTATTTAACTATAAGGTTCAATGTCTTTTCAATATACCTTATATTTTAGTGGAGGAAGGGAGAAGAGGGTTAAGGCAGCTGGCTTATTACTCACCATGCAGAGTCTGTAACTTGGAAATCAAGACCTAGAAGGAATTCCCATCTCTTAAGGGTTACTTGCCTAAGTGTTACTGAAATGCTCAGCGCGAACTAGATGATGTTTAATCCCTTCCTAGGCTGTAACATTCTCTATATCCTAGACTTGCAATGCTTATCCAAGAAGAGAGAAGCAGCTGGCAGTAAGTAGTAGGTCAGACAGCACTTGCTATTTACTAGCCATGCAAGTTAAGCAAGTTACTCACCTCTCTGAGGCTGCTTCCTCATATATAAAGGGGGGTTAATAACATCTACCTGGCAAAGTTACAGAAAGGACTGAAGATAATCTGCCCAGTGAAATGTTTGACATCGTTTTGGGTTTTTGGGTTTTTCACAATATAAGGCAGCTATTGCCTCTAGTTCTACCCTTCTTTTGCCAAGAACAGTGCAATGGTAAGATCGACGATGCCAGTCAAATTGGGATAAAGTGGCAAAGCAAGACCACGGCTTGACATTTCAGTATCAATTCGGTACGAACATTAGAAAACCATTTTTGTTTTCTCTCTACAAAAGAGCATGCTGTTGTTACTGTGACTCTGTCATTAACTTAAACACCAGATTGTTGATAACCCGTGTTGTGGTAAAATGTACATCTGTTCACAGATTTAACCGAGGGTGCCATCGTGTGGGTTGACGACAGTAAGAAAACCGTCCAAGTTCCCCAGTCCTGACACTCCCCTGATTGCGGGGTACCGGGGGAGATGGTTACCTTTCCCCCATAAAGTGTGTGTCTGGAACATACCCCCGTGACTACGGGCGCAACACGAGCCTCTCCCCTCCTGCTCCCGGCCCTACGGCCGGCGCTTCCCATTGTGAAAACGTGTGGGAACCCCCGAGCTCCAGCCTTCCCGGGGCCTCGGCAAAGCCTGGACGCCGACGGGCGACCTCCCTGCCTCCAGCGGACTGCCGAGCCCGGGGCCGGCCTTTCCGGGGGGGAGAGGCGCGGGAGGGAGCGGCGTTGGCAGCTCTCCGGGCAGAGGGGCAGGAAAAGGACACTTCCTCCTAAGACGCGGCGGGGAGGGTGCGAGGAAGGAGAAGGAAGGGTGGGGGTGGTGCATGAACAGTCTGGTCTCTGGGCTCCCCAGCGGGACCCGCCAGGCCTCCGCCCGCCCCGGGAGGCAGGTCACACGAGCACCCGCGTCGTGGGGTCAGCAAGGCGGGCGGTGCCGTCGGAGCCTCGGCTCGAGGCCGGACGCAAGGTGTCCTCCCGGGGCCCCGTCTCCACCCCGCCTCGCTTCACCCAGGGGGCGGCGGCCGGGCTGGAGGGGGGACAGGGGACGGCGGCCAGGCCCGCAGGGGCGCCAGGCCGCGCCCCTCTCCCGGGGCTCGGGCCGCCGCAGGCAGGCCCCGTGATCGGCGAGGCCGGGAGCGAGGGCGCCGACGATCGGGCTGGGTGCTCCCGCATTGCCCCCCCCGGACCCCCACCCCGGTCCTCCGGGATACGCCACCCCTTCCCCCGCCGCCTACCTGCACCGCACGGCTGAGGAAAGTGCCCGCGTCGGCCGCGAACTTCTTGACGTTGAAGTCCATAATGTTCATCCTGCGCGGCAGCCGGGCGGAGCTGCCGGCTGACCTAGCGGGTAGGCGGAGGCGCCGCGGCCGGGCTGGGGCGCCGGGCGGGAGTGGCGGGGGCAGACGTGGTGAGCGGAGGGAGGCGGCGCCAGCCCCGCGGCCGCAGCTGTCGTTTCCGTCAAGGGGGGAGAGAGAGGGTGGGGCGAGGGGGAGAGCACGAGCGCCCCCCAGCGGCCCCCGGGTCCGGGCGCCGCAAGCCGGGACGCAGGGCCTGTCCCTTCGGAGCGCCGCCGCCGCCGCACACGTTGGCGCGCGGGCCGCGGTGGGCGAGCCGGAAACGGATTGGCGTACTGGCCTCCGGGTCAGGCTCCCCAGCGGAGGAAGCGGGCGGTGCCGCGGGGCGGAGCCTTTGTGGAGGTGATCGCGGGAACAGCGACCCCTTCAGGACCGTCGCGGCGCTGCCGCGGGGCGCGCCGGGAACTTGGCTCGCTCCGCCCGAGGGAAGGTCGGTGTCGCTGGGAGGGGCGCGCCGCGGGGTCGCAGCACCGCTGCACAGTTGTGGTTAGTCCCAGAGAACCAAGACCAGACAACTCCGACCCCTCTTTTTATTTGGAGAAAAAAAATATGGATGTTGGAGCATAGAATTGCAGTAGCTGTGTAATTAGAATCAACAGCTCCCTGTCATCCCGCACCCGCAGGTCTCTGAAGTTGCAGAATAGGTTTGATTTAGTGTCCCGCCGAGCCGGTTTTCATTCATTCAGCATTATTGAATGTCTACTGTGTACCAGAGCTGAATCGGGTGCTGGAGATACCATGCTTAAAAAGACTGTCCTTGCATTCAAGATGCTCTCAGTTCTTTAACTTGACCACCCCCAGCAGAAGCTCTGTGACTATTGGCTGCCTCAAGGACTTTGTGACTGCCTTACAGGGTCAACCCTAGGTGCCCACTGTGTGCGAAGTATGATGCCCAGGACACAGAGTGCCAAGTGGAGGTCACAAAGAAGTAGAAAATGGTGAGTGAGACAGAATAATCCTTAAAGATTCAACGTGGCGAATTTTAATAACAAATGAGGATATGATGTGAAATTTGTTAAAACACACACACACACACACACACACACACACACACACACACACACACCATGATTCTGAGTAATTTCTTAAGCAGTCTTCGTGATACAGCCTATGTTTGAACTATGTCAAGACAGGTGCAAGCAAGGAGAGAGAGAGAGAGAGAGAGAGAGAGAGAGAGAGAGAGAGAGAGAGAGAGAGAGAGACCTTAGTATTTCAAGAAAACAGTGTGTGTGTTTTTTGTGTGGGCTGTGCCCTTTTGTTACATTAGGGCTGGGAAAATGCGCCCCTGCAGGCAATGAAATGAGCTCACACAACTCATTCAGTGTTTTACTATAACAGCAGTACACAGAAGCAGTGGCTGTTGTTTAAGTCTGAAAGGTTAGCTCTAAAGGCATTTTAAGGAACAGCAGATAACATAAAGATTTCTTTGTGTTCGGTTATTCTTGGTGGTGGTGACAGACACAACCACTTTTTTCTAAGATAACTCCAGTAGAATGAATCTCCTAGATGCAAAATACTACACATATCTTCAATTATTTCAGAAATATGGAAAAGGAAATATATAACTAGGAATCTTGTTTTTTTCATTTATTGTCCATATTTAGATTTTTAAGCACTTACTATCTTTGTAGATGTCTATCTTCACAATAAGTGTATTTGCTGTAATCTATGTTTGTTTCTACAGAAATCTCACAACACCACATCCACTGTTAGAGAAAAAAACTCTGGATCCTCTTCCTCAAAGGTGTAGATCTTCCTAACTTGAAAAAAATCTTTACTTCTTGGAACATAGAATTGCAGTAGCTGTGCAATTAGAATCAGCATATGATCACATAATACAGTGTGACTAAGTGTATTTGTAGATTATATTATCTACCTAGTTTTAACTAAATAAATATTCACAAAAATGGACAAGTTGCCTAAAGAATTATCACCAAAGAAACATACAGCGGATGAACCTCGAGGTCATGGTTTGATTACTGGTCAGGGCACATGCCCAGGTTGCAGGCTTATGCAGATGGTGCAGGAGGCAGCCAATCAATGATTCTCTCTCATCATTGATGTTTCTATCTCTCTCCCTCTCCCTTCCTCTCTGAAATATATATTTACATATACATATATATACATATACATATACATATATATGTAAAAAAAGGTAATAACACAAGCACAAGCAAACCAGAAATGTCAGAGCTGATACTTATAAATGTTGAATTTATCAGAAAGACATTGAAATATGGATTTAAAAGTGATTAAAACTTGGTTCCAGCTTTTAAGGAACTCAGAATCTAATGTGGGAAATAGACTTGTAAAGTACAACATAGTATGAGAACTATAACTAGAAAAGCTTGTATAAGATTGGGCCGGAGTGATTTGTAGAGGAATTGGGTATTAACCAGCAGGATAGGGGAGGTGATAATTAAGACTTTTTTGAACTGGCTTCTGACTGAATTAATCTCAGTGGGGACAGATGATTAGACTTTAATTCAGAAAATCACATTTTGGGCAGTGTGGATAATGGACTGTAGAGGGGGCAAAGACAGGTAGAAAGACCGATTAGGAGTCTGTTGCTGTTATTCACCATGTACTCTGCTATCTTGATATCTTAAAATTGGAAGTATTTTTTTGACCAAAATTTCCTCTCATGGACATCTGTTTCTCTTTTACTCACTTAATGTGTTCTTATCCTCATCAAGGCCTGCAATCCCATGCCTCATTCTTAATCTCCCTCCACTTTTTTTTTTTTTTTTAACTCTCACCAGCACTCTCACCTGCCTCTGTCCTTCTGACCCATCAATCTACATTCCCAGATGAATGTTTTCTCTGTTTCTGCTCTCAAACTCCCAGCATTGTTAGGGAAAATTGCACAACCTTGTAGATGGATGCTACTTACCTACTAATGAATGATCGCCTACTTACACTAAACCTTTATAACTACCTAGAAAACCTTTTACTTCTTTCTAATAAAATCCTTTTTATACTCTGCAGCCTTCTGAAAAACTTTGACCCTTTTCTTAACATGCATAGCTGATTCTCATATACTATTATTCTTAGCCATTGATACTTTTTCTTTATAAAGGAATGATAAATCATCAAGCAATTATTAGCCAGGAGCTCCTTTAACCAAACTCTTTTATTTCTACCTCTTGTCCTTTTCCACTCTGTTCTCCACATTATTGCCAAATATTTCAAAGGAAGATGTGTCCCAGGTGTTTTCTTCTGAGTCGAGCAAGATACTGCTCTTTTAATCTTGGCTGCACGTAGGCATCACCTGGAGAGTTTAAGCAACCACTTATGCCTGGATTCCACTTTCAGAGTGTGGACTGGATATTGGGATGTTTCGAAGTTCCCCCTGGTCCATGGTCGGCAAACTGCAGCTTGCGAGCCACATGTGGCTCTTTGGCCCCTTAAGTGTGGTTCTTTCACAAAATACCACGGCCTGGGCGAGTCTGTTTTGAAGAAGTGGCGTTAGAAGAAATTTAAGTTTAAAAAATTTGGCTCTCAAAAAAATTTCAATCGTTTTACTGTTGATATTTGGCTTTGTTGACTAATGGGTTGCCGACCACTGCCCCAGGTGATGCTAATGTGTGGCCAAGATTGGTAATGAATCAATCATCCTCTGAGTACTTGTTCCACCAGTCTCTACCCTTTGCCTACAGATAAATTCCATTTCTCTTACTGGATTGAGTTCCTCAAGGGCAGTGACCATTTCTTACTCATTTTTATAATTTAATGATCTATTGGCAACTTTAGAGAATTCTCAATTAATTTTTTCAATGAATAAAATAATCAAATCAAGATGTATACTGTTCATTTGTATCCCCTCCTCCCCAACCCAAGTTTCCAAGTATAGATTCAATATTTCCAATACTGAGCCTCTTGTAGTTTGTTTTTACCGAAAGTTACTTTTTTCTGGTTTCCCATAATGGCAAGTTGAATTATATACACCAAGTCTCTTAAGCTAGAAATCTGAGTCTCCTTTGATGATTTCCTCTTATTTCCCATGTCTGATTGATCAAGTCTTTGGAATTTTTTTCTCTGAACTCTTTCTCATCTTCTCCTCTTTTTTACTTTTAAATTTAGGTATAATTAACATGTAACATTATATTAGTTTCAAATGTACAATATAATGAGTCATTATTTGTATACATCATCAAATGAGCTCCACAATAAGTCTAGTTAACATCCTTTAACTTACATAGTTACAGAAATAATTTCTCTTGTGATGAAAACTTTTAAGATTTACTCTCTTTGCAACTTTCAAATATGCAATATAGTATTATTTACTATGGCCACATGATATACATTATATTCCTATGACTTTTTAAAAAATACATGGACGTTTGTACTTTTTGACCCTTTCACCATTTCTTCTGTCCTACATCCCACTCCCACCTCTGGCAACCACCAATCAGCTCTCTGTATCTATGAACTTCGCTTTTTTGTTTGTTTGTTTGTTTGTTTATTTATTTATTTAAATATATATATTTTTATTAATTTCAGAGAGGAAGGGAGCGGGAGAGAGAGAGAGAGAAACATCAATGATGAGAGACAATCATTGATCAGCTGCCTCCTGCACACCCCACTCTAGGGATCGAGCCCAGAACCTGGGCATGTGCCCTTGACTGGAATTGAATCTGGGACCCTTCAGTCCTCAGACTGATGTGCCATCCACTGAGCCAAACCAGCTAGGGCTTGTTTTGTTTTTAGATTCTACATATAAATGATATCATACAGTGTTTGTCCCTCTCTGCTCACTTGTTTCATTTAGGATAATGCCCTCAAGGTCCCTGTTGTGGCAAATGGCAAGATTTCATTCTTTTTATGGCTGAATAATATTCGTGTGTGTGTGTGTGTGTGTGTGTGTGTGTGTGTGTATGTGTATGTGTGTGTATCACATTTTCTTTATTCATCAATCAATGAATTGTTTGTTTCCATATCATGATTGTTACAAATAATGCGCAATAAACATGGGGGTGTATATATCTGTTTATGTTAATGTTTTAGTTTCCTTGGGTAAGGATCCACAGTGGAATTACTGGATCATATGTAGTTCCATTTTGGATTTTTTTTTTATCTTAGAGAGAGGAAGGGAGGGAAAGAGAGAGAAACATTGATTGGTTGTCTCCCACACACACCCTGACAGATCCGATCTGCAACCTGGGTATGTGTCCTAACCTGCAATTGAACCTGCCACCCTTTGGTGCACGAGACGATGCTCCAACCAACTAAGCCACACTGACCATGGTTCCATTTTGAATTTTTAAAGGAACCTCTATCTATACTGTTTTCTATAGTGGCTATACCAGTTTATAGTGTCACCAGCAATGTACAAAGTTTCCTTCCCCTTTCTCCACATTCTAGCCATCACTTGTTAATTCTTGTCTTTTTAATAATAGTCATTCTAATAGGTGTGAAGGATATCTCATTGTGGTTTTGATTTGTATTTCCCTCATTATTAGTGATATTGAACATCTTTTCATCTACATTTGGCCATCTATATGTCTTCTTTGGAAAAAATGTCTATTCAGATTTCTGCCCAATTTTAAAAATCGGATTTTGTTTTTTTGCTACTGAGTTGTACAAGTTCTTTATATATTTTTGATATTTATCTCTTATCAGATACATGACTTGCATATATTTTCTCACATTCAGTAGGTTAACTTCTCATTTTGTTGATGATTACTTTGTGGTGCAGAAGCTTTTTAGTTTGATGTAGTCCCACTTATTTATTTTTGTTTTTGCTTTTTGATTAAAAAAATCATGGCCAAGGTCTATGCCAAGGATTTACCACCTATGTTTTCTTCTAGGAATTTTATGGTTTGAGGTCTTATATTTAAGTTTTTAATTCATTTTGAGCTAATGTTTGTTTATGGTGTAAGATGGTAGTTCAGATTCATTATTTTGCATGTGGCTGTCCAGTTATCCCAGGACCATTTATTGAAGAAACTTTCCTTTCCCCATTATATATTCTTCACTCCTTTGTGCTAAGTTAATTGACCATATATATGTGGATTTCTTCCTTTACTTTCAATTCTGTTCCATTGATCTATGTATCTGCTTTTATGCCTATACCATACTATATTACAATAGCTTTATAATGTAGTTTGAAATCAGGGAGTGTAATGCCTCCAGCTTTGTTCTTCCTTCTCAAGATTGCTTTGGTTATTCAGGATCTTTTGTGGTTTCAGACAAATTTTAGGGTTATTTGTTGTATTTCTGGAAAAAATGCCATTGGATTACATTGAATCTGTGCATTGATTTTGGTAGTAAGGACATTTTAACAATATTGCTTCTTTCAATCCAGGAGTATGGAATATCCTTCTATTTATTTGTGTCTTCTTTAGTTTCTTTCATTCATGTTTTATAGTTTTCTTTATACAGGTCTTTCTCCTTGGTTAAATTTATTCCTAGATATTTTATTCCTTTTGGAATAATTATAAATTGGATTGTTTTCTTCATTTCTCTTTCTGATAGTTTATCAGTCAGTGTATAGACACATAGCAGATTTTTAAAATATTAATTTTGTATCCTGCAACTTTAATGAATTTTTAAATTGGTTCTAACCTTTTCAGTGGAGTCTTTAAGGTATTTTATATATAATATCATGTCTTCTGCAAATAATTACAGTTTCATGTTTTCCTTTCCAATTTGGATTTTTAAAATTTATTTTTCTTGCCTAATTGCTGTGACTAGGACTTTCAATATAATTTCAAATGAAAGTGGCAAGAGTGAACATTCTTGCCTGTTCCTGATCTTGGAGGAAAATCTTTCAGGTTTTCACCATTGGGGATGATGTCATTTCTGGGCTTGTCATATATGGTCTTTATTATATTGAAATATATTCCCTCCATACCTATTTTACTGAAAATTTTTATAATAAATGAGTGTTGAATTTTAGCAAATTCTTTTTCTGCATATATTGAGATGATCATATGATTTTTATATTTTGTTTTATTAATATGATGTATTCTGTTGATTGATTTGTGGATGTTGAACCTTTTTTCCATCTCTGTAATAAACCTCCTGGTTCATGGGTCGATGCCCAACCACCATGGGGGTTGGAGGGTGTTTCAGTGTGTTGTCTGTGCAATATCCAGGAGTGGTAGCTTGTCAGGAATGGTCTCTCTGTTAGTTATAGTCCTATGGGACCCAGGAATGCAAGCCCCCCTGGTCTTCAGAGCTAGGAAATGAAGGGGCATTATGGGTGATAGCTACACAAATCAGGGTACCAAATATGTTTAAAATCCTTGTAACAGAGGGAGGCGAGACTGCAGCTTAGGCCTGCTCCCCAAGGGCTCCCAGACTGCGAGAGGGCACAGGCTAGGCTGAGGGACCCCCCTGAGTGCACAAATTTTCATGCACTGGGCCTCTAGTAGGTGTAGAATAAATAATTCTTAATATCTGCCAGGCAGGAACTGAAAGTCTACTGTACTGTAACTTCCTTTCAGTTTTTAGACTGATAAACAGGGCTGACAACATAACTTTCAGGGCTCAGTGCAAAATGAAAGTATGGAGCTCCTTATTGCAGAAGCAGGAGAAAAGTGCCATGAAAAGGTACTAAAAAAACTCCAAAACTTTTTCCTTACTTTTATATTCTCTCAACTTTTATAGTATTTATTTGATATTTAATGCCATTCAAAGAAAAATTAAAAATGTAAGTTATTAGCCAGAATTTTACCATACATCTTTATCTTTTATAATGCCAGTTTTAAAATGCAAATATAAGAGCATTTAACATGTATGCATAGTTATTGAAATGACACAATTTATATTTCATAATGTGCACATGTCTGCATTTTGTTCTTACCAAAATAGTTGAAATGCTACACAAGTCTAACTCAATTTTTAAACCTTCATTTTTTAATTTATGTACATTTTACCAATATTTTATACTCTTGGCTTACTGATGAGTAAGAAAGACCTAAAGAAAGAGGAACTATGGTTTGCCCTTTCCTTCCGTCATCACTTTAAGTATAAGTGGTTGGTAGCATTTACACCACTTACTGTGTACTCTCATTGGTTTGCTGGTCTTCTTTATTCACAGAGTATTGTGAACACTGTGAGTGGGACAGCAAGGACTAGCAGTGAGCACACATATCAGAAAGTGCTAAAGTATTATTTTTAATATTTAAAATGGAAATATTTTCAGTAGGGAGTTAAACAGAGTCAGCATTAATGCCCAGTGTTATTGACATTATTGACCTATTATTTTACTCTTCCCTTTAGTCTTCATCCCAAGGAAAACAAGCACTCACATACACTGTTAGTGGAAATATACATTGATAAATACATTTGGAGTAGTAATTTTCATATTTATAGAAATTTAAAATGTTTTTCAACCTTTTCTATGTGTACAAAGATAATTATACAAAGGTATTTTTTGTAACACTAATTTTAATACTGAAAAGTTGGAAATAAATGTTAATTAGGAAGGAAATGGTTTTATGACTTTTTGTGCATTCATAATCTAGAACACTATCCTACCTAATAAAAGAGTAATATGCAAATTGACTGCACCTTCACTACGCCCAAGCCACACCCACCAGCCAATCAGGGTGAGTATGCAAATCAACCCAACCAACATGGTGGTTAATTTGCATATCAAGACAGTGTAGAAAGAAGCCACGAAGCTGCAGAGAAGCAAGCAGGCGGGGCTGGCGGAGAAGGGAGGCAAGCAGGCGGGCCGGGGGAGAGCGCAGCAGGAAGCCCTATTGCAGGAATACACCACCCATAAGGTACCAGTCCATCGGGCCAGGGAGAGGGGGTGGGGTGGGCAGCACCAGACGCCACCTGAGGGGTCTGGGTCCATCACAGGCCCCGGGAGGGGCAGTGGCCTGCCTAGCCACACCTGTGGGGCCCTGGGAAAATCGCAGTCCCAGGGAGGAGCGGCTGGGCCTGCTTAGCCACTCCCGTGGGGCTCCAGGAACATCACAGCCCAGGGGAGCCATGGCCAGCCGGCCTAGCCACTCCCATGAGGCCCCGGGAACATCGCCGCCCCAGGGAGGCATGGCCGGCTGGCCACCTAGCCACTCCCTTGGGGACCCGGGAACATCGCTGTCCCGGGGAGGCGCAGCCGGCTGGCCTAGCCACTCCTATGAGGCTCAGGGAACATCGCAGCCCAGGGGAGGCATGGCCAGCTGCCTAGCCACTTCTGTGAGGCTCCGGGAACATTGCAGCCCAGGGGAGGCATGGCTGGCAGCCTAGCCACTCCCGTGGGGCCTCAGGAACATCGCTGCCCAGGGAGGTGTGACTGGGCCCTGAGAACATCACAGGCATGGGGTTGCTGAGACACAGACCGGGCCTCTGGCCACAGATTCACAGCTTTGCGGAGACCAAGGGCAGGGATCTGCCTTACTGCAGAGAGAGAGAGAGGTTCTGCAGTGGCCCCAAAACGTGGGTGGGCCAGGCCAGGGATCAAGGGGCATGGAAGGTAGCCCGGGGGGAGGGGCAAGGACCCGCAGCTCTGAGGCAGGGGTTGAGGAGCGGCGCCACCTCAGTGGAGGGGTGCTGCACTGTAGGGTACCTGACTGACTGATGTGATTCAGACAAGCTCCCAGTACTAACTGGCCTAGCCCAGGCGGCCTTCGCACTTCAGAGCCGGCGACTCCTGCTCCCGCCTTGACCCAAAAGCAAGCTCAAGCCACCCTGCTCCACAGCAGAGCATGCCTTGGCGGTGAGTGCGAAGCCTTCTACCTGATACAGAGACCCGGGGGCGGGGGGTTACTGAGTCAGGTTCCACAACCAACTGGAATTAGACTCAGTGTCCTGGTCTGTAAAATGGATTAAGCTGTCCCAGTGCCTTCACTGAGCTTTGATGGCCAATTGAGATACTATATAAAGAAAATGAGGGAAGAAGTTGAGAAAGAAAAGGAAAGGTGAACAACACAAAAGAAAGACTGGAAGGAACCTGTCAACCCATTGTCACTTAAATAGGGAATATAGTCAATAGTGTTGTAATGATGGTATGATGCCAGGTGGGTACTGGAAATATCGGGGAACACTTTGTAAAGTATATGATTGTCTAACCACTATTCTGTAACTAATATAAAACCTGAAGCCAATACAAAATAATATTGAATGTAAAGAAATGAAAATTGGAGTGAAATTTTTATAAATTTCAAAGTTTAAATAAAAGCTGTAAAGGAAGGGGAGAATAAAAAAATAGTGTTTTTCATTTTACCACTTTATTGTCTTTTCAGTACATGAAAAAGACAGTTGTCTTTATATGGTGCTTTTATACTTTTCTAAGTCATAATCTCATTTTAATTTCAGGGCAACTTAAAGACAAGATAATTATTCCCTCCACTATTCAAAGAAAGGAAATCTTGGTGTCTGGATCCAATGATTCAATTGTCAAGCCCTTATTGTAAAGCAGAGTTAGTAAAATTTTCTGTGAAGGGTCATATCTATACTAATAAAAGCCTTGGGGGTGACCAGGCCAGCAGGGGAGAGTAGTTGGGGGCAATCAGGCTGGCAGAGGAGTAGTTGGGGGCAATCAGGCTGGCAGAGGAGCAGTTAGGGGGCAATCAGGCAGGCAGGTGAGCGGTTAGAAGCCAGTGGTCCCAGATTGTGAGAGGGACGTTTGACTTCAGACGTCCCCCGTCTGAAGTCGGACATCCCCCAAGGGGTCCCAGATTGGAGAGGGTGCAGGCTGGGCTGAGGGACACCCTCCCCAGTGCACAAATTTCGTGCACCAGGCCTCTAGTACAATTATTAAAAGAATTATGGAGATAAATATGCACTAAAATGGGAAACAATTCTAAATTATATTAAACTCATATAACTTTAGTGTATGATTCCATTTATTATTTAAAAAGAATATATATATGTATATATATATGCGTATATATATACATATACATATACATGTGTATATATATATATATATATATATGTATATATATATATATATATACATATATATATATATATATTCATACACCCACATTGCTTCAGAATAGTACATATAGAGGAGACAGAGAGAGAGGGAACTAGGAGGATGAAGAGGAATTTACATACGTACACTTAAAAAAATTTCACCCTAACCAGTTTGGCTCAGTGGGTAGAGTGTCAGCCTGTGGACTCAAGGGTCCCAGGTTCAATTCCCGTCAAGGGCATGTACCTTGGTTGCAGGCATATCCCCAGTAGGGAGTGTGCAAGAGGCAGGGATATTTCTCTCTCATCGATATTTCTAACTCTCTCTCCCTCTCCCTTCCTCTCTGTAAAAAATCAATAAAATATATTTTAAAAAATTGCTTTCCTGTTTTACAAAAGGAATGTATACATTGCATAAAAGAGAGAGAGAAAGGAAAAAAACAACTTCATTGTCTTCTCAAATGTTTATTATGCAAGAGTAAGGAATCTAATTTTGTCTAGTATTTCATATTTAAGAATTAATATAATGGTAAAATCTTCATTACATCTATAATAATAAAAGTGTAATATGCCAGTTAGACCAGAAGTCCTTTTGGACGACCTTTTGGATGAAGCCAGGGCTGCAAGGGAAGCCTGAGTCTGGAGGGAAGCCTGGGTCCCAGGTGCCTGCCTGCTGGTGGCTGGAGGGAAGCCCAGGTCCCGGGTGCCAGAGGGAAGCCAGTGACGGCAGCTGAGGAAAGGAAGGCCTACTCTTTCACGAATTTCGTGCATTGGGCCTCTAGTTTTAAATAAAAAAACTAAACAAACCACCTTTTGACACAATCCACCTTACTTGCCATAGATACTCCCTAACAAGCTGAAACTTTTCCTCACCTCAGGAAGACATAATTTCTTTCTTATTATGCTTAGAATCTTGGAATAATTTAGTTCACCTTAACCTTTGATCCCAAGAAAAAGTCCTAGGTTACTGGCAATAGTATTCTCTTTCAAAGTTTCTAAAATTATGTTGCCTTTTATGCCCATGTTTTCACTGGGAGTACTGAAATCCACTGTAAAATAAAGCTTGATTATAATTTTGTTTTATATTTTAGATAGTCATATTACTTTGTGACTTGGGATGAAGACTAAAAGGAAGAGTAAAATAATAGGTTAGGCCACTTTGTTGTAATTTAGGTTAATATACTAGCAATAAGCTTTCTACATTGAAAGGTACATATCAATTATTCACTGATGGTTTGAGGTATGGGAGTGGTATAAATTTAAACTCATAAATTCCCAAGGAAATTTCAAAAGGTCCCACTTATGTGTTATTTACCAATTATATCAATAATCAAATACATATTATGAACAATCCCTATGGTAAATTTGATGGAGGACATCAACCAATGTAAGATTGTTTCTTCTATTAAAGGACAGGTACATGTAAGGTATGGGAAATCACATCTAAGAAAGTCTAGCTTTGAAGGCATTCAAATGGTTGTGGTAGAGTTAAGGATATTTAAAGTCTTGCTAAGAAGCACAAAACATGATCCTTATTCTTTGAGGGCATATAATCTAGTTTTATTCATATGCAAACAAAACCAACTGTGACACTGTGTATTGCCAGGTATTAATTGAGTAGAACAAATAAGGGCTATAGAAAGTCACAGAAAGGACACATTATTACTCCACTACTCATGGAGTAGTCAGGTAAAATTTATAGCATAAGACATGAAACATTTGGTAACTTCTAGAAGTTAATTGGAATATGTAATTATTGGGAGAGAATAGTGGGTTAGATAGACTTTGGAGCATTTGCATAGATATTGTAGATAAGATTTCCATTAGGAGATATTCAGAGTGAGAAGGAAAGGAAGATTAAAATCTAAAGAAAATAGTAAGACGCTGTGAAAATAAGAACACATATTAAAAAATTAAAATACAGTCATTAAAATAAAATCTTATGGCCTGATTAATAGTTTATTAGATACAGATGAAAATATATTAGTAAATGGTAGATAGTTCTGAGAGAATTCTACAGAAGGCAGCATGGAGAAATAGGAAATGAAAAACATGAATTAAGAAAAATGAAGAGAGAAAGTTCAGAATATTATCCAAAAAGATTTTCAGAAAGCAAGATAAGAAAGAAAAGGGACACATTTGATGATATAATGGTTGATAATTTTCCAGAATTGATAAAATTATGTGTCAAAGTCAATAATCAGGAGTCTCAAGCAAAATAAATAAAAAGAAGTACATGCTAGGCATGAAATTGTACTACTGCAAAGACAAAGGTAAAATCTAAAAAGGAATCCTATCTAATAATAGACAAATATGCAAATTGACCATACCTCCGACACACCCACAAGCCATGCCCACCATCCAATCAGAGCGAGTATGCAAATTAACCCAAACCAAGATGGCTACAGCCACAGAGAGCAAGGTTTCCTAGGTAACAGAGGAAGCCAAGCTTTCTGCCAGCCATTGCAGGCCTAAGCCTCCACTCAAGCTACAAAGTTTCAATTATAGAAGGTAAACAAATTCAAACAAATGGCGGCAGAATGGAGCTTGAGAGAGCAGGCCAGGGTTGCCACCGGCAACAGAGGAAGCAAAGCTTTCCACACACCCTGGCTGGACCCACCCGCTTAAGGCAACAAAGTTTCAATTATAACCCCAACACAAATGGCTGCGGGCCTCGGAGGGAGCCCCAGGCTTGGCTCTGCTCCAGGCTACAAAGTTTCAATTGTAGAAGGAAAATAAATTCCAGATACCAGGGCCTCCGCTTGCGTTGCCAGGGGGCGTGGCCGGCCTGCAAACCACCACAGGCCCCTCGCTCAGGCTGCCCCACGCCCCAAGGGAACCCCACCCTGATCAGGGACACCCTTCAGGGCAAACCAGCTGGCCCCCACCCCTGTACCAGGCCTCTATCCTATCTAATAAAAGAGTAATATGCAGATTGATCATCACTGCAACACACAATATAGCTGCCCCCATGTGGTCAAAGATCCTGCCCCCATGTGGACACAAGATGGCCACCACAAGATGGCCAGCAGGAGAGGGCAGTTGGAGGTGATCAACCCTGCAGGAGAGGGCAGTTAGGGGTAACCAGGCCGGCAGAGGAGGGAAGTTAGGGGCAAACAGGCTGGCAGCAGAGTGGTTAGGGGGTGATCAGGCTGGCAGGCAGAAGTGGTTAGGGGCAATCAGGAAGGCAGGCAGGCAAGCAGTTGGGAGCCAGCAGTCCTGGATTGAGAGAGGGATGTCCGACTGCCAAGGATCGGGCCTAAACGGGCAGTTGGACATCCCTTGAGGGGTCCCAGATTGGAGAGGGTACAACCCCCCACCGTGCACGAATTTCGTGCACCGGGCCTCTAGTCCTATATAATAAAAGCCTAATATGCTAAGTGTCTGGTTGTCCATTCAACCAATCAAAGCATAATATGTTAATGATATGCTAAGGCTGCTCAACTGCTCACTAAGAAGTGCACTGAACACCAGGGGGCAGATAGTCAACCAGTTGACCAGTCACTATGATGTGCACTGACCACCAGGGGGCAGATGCTCCGACCAGTAGGTTAACTTGCTGCTGGGGTCCGGCTGATTGGGACTGAACCAGATGGGCTGGACATGCCCTGGAGCCCTCCCTCGTCTCTCCCTAGCTGTCCAACCTCCTGTATCCCTCCCTGGCCTCAATTGTGCACCGGTGGGGTCCCTCAGGGGATGTTGGAGAGCCGGTTTTGGCCCAATCCCACAGGCATAAAAGGCAAATATGCAAATTGACCGACTGGTGGAATGACTGATCACCATGATGCACACTGACCACCAGGGGGCAAATGCTCAACGCAGGAACTGCCCCCTGGTGATCAGTGTGTTCCCACAGGGGGAGTGCCGCTCAGCCAAAAGCCGGGCTCGTGGTTGGCGAGTGCAGCGGCAGTGGTGGGAGTCTCTCCCAACTCTGCGGCAGCACTAAGGATGTCTGACTGCTGGCTTAGGCCCGCTCCCCATGGGCCTAAGCCATCAATCGGATGTCCCCCAAGGGCTCCCAGACTGCAAGAGGGTGCAGGTTGGGCTGAGGGACTCCTCCGAGTGCACAAATTTTGTGCACTGAGCCTCTAGTAAAATATAAAAGACAGATTACCTACAAATAAATAACTATTAAATAGAGCAGCAACAGAGTTCTCAAGATCAATAGTGGAAGCCAGAAGTTAATTAGACAGTATCTTCAAAGAGCTGAGGGGGAAAAGAAATCAATAAATTTAGAATTTAATATGCAACTAAACTATCCCTTAGGAGTTCCCAAATTGGTACTTTTGAACAGATTAAAAAAATTTATCTATCACAAATTGTCATTGAAAGACTAAAATATTCACATCAGTAAGTATACATTATTTAAACATGTATTCATACATATTATACATGTATTCATATGATACCTGTACAATATACATAAGTGGTAAAATGATAAAAGAAAGCATAAAAAAAGAGAAACACTTAATTAAAAATAGTGATTATCTATGGGATAAGGGAATAAATGGATTTGGAGTTTTATTTGGATTACTTAAGCTAGTACATATGGGAATTCATTATATATTTTTTAGACTTTTTTTTCCTACTTTTAAAAGGGACTAGAGAGTTTTAAAGAAAGGAATGATCTACAGTATTAAATATTGCACCAGAAAATGAGAACAGAAAATTCCACAGATTTAGATACTGAAAGGCCACTAAATACACTCCAGAGAACTGTTTTCCTGGAGAAGGGAGAATGGAAACATCCTTTCCAGCCTGCCTACATCTGCTCCTGTCATTTTATTTTTTTCTATCAACATCTATCCCCTCTAAGCCCCCTTCCATCCCTACCCCTCTCCCCCCAGCAATCACCACACTGCTGTCTGAGTTCTCTCTCTCTTTTTTCTTTTTTGCTTAATCCCTCCACCTACCCTCCTCTACCCCACCAACGCTGTCTGCCTGCTACCTATGAGTCTGTCTCTATTTTGTTTGGTAGTTCAGTTTGTTCATTAAATTTCACATGTGAGGGGAATCATATGGTACTTGTCTTTGACTATGAGCCTCAGTTTTTTAATCTGTAGAACCAAGATATTAACAATGCTTACTTTATATGGTCGCTGTGAGGATTAAATGAGATAATGCATGTAAATGCCTAGCACACACTCAAAAGTGCCAATTATTAGTAAAAAAAAAAAATACAGGGTAAGGCAAAAGTATGTTTACAGTTATTTGTATGGAAAAATAATACAATAAGTAATAATAATAGAAGAATAAACTGTAAATGTACTTTTGCTACACCCTGTATATACCTTGACAGCAACCTCTATAGTCTGAGCTCTAACCATCTACTGTTTTAACTATTGAAATATTTTCCCAATTGGTCCTAATTGTTCTTACATTCACATTCACCTCCTTTCTATTCATTTCACCATAGGAACCAGAGTGTTCTTTTAAAACCATATATTTCATCATCTATCTCGCCCTGTTTAAATACTTCAAATGGCTTCCATTTATACCTATGATAACGTGATAAATCCTGAGTCCTTAACATTGACCTAACTTTAAAAAAAAATAATCCTTACCCGAGGATATTTTTTACTGATTTTAGAGCAAGGGAAAGAGGGAGAGGGAGAGGAAGGGGAAGAGGAAAAGGGAGGGAGAGAGAGAGAGAGAGAATGAAAGAGAAACATCACTTGGTTGCCTCCCATAAGCACCCCAGCTAGGGAATCAAATCTGAAACCTAAGTGTGTGCCCTGACCTGGAATGGAACTGGCAACCTTTCAGTGCATGGGACAATGCTCCAACTAACTGAGCCACTGGGCCAGGGCCATTGACCTGCTTAAAAAAAAAAAAAAAGCCCTGCTTATACCTCTCTACGCTCATCTGGTACTGCTATCTCCCTTGCAACTATAGCCCTACTGTCCTTTTAATTATTTGCTCAACAAACCATTTTCCACTCCAGGAACTTCATATATGTTATTCCCTCTGTCTTAAATGTCCATTCCTATTTATTCTTTAGACATTGGTTCACACATCACTTCTTCAGGGAGGCCCTTCCTAAAATAAACTCCCTACTAAATTTAGGATTCTCTTCTAAAGTGCTTCATAGATTCAAACACAATTTATAATTTTATTAATTTATATAATGATTAGTTTAATAACTTATTCTCCACTTGTCTATGAACTCCAAAAGAACAGGGATCATATCTGCTTTTTAAAAATTCTAAGTGCCTACCACATAGCAGGTACTGAAAACTGATTTTGAACAAATAAATGAGTGAGATAATTTATACGAAAGCATTTAGTACAGTGCCTGACATAAGCAATATTCATGTTGATTTTACTTTTTATTTTAAACATTTTACATAAGATACTGCCCTTTCATTTAATGCAATGTTTTAGTTTTTTTTTTAAAAAAGTATGTATTTTAAATGTTTTGGATGGCTATAGTCATTCCACTAGATGTCAGGCTAACCTAAAAAATTAATTACTATGAAATTAAAGCACTCTGAAATTCCAGTGATCAGTTGAGCTGTTAATTTCCTCATTTTTAATTTAATGGAGAAAGATAATTTTTTAGATACCTTTGAAATTAAGATTGTGGGTGCTCCATGATTGCATATTGAGAACCAAGGATATAATTCTCTTGTGCTGCAGAAGGTAATAGAGATTTTGGGTTCTTGGTCAAAGAATTGGACTATCAGAAATAAAATATTTATGAAATTAATAATATGATAATAAAACTGCTGATATTTATTTAGCACTAAGTACATGCTAGATTACTTGTTAAATGCTTAAATGTTTGATCTGATTTAATTTCAATTAATAAGTTAGTACAGTAACTAAAAGTATCTCAGTAAAATAATCTATATATATAAAAGCCTAATATGCAAAGTGTCCCCTCAGGAGTTTGACCAACCAGGAGTTCGATTGCTTGCTATGATGTGTGCTTACCACCAGGGGGCGGTGTGGAATGAAGGGCGGCCCAGGCTGGCAGCTGGCAGCCAGGGAAGGGAGGCCCCGGCTGGCAGCCAGAAGCCGCTAGGGACCCTACTAGTGCATGAATTTTGTGCACTGGGACTCTACTCCTGTGAGATAAATAATAGTATTACTAACCTCATTTCAAAAAGTCAAGTTTAAAGAGTTGAAATAGCTGTTTTAAAAACTAAAAGAAATAGCATAACATATCACAATTATCTATATATATAAAAAGCCAGGGTCATAACATCCAAAATGACAGAAGGCTTGACCGAACGCCAGGCTGCACGTGCAGCAGGTGAGCAGGCTAACATGCTGACCTCTTGGAGAGAGAGAGAGGTGAGGCTGATCAGCAGTGGCTGCCAATTCTCTCTCTCTCCCAGAGGTAGAAGTTCAGCCCACTTGCCAGCAGCCAGGGGCGGCTGCTGATCAGCCCTGCTTCTATGATCAGGCCTGGAGATAGGCTCGGAGATGCTGACTGTCATAGAAACCGACCAATCAGAACCAAATCTGGGTGAATTGCGAGGAGCCAATGGCTGCCTAGGAGGCGGAGCTTTTGACGCTGACTGGCATAGATAACGACCAATCAGAACTTACTCTGGGTAAACTGCGAAGGCAGAACCTAAGGTGGGGGCTGAGGAGGGGTTTTAAGGGCAACAGCTGTTTGGTGTAAGGTGTAAGAAAGTGATTCAATTTTTTAATGACCAGTTTGGCAGTATAGTGCATATGGCTGACTATCAGTCCAGATATAGGGATTATGTGCTTTTTCTGCCAAGAGCATCTCCTCCTGCTGAAAAGGCTCCCCCCGCCCCCATTTAAGCAATCCTATCCTATATAATTTATCTATACTAATAAAAGGGTAATATGCTAATTAGACTGGTTGACTGGCCATTTTTCCGATGTCCAACTTCCTTCTGGACAAAGCCATGGTGGTGGGGACTGAGGCAGAGGCAGTTAGGGGTGATCAGGCTGGCTGGCAGGGGAGGGCAGTTGGGGGAGAGATCAGGCTGGCAGGGGAGGGCAGTTAGGGGCGATCAGGCAGGCAGGCAGAGGCAGTTAGGGGTGATCAGGCAGACGGGGGGGGGGGGCAAGATAGGGGCGATCAGGCTGGTAGGGGGGAAAGGTAGGGGCGATCAGGCCGGCAGGCAGAGGTGTTAGGGGCGATCAGGCAGGCAGGCAGGCAGGCTGGCAGAGGGGTTAGGAACCAGACATCCCAGATTGCGAGGGATGTCTGACTGCCGGAATTGGGCCTAAACTGGCAGTTGGACATCCCCTGAGGGGTCCCAGATTGGAGAGGGTGCAGACTGGGCTGAGGAACCCCCTCCGTGCACGAATTTCATACACCAGGCCTCTAGCCCTATATAATAAAAGCCTAATATGCAAATTGACCGAATGGCAGAATAACTGGTGAAATGACCGGTACTATGACACGCACTGACAACCAGGGAGCAGACACTCAATGCAGGAGCTGTGCCCAGCCCACAGGCCACAGGCCAGCCAAGGTGGGTGCCAGCGGGGACCCCCTAATCGCCCCGCCCCACAGGTCAGCCCTGTTTGCTGGCCAGGCCTAGGGACCCTACCCATGCATGAATTTTGTGCACTGGGCCTCTATTTAGAAAAATAAATTAAAAGTATTGGAGACTTGTCAATGGAAAACTTGTCAATTCACTGCCATTTGGAACTCAGGGTTTTGTTTATGTGACAACTAAATAAATGATGTTGTTTAGTAGAAAGGATTAGGATGGTGGTGGAAAGAGCATAGATTTGGAATTGGGTACACCTGGGCTTGCATCTCAGTATCACCATTTACTAGCTTTAGTCTGATTAGGGGCAAGTTATTACATATCTTTGAGCCTCAGTTCTCTATTAGTTAAGTGGAGATGTAATAAAATTCCTGCTTCACAGTGCTGAAGTAAAGGTTAAATGGGAAAATATATGGAAAGTGCCTACTATAGTGCCTGGCATGTAATAAATTATAGTTCAATAAATCATAGTTTTTATTAGTTTTGTTATAAATGTCTCAGTCTAAGAAAAACATAAATTTTGTGAATACTATGGGTAAAAAAACCTCATATTTTGATCATGGTAGATGAATATGCAAAATAGCAATGTCAAGTTCATACTTCAATGACTTAAAATTTCTCTATAGACTGTTTACATACAAAGATTAATTATTTAACTTTCAAAATTTGAGAGAATATTTCCATTGAAGAGCTAAGAATTAAGACTATATAACTCATACTTAGTCAACATTTTTCAAGTACCTTTGGTACTTGGTTATGATCATAAAGGAAGTAGAGAGAGAAGTTTCACTCTTTTTTCCATATTTATTAGTACTTACCACTTATTAATAGTAATACAGCACTTCTTGCATAGATTTTTTTAATAGCCTTCAAAATCACCTCTCTGTTTCAGTCTCCTTTACACAAGTTTGAAAGATGAATACTTCTCAGAGCACAGCTCAAACCGTATCATGACTTGCTCAAGCTTCTGCAGCTTCCATATGTTTCTCCCCTTTTTCATATGGTATGCTCTTGCATATATCCAGAGCTGCATCACGATATGTGGGCACACAAATTAATGTCCCTAATTTAATTTAATATTTCAAAATTATTTATAAACTTATTTAATGGGTCTCAATGTATTTTTCTTTTACACTTTAAGAATTTTTTGGAGTTTAACCTGCTTTATTCTTTAAAAAAATTAAATTCTTTATTGTTTAAAGTGTTACATAAGTCTCCTTTCCCTCCCATTGACCTCTCCTCAGCCACCTCCACCACCCAGCACATGCCCTCACCCTCCTGCTGTCTGTGTCCATTGGTTATGCTCATATACATGCATACAAGTCCTTTGGTTGATCTCTTACTCCCTCTCCCCTTGCCTTCCCTCATAGGTTGGACATTCTGTTCAATGCTTCTATGACTCTGGTTCTGTTTTTGTTCATCATTTTATGTTGTTCATTATATTCCACAAATGAGTGAGATCATGTGATACTTATCTTTCTCTGACTGGATTATTTCACTTATCATAATGTTCTCCAGTTCCATCCATGCTGTTGCAAATGGTAAGAATTCCTTCTTTTTTACAGCAGTGTAGTATTCCATTGTGTAGATGTACCACAGTTTTCTAATCCACTCATCTGCTGATGGGCACATAGGCGTTTCCAAATCTTAGCTATTGTACAGGTAAATCGTACTGCTATGAACATAGGGGTGCATATATTCTTTCTGATTGGTGTTTTTGTTTTCTTGGGATATATTTCTAGAAGTGGGATCACTGGGTCAAATGCGAGTTCCATTTTTAATTTTTTGAGGAAACACCATACTGTTCTCCACAGTGGATGCACCAGTCTGCATTACCACCACCAGTGCATGAGGGTTTCTTTTTCTCCGCATCCTCTCCAGCACTTGTCCTTTGTTGATTTGTTGATGATTGCCATTCTGACAGGTGTGAGATTGTACTGCATTGTCCTTTTGATTTGCATCTCTGGGATGATTAGTGACTTTGAGCATGTTTTCATATGTCTCTTGGCCTTCTATATGTCCTCTTTCCAAAAGTGTCTTTTTAGATCTTTGCTCATTTTTTGATTGGATTGTTTATCTTCCTTTTGTTAAGTTGTATGAGTTCCCTGTAAATTTTGGAGATTAAATGCTTATCGGAGATAACATTGGTAAATACATTCTCCCATGCAGTGGGCTTTCTTGTTGTTTTGTTGATGGTTTCCTTTGCTGTGCAGAAACATTTTATTTTGATGGAGTCCCATTTGTTTGTTTTCTCCTTAGTTTCCATTGCCCTAGGAGCAGTATTGGTAAAGATACTGCTACAACAAATGTCTGATATTTTGCTGCCTATGGATTCTTCTAAGATTTGTATGGTTTCCTGTCTTATGTTTAAGTCCTTCATCCATTTTGAGTTTATTTTTGTGAATGGTGTAAGTTCATGATCTAGTTTCATTTTTTTGCTTGTATCTGTCCAATTTTCCCAACACCATTTGTTGAAGAGATTGTCTTGACTCCATTGTATGCTCTTGCCTCCTTTGTCAAATATTAATTGAGCATAATGGCTTGGGTTGATTTCTGGGTTATCTGTTCTGTTCCATTGCTCTATATGTCTGTTCTTGTGCCAGTACCAGGCAGTTTTGAGAACAGTGGCTTTGTAGTATAGCTTGATATCTGGTATTGTTATCCCTCCAACTTTGTTCTTCTTTCTGAAGATTGCTGGAGCTATTCGGGGTCTTTTTTATTTCAGATGAATTTTTGGAGAGTTTGTGGTCTTTGAAGTTTGCCGTTGGTATTTTAATGGGGATTGCATTGAATCCATAGATTGCTTTAGGTAGTATGGACATTTTAATGATGTTGATTCTATCAATCCATGAACATGGTATTCTTCCATTTGTTTATGTCTTCCTCTATCTCTTTTTTCAGCATCCTATAATTTTCTGTGTATAGGTCCTTTACTTCCTTGGTTAAATTTATTCTTAGGTATCTTAATTTTTTTGTTGCAAAGGTAAATGGGATTTTTTTTCTTTTTTACTTTTTTTTTAGTTTCTGTGAGTTCATTATTGGTGTATAAAAAAGCCATAGATTTCTAGATGTTAATTTTGTATCCTGCTACATTGCCAAATTAATTTATTAATTCTAGTAGTTTTTTTTATGAAGTCTTTAGGGTTTTCTATGTACAGTATCATGTCATCTGCGAATAATGACAATTTTATGTCTTCTTTTTCAATTTGGATGCATTTATTTCTTCTTCTTCTCTGATCTCTATGGCTAGCATTTCCAGTACTATGTCGAACAGGAGCAGTGAAAGTGGGCATCCCTGTCTTATTCCTCTTCTTAGGGGAAATAGTTTTAGTTTTGCCCATTGAGTATGATGTTGGCTTTAGGTTTGTCATATAAGACTTATGTTGAGGTATGATCCCTCTAGTCCCACTTTGCTGAGAGTTTTTATCAGGAAAGGGTGTTGGATTTTGTCAAATGTCTTTTCTGCATTAATTGATATGATTATGTGATTTTTGTCTCTCAATTTGTTGATGTGATGTATCACACTTATTGATTTGTGGATATTGTACCAGCCTTGCATTCCCTGGAATAAATCCCTCTTGGTCATGATGTATGATCTTTCTAATGTAATGCTGGATCTGATTTGCTAGAATTTTGTTGAAGATTTTAGCATCTATGTTCATCCGGGATATTGGCCTGTAGTTCTCTTTCTTTGTAGTGTCTTTATCTGGTTTTGGGATTAGGGTAATGCTGGCTTTATAGAAAGAGCTTGGAAGTGTTCTTTCCTCTTGAATTTTTTAGAATAGACTGAGAAGAACAGGTTTTAGTTCTCTGAATGTTTGGTAAAACTCCCCTGTGAAGCCATCTGCCCCCAGGCTTTTGTTTGTTGGAAGTTTTTTGATGACTGCTTCAATTTTCACCTTAGTTATTGGGCTGTTGAGATTTTGATTCTTCTTGATTTAGTTTTGGGAGGTCGTATTTTTCTAGGAATATGTCCATTTCCTCTAGGTTGTTTAGTTTATTGTAATAGAGTTTTCGTAGTTTTTTTTTTTTTTTTACAATCCTTTGTATTTCTGTGGGGTCTGTTGTTATTTTGCTTCTTTCACTTCTGATTTTGTTTATTTGGGTAGTTTCTCTTTGCTTCTTGATGAGCCTAGCCAGATGATCATCAATTTACCCTTTCAAAGAACTAGCTCTTGGTTTCATTGATCTTTTGTATTTTTTTTTTATGGTCTCTATGTCATTTATTTCTGCTCTGATCTTTATTATCTCCTTCCTTCTGTTCACTCTGGGCTTTTGTTGTTGCTCTCTTTCTAATCCTTTAAGTTGTAGAGTTAGATAATTTATTACCAGGTTGTGGGGTTTTTATTTTTTTATTTTTATTTATTTATTTATTTATTTATTTATTTTAGGTAGTCCTGTAATGCTATAAACTTTCCTCTCAGGACTGCTTTCACTGTGTACCATAGGTTTTGAATTGTTGTGTTTTCATTGTCATTTGTTTCCAGGATGTTTTTAATTTCTTCTTTGATCTCTTTGGTAACCCAATCATTATTTAATAGCATGATATTCAGCCTCCAATTGTTTGAAATTTTTTTATTGTTTTCCTTGTAGTTGATTTCTAATATTATGCCATTGTGGTCAGAGAAGATGCTTGATATGATTTCAGTCTTCTTGAATTCAGAGAGACTTTGCCTGTGGCCCAATATGTGGTATAGCTTTCAAAATGTCCCATATTCATTTGAGAAGAATATACAGTGAGTGGCCAGATTATTATGATCTCTGAATGCATAATATATATATTAGAGGCCCAGTACATGAATTCGTGCATGGGTGGGTTCTGGCCAGCCTGGCCAAGGGGAGGAGACATGGGCGATTGGCTGCCCTGTCTGCTGGTTGAACTCCTGGTCGAGAGGACCATTTTCATATTAGCCTATTATTATATAGGATATACACTGAGTGGCCAGATTATTATGTGTTCAGAGATCATAATAATCTGGCCAATCAGTGTATATTCTGTAGCTTTGGGGTAAAATGTTCTGAAGATGTCAATTAAGTCCATTTGATCTAGTGAGTCATTTAGGGTTGCTGTTTCTTTGCTTATATTTTGTCTAGAGGATTTATCCAGTGGGGTATTAAAGCCCCCTACTATGATTGTATTGCTATAGATCTCCCCCTTGATATCTTCCAGAAGTTTTTTTATGTATTTGTGGATGCTCCTGCATTGAGTGCATATATGCTTACCAGATTTATATCCTCTTGTTGTATTGATCCCTATAGTATTATGAAGTGGCCTTCCTTAACTCTTGCTTTGGCCTTCATTTTGAGGTCTATTTTATTAGAAATAACTATAGCTACCCCAGCTTTTTTAAAAAACAATTAATAAATCTTTATTGTTCCTATTATTACAGTTGTTCCTCTTTTTCCCCCCCATAGCTCTCCTCCACCCGGTTCCCACCCTACCCTCTGCCCTTAAACCCCCCCCCCCCCGTCCTCATCCATAGGTGTATGATTTTTGTCCAGTCTCTTCCCACACACCCCCACCACTTTCCCCCCAAGAATTGTCAGTCCACTCCCTTTCTATACCCCTGATTCTATTATATTCACCAGTTTATTCTGTTCATCAGATTTTTTATTCACTTGATTTTTAGATTTCACTTGTTGATAGATATGTATTTGTTGTTCATATTCATAATTTTTATCTTTACCTTTTTCTTCTTCTTCCTCTTCTTAAAGAATACCTTTCAGCATTTTATGTAATCCTGGTTTGGTGATGATGAACTCCTTTAGCTTTTTCTTATCTGTGAAGCTCTTTATCTGACCTTCAATTCTGAATGATAGCTTTGCTGGGTAGAGTAATCTTGGTTGTAGGTTCTTGCTATTCATCACTTTGAATATTTCTTGCCACTCCCATCTCACCTACATAGTTTCTGTTGAGAAATCAGCTGACAATCGTATGGGTGCTCCCTTGTAGATAATTAACTGTTTTTCTCTTGCTGCTTTTAATATTCTCTCTTTGTCTTTTGCTCTTGGCATTTTAATTATGATGTGTCTTGGTGTGGTCCTCTTTGGATTCCTTTTGTTTGGGGTTCTGGGCGCTTTCTGGACTTGTAAGTCTATTTCTTTCACCAGGTGGGGGAAGTTTTCAGTCATTATTTCTTCAAATAGGTTTTCAGTATCTTGCTCTCTCTCTTCTTCTGGCACCCCCATAATTCAGATGTTGGTATGCTTGAGGTTGTCCCAGAGGCTCCTTACACTATTTTCAAATTTTTTATTCTTTTTTCTTTTTTTTTTTCTGGTTGAGTGTTTTTTGCTTCTTTGTATTTCAAATCTTTGACTTGATTCTTGCGGTCCTCTAATCTGCTGTTAGGTCTCTGTATAATATTTTTTTTATTTCAATCAGTGTATGTTTAATTTCTAGTTGGTCCTTTTTCATATCTTTGAGGGTCTTGCTAAATTTATCAGCCTTTTCTAGGCAATTCTTGAAAAACCTTATAACCATGGTTTTGAACTCTATATCCAGTCATTTCCTTTCCTCCATTTCTTTCATTTGTGATCTGTTTCTTTGTCTCTGCATTTTCGCTGCTTTCCTGAGTTGGTAGAGTAGCTTTGTGTGGTAGGTGTCCTATATGGCCCAGTGGCTCAGCCTCACAGTTTCCTGAGGTGGACACTCTTGGTTCACCCCTTTGTGGACTGTGTACACAGCCTTGTTGTAGTTAAGTCTTGATTGTTGTTGGTATCACTGTGAGGAATTGACCTCCAGGCCAATTGGCTGTGAGGATCAGCTGTGTCTACGCTGGGAGAACTTCTGTGCTGGAGATACCCTTATGAGACAAGACTTGCAAAATTGCAAAAGCCTCTGTGCTCAGCTTGGATGGGGCGGAGCCTCAGAGTGGAGCAGACAGCCTTGGCTTCCTGTCAGCCCTGCTCTATGAGGTCCCTGGGTCTCAGTGTCCCTCAGTAATCACTGCAAGCACCTCTGAGAGAAAGCTGCCCTCAAGTTTCGCCCGTTGCCAGGCAGTCCAGTTTCTCCCGGAATGAGTCTGGGTTCCCAGAAACTCACCCAGAACTGGAGTTCAGAGCAGTCGGGAGCTTCTGTCTCCCTCCTGCTTTAGAAAGCCAGCCGCTCACTCAGCCACCCACGCACTCAGCAGTCAGTTCTCTCTGTGCACGTGCGCTTCCAGACCTCTGCCTTCCGCAGCTCTCCTGAGTCTCAGTGTGCTTTCTCTTTTCCTGACAGTCCAGATTCCTCCCGAATGAGTCTGGTTTCCCAGTCTCACCCGGGACTGGAGTTCAGCACAGTTGGGAGCTTCCGTCTCCCTCCCGCTTTAGAAAGCCAGCCACATACTCAGCCGCCCGTGCACTCAGCTGCCTGTCCTCTCCGCACTCACGTCTCCATACCTCAGCCTTTTGCAGCTACTCTGAGTCTCAATGTGCTTTCCTCTTTCCTTCTAGTTGTAGAATTTCCACTCAGCCATCTTTCCTGTGGTTCTTGATGGTGTCCGTTTTGTCTTTTAGTTGTAGTTTTGATATTGTTGTGCGAGGCAGCAGTTTAGGTGTTTATGCTGCCATCTTGGTTTCTCCGCTACCCCAGCTTTTTTTTTCATTTCCATTTGCCTGAAAGATATTTTTCTATCCCTTCATTTTCAGTCTGTGTGAGTCTCTTGTTCTGAGGTGGGTCTCTTGTAGATAGCATGTTATGGGTCATGTTTTCTTATCCATTCAGCCACTCGATGTCTTTTGATTGGAACATTTAGTCCATTTACATTTAAAGTTATTATTGATAGGTACTTGTTTGTAGCCATGTTTAAAAAATTTTTTTGTGCCTGTGTTCCTTCTTCCCCCTTTTTTCCCTTCTTTTTAAAACATTCTCTTTAGCATTTCTTGCATTACTGGATTGGTCGTGATAAACACCCTTAGCTTTTTTTTATTGTCTGTGAAGCTCCTGGTTTCCCCTTTAATTTTGAATGATAGCCTTGCTGGATAGAGTATTCTTGGATTCAGTCCTTTGATTTGCATCACTTAGTATACTTCCTTCCATTCCTTCTGTCCTGATGTGTTTCTGTTGAGAAATCATTTGATAATCTAATGGGAGATCCCTTGTAGGTAACGTTCTGTCTCTCTCTTTCAGCCTTTAAGATTCTCTTTTGCCATTAACGTTTTCCATTGTAATTACGAGGTGTCTTGGTGTGGGTCTTTTTGGGATTCTCCATGCTTGTGTGAATTTTCTTCCCCAAATCAGGGAAGTTTTCTGACATTATTTTTTCAAATAGGTTTTCTAACCCTTGCTCCTCTTCTTGTTGTTCTGGCACTGTTATTATACATATGTTGCTTCATTTCATGTTGTCCTAAAGCTTCCTTAGGCTCTCCTCCTGTCTTTTGATTTTTTCTCCAATTGCAATTCAGATTGGGTGTGTTTTGCTTCCCTGTCTTCTAATTTGGTCCTCCACTTCTCCTAGTCTACTGTTGAAAGCTTCCATGGTGTTTTTTATTGTAACTATATCACTCTTTATTTCCTACATAGGTTGTTGATTTTCTCATCCATCTGGTTTATGAAATGTATGACCCTTATTCTGAATTCTTTTTCTGACATATTTCATGTCTGTTTCATTTAGTTCCTTTTCTGGCCATTCCTCCTTTTCTTTGGGGGTTGTTCTTCTATTTCCCCATTTTTGCTCTCTCCAAAGGATCTAGGGGTCTAGTTGTGCAGGATCAGTGGTGGCAGCAGTGGGCTTGGTGGTGGGTCATGCAGTTGTGATGTCAGCTCCTCCTCGGGTGGTTACTAGCCACAGCTGCTCCTTGGGTGGTCACAGGCGGTAGCTGCTCCTCAGGCAGTCCTGGCTGCTGCTGCTCGTGCGGCTTTTTGTATGGTCTATGGCCGTGGCTGCTCCTTGGGTGGTCACGGGCAGCAGCTGTTCCTTGGGAGGTCACAGCAGCTCTTGCTCACATGGCTTTTTGTGCGGTCGCTGGCCACAGCTGCTCCTTTGGCTGTTGCATGTGGCAACTGCTCCTTGGGTGGTCATGGCGGCTCAAGAAATTTTTAAAATTCAGGGAAATACAAACAATAGTATAACAATCCTATCTAATAAAAGAGTAATATCCAAATTGACCATCACTCCAACACACAAGATGGCTGCCCCCATGTGGACACAAGATGGCCACCACAAGATGGCCAGCAGGGGAGGGCAGTTGGGAGGGACCAGGCCTGCAAGGGAGGGCAGTTGGGGGTGATCAAGCCTGCAGGGGAGGGCAGTTAGGGGTGACCAGGCTGCCAGAGGAGGGAAGTTGGGGGCGACTGGGCCTGCAGGGGAGGGCAGTTAGGGGCAAACAGATTGGCAGGGGAGCAGTTAGGCATCAATTAGGCTGGCAGGGGAGTGATTAGGGGTTGATCAGGCTGGCAGGCAGAAGCGGTTAGGGGCAATCAGGAAGGCAGGCAGGTGAGCCTTTGGGAGCCAGCAGTCATGGATTGTGAGAGGGATGTCCAACTGCCCGTTTAGGCCTGATCCCAGTAGGATCAGGCCTAAACGGGCAGTCGGACACCCCTGAGGGGTCCCAGATTGGAGAGGGTGCAGGCTGGGCTGAGGGACACCCCCTGCCCGTGCACGAATTTTGTGCACCAGGCCTCTAGTAGTATAATAATACCCTTATTCCTCTGGTGTAGACTTAACCATTGTTAATTTGTATCATATCTTGAAGGAACAATGACTGTTTAAGTTTAAGCCCTAAGGAACTAAACCAACATCCCCAAGTCCCATTCACCTTTCTACCCCCCTCTAAAGCTTCCTCTATGAAGAATTTAATGTGTCTCCTGCTCAAGTGTTTTAAAAAAACAGTTTTACTTATCTATGCTTACAAAAAATTTTGTATATTTTTTGTGGTTTTAATTTACATGGTATCATACTGTACCTAACACTGACAGTTTTTGTTAATATTATATATTCAGAATCTGTTTATTATAGAGATAGATAGGTATAATCTGTTTCTTTTAGCTGTTGCATAGCCCATCTCAGGAATACACCACATTTTATTTGTCAAGTCTCCTACCACTGGACACGTAAGATTAATTCCTGTTTCCACTCTTAAAAACCACTCTGTACTGAATGTTTTCATATATCTCAGAACACAAATATAAGTTTCTCTAAGGGATCTACCTATAAATGCATGAATTTTTTTTTATTTCACTAAATACAACCAAAATGCTTTTGCAGAAAGTCCTTATTTTCTTTCATTTTCATCACAACTTGGTAGATATTATCTCTTTTTTTAAATCTGATTTTCTCTGGTTACTTACAGGATTAAGAATCTTTTCTTTTTTTAAAAAAATCTTTTATTGTTTAAAGTATTACATATATTAGTACATATATCTCCTTTTTTACCCCATTGACCTTCCCCCAGCCTCCCCTACCCCCTGTCACATGCCCTCATCCCACCCCCCCAGTGTCTTGTGTCCATTGGTGTGCTTATATGCATGCATACAAGTCCTTTGGTTGGCCTATTTCCCTCCATCCCCAACACTCCCCAGCCTTCCCGCTGTAATTTGACACTCTGTTCAGTGCTTTACTGCCTCTGTATCTATCTTTTTATTACATCAGGTTATAATGTTCTTTATTCTCTATAAATGAGTGAGATCATGTGGTATTTTTCTTTCATTGCCTAGCTTATTTCACTTAGCATAATGCTCTCCAGGTCCATCCATGCTGCTGCAAATGTTAAGAATTCCTTCTTTTTTATAGCATTGTAGTATTCCATTGTGTAGATGTACCATAGTTTTCTAATCCACTCATTTGCTGATGGGCATTTAGGCTGTTTCCAAATATTAGCTATGGTGAATTGTGCTGCTATGAACATAGGGGTGCATAAATCCTTTCTGGAAAGGAGGAAAGGGAATGCCAGATATTATAGGCGTTCATTTGTGCATCTTGGCCAGGTAGCTGGAGTTTAACACTTTTTGGGGAAGCCATCATCTCACTGGCAGAAGAGACTGAACAGGGTGGAGAATAGACTCATTCCCAGTAAAGTCTAGGGGACATAGGGAAGATACTTTCCTGTCAGTCACATTGGCCAAAGTAGGGGTGACCATTGCAAGCGAGGAAGATTTGAGATACTTAATCTCCTAAACAAAAGAATTTGCTCTTTTGTTTTGCTCTCTTGCTCGCTTGTACTCTTGGGACTCTTGTTGCATGGGGTGTGTTCTCCTGGCTCCCCTGCATTCACCCACATGGCCCACAGCCGAATGCTGTACTGGACCTATCTCCACCATGGAACAGAAACTGTGGACACTGGCTCTGCTTCTAGCTCTGCTGAATCCCCAGCTGCACCTCTTCAGGACTGGACTTAGGGAAATGGGACTTTGAAAATGGAGAGACATAATTCCATGAAAATAAAGCTTTCTATCACATTTCATCCTCCTGTGGGGGCCTCCAGAAATGCTTATTCCAGCAGTACTACAAGATCCCCACTCCTACCAACAACAGAAAAACCATCCACACATTTATCTGATAACAAGGATTGAGCAGGACAGATACTGAGAAAGAATTTTGGAATTGCAGTTGAGTAAGTCCTTAGAAACCATTTAGAAAAAAGTTTTTGGATGGGTAAAAAAATGGTAAGAAATGAGTAATGACAGCAAATGTTGACTAATATTAGAAGAATTCAGTATAGGTAGAAATGGAGAGAAGTGAGGGGGTGAAAGGAAAGCTATTAATTTGAAGATCAAGGACAAGAAAGCAACAAAGATTAATTTTTAGAATAGGAAATTTTTGAGCAGTTTTGTAGTTTAAGGAGAAAGAGCCCCTGGAGTGGGAGACACTGAAAATGTATTGTATTTTCTATTCAAACTGTGTTCTAAAGGTTTACCAGTCATATTTGACAGGGTCTCCAGTTCTTTGGCAGCAGAAGGTCCCAGAGCAATGGTGTGGATGATCGCCCCACTTTGCTTCACCTCTTCGAAGCATGAGCTTATTTTATCATCTTCCCCATCTGTTAGTAATATGATTTCAGACCAGAAGTGCTCTGGTTACTTTGGATAATTGCCTGATAGTGAAAAACCAAACTATTAATTACAGAATATCATATCTAGATAAATTCAAATTAAGAATAAACTTGTTATTTAGTTTTAGAAAAGTCTTCAGGCCTTTGCATCAGAGTCAGTAAAAGAAAATTGTTTTGCATTGCCACTCCACTCTGAGTTGGCATGGAAAAAAAAAAAGAGTACAATGATCTTGTTTACTTTCAGAGATAAGGTATTAATAGTTCTATTCCTTTCCATTATAGTCAAATGACAGAAAAGAGGAAGAATAAAACACTTAGAACAATGCTTAACACATAGTAAGTACTCAGTGAATGTTAGCTGTTATTATCCCAGGAGATTTTTGGGTTGGAGGTATATGACCCAGGCAGTTTTAGAAGGCTGCTGACTAGACTAGATAGCACTTGCAAATTCATGACTAAAGGCAGGTGAGCAAGGTTAAATGATATGATGTGTGCCTTTTAGGCATGTTAATTGATCACTGAAGAATCTTATTTTTTTCCTGGAAAAAAAACGTTGACTTTCCATGGAGAAGGAATTCATAAATATATCAAATATTGCTTTTTTTTGGATCTATTCCTGACTTCTACCAAGTATATTGGCTAAGATCTTTAGTCAGACATATTGAGAGTAAATTCCAGCTTGGCCTTTTGCTAAGTAGAATAGCTAGTGTTAATCTCACTCTCTGCCTCTTTCTCTCTCCCTGATACATAATAGAATCGAGTTCTATTAATAGCTCTGTGTAGTGATTAACTTTTTGGACTTTCGAGTAAGGAAGACGAGGTTTTGAAACTTAGATTTGCCAGTTACTGACTATATGATCTTGAAAAAGATATTTAATTACCCTGAACCTCAGTTTCCTTAGGTACAAAATGGGCATAATAATGGTAACCAACTAAAAAAGTAATGATGAGGTAAAATCAGATCATGTATGTAAAGCATTTAATATCTATATAATAAAAGCCTAAGCTTTTATGGCGGTCACTATGATGGGCACTGACCACCAGGGGGCAGATGCTCAATGCAGGAGCTGCCCCCTGGTGGTCAGTGCGCTCCCATGGGAGAGTGCTGCTCAGCCAGAAGCTGGGCTTACGGCTGGTGAGCGCAGCGGTGGTGGCAGGAGCCTCTCCCGCCTCTGTAGCAGTGCTAAGGAGCAGCGAGCAGAGCGTGAGCAGTAAGAAGCAAGGGCTTCTGGACTGTGAGAGGGCACTGGCTGGGCTGAGAGAACCCCCCCTCCCCCAGTGCACTAATTTCGTTCACCAGGCCTCTAGTAGTTAATAATGTAGTATATGCACTATAAATTGTAATTATTACTGTAATGATTATGTAAGTAAAATGCTTATATGTTGATATGGTTTCATTACATAAGTGATTAAAAGGTATTTATAGCTTTGAATGTGATTTGACAGATCTATTCAGCAATAGACTCTGTGGTCAAAAAATATATATCAAAATATATTAAGAAAAATATGTGTGAACCAATATATGCAAACATTATGATGCATTTTATATATAGTACTGTCATATTTTAGAAATGAATAGTTTATATGTAATAAGAATTAAGGTTATTATAATAATAGCAATTCTTTCTTGAGCACTTATCTATCTTACATAATTCTCACAATTAAATGAGATAGGTACTATTATTTTCCACATTTCCTTGGTTGAGAAAACATAGTTTCTGAGTTGGGTAACTTCAAGGTTATTTAGCTAATAAATAGTAGAGCCAGAATTTCAGGTTTGTCTGAATCCAGAGCCTGAGTGCCTTCTTAAACTAATATGCTTTACAACAAATAGACATCATGAAGAAAGCTAAGAAGTGGTATTAATTAGTGGTCTGGATAAAGGTAACAATCTCTACATTTTAGCTGAGGCAGTGAAAAGATCAGTGAAAGAAAGCATTTTACTATTTTTGTGACTTAAAGAATGACAATAAATAGGCTTAAATATAGACTAACTTTAGATTGGAAGAAATGCAAATGAGTACCAGAGGTTCAAAAGTCACTCCAATTTTTGATTTCACAATTTTATTTCATTAAACTTCCACCTGTGTGTCTTGAGTTTGGTACTATACTGCTTAGTAACTACCTCTATATTTGTGATTGTCAGATATCAATTTAATTTGAAGAACTGGGTTTTCTTTATTCCATAATACAGAAATATTACTAATTTTTTTCTTCCATAATTCCCTTAACAGCATTATTTTGTACTCATAGAAATTCTGAGTGTGGGAGATGGGAGTGAGAAAGAAATGGAGAGCTCCTCAATAAAATCATGGTGATTATGTACACACTAGATTTTCCTTCCTTCCTTAACTACTCCCAATGCAACTCAGAGAGGCTCCAGCTTTAAACAACAGACTTAGAGGAGTCTTTTAAAAAAATCTTTAAATGAGTTCTTGACCCTTGTACAAAGATGGTTGGACAAAAATAAAAGCCATGGTAAATGACAAATGATGTTTAGAAAAGCATTTTTTAAAAAATATGTGTTTTTTTAAAATTGATTTCAGAGAGGAAGGGAGAGAGAGAGAGAGAGGGGCGGGGGGGAGAGAAACATCAATGATGACAGAGAATCATTAACTGGCTGCCTTCTGCATGCCCCCTACTGGGGATAGAGACTACAACCGCCCACCCCGCTTCCCCAGAATCCAACCATGACCTCTGGGTTCATGGGTTTGTCACTCAACACCATTTGGGCTAGAAAAACATTTTTAAAAATTTACCTGGAATCCTTCTTTGAGTCCATTGCAAATTGAAGTTCCACCATTAGCTACTTGAGGCAGACTTGCAGTGATTTGTTGGTAAGCATTCTCATCAGTCATTTTTGTAAGATAATTTTGGATTGTAGCCGAACTGTCAAATTTGACCATCCCAACCAATGATCCCATTTCAATAATTTGAATCAAGTATAGTTCTGCTGTTTGATTCATTAGAAAGGGACGGTTTTCCTATAAGAAAAAGATGTCTGAACAATTCCAGACTCTCCTCAAATCTTGACATATTGGTGAAAGAAAGTTTAGGGGTCAAAGATCATGATAATAATTGATTACTGCATTTTAGAATTTAATTCTTTTATTTTATTAAAAAGAAGTAATATTAAAGAAAAAAATTAAGAATGAGGCATGTTCTATTAAGAAAAGCCTTAAAATATATACTTTTTATTTAACAGTTTTATATTCAGGAATTTCTGCTAAGGAAATATTTTTAAAATGCCTGCAAAAATGTTCATTGCCACATGAATTTTAGTAATAATTTGAAAATCTCCATAATGTTCAACAATAAGAAATTATTTAAATTAAGTTATGTGCATATGATACAACCATTAAAATTTATGTCACGGAATCATTTTTCCCTGGGGAGAGTGTTAAGGTATAGTAAATAAAAAATTTATATTATAAGACATATAAAATGTAATCACATTTTGAAGATGAAAAACAAATACACAAATAGAAAAAAGATTGGAATGACATAGGCTCAACGGTGTAATTATGGATGATTTTTTTTCTTTTTAGTTACATTATTTCTAGTTTGTTAAAACTAAAAATTAAAAATAGACATTATCCATAACTCAGTAACTTTAATATAACAATTTATTTTAATATATCTCTTAACACTTGTCCATGTAAATTACTATGCTAAAATTTATTAGAATAATAAACATATTTTAATTAGCTAAATCTAAGATTTAGTTATATTTCTATTAGTTTAAATCTTAATTTAAGGTAGCTAACAAATAAATGTCTTACTGAATCCATGCTTCCAGATTTATCGAGTACTAAACAGACTACTCTGTGTTTGGACTTGAGTAAAGAAAATGTAGGATGAGGTGGTGGATTCGTTCCTGTCATGGGAAATGCATTCTGAAAATCTTCAGATTCGCTGATTATAGCTCATGTGCTTTTGTGATCGCACATTTTGTTTTGTAGGTTTGGAGCTTCTGTATTGTGTGTTTTTGCTGTACAAAATTTAGTCACCTGGAAAAAAATCAATTAGAAGATATTACAGTAACTGGTAAGGTATTACCTTCCTTTCCCACGATGCAGTTGGCTGCCATATACATATTCTCTAGAGTTTATCTCCTGACAATTAAAAGTAATTTTATGATCTAACATTTTGACATCAATTTTTCAGACTTGAGAGGATGCAAGGTAAAGCCATTAATATGCACTGGAAAGTTTTTTGGTTATTCTTTAAGATATAGGTACAGTATAGCAGTGTGGTGTGGTGGTGGCTGGTACAACTGCTTAGGCTAACTTCTTACTTTCCCTTCTAGACTCTTGGGGGGACTCAAGCCTTGAATTAAATTTAATGGAAAAAGGAACAGGGTTTCCAGTAATTTCTAGTTGCACCCTAAAAGTGGGATAACAATGGCATTCTTTAATTGCCTAAGTATTTTCTATCTCTTTATAGTTGATCATGAAACTTGAGAACAGACACTCTAACAAAAGGGTTTGTTATTGTCTCTGGTGAATGCTGACATGAATAAAATAATCTATAATAATAAAAGTGTAATATGCTAATTAGACCAGACATCCTTCTAAACTAAGCCAGGGCTGCAGCCACGGGATCGAGGCAGCCACCAGTGGCTGCGAGGGAGGGATCTAGGCAGCTGCCCGCGTCTGCGAAGGCCCACTCTTGCATGAATTTCATGCATCAGGCCTCTAGTACTCCTATAAAAGTAATGAAAATGTAGGGAAAAAATGAGGAAATACAGCTGTTTCTCTTTTAGTTGCAAATGGCGTTTTATCTAGTAAGTCTGCCAAATGTCTCATTACTATAGAATCTATGAAAATCCTACAAGTTTAAAAAACTTAGTAACTTGGAAAAATGCTCTCATAAACTAACGCAGCATTGAGAAAGGAATTCACAGCTTTTAAGTAATACTTTTTAAAGTGTCATTCATTTTTTAAAATGTCCTCCCACTATTAAGTCTTCAAATGTAAGCTCACATTTAGAACTAAATTATTAAATTTGGATACCTTTTCTTTAAGTTTTAACAGTTTGAGACACAAGATGGCCACCACAAGATGGCCAGCAGGGGAGGGCAGTTGGGAGGGACCAGGCCTGCAAGGGAGGGCAGTTGGGGGCGATCAGGCCAGCAGGGTAGGGCAGTTGGGAGGGATCAGGCCTGCAAGGGAGGGCAGTTGGGGGCGATCAAGCCTGCAGGGGAGGGCAGTTAGGGGTGACCAGGCCGGCAGAGGAGGGAAGTTGGGGGCAACCGGGCCTGCAGGGAAGGGCAGTTGGGGGGGACCAGGCCTGCAGGGGAGGGCAGTTAGGGGTGACCAGGCCAGCAGGGGAGGGCAGTTAGGGTTGACCAGGCCTGCAGGGGAGGGCAGTTAGGGGCAAACAGGCTGGCAGGGGAGCAGTTAGGCATCAATCAGGCTGGCAGGGGAGTGGTTAGGGGGTGATCAGGCTGGCAGGCGGAAGTGATTAGGGGCAATCAGGAAGGCAGGCAGGCGAGCAGTTGGGAGCCAGCACTCCTGGATTGTGAGAGGGATGTCTGACTGCCCCTTTAGGCCCGATTCTGGTGGTATCGGGCCTAAACGGGCAGTCAGACATCCCTCGAGGGGTCCCATATTGGAGAGGGTACAGGCTGGGCTGAGGGACACCCCCTGCCACGTGCATGAATTTCGTGCACTGGGCCTCTAGTATAGGATAAGAAGGTAAGAAGGTGGTATAGTTGTGTTTTTTTTACATGTATCTGTCAAGTTTTCCCAATACTGTTTATTGACTAGACTGTCTTTATTCCATTGTATGTTCTTGTTTCCTTTGTCAAATATTAATTGACTATGTAAACTTGGATTTATTTCTGAGCATAAAATGTCTGGACACTGGCCCTATTTCTGGGACTAATGAAGACAAGGTTGAACTTTTTCCGTGGTGGGACAGAGATGAGACACTGGGAACTCAGGGGTAGTCCTTTGATTTAGCTTCTACAATGAATCTTACCGTGAAACCTCAACCTCCCATGTGTGAGTCTCCTGAAATGCCTTTTTAGCAACCCCATAAAAGGACCCCATTTTCACTGGCAGCATTGTGAAAGAAATTTAACCTGGTCAGAGGGGGACTGGAGGAGTTAAGTAATGCTACCCAGAAAAGTGACACCTCTTCTAAGAACTGAAGGATGAACATGTATTATCCATGTGTCTGTAGAAATTAGAAGTGTAGGGTGGTGGCAAGGGGTTTTCCTGGAATTGAAATGTACCTCACATCCTAACAATGAGCGATCCTGTGATATAGTGAGAGAGGGTGGCTTAGTGGGCATGATCCATGCATTTGTGCAGAATCCTGTGCTTAGTAGGTACCTGTACTTGGTTTGATACTTTGCTGTTGCTGTCTTAAAAGTCTTATTGATTTTTGAACATGGAGTCTTGTTGAACAGGGGCTACAACAATGATAGTCATTATTATTTTTCTGAATCTTACTAATTCACAATTAGCTACTGGATGCAGTCCTGGAAATAGATCTAAACCAACACCTGACCAGGAAGGGGAGAGCCCACTACTGAGACTCACCTGAGCACAGTTATTGCACCAGAGCATATGGGAGGGTAATAATAACCAGGCTGGAAGGCTTTGCTAGAGATGCGGGGTGGGTGGGTGGAAACGACACAAGGAAAGTGTAGCTGTTGCGTACTATTTCTGTTGCCAACACAAAATTTCAGGCTTTTAGTCCCCTCAGTAAAAGTCCAGGTGTCCTACACTTACCCCTTTTCTACATTTTCTTCAGGTTCACCTGTACATCCATAACCATTAGCACTGGCTGAGTAGGTGCCAGCCCACTAAAGGAACTAAAGTGCTAATAGACTTTCTGCTTCATCAGCACTGTGTCCCAGTGCCCTACTGCACAGCTTCTTTTCCAAAGATTGCTTTGAGAGTAATTCAAACTGTCCAGTAATTAGAGGTCTCCCACTGATTTCCTCTTCCCTTGCTTTACTACCTTCAATTTAAACCATAAGGCCCTTTTTGTCAGCCCTGCTAATTATACCAAATTAATTATGTCAGGTCAAAAAGTTTGTTCCATGTTTAAAGATTGTTAAAAGTGACCCCAGGTCTCAGTTTATATGGCTTTCATTTTGCTTTACTTCCAAACCTATAAATAATTCCTGCCAAGGCTACAGTAGACAAGGATACAAGTGACTATAGGCCCGGTGCATGAAATTCGTGCATGGGGGGTGGGAGGGTGTCCCTTAGCCCAGCCTGCACCCTCTCCAATCTGGGACCCGATGAGGGATGTCCGACTGCCTGTTTAGGCCTGATCCCACTGGGACTAATCCAGGACTGCTGGCTCCCAACTGCTCACCTGTCTGCCAGGACTGCTGGCTCCCAACTGCTCACCTGCCTGCCAGCCTGATTGCCCCTAACCGATTCTGCCTGCCAGCCAGATCACCCCCTAACCACTCCCCTGCCAGCCTGATTTATGCCTAACTGCTCCCCTGCCAGCCTGTTTGCCCCTAACTGCCCTCCCCTACGGGCCTGGTCACCCCTAACTGCCTTCCCCTGCAGGCCTGGTCACCCCTAACTGCCCTCCCCTGCAGGCCTGGGTCCCCCCCCAACTGCCCTTCCCTGCAGGCCCAGTCACCCCCAACTTCCTTCTTCTGCCAGCCTGGTCACCCCCAACTGCCCTTCCTTGCAGGCCTGGTCCCTCCCAACTTCCCTCCCCTGTTGGCCATCTTGTGGTGGCCATCTTGTGTCCACATGGGGCCAGGATCTTTGACCACATGGGGGCAGTCATCTTGTGTGTTAGAGTGATGGTCAATTTGCATGTTACTCTTTTATTAGATAGGATAGAGGCCTGGTGCATGGGTGGAAGCCTGCTGGTTTGCCCTGAAGGGTGTCCCAGATCAGGGTGGGGGTTCCCTTGGGGCGTGGGGCAGCCTGGGTGAGGGGCCTTTGGTGGTTTGCAGGTCGGCCATGCCCCCCGGCAACCCAAGTGGAGGCCCTGGTATCTGGGATTTATTTATCTTCTATAATTGAAACTTTGTAGCCTGGAGTGAAGCCTAGCCTCCTGCTTGCACTATGGCAGCAGCCATTTCTGTTGAGATTTATTTATCTTCTACAATTGAAACTTTGTAGCCTGGAGTGGAGGCCTCGGCCGGCCAGGGTGTGCAGAAAGCTTGGCTTCCTCCATTGCTGAGGAAACACAAGCCTCCCTCCTGCTTGCTCAGTGGTCGCAGCCATCTTGGCTGGGGTTAATTTGCATACTTGCTCCTGTTTAGATGGTGGGTGTAGCAGAGTGATTGTTAATTTGCATATTACTATTTTATTAGATAGGATGATGCTGATCTTCATGCCTGTTCTGGTGGCAAAACTATTTGTAAAGTGAAAAAAATCATCATTTGGAGGAACAAGGTAACCATATTCTTGTAAACTTGGACTCATAAGTCCACCTACTCCATGGATGAAAATTCTTTCAGTACCATGATAGGCCCATGATTATATGCTCTATGTTTCATTTTGTTTGCATCTTTAGAATTTCTGGCAGGGTTGGCCATGGCCTACCATGTGAACCTGCTCATCCCAACCTACTTTCTCTCTTTAATTGATCTCATTCATTACTATGGTTGTAAATCTTAGGTTATGATGCAGTGATAATTAAATATATTTTTTAAATTTAGTTTTCTTTATTTGAAGTATATATGATTATATTGAACTAAAATAGGGAGACTATGGTTTGACAGGTCGTAACTTATTTTTTTAGTATCCTCTATGTCAGTGAATGGCAGTAAACATGACCTTATTTATATTGTATATAGTACAATATAATTGGAAACTTTGGGCAAATACAGTAACATCAATTTACACTTAAAACTTCCAAGACTAAATTCATTTTTACTCAAATATAGTTTATTTGCTTTCTTACCCTTGTATTTGACTATTCACACAGGCAATTTTAACTTTTTCATGAAATTTGAAGTATTATTCTAGACAGCTGTTGTATCAAATAACAAACAACCTGGCATTCATGTAAAAAATGTTATTATTCATCACTTTTTCTGATAAACAAAATAATGAGTAAATAAAGTTATTAAACTTTAGCACTGACTTACAATTTTTCAAATACCCTTGAGTGTTTATACTTAAAGTATCCCTTCTAGAACTTCTGAAGTTATTTTTAGGAGTTCATGATCACACAAGATGAATTTAAAAATTCAGAAATATCCTTCACTTTTGTTGTTGAAGTGTTTTAAAACGCTGTTCTAGGTCGGCTTGAATTCTTTTTCTTGTTTAAGATACAAATAGTGACACTTAAAATAATACTAACAAGGACCACACATCCAACCACTAACAATACCAAAGAAGAAATGCTAATTCCAGGATTAGGATTTGGATGTATTTCATCAGGATTAGGATTTGGATGCATTTCATCAGGATTTCCTTGAGGAATAAACAAAGCTACTTGTGCAATGTTGGATAATTTTGATGTCAAACTGCTATTATCCACACTTTGAATGGCAATGAATATGTGGGTTGCATTTTCTTCTGAGATATTTCCTGGTTTAAATGTAAAGGTTTCCTTGGAGTTGGCCTCATTTGGTAGCAGATTAGTAGTGTTTACTTGCAGAGCATCATCAAACTTGTCTCTTAGATCGAGGATACTTCCACTTATTCTTATGATATACTGTTTAACTAAAAAAAAAAAGTACATGTAGTTTAGAAACTAGATTATACCATGTTAAATTCATTTTTATTCATTCTCCTCAAAATATTGTTTAGTTATTTCGAGTTATACTCATATCCAAAGCTTTAATAATTTTTTAATATAAACTGAATTCTTATTTTTAAACTGCCATTGCTACCTTTTTTGTTTGAAAATGGGACCAGTTAAAATGTGTTATATTTGATTGATTTAGAATATCTATACTAATAAAAGGGTAATATGCTAATTAGACCAGGTCGACTGGACATCTTCTGGACATCCGAATTCCTTCTGGACAAAACCATGGTGGCAGGGGCTGAGGCAGAGGCGGTTAGGGGTGATCAGGCCGGCAGGGGAACAAGCAGTTAGGGGCGAGATCAGGCCAGCACAGGGGAGCAAGCAGTTAGGCTGGCAGGGAAGGGCAGTTGGGGCAATCAGGCCAGCAGGGGAGGGCAGTTGGGGATGATCAGGCTGGCAGGGGAGGGCAGTTGGGGGTGATCGGGCCAGGAGGGGAGCAGTTAGGGGGCAATCAGGCTGGCAGGCAGAGGAGGTTAGGGGCGATCAGGCAGGCAAGCAGGTGAGTGGTTAAGAGCCAGTGGTCCCGGATTGTGAGAGGGATGTCCAATTGCCTGCGGGATTGGGCCTAAACTGGCAGTTGGACATCCCCCGAGGGGTCCCATATTGGAGAGGGTGCAGGCAGGGCTGAGGGACACCTCTCCGTGCACGAATTTCATGCACCAGGCCTCTAGTCAGATTATAAAATTAATACTTTATTGAGTTATTAATTAAAAATTGTTCTCCCATCCACCCTTATACTTTTGTTTTTGAATGAGCATATTTCACCTAATTAATGCTGCATGACACTTCATCCTTACCTTTTCCAACATCAAAATTGTCTCCTGGTGCTGTCCATGTTAGATTAATCATATCCCCATCAGGTGTGGCCTCAAGGTCTGTGATTTGACTTGGTGGGTACAGGTCAGGCAAGGGAAATGTTGAAATATTTGAAACCACAAATGCACTTCCAATTGCTGTTCGGGTAAAACTCTCCAAATTTGTCTGAGTATCTTTATTAATTTCAGGTCTTGGTGGATTCCCTTCAATTTCCCCTGCATTAAAAATTTCCTTGTTTATAATGAGCACAGCACTACTAGTATTTTCAATTGAATCCCCATCCTACTTGTTCTCTCTTTTTATCTGTATATATAAAAGCCTAAGCGACAATTCGACCAGTAGCTATGACAGGCACTGACCACCAGGGGGCAGATGCTCAACACACAGGCATGGAAACATGGAACAGACTGATGAATCTCAGATGGAAGGGGGGAGGGGAGAGGGCGGGAAGAGATTAACCAAAGATCTTATATGCATACTAGAGGCCTGATGCAGAGATTCGTGCACAGGTGGGGTCCCTCGGCCTGGCCTGCAGGGATTGGGCCGAAACTGGCTCTCTGACATCCCCTGAGGGCTCCCAAATTGTGAGAGGGTGCAGGCCAGGTTGAGGGACTCCACCAGTGCATGAATCCATGCACCAGGCCTCTAGTATATATATAAAAGGGTTGGGCAAAAGTAATTTTACAGTTGTGAGTATATGAAACAGAGTTCTTATATTATTTATTATTGTCTTATTTTCCACATGAACAACTGTAAATCTACTTGTGCCCCACTATATATATATATATATATATATATATATATATATGAATAAACTTGTGCCCCACTATATATATATATATACATATATATATATGTATATATATATATATGAATTAATAATATAAGAATAAACTCTGTTTTGATTAGTGATATATATCACTAATCAAAACAGAGTTTATTCTTATATTATTAATTATTGGTTTATTTTCCACATGGACAACTGTAAATCTTTTGCCCCACTATATATATGTTTTACTAAGTTTAGTGACAAAGTCATAAGCATCAATTGGTGGGAGAACTTGTTTTCTTTAGTATCCTGACCAGGATATTGTAGGATAATGAATTGTTAAGGAATTAAGTCTTTCCTGAATAGAAATAATACTATAAAATTTAATATATACTTTCAATGGGAATTCTTTGTTTCTCAATTTATCTTTAAGTTGGGAATAAACCTGGGGAAATTGTTTCTGGTTCCCCTCTAACCACTGTACCACATTCTTCCCTTCCTCCCTGTTGCAAGTGCTAAGGGATAATACTTCAGGCTGTATTCCAATTGTCAACAGAAAGCCCATGAAAAGCCACAAGATAGGGGGCAAAACAAAGGAAAATTAATAAGGAATAAATTCATAATCCTTATATCACCTTTCTCAATACATTTTTCTTTTGACTTAATAAAAATATTAAAAATAAATGTTTTACTCCCTGGCTTATGCTTAGGTACATAACATATTAGCCTGTTTCCTTCACCCTTAGTTGAAAATCTGGCATATTATTGTTGCTGTAGGTAAGGTGCTCCAAATTAATTTAATGGCTGACATTATTGAATGCTTACCATATGCCAGACACTGTACCAAAGCATAGGTTAATTTAAAGGCAAATCTCAGTATGACTGAGAACTTCATTCCAGAAATGGGAAAGGCTATACTCTGAGTTGTAAAATCTTTGAAGCCTTAACCATATCAACTCACAAGTATTCCGGCCAGCACTGCATTTCAGATATCATGAATTACTCACCGTTCACTACCCAGCCTGGTATGTATATGGCTCTATTTGGTGGGTGCCTTAAGTTTCGTGTGGCAGTGTTTGCTCCTCCATGAGCTCGTACTTTTAAACTATATCTGCCATTTTCTGAATAAGCTGTAAAATATCTGGAGTAGACCCCATCATTCTTGAAAGTGTCAGCACCTTGTTATAGAAATTAAGGAATGAATTATTATTGTAAAGAAAAAGAGAAATTTATGCGTTTTCCAAGGCAAGCATATATCCTTTGTAAGCACATCCCTTAGAATGAGCTCCCTATTTTTCACGGGGCCAACTCTTGATGATAGGTTATAAATAGTCTGAATTAATTACATTGCATAAGATACTGATAGAAATCCATGGTAATCCAGATGTCTATCAAATGGGTGTTGTTGTTTTTTTCCCTTGCTCACTGAATTCTCAAAAGAAGGTTCAGTTCCCAGAATAACCCAGAGTCTGTAAAAAAGATCTTTAAGCACTACTCACCCATGCACACCAGGGAGAGAGCATGGCCCACACTGTGTCTTGTTTCATGCTAGTCAAACCTGGTATCTGATGCTGTTGTAATGTCCCCTCCTGTCTTATGGCAGTTCTGCCTGCCCTTGGGCCTCAGTTCCCAGGACTGTATTTGCAGTTTGGGAATTACTCTTGTCTGTCCCTCTTCCCTGGTGGGGGCCCAGGTCCTACCCCTTAACCCCTTATGGTAGCTGTGTTTCACTCTTTCTGGCCAGACTTTCTTGATGTGCCCCAAAGAAACACTTGTTCAGAATTCTTGATGCTGCCCTCTGTTGAGTGAGACCTTTCTATCTGGTGATAGACATTGGTGGTCTAGGTGACGAACAATAGTGACAGTAAATAACATTTATGGAGTATTACTATGTGCAAGACACTTGCTAATCACTTTGTAGGTTTTACCTGAATAGAATCTCCTGCTGTCCCTGTTGTTCATAATCTGCATCAATTTTCTTGGTGTTTCTCACTCCCCCACACTGTCATGGAACCCATAACATATCCTGAGTTATGAAAATATAGGCTTATTCTTTAAAAAAGAAAAACACTGTGAATTACCTGCACCATTATCAAAAAGTTCCAAAACTTCTGTTTTTCCACTATTTGATTCAATGAATGCAGTCACATTGGCTCCAAGAATGGGTATATACCCTTGTAGAATTTCTGCGTAAACAATCATTGGGCTGGGGAAGCTGTTTGTGTCTTTATTCATTTTAGCATTCACTGTGATTGGGGGCACAGAAGAATTTGCTGCTCGAGAATTAACTGTTATAGTTAATATTTCTGAGTTTGCTTTGGCTTGAAGACTGTAAGTCCAAACACCCACCTAAAAATTCAATGGAAGTAGAGTATCAGATCAAGCTATTTTCTATGTTTCCATTATCTAACTCTAAAATAAATCTTAGAAATATGTTGCAGAATAAACAGGGTTTTGAAATTTTTGAGATTTTTTTAAAGGTAAATGAATGAAAATGAAGGCAATTTGGACAGGGCATTCTGGCTATTGTCATGCATGGTGTCCAAACTTTGTGAAATCTCAGCTGGGAAAAATAAGTTTTGGAAAGTTTTCCTTGGTCTTGGCCTTATGGAGTTCAGAGATTTCTAATTCTTTACTAGAGGTCCGGTGCATGAAATTTGTGCATGGGGAGTGTGTCCCTCAGCCCAGCCTGCACCCTCTCCAATCTGGGACCCCTCGAGGGATGTCTGACTGCCTGTTTAGGCCCGATCCCATTTAGGCCCGATCCCGGTAAGATCGAGCCTAAAGGGGCAGTTGGACATCCCTCTCACAATCCAGGAGTGCTGGCTCCCAATTGCTCGCTTTCCTGCCAGCCTGATTGCCCCTAACCGATTCTGCCTGCCAGCCAGATCACCCCCTAACCACTCCCCTGCCAGCCTGATTGATGCCTAACTGCTCCCCTGCCAGCCTGTTTGCCCCTAACTGCCCTCCCCTGCAGGCCTGGTCCCCCCCAACTGCCCTTCCCTGCAGGCCCGGTTGCCCCCAACTTCCCTCCTCTGCCAGCCTGGTCACCCTAACTGCCCTCCCCTGCAGGCTTGATTGCCCCCAACTGCCCTCCCTTGCAGGCCTGGTTCCTCCCAACTGCCCTCCCCTGCTGGCCTGATCCCCCACAACTGCCCTCCCTTGCAGGCCTGGTCCCTCCCAACTGCCCTCCCCTGCTGGCCATCTTGTGGTGGCCATCTTGTGTCCACATGGGGGCAGGATCTTTGACCACATAGGGGCAGCCATCTTGTGTGTTGGAGTGATGGTCAATTTGCATATTACTCTTTTATTGGATAGGCTAGAGGCCTGGTGCTGGTTTGCCCTGAAGGGTGTCCCGGATCAGGGTGGGGGTTCCCTTGGGATGGGGGGTTGCCTGGGTGAGGGGCCTGTGGTAGTTTTCAGGCCGGCCATGCCCCCCGGTGACCCAAGCGGAGGCCCTGGTATCTGGGATTTATTGATCTTCTATAATTGAAACTTTGTAGCCTAGAGTGGAGGCCTGGGGTGGCCAGGGTGTACGGAAAGCTTGGCTTCCTCCATTGCCAGGGAAACCCAAGCCTCCTGCTCTCTCTGTGGCTGCTTGGTTGGGTTAATTTGCATACTCGCTCCTGATTGGCTGGTGGGAGTGGCTTGTGGGAGTAGCAGAGTGATGGTTAATTTGCATATTACTCTTTTATTAGATAGGAAGGATTCTATGATCTGGTAATACTAATAAGCTGTACAGATTCCTTACATTGCCTCCTTAAAGTTATTCTTAGCATATCTAATTTTTTCTCTTCTTTTCCTTCCTCCGAATGCATACATTCTTCTTTCCTTTTCCTGCCACCATAATTTTCAGGACCATACAGGCATAGAAAGTACATTGTATTGTATCTAAATTTTGAAGATGATACAAGTATTGGTACTCATATTTATGATATTAAACAATGTATTTTTAGCTGTGAAACAGATTTATGTGGAAATAAAAAAGCTGATTGCTTACCTTTGCAGTTCCTGGAATACTGAAATAGGCCATTTTGGAAGCAGCATCCACTGTGGGATTTTTCATTGGCGTTCCATTGGGATCCGAGAGAGAAATAATGGGCTGCTGTTTTACCCATGTGATGAGAAAGAATGTGTCCTTTCCCACAGTGCTATCAATTATTACAGTTCCATTCATCCAGAGAGTATCTTTGAGTGTTAATCCCTTACTTTCAATCTGTATAAATATATATTTTAAAATTAGTGACTGGAGAAAAGAGTAATTTTATTCTTTTTTTTTAAAAAAAAAAACATAGTTCTTAATTTGTGGCCTGAGAACAAGCTTATATAGGGCATACCTCCATAGCCTTGTGATCTCTCTGAAAGCTGATTGGGATGTGACAGTTGTTAGTCAGAAAGTATGGACATATAGGGTCTGAGTTAAAACCATTAGAGCAGGAGAATGGGTTTTACAGTTGGAGACCTGGCTGTATTATTTTTTTCCTAGTTGTTTTTGTATCTATCCACCTGAGATTTTAGCATTAAAGGATGCTACAATGTCAAAGAAGAATTAGCTGTAGTGTGTATGTGTGTGTATGTGTGTGTGTGTGTGTGTGTGTGTGTGAGAGAGAGAGAGAGAGAGAGAGAGAGAGAGAGAGAGAGAGTTATCTTCAGTTTACCCATCTTCATGATGGTGGCTACATTACTAGTATTTGAGTAGAGACATAGTTAGGTAAGGACCAGCAAGTAATGAGACAAGCACTCATGGAGATTTTCCTGATGTGAAAACTTCACATACTTTTTCACACATCCTAGAGTTAGTAGCCCTGAACAATAAACATGTTCAGCAAGTGTGTAAATAGGGCAAAAGGATATTTATGAAGGTTGGAATATTGAGAAGTGCATGTTAGGATCTTTCTTTGAGAGGAGCCTCAAAGAAAGTTTTTCAAGTTTTTGAGGATGGCTCTTAGTAATGTACAGCAAATTTTATCTACTGATCAAGAAAGTGCTTTCTATAGATGTGTCATTTCAGGAAATGATGGGAAACTCAGCTTCTCTTCTAACTTAGTCCTTAACCAAAAATACCTCCATATCAGTACTGAGATAAGAGAGTGAATTCTGCCATTTAAACATCATCACAGTGACAAAAATCTCAGTCCTGTGTTAAGTGGACAAAATATTATTATCAAGTTAATCTGAATGTGAGTGACTTTTTTAGACTCCCTATCAAGAATGTGTAAGAAAGTTAGAAAGCTTTGACTACATAGCAGTATTAGGGGACAATAACTGAGTAAAGAGTGGTAAGCAACCTTTTCCTCTGTATTCCAGCTGCCATTTTAAGTGAGGAAACAAAACCTTTCTGCCCCTTCCGTACAGTTTAAGAAGTCCATGTTTAAAACTCTGACTACTTCCTGTATGCAAATGACCTTTTTCTGGCTGATTTTCCACATCCCACTCTTATATTTAAAATCTCTTTAGGATATCCCATTTTAATGTCCCACCATCCACTAAAAATCACTAAGGTTTAAACAGAACACAAAACAATATCTTCAAGATCAGTTCTCCCTCTTTACCTGTCAACTTTAGATAGTGGTATCATCATTTTCTAAGTCAACCAGGTTGAAACCCTCAGAAATTAGTTTTATTCTCCTTCAATTTATTCTCCATACATTACAAAGCTAGATCCAAGATGAATTTTTAATCTGTTTGCAAGGTGAAGCTACAAACCAGATCTCGACATCAATCTGCACATGCAATCCTAATCCTGCATCCTATAATTTATGTGCTTTTCACTGTTAGAGACCAGCGGAAAATAGGTTTGTTTAGGTGATCATGTCAAGTTTTAATGTAGGCATAGACCTAATGAACTGGGAGATGGAAGACAAAGTTTCACATAAGGTGACATGATGTAGATTTGGTGGGAATGGATAGGGATAAAAAAAGAATTTTGTAAAAAATACTTTCAAGGAAATAGTCTGCGTTGACATTTTGCATTGGACATGAAAGAAGAATCAAAATTTAGTCAAAGTTTTTGAATCTAAGTAACAGAAAATGAGGGTGTTATTTAAACACAGGTGAAAAAAGGAGTTGAATTCAGAAGAGAGGTGAATAAAATAGAAAGCCAGTGAAAAGAGTGGTTGAACACATAAAGGAAACCCTAATTTTTGGATCTGTAATGATTATTCATTCTCTTTCTCTAGATAAATTTCTTTCCAAGATACTTTCCTTCCATTCCTAAGCCAGGTTCTTGAGTTCATTCACCTAACCTAAATTTATTTCACAGGAGTGAAGGGTGAGATAAATCTTGAAAGTATGGTATATTTTTATGTATTCATAGAAAAATGGATGCTGTATTATTGGGCAAAGTCTATATTTTATGCAAAATTTAACATTTAAAAAATATATTTTTATTGATTTCAGAGAGGAAGGGAGAGGGAGAGAGAGATAGAAACATCAATGATGAGAGAATCATTGATTAGCTGCATGTGCCCTTGACCAGAATTGAACCCATGACCCTTCAGTCCGCAGGCTGACACTCTGTCCACTGAGCCAAACTGACTAGGGCAAAATTTAACATTTTGATGTTATTCTTTAACCAAACTCTATGTAAGAAGAAAAAGAAAAAAAATATTCTATTTCATTACTATTTTACTACTTAATTTGGCCATATCTGAAAAATGGCCATAAATTTCTATTACATACTTAGTTTTGATTTTAATTAATAACTTACTTTAAGAAAATATAGAACTCAAAACTTATAATAACCAAAGTATTTTTCTTGGTATGGCTAAATACAAACACAAAAACCTGAGGAATTGGAGCTCAGACCTGAATAGACTTCTGGGAAATATCAGCATTTCCTGATGTAAGGGCCCCGAAAGCATCAATGAGGCCATTGTTCTGGGCTTCATCTGAGGCAAACAAATGAATTCCTCCTAAAATGTAAATATATTTATTAGGTTGCTTTCTAGAAAATAAGTACTTATCACAATTTAGTGATTTTTAAGGTAACACTAAACAAAATAATAGTTTCAGTGTATATTACTAAAATAGACCCAAACCAGATAAATGTAAAGATTAACTCTGAAAAGTTAACTTAAAAATGTCAAAACCAGAAAGTGTAAGCTAACTTTATACCTCACTCATAGAAATTTCAGCTGATTGAAATGCATCAAGTAATCATGGAATAATAATAATAAAAAAAGATGTTACAACTCCATACATTAAAGCTCACAGACTTCACAAAGCTCTTTAAGGGAATTATTCATTTTTATTTTTGATATGGTTCTTAACAATGTTGGCCTTCAGGTATTCCAGCCACAGTGGACCAGAATCAGAAAATTAGAATGGTTCAAGAGATGCCATATTGAGGTATCCTGACAATAGCTGGCAATGAGGAGATAGAAAAACAGTAAGCAATGGAGACAAGCCCAAAGGTTTACTACTTTTGGGGGCTTGAGGCAGAAATAAATTTTACAGTGGCCATGAAAGCACTTTGAAACTATGCAAGTTTGTACAACTAGGCATTTAAAAAGCAAGTGTATAAGACACTTGAGTGATTAAGACTGACATCAGGCAGACAGGCAAAGTGGGCATATTGGTCCTGCCTGCTTGCAACCAAGGCTGTGGAGACAGATACAGAGGAGCGGTTGATCTCTTGGAAATTCAACATGGTGCTGATTACCCAACAGGAAACTGAGAAGTGGCAGACAAAACAGAAGAGTGGGGTCTTAAACCAACCCCCATAGGACATTAAAGCTTGGCAAAGTGAACAACACTTCACTTTTTTATCCTTTATTAAAATTTTTTTCTTTATTTTTTTTTGTTTTGTTATCTTTTTGTATTATTTTTATTTATTCTATTTTAATTTTTATCATTATTTTATTTTTTTGCCCACCCTTTTCTTCCTTGCGTCTCCCTTTTTCATCCTGTTTTCTCTGCTCCTGTCCCCACTTTAGTTTTTCTCTCTCCTTTCTTTTTATCCCTTGTTAAAAATTGATCTTCTTTATCTGCTTTATTGACGTGTTATTATTATTGTGGTTTTTGTTGGCTTACTCTATATCTAATTTCCCCTCCCCTGCTCCAAGTTCATGCACCCTTCTCTTTTCTCTTTCTTTGCTAGTCAATTTTTTAATGCTTTTGTTTTTCCTCTCCTCTCTTGTCTCTTCTTCTCCTAATTGTTTAATTAGTTTAACTCACTAAACTCAAGCCTATCTGCTCTCTCCTCTATTCTCCTTTTCCAAAAACACTTGAATAAATAGATAACTTTAAAAAAATTTTTTTAATCTTCTTATTATTTTATTTATTGATTTTCTTCTTTTCTTCTTATCCACTCATTCTCTTTCTATCTACTTTATACTGAACCGTGGTCCTTCCCCTATTCATTCAATTACTTAACCTTACTTTCCGTATATAAACTCTGCCTCTACAGATTTTGTTTCCTCCCCTCCACCCCCCGTTTTCTGGGTGTTTGTTCTTTGAATTTTTTGGTTTATTTGTTTGTTTTGTGGTGTTTTCTCCCCATGTATTTTTCCTTTTTCTTTTCTTCTTTTTCTTTTCTCTCCTACATTTTTCCTTTTCTCAACAAAGTTTTTGTTCTCTTTTCTCTATCCTAATTCTCTTTTCTCTGGTTGTCACTTTTATTGGGGTTATCAGTGTCGTGAGTACATTTGTGTTTTGTTCCCTTTGTGTTGTGTCTTGTCGAGTTGTATTTTGTGCTGTTCGGTCAACATGGTAGAGAGTGAGCCACATAACCAGACACCCTGATAGGAAACTCTACCCACGAACAGGACAAAAACTACACCAAGTATGGGGCATCTCTAGGATATCCCAAGTAGGGAGCATCCTGAGAATACCCAGTCTGGAAGACCTGAGAGATTGCACCCACTGGGTTCCACAAAACATCTACTATATAAGACAAACGCAAAAAAATCTGGCTGACATAGAAGTTTGATCTAATATATAGAAACAATCACAAAGGGCCAACAAAAGTGGGGAGGAAAAGAAACCCCATATGAAAGGAAAGGCAGGATCACCAGAAAATGAAATAAATGAAATGAAGTCAAGCAATTTGTCAGAGAAAGAATTCAGAGCAATGGTTATAAAGACAGTGAAAAGGATGGAAGACAAATTTGAGAACGTGTAAGAATCAAGAGGAAATGAAGAAGAATCAAGAAGAAATGAAGAATGACATAGCTGCAATAAAGAACACAATGGAAAGTATCAGCAATAGACTAGAAGAAGCTGAGGACTGCATCAGTGAGTTAGAAGACAAGGTAGAAAACACCCAAGCAGAGCAGTAAATGAAAACAACAACAACAACAACAACAACAAAACTTAAAAAGCAGGAGGAGAGCCTAAGGGAGCTTTGAGAAAACATGAAACAAAAAAATATCTGCATAATAGGGGTGCCAGGAGAGGAAGCTGAGCAAGGAATAGAAAACCTGTTTGAAGAAATCCTGACAGAAAACTCCCCTGATTTTGGGAAGAAAAAACTCACACATGTCCAGGAAGCACATAGAGTCCCAAACAAGATGAACCCAAAAAGACCGACACCAAGACACATCATAATTAAATTGGCAAACATCAATAACAAAGTAATAATCTTAAAGGTTGCCAGAGAGAGACAGAAAGTTACCTACAAGGGATCTCCCATTAGATTGTCAACTGATTTCTCAACAGAAACACATCAGGCCAGAAGGGAATGGAATGAAATATACAAAGTGATCCAAAGCAAGGGGACTGAATCCAAGATTACCATACCCAGCAAGGCTATCATTCAAAATTGAAGGTGAAATCAGGAGCTCTACAGACAAAAAAGTGCTAAGGGAGCTTATTGCCACCAAGCTAGCAATGCAAGAAATGCTAAAGGGACAGCTGTAAAAAGAAGAACTAGAAAGGGAAGAAGGAACCTAGGCATAAAGAATAAAAATGGCAACAAACAAATACCTATCCTATCTAATAATAGACAAATATGCAAATTGACCATACCTCTGACACACCCACAAGCCATGCCCACAAGCCACACCCACATCCAATCAGAGTGAGTATGCAAATTAACCCAAACCAAGATGGCTACAGCCACAGAGAGCAGGTAACAGAGGAAGCCAAGCTTTCTGCCAGCCGTTGCAGGCCTAAGCCTCCACTCAAGCTACAAAGTTTCAATTATAGAAGGTAAACAAATTTAAACAAATGGCGGCATAATGGAGCTTGAGAGAGCAGGCCAGGGTTGCCGCCAGCAACAGGGGAAGCAAAGCTTTCTGCACACCCTGGCCGGGCTCACCCGCTTAAGGCTACAAAGTTTCAATTGTAGATGAAATGGACATATTCTTAGAAAAATACAAGCTTCCAAGACTCAATCAGGAAGAATAAAAAAACCTGAATAGGCCAATAACTACCAATGAAGTTGAAGCAATAATCAAAAAACTTCCAGCAAACAAAAAACTCTGGTCTGGAAGGATTTACAGGGGAGTTTTACCAAACATTCAAAGAAGAACTAAAACCTATCCTCCTCAGATTATTCCAAAAAATTCAAGAGGAAGGAACACTTCCAAGCTCTTTCTATGAAGCCAGCATTACCCTAATTCCAAAACCACATAAAGACACTACAAAGAAAGAGAATTATAGGTCAATATCCCTGATGAACATAGATGCTAAAATCTCCAACAAAATTCTAGCAAATTGGATCCAGCATTACATTAGAAAGATCATACACCATGACCAAGTGGTATTTATTCCAGGGATGCAAGGCTGGTACAATATCTGCAAATCAATAAATGTGATACATCACATAAACAAATTGAGAAACAAAAATCACATAATTATATCAATTGATGCAGAAAAAACATTTGGCAAAATCCAATACCCATTCCTGATAAAAACACTCAGCAAAGTTTGAATAGAGGGATCATACCTCAACATAATAAAAGCCTTATATGACAAACCTACAGCCACCATCACACTCAATGGACAAAAACTAAAACCATATCCCCTAAGCACAGGAATAAGACAGGAATGCCCACTTTCTTTTCCCCCATTTTTTTCTTTATTGATTAAGGTATTGCATATGTGTCCTTATCCCCCCATTGCTCCCCCACCCACTCCCACTCATGCCCTCACCCCCCTGGTGTCTGTGTCCATTGGTTAGGCTTATATGCATGCATATAAGTCCTTTGGTTGATCTCTCCCCCTTACCCCCACACTCCCCTACCTTCCCTCTGAGGTTTGATGGCATGATCGATGCTTCTCTGTCTCTGGATCTGTTTTTGTTCATCAGTTTATGTTGTTCATTATATTCCATAAATGAGTGAGGTCATGTGATACTTATCTTTCTCTGACTGGCTTATTTCGCTTAGCATAATGCTCTCCAGCTCCATCCATGCTGTTGCAAATGGTAAGAATTCCTTCTTTTTTACTGCAGCATAGTGTTCCATTGTGTAGATGGGATTGCTTTTTTAGTTTCTCTTTCTGTAGGTTCACTATTGGTGTATAGAAATGCCATAGATTTCTCGGTGTTAATTTTGTATCCTGCTACATTGCCGAATTCATTTATTAAGTCTAATAATTTTTTGATGGAGTCTTTAGGGTTTTACTTCTTCTTTTCCAATTTGGATGCCTTTTATTTCTTCTTCTTGTCTGATCGCAATGGTTATACTTCTGGTACTATGTCAAATAGGAATGGTGAGAGTGAAGGGATGCCCACTTTCAAAACTCCTGTTTGACATAGTACTGGAAGTGCTAGCCATAGCAATCAGACAAAAAGAAGAAATAAAAGGCATCCAAACTGGAAAGGAAGAAGTAAAACTGTCATTATTCACAGATGACATGATTTGTACATAGAAAACCCCAAAGACTCCATTAAAAAACTACTACAGTTAATAAATGAATTTGGCAATGTAGCAGGATACAAAATTAATACCCTGAAATCAATGGCTGTTTTATACACCAATAATGAACTCACAGAAAGAGAAACTAAAACAAAACAAAACAAAACAAAAAAACCTCACCTCATTTACCATTGCAACAAAAAAATTAAGATACCAGGAATAAACTTAACTAAGGAGGTAAAAGACCTGTACTCAGAAAACTACAGGATGTTGAAAAAAGAGATAGAGGAAGATAAAAACAAATGGAAGAATATACCATGTTCATGGATTGGTAGAATCAACATCATTAAAATGTCCATACTACCCAAAGCAATCTATAGGTTTAATGTAATCCCTATGAAAATACCAATGGCATATTTCACAGACCTAGAACAAACTTTCCAAAAATTCATCTTAATATATAAAGGGGTAATATGTAAATTAAGCCAAGACACCATAATGGGACTACCGGACAGGAGGAGGTTGTGTGCACAGGTGAGGCCTGGAGCAGAGTCGGAGACAGAGACGGGGCCTGCCTGATCCAGTGTGGCAGCTCGGGCAGCCCCGGAGTGGACATAGCAGGGGGGGCGGGAGGGGGGTCCTGGGGTGGAAGTCAGGTTCGGGTCCCGGCTGCCTTGGGGATGGTCTGGCCTGACTCCTGCAGCGGCGGCCCGAGGGTGCCTCCTCGCATGGCGGGCGGGAGGCGGGGCGCCTTCTCGCGCGCAATTTCAATTGTGCGCTCGGCCTCTAGTATGGAATAAAAAAAGACCCCAATAGCCGCATTAATCCTGAGAAAGAAGAACAAAGTTGGAGGGATCACAATACCAGATATAAAGCTATATTACAAAGCCACAGTGCTCAAAACTTCCTGGTACCAGCACAAGAACAAACATATAGACCAATGGAACAGTACAGAGAACCCAGAATTCAACCCAAGACATTATGCTGAATTAATATTTGACAAAGGAGGCAAGAGCATACAATGGAGTGAAGACAGTTTCTTCAATAAATGGTGTTAGGAAAATTGGACAGACACATGCAAAAAATGAAACTAGACCACCAACTTACACCATAATGGATAAAGGACTTAAACATAAGACAGGAAATCATAAAAATCTTAGAAGAATCCATAGGCAGCAAAATAGCAGACATATGTCGTAGCAATATCTTTACAGATACAGCTCCTAGGACAATGGAAACTAAGGAGAAAATAAACAAATGGGACTACATAAAAATAAAAAGCCTCTGCACAGCAAAAGAAACCATCAACAAAACAACAAGACAGCCCACTGCATGGGAGAACATGTTTGCCAATGTTATCTCCAATAAGGGTTTAATCTCCAAAATTTATAGGGAACTCATACAACTTAACAAATGGAAGATAAACAATCCAATAAAAATGGGCAAAGAACCTAAATAGACACTTTTGAAAAGAGGACATACAGAAGGCTGAGAGACATATGAAAACATGCTCAAAGTCACTAATAATCTGAGAGATGCAAATCAAAACGACAAATGAGGCACAATCTCACACCTGTCAGAATGGCTATCCTCAACAAATCAACAAACAACAGGTGCTGGCGAGGATGCGGAGAAAAAGGAACCCTCATGCACTGCTGGTGGGAATGCAGACTGGTGCAGCTACTGTGGAAAACAGTATGGAGTTTCCTCAAAAAACTAAAAATGGAACTCCCATTTGACCAAGTAATTCTACTTCCAGTAATATATCCCAAGAAATCAGAAACACCAGTCAGAAAGGATATATGCACCCCTATGTTCATAGCAGCACAATTTACTGGTAAGTGCCCATCAGCAGACGAGTGGATTTAAAACCTGTGGTACATCTATACAATGGATTACTACGCTGTGGTAAAAAAGAAGGAACTTTTACCATTTGCAGCAGCATGGATGAACCTGGAGAGCATTATGCTAAGCGAAATAGAACAGTCGGAGAAAGATAAGTATTACATGATCTCACTCATTTGTGGAATGTAATGAACAACATAAACTGATGAACACAAATTGATCCAGAGTCATAGAAGCATCGAACAGACCCTCAAACCTCAGAGGGAAGTCGGGGGTGGGGGTAAGGGAGGGAAAGAGCAACCAAAGGACTTGTATGCATGCATATAAGCCTAACCAATGGACACAGACAGTAGAGGGGTGAGGGCATGTGCTGGCCTGTGGGAACGGCTGGGGAGTGGTTAATGGGGGAAAGGAAACATATGAAATACTTTAAACAATAAGGAATTTTTTAAAAAGCGTGTGTGTATTTGGTAACAATAGAAGCCAACTCAATATATAATAATTGATATTCATAAAGTTGTAAATTATGTGTTCCCTACTATATTTAAGAAGGCACATGTAGTCCATTTTCATCAACTGTCTCTGTATCTAAGATAACAGCTACCAGTGTAAATGTTTATCTAAAAACTTATTTGTTAACATCTATTCATGCTGAGCCTCTGTGAATCCTATTCCCCCCCTACACCTGTAGCCAAAGTAATCTCTCGTCTCATGGATTTCTTACTATCCCTCCATGTGCCTTGTCATTCCAACATGATTTCTTTATTCATGACCTTATCATCTTTTCTAACCCCTTTTTTTTTTGCCAGAGAAATTCAACATCTTGTTCAAGGCCCAGCTCAGAAGTCACTTGGTCTCTCATGCCTTCTTTCTCAGATTTTATACAACCCTGGGAGAATTAATGGCTTCTTCAGCTCACACAGTGCTTGAGTTCAATAGATTCCCCCTGTTATGGTGGAATGTTATCTGAATATGTACCTGATTAGTAGTTTTATTTGTCTCTCTAGCCAGCAGGACTCTGAGCATCTTGAACACAGAGATCAGGTCTGGTTTAATTCTGGACCCTAGTTCTTGGCACAGAGCCTTCAGAACTCATGAGAAGTTGAGCTGTCAGTCTCTACACTTACACATTGCTATTAAAGGACTAGAATATATAGGTCATATTTTACCTGTTACATTGCTCATCTCTATGACTGCTTTATCAGCAGATGGTCCCAAAGCAATGAAGTGAATAATGGCCCCGCTTTCTTTTACTTTAACAAGACAATTTTTTGCAGAGCTATCCTCCCCATCAGTCAGCAGCACTATTTCAGATCCATCTATTTGGGAGTATGTTTTTCTTATTACCTGTAAACATAATGAGAGCATAATTACAACAGGTTCCTAAATCAAGTAGACTTATGGGAGATTAGGAAAAGGTGTACAGAAAAATAAAAAAGTATACAGAAAAGAATAGAAAGCTTCTGTTTTAAAATTGTAGGATCTGCAGGCAGCAACCCCCAAGGTAACTTCAACATGACTCTATTTTCTGTCTGTCTGCTTTAGGGAATGTTTGCTCAAATGAAGTTATGAGGGAGTAGGGCTTTGGAACATCATACTTGGGTTAAGTATCAATGATATCTCAGTCTGGCAAGTCAGGTCAACCAGATACCAAAAGTATAATTGCAGAGTGTAGCATTAAATATTTCTCTTCTTTCTTTGACTAGACTTCCCTCTGACAAGGCTTCAGTGTATAAAATCTGTTGCATAGACAGCTAAATGCATTAAGAAACCATTCAACATTAAAAAACACACATTATGATTTCAAATTAGGGAACCCTCAGTATACTTATAGAAAAAGAGTATAGGAAGTTCTAAGCAGGTCAAGATTAGGGATCTTGTTATATAACTTTTATTTTACTTCTAAATCTAACAAGCACAAAACTAAGTATATTGATGTTGCTCTGAGAATACATGAATTATGTTTATTGAGATGGAATTCTATTGGTAGCTTGAACCCTTTTCCTATAGTGCCAATCAATTTACACTCAGATTTCTGAATCTAGTCTCCTGTAGAAAAGGATAAAGAGAATTTGTCACAGGATAGCAACTACGTTTCATCTTCTCTGACACATTTAATTGGCAGTGGCTTCTCGGTGTACCATTTTGAGAAACTGAGTGTAGGCCAAGAGATAAATATGACTGATTTATCAGTGGCTTTCATGGACTTGGAATGGAAGTGTGAGTAGATTTGCAGAAAAGATTGGAATGTAGAAATCCCTAATAAACTTGGGGTCAGGGAACAATATGAACATCCTTGTTTAAATTTTTGCATGTTTTAACCCTTTGCACTCGCTTGCTTTTTTCTCAATTCCTTTATTCTAATGCTAACCGTGTTGAGTCACACTCAACATCTGAGTGCAAAAGGTTAAGGCAAATAATTACACACACACACACACACACACACACACACACACACACACAACATTTTTGGGGAAATATGCTCTGACATGCACTAAAACAAAACTGAGAAATAGGAAATGTTTTTATTCATTTACAATATTTATATAGCATCCTCATCACTTTCCCCCTACACATTTCATTGAAAAATGAATATCCAAAGATGAAATCGATTTCTCTTGTTCACCTCTCCCTTTCTTGTATTAGTTATTCACTGAGCATTTAATATATGTTAGTCACTGTCCTGGCTGCTGGAGATTCAATAGGAACTACATGATTCCTGCATTCCTGGAAAGAATGGAATTAAATTTAAAAAATATGTATTGAGGTATAGATGAGCAACTAAGGAGATATAGAGATGATTGATGAAGACACAATTAATATGTCCCATAGTTAATAGAAAAAACACAATATTATAGTGCTACATTTTTTGGAACATTTGCTAAGTGTTAAATGTATTTCATATAATCTGTAATTTAATCCAAGTCCAAGCTTCCAATCTGTCATTAGACCTACCCTACTATTGCTCTTACTCCCCACAGTTCATTTTATACAGAGCAACCAGAATCATTTTCCTAAATCATTATTGATGACCAATTAAAAATTTTTTTATTGATTTCAGAGAGGGGGGCAGAGGGAGAGAGAAATAGAAACATCAATGATGAGAGAGAATCATTGATCAGCCACCTCCTGCAGGCCCCCTACTGGGGGTCAAGGCTGCAACCCAGGCATGTGCCTTTGACCAGAATCGAACCTGGGATCCTTCAGTCTGCAGGCCGACGCTCTATCCATTGAGTGAAACCGGCTAGGGCAATGATCAATTCCTGATACTTAAAACCCTTTTGTGGTGCTTAAAGTAAAATAAAACTTCTTACTTTTTAAAGCTTACTTTTAAATCTAGCCATTATCTACCTGCCAACTACATTTCATACGCCCTCATTTGTCAAACATCAGTGCCACTATCTCTATCAATTTTTAGAATAATCCAGTTATTTTCCACCTCTTTCTTAAGAGAGTTTGCACTTTCCTTTCTGCCTGAACCAATGGCTTTCTCGTCCTTTAAGTCATAGCTTAAATGTTGCTCTTCAGAGAAAGTCTCAATGGCCTCTTCACCCAAAGTAGGCACTGCCCCTCCTTTCCCAGTTAGTCTGTCACATCACCCTATTTGGTTTCTTCACAATACTATTTTCACAATCTACAGTTATTTTTTTATTCATTTATCTACCTATATACTATCGGTTCCCCACTGAAATTGCATGAGCCATAAGAACAGGGAAGCTTTGCTTGCTACATAAATATATGTTGAATAAATTATAATATATTATATGTTTGCCCTCTACTTAATATGATAAATACCCTATATAATAAAAGGCTAAAATGCAAATTGACCGAATGGCAGAATGACCGGTCACTATGATGTGCACTGACCACCAGGGGGCAGATGCTCAATGCAGGAGCTGCCCCCTGTGGAAGCACTGCTCAGCCAGAAGCCAGGTTCAGGGCTGGTGAGCACAGCAGCGGTGGCGGGAGCCTCTCCCATCTCCATGGCAGCACTAAGGACCCCTTGGGGGATGTCCGACTGCCAGCTTAGGCCCGCTTCCTGCGAGAGGGTGCAGGCCAGGCTGAGGGACCCCCCCCCCCCCCCCGCCCAGTGCACAAATGTCGTGCACCAGGCCTCTAGTATCTTAAATAAATTAAAACATGGCCCTGACCAGTTTGGCTGAGTGGATAGAGTGTTGGCCTGCAGATTGAAGAGTCCCGGGTTCGATTCCGGTCAAGGGCATGTACATTGGTTGCGGGCACATCCCCAGTAGGGGGTGTGTAGGAGGCAGCTGATCGATGTTTCTCTCTCATCGATGTTTCTAGCTCTCTATCCCTCTCCCTTCCTCTCTGTAAAAAATCAATAAAATATATTTAAAAAATAAAACATGAACAAACATATATTTATTACTTCATTATAAATATATATCTACACTAATAAAAGAGAAACATGCAAATTAACCATTGCTATGCCTACAAGCCATGCCCACCAGCCAATCAGGAGCAACTATGCAAATTAACCCAACCAAGATGGCGGCCGGCCACAGAGCTGGAGCAAGCAGGAGGCTTGGGTTGCCCCTGGCGATGGAGGAAGCCAAGCTTCCCACCCACCCTGACTGGCCCTGGCCTCCACTCAAGGCTACAAAGTTTCAATTATAGAAGATAAATAAATCCTAGATACTTGCTTCCAGCCGGCCCTGGCCTCCACTCAAGGAGGTGCTAAAAAAAAGAAAAAAAGGAGGGGCTGGGACCTTGGGTCTCTGGGGGGTGATCAGGCCAGGATGGGATGGCAGGGGCCGTTGGGGGTAAGCAGACCAGCAGGAGGCCCAGTTGGGGGTGAGCAGGCTGTCAGTGGGGGTCAGTTGGAGGTGATCAGGATAGTGGGGGGGCAGTTTGGAGTGAGCAGGCCAGCAGGGGGGCAGTTGGGGGTGAGCAGGCCAGTGGGGAGGGGAGGAGGGGGTGAACATGCCAGCAGGGGGTGCAATTGGGGGTGAGCTGGCTGGCAGGGGGGCATTTGGGGGCGAGCAGGCCGGCAGCGGGGGGCAGTTGGGGGCGAGCAGGCCGCCAGGCAGAGTGGTTAGGGGCAATCAGGCAGGCAGGCAGGCAGGCAGGTGAGCAGCTGGAGCCAGCAGTCCCAGATTGTGAGAGGAATGTCTGACTGCTGGTTTAGGCCTGATTCCTGTAAACTGGCAGTAGGACATCCTTCGAGGGGTCCCAGATTGGAGAGGGTGCAGGCTGGGCTGAGGAACAACCCCCGCCCCCGTGCATGAATTTCATGTACCGGGCCACTAGTTTATTACTAATGAGGTAATTGATGACTATAGAGATGAAGAATCATGCTTAGTGTTACAACTAGTAATGATAGAGTTTTAAGTAAGACTTCATATTAGAAAGCTACACTAAAATGCCATGCAAATTATAAATGAGAGAGATTTAATAGGGTCGGGAATAACAGGAAATGCTACATGAAGGAGCAAGGATTTTGAAGAATTGGTAGAATCTTAACGTGCAAAAATGGAAAGAAGGAAACATTTTAGGTAGAGGAATTGCCTGGGCAAAGGAACAGAGGCTGTTAGTGCATGGTGGGCTTGGAGAACAATGTGTGCAGTAACTGAGTTAGAGATGTGGTTCCCAACATGGGGCACATGCCCCCACAGGGGAACAATTTGATTTTGAAGGGGGGCAATTAGAGAATGAGTTATTAACAGTAAGTTTTTTGCATGGGATTCTAGGGGCCTCATATACAGTATGTAAATATATATTGTGACATATTTATGCATTTCAGTTCTCTATTATATGTTTTGAAACTTATTTGCTATTTTTCATATCACTTCATATTATTATTATTATTTTAATAATTTCTTAGTCATTTCTTCCTCAGTACTTCAACTGTCCTTTTGTTCTTTTATTTTTCTCTTTCATGAATGCCATATTCTTTGGAAGCTTGTTTAGACCAAGTTAATGGCCCTTTAAGCTTCCTCCATGTGAATATGAGTTCACTTTTTGAAGAATAAGAATTATATGTCACAAGGTGGGCATCGGGATTTTTAGAGATGCTTAGGTGGGGCATGGCCAGAAAAAGGTTGGGAACCACTGGGTTAAAGCATAGAGCATCAGAAAGGAGAATTGAGAATTACAGGCTGGAGAAAGAGATTAGAGCAGTTTTACTGAGGGAGTGATAGACATTTTGAATAGCATCAGACTGAGGAATTCAAATATAATTTTATAGACTGTGAGGGAAGCATGTAGATTTCTAAGCAGGAAAGTGACACATTTGATATTAATTATAAGCTCAGGATACAATTTGGAAGAAAATAAGGTTTACAATAATAGTAGTAAATTATATATTTACTATGTAATATTTCGAATATTGTCATATGTATGTAAATATTTCATTTCATTCTCATGATAATTCTATGAAGTAGACATTCTTATTTGCCTATGTTTTATAGATAAGGCATTGAGAGTCCAAAAATACTGAAAATGTTGCCTAAGACCACAAAACTTGTAAATAGCAGTCAGTACTTTGATGTCAAAACTCATGTTCTCACCAGTATTCCTTACCCTATGACTAACAGTCCTTGCTACATCTGCTTCGTAAGTAAACATCAGTTTATCTGAATGTCATAGAGACTGAAACAAGGATTGACCCAAAATGGAATCACACCATTTAACTTGTTTCATTGCCTTAAAAGTTGATGACTTTTGATGCTCAGTCACTCATTTATTTAACTAACATTTATTGAGCACTGACTATTGCAAGGTAAAAGAATATGTAAACAAACCATAAAGTTCCTGACTTTATTGGACTTATATTCTAGTGGCATTCTTATATTAATATACTAGAGGCCCAGTGCATGAAATTTGTACATGGGGCAGGGTGGTCCCTCAGCCCAGCCTGCACCCTCTCCAATCTGGGACCCCTCAAGGGATGTCTGACTGCCCGTTTAGGCCCAATCCCACCGGACATCCCTCTCACAATCCAGGACTGCTGGCTCCCAACCGCTCACCTGCCTATCTGCCTGATTGCTCCTAACCGCTTCTGCCTGCCAGCCTGATCACCCACTAACCACTCCCCTGCCAGCCTGATCAACGCATAACTGCTCCCCTGCTGGCCCGATTGCCCCTAACTGCCCTCCCCTGCAGGCCTGGTCCCCCCAAACTGCCCTCCCCTGCAGGCCTTGTCCCTCCCAACTGTCTTCCCCTGCAGGCATTGTCCCTCCCAACTACCCTCCCTTGCAGGCCTAGTCCCCCGCCAACTGCCCTCCCCTGCAGGCCTGGTTGCCCCCACTTGCCCTTCCCTGCAGGCCTTATCCCTCTCAACTGCCCTCCCCTGCAGGTCCGGTCCCCCCAACTGCCCTCCCCTGCAGGCCTGGTCACCCCCAACTGTCCTCTCCTGCCAGCCTGGTTGCCCCTAAATGCCCTCCCCTGCAGGCCTGGGTCCCCCCAACTGTCCTCCCCTGCAGGGCTGATTGCCCTCAACTGCCCTCCCTTACAGGCCTGGTCCCTCCTAACTGCCCTCCCCTGCTGGCCTGATTGCCCACAACTGCCCTCCTCTGCTGGCCATCTTGTGGTGACCATCTTGTGTCCACATTGGGGCAGCCATCTTGTGTTGGAGTGATGGTCAATTTGCATATTGCTCTTTTATTAGATAGGGTTTATCCATCAGTTTATTTATTGATTCACTGACTCATTTAAAAAATCAAGTGAATTTTTAAAGTTCTTATTTCTGTATTTCTTAGAATTAGTTATGTTAAAATTAGTAACTATATGCAGCAGCACTAATAGAAAAATGTTCTAATGATAAAAAACAAACTATTTATGCAGTATGATTTTCACCTGAAATGCTAAATCAATTCCAGCGCAGATGGAAGTTCCCCCGCTAGCTGCTGTAGGCAAGCTGTTCAAGAGCATATTTCTTTCGTTGGTGCTTATTATTTGGATTAGCTCATTTTTAATGTAGGCAACACTATCAAAGTGCACCATTCCCACCCAGGTTCCATTTTCAATAGCTTGCAGCAGGAAATATTTTGCTGCTTGATTCATTCGATTTAGGCGTTCACCCTGAATGAAAAAGGACAAGAAAAACAACCAATTGGTTTTGACTGGAAAATAATAGTAGATTACATAAAATGAGTAAACAGAATTTATTTAAAGTTTTCTATTAGTAATTGGTATCATTAAAGAAAGCAATCTTTTAATTGATACAATTTAAAAACATAGTTACATGTATTATGGAACATATGGTAAGGAACACAGGCTTTTAACTAGAAGTGATTCTTGGCTGCTTAGCACCTAAATTACAGGTGCAGGTTCAGGGGTTTGGGTTGGAATTGAGGGGTGATGACTCACATCTTAGAGACTTCCTAATTACTCCTGGGGTGTTGTCAAGATGAAACCACTCCCCATGTCCCACAATATCAAACCAGACTGTCATGGACTCCAACTAGAGACTGAAATCTCCCTACCCACTGGAGACTAGACAACTCAAACGTTTCTTGAGTTGCAGCAAATTTCTGAGAGGCTCTGTTCCTACTTCTGCTCCTAACCTCTCCCCAACATTTCTCCACCAGTAGATTAATTGGCATTGGTTCTGTGGTAACCCATTAAGACTCACATCCCTCTTACCTAGGTGAATGCCCAGGAAGTAAATCTCTTCATACATTTGCCTTTTCCAATCCCTCAACACCAACTTATCTGTAGTACCTCCCCTTAACACATGCCCAAATTTCCTTCTAAACTCCCTAGATCCAAGTCACAGTGAGAGACTTCTTCAGTCCCATCTTTGAGGGCTCTCTTCGCCACTTTGCTTTACCTTTAAACCAGGCTCTGTCATCCCTTCCCAATGACACCTCCTAGAGCACTTCTATGTGCTGGTGTCTAGCACTGATGCTCTTTCTGAAACCCGGTGCTAATGTGGATGATTCTCTGCCCTTTCCATAACCACGCAATCCCCCATTTGTTGAATACATTCTTTTTTATCTTCAGTATGATCAGTCCTGTCTCAAATGTGCCTGCTCTTTAACCTTTTGCACTCGGATGTCAAGTGTGACTCGACACGGTTAGCATTAGAATAAAGGAACCGAGAAAAAAGCAAGCGAGTGCAAAGGGTTAATAGTCCATTCATTTCAATAATTATTTATTGAGCACCTATTTATTTATATGTGATAAACCCTGTTCTAGACAAAAGGGAGATGAAGATGAATAAGAAATGGTTTCAAGTACTAGAGGACATGGTTTCTAGAGGATACGGTTCCAAGTGCTAGAGGAGCTCCTAGTCTAGTGGGGGAGAAATGTGTAATTTCAATATAATATATAGAGGTTTGCAAAGTTTATTGTGGGAAACCAGCAGAAGGGCCTTTAGCCCAGCCTGGAAGACCAGTCCATCTCCTGCAGGATGTGGGCGCCTATAACCAAATTTTGAAGGAGGAGTGTGAGTTAATGTGGTAATGGGGAAGGGAAAGTTTTCTCTGTGGAACTTTCAAGGATATATATGGGTCTTTATTCCTAGAGTCTAGCACAATGCCTACCGTTTACTAAGTGATAGAAGGAATAAGTGGCTGAATCTGACATAGCTTCCTTATGGTGATGCTTTATGTTTGTACCTTTGATCATAAAGAATCACTTATATAGATGATAAATAAGATTAACTCTGAATGGAGTTCAGCAATCCACTGTATCCTCATGTCTGTCAAGTATTTCCAGTAGATAAAGGAGGTGGGTAAGAAAATATTTCTATATTTCAATCTCTCCTTCTGATCTTCTAACTAAATCTTTACTAATGGGCCTAAAAGTTCTCCCCAGTAAACCCTCCATTTTATGGAAAGAAGAAAGAGTCTTTTATGTTAAGTCTTTTCACCTGTATTGTCATCCTGCTTTCATTACAATATTCACTGCCCATCTGAGGTCGTAATCATAGGACATGATGGGACTTATTCCACCATGCAATTCAGAACAAGCCAGGTAGTGTTCAGAGTGTTCTTAGGCATTCAATCATCCACTAGTCACTCTATCTAGGAAAACTGGGCCCATGAACATACCGACATGCTTCCAGATTTATCAAGAACTAAGCACACGATTCTATCTCTGATCCTCAGCAATGAAAAGACAGGTGACGGGGGTGATTCCACCATAGGCATGGTGTTTTTAAAATCCTCAGAGTTGCTGATCACCTCCCATGTGCTTCTGGATTCGCACATTTTGTTTTGTACACTTGGAGCTTCTCTATTATGGTTTCCTTCATTACAGAATTTAACAACCTAAAAGGTTAATAAGATGAAAAGGTGTTATATATGATGCATTTAAACATTCAACTAAAAATTGGATAAAAATAAAAAACCTACTATGCAAATAGGCATTTTGTTTAATGAAATTTGATTCATTGAGGAATCATAGAATACTAAGGTGGATTTTCAATGGTAGTAATAATAAATAACACTAGCTGAGTGCTTACTATGTGCCAGTCAATGTTCAAAGAACTCTATATTAATACATTTAATCCCTCAGGTCACCTGCACAGATATTTTATAAACATGATAACATGTCCTTTGATTATAAATATACTATATGAAGAAATAATGAACATACTTACAGAAGTAATAGCTTGCATAAACATTATGGATATCTCTTCAGTTTGAACTTTGTCAGGGAAAAATTGACAATTTTTTTCATACAGTTTTGTCTTAGGATCAATTTTACATTTATCAAATATACAGCTGTTTCCTTGACATTTATAAACTCTATTCATACCAGTAATACCTGTGGAACACCTGAAAATAAGTGACAGTGAGTCTTTGAGGCGACCTAACCAGTAACAATTTTTTGAAAATCTTAAGTGTTTCTATTCACAATGATCCTTATATCAAGGTTTTTATTCTTACTTGACAGTCAAGTTTAAGGATTTCTACCAGAGCAATTCTCCAAGAAATTTCAGAGGGAAATTTTAAGTGGTATCCCCAGTACAGTAGGTCCTCGGGTTACGTCAGAGATCTGTTCCTATGGCACAATGTAATGCGATTTTCGCTGTAAGTTGGAACCCACCTAGATAAGCACCTGCGTCACTCACATGGAGTACATACACAGCAGTAATGAAGTGACACAGTAAAAAAAAAAATTAGAAGAAAGATAACAATTCCTGACCTTTACTTGTGGTAAATACAGTAAGTCATAAAAAACATAAAGCACATACGTATATACTTCGAAATGACGGAACTTTTTTAAAATAAATAAATGGGAGATGGTGAGGTAACCACGAAACGACGTATGTCCAGTCTGAGGTAACCCGAGGACTGCCTGTATATGCAATAGGTGAGATTAAAAAGTTGCTGCTGACATGTTAACACTAATGACTCTAGGCTCCCCTTTTCCAAACATCTCTCCTAGTAGCCTTATGGAAGTAAATGCATTGTAGGCATCTGGGCAAGATAACTTGTGAAACCATTTACTCTTGGTTCCACCTTAGCCTGAAGTTCTTTATAGACTTCTTTTGTTCAAAAAAGTTACCTCTGAAACAATGGGATGTGGCATAACTATAAGTATTTTGATTATTCAAGGAGCATTTTTATCCAAAGTGAAATGTGGCCTGAAGGAAAGACCGAAGTATTGCCTAGGACAGTAAAGAATGTTGGAGGCATTTTAGACATATATTTTGTTGCATGGATTTGGCCACAAATGTCAGTGATTATAACAAACATGCAGGCATGTGAATATATCCCATCTATTCAATGTTTTTTCCAGTTATATTTAAGAAACAATGACTAGCTTTCATTCAGTAATTTAGGGAGTATCCTACATATGTGTATGCTACTATTGCCTCAAAACTCAGTGAATATAATGATGTTATCTCTATTAACAATCATGATGAATTTTGCACAGTATAAACTAGACATTTAGGGGGAATATAATGTAAACAAAAGTAGTCAATGTAATATTCTCTAAAATATGTGTCCTGAAAGTGGTGCTATGGCTGATAAAAGGGCTTTCACTGAAATAATATATCTTAGAGTTTATACATTTTTTGTAAGTCCCAAGCCCCAGCAGGGCATTTAAGATTGAGTAAACTGATGGCAGACAATTTTAGATAGATTTCCTCCACTCATTCTGCACTCTTGACCTCAGAACCAAGAGGATTGTCTGTTATTAACTGTGATGTTAGATTGGTATTTTTTAAGTGAATTTTATAAATCTTGGGAAATTTCTGTTATGGTTCCTTGAAGCTGGTTGATTTTTTACTCAGCCTAAAGTTACTACTATTTATTAACCATTTTCCCATTCTTGTTTTGACCTCCCAGCATATAGTACAACCCTTTACACAGAGCCCAACTTCAATGTAAATGAGTTCTGGTGGCCACGGTGGAGAGGTATAAAAATATGTCAACTTGGCTTCCAAATGTTCTTGAAGTTATGTGTATTTTAAATGGGAAACCAGCCACTTTGAGATACATTTTCTTTTTTTAAAAGGACACTGCTTTTATGTTATAGTGTCTATTATCTGCATTGGGACAAAGGAATGATTGGAATTTCAAATAAATATAAATCAAACTAAGGAAAAGAGGAAGTTACAGCCTGAAGTAATTGAAGAAAATGTAAATGATCATGCCTTGTTGCTTCAATTCTTTTAGATGAAGCACTGTAGAAAGTTTTATTGTCATTGTACTCATCAAACACTCCCCAGCGGAGATGGGCCCATTCATGGACAAGTAGTCTGCCTGTGGGAAAATATTTCAAATATATGATCATAATTCAAGTGACAAATTTTGCCCTTCAAATATTTTAAGCAGTGGTTTTTTTAAATAAAAAATAATTATACTTAGGTTTTAAATAATTGCCAATATTTATATTTTTGTTTGTGAAAAAGCATATAACATTATATTGAATTATAATATGGTATATAGTATATTATCTTTTTATTCTACAACATTAAATCAATGAAACATTTTTTGTGTATGTATGTATATACTATGGACAGAATAGACTGGGCTTTAGGTTTTGGTTAATGGGGGTGGGGAACAAATAGTCTTACACATTACAATGGGTTTTTGTTTCTACAAAGTTCACTCCTACTAACAACATAAACAGACATGTAAAATTTGCGGTACTAAAATTTCATGAGGGCACAATTAAATGTTTAAAAATGTCTACAAATGTTCCTTAGGGATTTGTTAATGAAAAAATAAAGATTGAAAACACAGCTATAGATTACATATAAGGGGTTAACTAAATGAAGTGATTAATTTATTATAGGGAATTAAGTATTAGTAATTATATTTTCAAAACTATACTATAAATATAAAATAAGTAGGGTGTATTCCTTTACTAGAATAGACTTAGAGAGAAGGAGTCAGAATAAAAAAAAACTTTTCTAATAATTTCAGGGTAAATGGAAGAATAAAGGTACACCCATAGCTTGAAATACAGAAAGAAAAAACAGTAGATTTTTGCTTTATCAATATTAGGAAAAACTTAAAAGGAAATAGAAATGGAGAAGGAGAAGATGGAAATATAGTCTGTTCTGCTACCATGTGTTTCTCTAACTCAAATGAACTCATGAAATCTGAAAATTAGAGCAAAATATCAGTAATATGCAAAAGTCATTTTTTCTTCTTTAAGTCTTTGCTACTCAAAATGTGTTCCTTGATCCACCACTATCAGCATTATGGGGAAGCTAACAAGAAATGCAGAATCTTGGATCTACTCTAGATCTATTGAATCAGAATCTGATCCCTAAGTTATTCTTCTACATATTAAACTTTAAAATCACTCGTGTAAGATTTTCTAAGCAACTGGAGTCAGATTAGTGATTTTGGAATTATGTATAACCTTCAGTTTAGGAGGGAAAAATCCCTTATATCACTTAAATTCCTCAGATCATAGAAATTTGGTGAATTTTAAGAAAACATAAAATTGCCTGCACCTGTGACTTCCTTTTTACAGTGGTCTCCTCTTACATTTGTTTTATTCACAGCTCATGGCAGGTTGCCCTGTCTCCCAAGCCCATCTTAATTTGCTAAGAAAGTAGAGTTCAGATCTCAACACACACACACACACACACACACACACACACACACACACACACACACGTAACTATGTGACGAGATGTTATGCTACTTAGCTTGACTATAGAATAAATTCAATATGTATATGTATAGCAAATCAACATGTTGTGTACCTTAAATGTATACAATTTTTTATTGAAAGAAAAGCAGCACCTCTAACTTAGAATTTCATTCACATCTATATCATTGTCTCAGTTCCTACTAGCCCTGTTCTCATTTCTAATAGCATTTCACTCTATGTGTGTGCTTGCATCTGTACTTTTAATATCTACTATGATGGCAGCTTCCAGCCATACTGAGCTATGGCCAAGATTGTTTAAATGTTCTTTCCAGGTACCTATTGTTATTGTTGTTATTATATTTATTACAAATTGCATATATTTTGAGGACTCTCTTCTTAACCTTGTTGTTCAAGAGCCATGTTGTTTTTAGAACATTGTTTTTCAGCATGTGAGATTTTCACAAGCACATGTATCACATTATAGGAAAAGCTCCTGTCTAAGAGCAAGGGGGGAAAGCTACCAGTTACGGAATAGGACTGAGGTGGGGATATGATAAAAGAGCAAGAGTGCAAGTGGGGATGTTAGCTTTAAAATTAGATAAAATCCTTATTGTCGAATATAGGAGCAGGTAGACATGAATTTGGAAGTAGAGAAAAAGGTAGGGGTTCTATTTCTCAATCAAGGCATCTGTTGATTGATGGGATTGAAAAAAGTGGCTAGAGATCTTGAGAAAAATGGTACAAGTTTTAGAACAGCTGCTTAGGAATGAGAAAGAGAGTTGGGAAATGCAAGTACAACATTGTTGAGTAGCTGTGATGGCTTCACTAAGTTTGAAAAACGTATTTTTTTTAATGATACCAATTAGCTTTGTAACTTTTTCACAATCTTGAAAACATTAACAGGAGCAAAAGGAAACTAGCTGGAAATTTAGTAGAGAGGATATGGCAAATTGAATGAAACATCAGGATAAGAGTGGTGAGGGAATTGAGCTATCTACACTTCGCTGGACCTGCCATGTAAAGAAAAAATATAGTTAGAAGGGAGCAAAGGTTAGAGGTGCCAAGGAGAACAAGCATGATTGGACTAAAGCAGTGGTCGGCAAACTGTGGCTCGCGAGCCACATGCGGCTCTTTGGTCCCTTGAGTTTTTAGCAAAGGCCAGCGTAGGAGTACCCTAATTAAGTTAATAACAATGTACCTACCTATATAGTTTAAGTTTAAAAATTTGGCTCTCAAAAGAAATTTCAATCGTTGTACTGTTGATATTTGGCTCTGTTGACTAATGAGTTTGCCGACCACTGGACTAAAGTATGGGGGAGAGTTAAGATTCAGATGGCATGAGATTATGGAGCTTTCAAGACTGGTTGGGAAATAGGTAATGAGAACCAGGGTTGAGTGTTTGACAAAAACAAGGGGCTTAATGAATGCTCATTGAAGGGACAATGGAAGAGAGGTGATCTTGTGGTATGTGGGTTCAGGAATGTTTTCCTGTGTAGTGACATGTGAAATGATGTGCTTTAAGTTCATTTGAACCAATGACCTTAACTTTTAGACTGAACTAGATGAAATTGCCATTTTTATAGGTAAAAATGATCACTAACAGACAAGTACATCTAGTTCAACCAAATAGGTTGAATAATAATATCAACAACTACAGCCCCTGAGTGTTTTCTCTTGGCCAGGAACTATAATCTTGTCTCTTTTCAGCTTTTCACACATCTGCCTTCCATTAAGGTGGCATGTGATTGATTAATATCCAGCTGTGGAGAAATGGAATATTAAGATTTGAAAAATGTGCTTAAGAACAACATTTATTATTTTTGCCATGTGTTCAAATTTCTTAGACACTCTATTGAGAACAGTTGTATGGATTATCTAACTTAATATTCACAACAATTCTATACAGTAGTAGCTCCTCTATTCACCATTTTACAGGAAATAAGCACTTGTCCAAGGTCACATAGAGCTGATAAATAGGGGAGTCAGGATTTGAACCTATAGACTCTGGCTCTAGGGTTTGTACATTTAACTTGGGTACACATCTGCTTATTGGAATCATTGCAAAACATATGTTAACCTAATTCTTACCTGCTGGTCCATATTCATTTTGATTTTTTCCAAGTACCAAGTCAGGGGTGAAATGAATGTATTCTCCTTTTCCTCCACAGGGTTTGAATTGCTTGGTGTATGGTTCATCTCTATCTGGTAGGGTAGGTGGTGCAACTAAAACATCAGTCTGAGAATGTTTAAAAAGATTTTTAAAACATCAGAAATAGAAATGACAACATTTAGTCAGAAAAACTCTAAAACAATCAATTTGCAGTTCAATGGAGGAGCACCAGAAAATATAATATTTTCAGAGACTTTTTGATTCTTACATGTGTGTAGCTTTCGTGTTTTGGTCTCTTGTATTGAGGCTTTTCCTTCCAAGTATCCGGAATTAATATTGATACATTTTTGAAAAAAAATCTTCTTTCTGTGGCTTCAAATAGGTAAGTAGAAGCTGCAGTCACCATGTCCTGTTATAAAAGAATATATGGCAATGAACTGAATGATCAGAGGTTCATCACAGGCGTTTCTCAGATCAAGAGTAGATAGAAAAAGCCACTAACTAGTGAGCAGAGTCTCTGCCTCAGAATTTCAACCCTGTCACCTTTCAGTCCAAAATTATAGCTTAATCCTGCACATTTAAAGGTTTTGAGTATAATTCTGCATTGAAAGGCAAATGTTTCTATTTGGTGTTAAGAGAAATTGCATACTATGATAGACTTTGAGTCATCCTCTTGGTTCCAATACTGGCCTTAGCACTTTCTGGGTGATAGATTTTGGCCCACTTATATAATGCTCTGAAGCTTAGTTTTCTTATCTCTCAAATAGACTATTACTACCTATCTTTAAGGTTGGCATAAGCATGAAACAAGTGCTTTGCACATAGTCATAAAACTGGTTGATATCATTATTGTTTATAAACCTAGTAGAAAATAGTCTTATTTGATGCAAGTTTAGAACACTGTGTAGGCATGAGTCATAAGAAAGGTTTATCATTACACATCCATTCCCCTAATAGAAGCAGCTGGGTTGAATTGGAGCCTGGGGGTTGGGTGATGGAAAAATTTATAGGTAGAGTTTTTTTTTATCATAGACATAACTTGTTCCTCTGTTATCGAGGTGAAAATAATATCATCTCATGTTGTTCAGTATTCTGAACCTCAAAATGCAATGATTAATAAGAGAAATAGTCCCACTCTAGAGATTAGTGGGGGAAATAGATGATGAATAAAAGGGATTTATGGTAATTTAATCTACATGATCAAACCCACTGAATAATTAAGAAATCCTGGGTGCTAGATGATGATGTCAACCTCTTCATCTTGCCGGCAACATCCCAGTCTATATTGATGTTTTCTTCAAGGCAGGATCGTGTCCTCTGTGATACTCCTGACCTAACATAAGCCCAGGATAGCACGGTCCTTCTTCAGGAATTCCAGGGCTCTATTTTCTTTTCTGTTGAAGATAGGCCAGGGTGCTCATATGTATTGAAAAGAACAGCAAACTGATTGGGTCCAGAGCCATGAGTTCAGGAAGGCCCAGAGGACTAGCTGGCAGTCAGGAAAAGAGCTTTGAAGAGCTCCCATGGTAGGTTGGAGGTTACATCATCACTGACCAAAAGCAGATGAAAGAATTCTCTACCTGTTCCCTAAGGATACCCCCCCTGCTCCTTGTGTTTTGGGATATTTAGGTCTCAATGGATTGCTACCTTCTGCTTGAAGTGATGGCTCTCTCTGTGCCTATGAGATAAAAATGTAAATGGTGGTCTAACTCACTAGGAAGAAAAGGGAAAGGACTGAAATAAAACCAGAGTGAGAGGAAATGTTATAACTGATACCACAAAAATACAATGGATTATAGAGACAATTAAATGCCAACAACTTGGACAACCTAGAAGAAATGGAAACAATTCCTAGAAATATACAACATACAAAGACTGAATCATGAAGAAATAGAAAATCTGAACAGACCAATTAGTAGTAAGGAGATTGAATCAGTAATCACTCCCCTGCCCAGAAGTCCAAGACCAGACAGCTTTATTGGTAAATTATATTAAACATTCAAAGAAGAATTGGAGGAAGGAACACTTTTTTAATGAGGCCAGCATTATTTTGATACTGAAACCAGATAAGGATGACACAAGAAAAGAAAATTACAGGCTAATATCCCTAATGAACATAGATATAAAAATTCTCAATAAACTATTAGCAAACTGAGTTCAACTATACATTAAAATGATCATACACTATGATCAATTAGGATTTATTCCAGGGATGCAAGAATGGTCTGACATTTGCAAATCAAATAACATGATACACCTGATTAACAAAATAAAGGATAAGAATCATATAATCATATCAATAGATACAGATAAAGCATTTGACAAAATTCAACACCCATTTGTGATAAAACTCCCCACAAAGTGGATATAGAAGGAATGTGCCTCAAAATAATAAAGGCCATGTATGACAAGTCCACAGCTAACATCAGACTCAATGGTGAAAAAAATAAAAGCTTTCCCTCTAAGGTCAAGAACAAGACAAGGATGCCCACTCTTGCCACAGTATTGGAAATCCTAGCCAGAGCAGTTAGGCCAGAAAAAGAAATAAAAGACATCAAAATCAGAAAGGCAGATGTAAAACTATCAGTATTTGGAGATGGCGTGAAATTATATATGAAAGCCCTAAAGAATACACACAAAAAAGACCCACAGCACACAAAGAACCTGTTGGAACTCATAAATGGATTCAGTAAAGTTGTAGGATACAAGATCAATATAAAGTATATGTTTTATTTATATACACCAATAACAAGCTATCAGAAAGAGAAATTAAAAAAATAAAATGCCTAGGAATAATTTTAACCAAGGAGGTGAAATTTCTGTACACTTAAAACTATAAGACATTGATGAAAGAAATTGAAGATGGTAGAAATAAATGGAAAGCTATTCCTTGCTCATGGATTAGAAGAATCAATAGTGTTAAAATGTTCATACTAGCCAATACAATATACAGATTCAATTAAATCCCTATGAAAAATGCCAATTGTATTTTGCACAGAAATAGAACAACTAATCCTAAAATTTTTGTGAAACCACAAAAGATCCTGAATAGCCAAAGCGATTTGAAAGAAGAAAGCTGGAATCATCACACTTCCTAATTTCAAACTATACTACACTAGAGGCTCAGTGCACGAAATTCGTGCATGGGGGGGTGTCCCTCAGCCTAGCCTGCACCCTCTCCAAACCGGCAGTTGGACATCCCTGTCACAATCCGTGACTGATGGCTCCTAACCGCTTGCCTGCCTGCCTGCCTGCCTGATTGCCCCTAACCACCTCTGCCTGCCTACCTGATCACCCCTAACTGCTCCCCTGCTGGCCTGATCACCCCTAACTGCTTCCCTGCCTGCCTAATCGCCCCTAACCACCTCTGCCTGATTGCCCCTGACTGCTCCCCTGCCAGCCTGATTGCCCCTGACTGCTCCCCTGCCTGCCTGATTGCCCCTAACCACCTCTGCCTGTATGCCTGATCACCCCTAACTGCTCCCCTGCTGGCCTGATCACCCCTGCTGGCCTGATAACCCCAAACTGCTCCCCTGCCTGCCTGATTGCCCCTAATTGCTCCCCTGCCTGCCTGATTGCCCCTAACTGCTTCTCTGACAGCCTGATCACCCCTAACTGCTTCCCTGCTGGCCTGATCACCCCTAACTGCTCCCCTGCTGGCCTGCTCACCCCTAATCACCTCTGCCTCAGCCCCCACACCTGGGACCCAGGCTACCTTCCCTCTGGCAGGCCGCAGGCACCTGGCACCTAGGCCAGCTTTGCCCGGGCTGGCCGTAGGCACCTGAAACCATGGGCAGCTTTGCCCAGGCTGGCTGCAGGGGCCCAGGACCACCAGCAGCTTCATTTTGGACCAGCTTTGTCAGGAAGGACATCCAGAAGGTCGTCCAGAAGACGTCCGGTCTAATTAGCATATTACCCTTTTATTAGTATAGATAGCAGTAGTAATAAAAATGTATGACATTGGCATAAAAGCAGACACATAGTTCAATGGAAAAGAATCAGAAGTCCAGAAATAAACCCACACATATATTATCAATTAATTTATAACCAAGGAGCCAAGAATATACACTTGGGCAAGGACCATCTCTTCAATAATTGGTGTTGTGGCCCACCAGGAGTGGCTCAATTGGTTATGCATTGTTCTGTGCACCAAAAGGTTACTGGTTTGTTCAATCCCAGGTCAGGGGTCAGGGCATGTACAGAAGGGAACTGATCGATATTTCTCACATTGATATTTCTCTCTCTCTCTCTCTCTCTCTCTCTTTCTCTCTCTCTCTCTCTCTCTCTCTCCCTTGCTCTCTCTAAAAATGTCCTTGGGTAAAGATTTAAAAATTACCTTTTTTTTTTAAATTAAAAAAATGGTGTTGGGAAAACTGGGCATACCTGCGTGAAAGAATGATACTGAACCACTATCTTACACTATATCAGTGATGGGCAACCTTTTGAGCTTGGTGTGTCAAACTTCGCCAAAAAACTGAGCATAACTCGGGTAGTGTGTCACTTTGAGGAAAAAACATTATTTCGCGGTATTTATAGTTTAAATAACATAAATGTATAATTGTTATATATAATTGTATTTAATAAACCAAAAAACTAAATATTTAACTTACCTGCTTAGTGACTTCTTTGTTCATCCATCAGTCAGTTTCTTTTGTTGTCTTGATATTATTTAGCTTGTGTGGGGTGCCGTGAACTAAGATAAGTGAGGAGGAGGGGGAATTCTTTAACTAACCTGCCTATTAGTGACTTTTTTATTGCTGAATTTTATTGGCTAAATCTTCAATTGAAGGTTGGTATTTTTTACACTTCAGGCCCAAGCAAGCGCTACTAACTTCATCTGTCAATCTGTTTCTTTTGTTGGTTTTGATATTATTTAACGCTGAGAATAAGGCCTCACAAAAGTATGTAGAGGGAAAAATTGTGAGTAAAGCCATTGCTATATTTTTCAGGGTGCTAAAAGTGTCTGGTAGTCGGTTCCAGGCACTCCAAATTTTCTGTTCATAGTGGCACTCCTCTTGATTCTCCAAGCGGCACCTTTCCAGATTCTCAAGCTTTGACCTCAAGTCGACAAACACCTGAGCCCAGATACTGTCTTGAAATTCTGCAAGTTGCATCTCCAAATCATCAATTTGCATCCATTGGAAACCATTTAATTCCAAACTACTGTAGACTACTACATCAGGATACTTAATTATTTTCATGGTCTGTTCTAGACTTCTAAATTGACTAAATCTATCACTAAACTGGTCAAGTAATGAGTCTAAAACATGCTGGTACTTCATATGCAAGAGTTCTATTTCATTTTGTACAGCTGCACTGGCCTTCTCAAAATACTTTGTTACTCGAGGAAAATACTTATAAGTTTTAGTTTCTACATCTCGGTTGAAAATTTTAACTTTACTTTCAAAAGCTTTTATGTATCCAAACATAACGTCAATACTTTTGCCAAAACCTTGTAACTTTAAGTTCAGTTCATTAATATGAACAGAGAGATCTGTAAAAAACATCAGGGTGTTGACCCACTTATCATCATTAAGCTGAGGAAAGTTTCCCAGATCCTTATCGTCAAGAAATACCTTAATTTCTTCAAAGCACTCCACAAAGCGCTCAAGAACTTTGCCTCGGCTCAGCCATCTTACATTATTGTACATCAGCAGTCCACTGTAGGTAGAATCAACCTCCAGTAAAAGTGCCGAAAATTCTCGCTTGTGAAGGGGTGAGCAGCTATTAAATTAACTATTTTTGTAATAACTGACATTAAGTCGTTTAAGTTGGTGAATCCTGCCTTGGCACATAAAGCCTCCTGATGGATAATACAATGAAAAGGCACAATCGGATGTCCAATAGCTTCTGTAAACAATTTGACAAATCCGACTTTTTCCCCCACCATATTTGGTGCCCCATCTGTCATCACTGACACAACTTTAGAGATATCAATGCTTAGGTCATGAAATGTTTGTAAAACAACCTTACATATTTCGCTTCTTGATTTACTTGTTGACACTGATACTAACTTTATCAACTCTTCTCTCATTGTGAGACCATCAGAATATCGACCAATAATGGCCAACTGAGCATGTGATGTGACATCAGTAGTTTCATCAAGAGAGATCGAAAAATATTTACACTTCCTTATGTCTCTCTTTAATTGATGTTGTACGTTTGTGTTCAGTCTCATTATTTGGTCTTTTATGATATTTCTACTGAGTGGTAATTCAGATATTCTCTTAATAATTGCATCTTTATTCTGCATATCGTGAAATAGAACTGGTGCACATTTTAGGAGAGTTTCTTTAATAAATTCTTCCTCACTGAGCGCTTTTCCATGCTGAGCTATAGAGTGAGCAATGCTCAAACTTGCAGATGTTAAATTTGTAGAGCCTTTCATAAATTTAAGAATGGAATTAGATTGGCTCTTATAAAGGTGTAGCTGCCTGGAAATGTATTCCTTCCTTTCATCCTCACTTTTTTCCAGGAGCTGGGAATGATTAGTTTCAAAATGTCTATTTATATTCACGTTCTGCTTACTACCATTTCAGTACATAGAATGCAAAATGATCTGCCATTTTTTTCTATAAAGCCATACATACATCTCGGTCCATGTCTCTTGAAAGGGTCGGCCACTGCTACTACCACTTCCTTTACTTAACCTTATTTTTTTATTTTTTGGATTCTCCATCAGGGGGGCAGTGACCGAAGATAGAATTATAGATTGCTTGTTAGGCCTGAAGGCAATTAGGGGTTAACTAGCCTAACTAACCACAAAATGGTGCATATAACTGTCTTTTAGGAAAGGGCAGGGTTAATAAGCAGAAATAGGGGTTAATAAGGATGCACAACAGTAATAGTGGTGAAATGGAGTCTGCACTATGGAGCAAGATGGTGTTCCTTATGTGAATTAAAATGGCTGCCACTATTTCTAATGGCGGGAAACGGCACCCATAGCACGCCACAAACCCTCGCCTCTCTCTGCCTCCCCCTCACTTATCTCAGTAATGATGGATTAGAAATCCATGACACCCCAGAACAGTAGATAATGGTTGCTGTGGTTAACTGTTATTTGGTTACTGGTAATGACAGGGCCCCCAGAGATGCGACCCCCGCTGCATTCCGCTGCTCCCTGCTCTGCAGGCGGAAGTGAGGGCAAAGATCCCGGCTTAACCGGAAGTCCCAGAACTAGACGCTCTGTGCCGGACTTCTGATGTTTTGGCCTACAGACCTCTGGCACAGAGTGTCTAATAGGGGAGGATGAAACATTTGTGACTAGAGTCTTGGATTTAACTCCAAGACTCTAGTCGCAAATGTTTCATCCTCAGGAGTAGCAAATGTTTCATCCTCGGCATGCAGCCACCTCAGCAGCCGCGTGTCATCAGAAATGGCTACGCATGTCAGTGCTGACACGCGTGTCATAGGTTCGCCATCACTGCACTATATACAAAAACTAACTCAAAATGCATTAAAGATCCAAAACTATAAAACTCCTAGAAGAAAACATAAGCTCACTGACATTGGTTTTGGCAATGATTTTTTTAAATTTTACATAAAAAGCAAAGATAATAGCAAAAAAACAACCCAAACAAAGAAACAAAAAGCAAACTAATTGAAAAATAGGCAGAGGAACTGAAAATACAATTTTCCAAAGAATACACACAAATGGCCACCTGGTACATAAAAAGTTGATCAACATCACTATCATCATGGAAATACAAAACAGGACCACAAAGAGGCATTGCTTCACCCCTATAAGAATGACTGTCATAAAAGAGATATGAAATAATAAGTGTTGGCAAGGATGTGGAGAAAAGGGAACCCTTGTGCACTGTTGGTTGGAATGTAAATTGGTGCAGCCACTATGAAAAGCAGTATGGAGGTTCCTGAAAAAAATTAAGAATAGAACTAACATTTGATACAGAAATTCCACTACTGGTTATTTATTAGAAGTAAATAAAAACACTAATTTGCAAAGATATATGTACCTTCATATTCATTGCAGCATTATTTACAGTGGCTAAAACATGGAAGCAACCTAAGTGTCCATAGATAGATAAATGGATAAAGAAGATGTGATATATATAAACAGTGGAATATTATTAAGCCACAAATAAGAAAGAAATCCTGTCATTTCTAACAACATGGATGGACTTCAAGGGAATTATGCCTAAAATAAATCAGAAAAGGACAAATATGGTACAATATCACTTATATGTGGAATAAAAAAAGAAAAAAAACAACAACATCAAAAACTGAGCTCATAGATACAGAGAATAAATTGGTAGTTTTCAGATGCTTTTGGGTGGGAGAGGTGGCTCAATGGGTGAAGGGGGTCAAAAGTTATAAACTTGTAGTTATTAATAAGTCATGGTAATAAAATGCATAGCTTGGTGACTATCTATATATATAAAAGGCTAAGCGACCATTGATCATCTGACTGGCTGGTAGGCATGACATGCACTGATCACCAGGGGGCAGACGCTCAATACGAGCTGCTGAGCTGCTTGAGACTCAGCAGCAGTGGTTCTCTGGTGACACACCTCGGAACTAGAGAGGAGGGTGATCCCTGCAGGCCAGGCCGGAGGGACCCCACTCACCCGCAGATGCCCTTCGAGCACTGCCCCAGGTGTGGCCAGCCAGGGAGGGACCACAGGAGGTTGGCTCCAGGTTGTGTCTGGCCCATCTCGCCTGGTCCCACCCTACTGGCCACCTTCTAATTAATTTCTTTTCAATGTGCACTAATCTGTGTACCGGGCCTCTAGTAGTTAATAAGACTGTATTATATATTAGAAGTCACTAAAATAGCAAACCAAAAGTTTTTAGTAAAAAAATTTTGTAACTATGTTATAGTGATGGATGTTAACTAGACTTATTTTGGTGATTGTTTTGTAACATATACAAATATAAAATCATTACATTGTACACATGAAATAATATGTCAATTATATCTCAAAAAATTTAAAAAGGTATATATGATGGTCTGAATGATAATAACAACTGGAAATGTAGGTTTATTAACATACAGTTGTGTGGGCTGTGCATTGTATAATACCAAAGGATTTTATTTACTTGGAGTCTGCATGGTCCTTTGGACAGTCTTGAATAGTGGTATGTTCTCAGGTCATGGAGGTATTTCAGAGACCCTATATCAGATGACTGTGATCTCCTGGAGCATAGTAGGGTAGCCAATAATTGTTCCTGAAAGCTTTTCAAGCAGAATTCCTATAATATTCATTATAAATTGTTTATCAGAATTCCTCTAGTATTCTAGTTGTATTAAGGAAGATTAAGATATCAGTGTTTCAAAAAATAAGTACTCTCAAACTAAAAAGACATAAATGCAAGAATAATGAAAGTTGACAAGTGACATCTCATGTCATAAATAACAAATTGATTCATGATAAATTTTATCATGATCCGATATTATTCTAGGAATAATGTTATGTTCACATGTTGGTTCACTGGTTACATAAAAAGAGTGATTTTTGTCATCTTACACAAACCAGAACCCAAATTCCGGTTTGTAAGTAAGTCTTCAAAACCTATGTACTGGATCTCTTCTCTAATTGTGCTACTTAGGAAACCCTTGAAAAATCATTTAATTTCTCCAAATCCAGTTTTCTCTTTTGTAAAATGTGGATGATAGTGTTTTACATGCTTTTCTGATATTTTAAATGCAAGGACTTTGTAGAGGACTGAATGAATGTTAGGAAACATTGTGTAATCTAGGAATGTCTGCTAATAATTGAATTTTTTATTTATGCTTTCAGTAGAGGACTATTTTAGCAATTTTTTTTTTTTGTCGCTACAAATAAGTCTTCCAAATACTGGTTTCTGAGGTTCAAAGTATTTGAAACTGATCTACTGTCCTTGGACATGAAGAAGCCATCATTTAGAATCAGCTGCATTAACTGCTATTCAAGCCTGTGTCATTGACTTTTCTATCTCTCTCTCCCTCTCCCTTCCTCTCTGAAATTAATATATATACTAGAGGTCTGATGCACGAAGATTCATGCAAGAATGGGCCTTCCTTCCCCTGGATGCTGGCACCACCTTTGCTCTGGCCGCAGCCGCCTTTCCGCCTTCCCACGCTGCCCAGAGGCCCGGAGCTGCTGGGGCAGTGTGGAATGCCAGCATCCCACCCCGCCCCACCCCTGGCCACCTGGTGCCTGTGTATGCAAATGAACCCGCCATCTTTGTTGGGTTAATTTGCATACGCAGTCCTGATTGGCTAGTAGGTGTAATGAAGGTACGGTCAATTTGCATCTTTCTCTTTTATTAGTGTAGATTAAAGAGTTTATACAGAATGAGTGATAAATGGCACCTACAGAAACACCTGCTCACAATTCAGGTCATGCCTATCAGCTTTTGCTGGATAACAGTACCCATGCAAAAGGCTAAAACAGTGAGCATAAGGACACAGTAGTGGAGGAATCCTCTCTAATAAAATGGTAATATGCAAATTAACCATCACTCCGCTACATAAGCCACACCCACCAGCCAAGCCACACCCACCAGCCAATCAGGGCAAGTATGCAAATTAACCCCAATCCAAGATGGCTACAGCCACAGAGAACAAGGTTTCCCAGGTAACAGAGCAAGCCAAGCTTTCCATAGCCGTTGCAGGCCTAAGCCTCCACTCAAGCTACAAAGTTTCAATTATAGAAGGTAAACAAATTCAAACAAATGGCGGCAGAATGGAGCTTGAGAGAGCAGGCCAGGGTTGCTGCCAGCAACAGGGGAAGCAAAGCTTTCCGCACACCCTGGCCGGGCCCACCCGCTTAAGGCAACAAAGTTTCAATTGTAGAAGGTGAATTAACTGCCACAGAAATGGCTGCCGCCCCAGAAATGGCTGCCGCCCCAGGCTACAAAGTTTCAATTGTAGAAGGAAAATAAATTCCAGATACTAGGGCCTCCCCTTGGGTTGCCAGGAGGCGTGGCCGGCCTGCAAACCACCACAGGCCCCTCGCTCAGGCCGCCCCACACCCCAAGGGAACCCCCACCCTTATCTGTGACACCCTTCAGGGCAAACCAGCTGGCCCCCACCCATGCACCAGGCCTCTATCCTATCTAATAAAAGAGTACTATGCAGATTGATCATCACTGCAACACACAATATAGCTGCCCCCATGTGGTCAAAGATCCTGCCCCCATGTGGACACAAGATGGCCACTACAAGATGGCCAGCAGGAGAGGGCAGTTGGGAGGCACCCGGCCTGCAAGGGAGGGCAGTTGTGAGGGACCAGGCCTGCAAGGGAGGGCAGTTGGAGGTGATCAACCCTGCAGGAGAGGGCAGTTAGGGGTGACCAGGCCGGCAGAGGAGGGAAGTTGGGGGCAAACAGGCTGGCAGGGGAGCACTTAAGCATCAACCAGGCTGGCAGCGGAATGGTTAGGGGGTGATCAGGCTGGCAGGCAGAAGTGGTTAGGGGCATTCAGGAAGGCAAGCAGGCAAGCAGTTGGGAGCCAGCAGTCCTGGATTGTGAGAGGGATGTCCGACTGCCCGTTTAAGCCCGATCCCACCAGGATCGGGCCTAAACGGGCAGTCGGACATCCCTCCAGGAGTCCCAGATTGGAGAGGGTACAGGCCGGGCTGAGGGACAACCCCCCGCCGTGCACGAATTTCATGCACCGGGCTTCTAGTTAAATATAAGGAATTAGTAGATGTTGATGTCAGGGACAGGGGAAATCTACATGGCTATAACACAAATCTCTTTATTACAAGGAATGTTACAGTTTAAAGAATCTTTAGGAATACAGTTCTTGGTTCAATTCTGTTGTCTTTCTCTTCACTGTCCACACTACTTAATGAACTCATTGGTTCTCCTGGCTTTAAATCTCACCTACATACTGATGACTCCCAATTTTTATCTGCACCCAGATTTTATTCCTGAACTCTGATTCCTATCTCCATCTACGAGGGTGTCTAATAAGCATCTCAGTTCAAAATATCCCAAACTAACTCCTGATATCTCAGCTGCCAGATGATCACTGAAGTCTTCTCTTTCCTGGTTGATGATAATCCCATCTTTCCAAGTGTATAGGCCAAAACCCTTGAAGTCTTCTTTGACTCCTATCTTTCCTTCCTACTTTCCCCTACTCCACATACATCTAAATCAACAAATTTGTCTATGACACCATCAGAATATGTTCAGAATCACATCACATCACATCACATCACATCACATCACATCACATCACATCACATCACATCACAGAATCAAGATCTCTACCAGAATATCCTTTTTCCTAATCACCATCACTTCTCCCCTACAACAGCTTCTTACCTGATGTCCCTCTACACCTCCATGCTATGCAGAGCTTATACAGGATTAGTGACAAGTGGAAGCTTTCTACCGAGTTTCCTCAACACTACAGTCAGTGTGATTTTAGAATATATATGAGAGAGCACACCGCTCCTCTGCTCAGAATCCTTCCATGGATTCCTGTCCCACACAGAGTAAAAGCTCAAGTTTTTCCATGGGTCTGGGCCCTGCTACCTCTCCAACTTCAGCTCTCCCACCCTTCCTCCTGCTCATTTACAGTTATTTCCTTGGTCCAAATAAACATGCTATCACCTCCATGCTGCTGCTCCCTCTATTCCCTACCCAAGATTTTCAATGGGCTCCCTCCCTCACTCATCTCAGGTCTCTGCTTGGAGGTCACATCAACAGCGAGGCTTTCCATGTCTTCCCTACATTCTCCCCCTAACCCTCCCCGACCAACAGGGCCTACCTCCCTTTGCTGGTTTATTTTTATGCCATAGCAACTCACCACCAACTGTTCTGCTATCCATTTACATGTTTAATTATCTGTATCTGAAAAGAATGTACACTGTATAAGGGAAGGGACTCTTTCATTCACTGTTGTCTTGCTATAAGCATACAATAATTGTTTAAAGAACAGACAAGTCCAAGCCCTGGCTGGGAAGCTTGATTCGTTATAACATTGTCAAGATACACCAATGTTGCTGATTCAATCCCCGATGAGGGCACATACAAGAATCAACCAATGAATGAATAAATAAGTGGAACAACAAATATATGAATATTTATCTCTCTTTGTCTCTCCCCACCCCCGCTTCTCTCTCTCTCTCTCTCTCTCTCTCTCTCTCTCTCTCTCTCTCTCTCTCTCTCTCTCAAATTAATACATTAAGAAAACAAAACAAAAACAGAACAGACAAGTCCAACTGCTCATCTACACATGAAGAAACAGGATCAGGGAGGTCCTGTGCCTTGTCTTTGGTCTTATGTTGAGACAGCGGAGAACCCCGTGTACAGCCTCCAATTCCCACTGCCCTCACTGCACATGCTGTTTTTAAACTTTCTGGAGCATTCAGAAGTTTCCATAATATTTATTAACTACTAACCTTTTTTCCTTTTCTAGAATCCCAACAGAAGAAAACCCCGTTTCTTTCTTACCTTTATTTTTTCAATCAGTATTTCATTTTCTGGCACACCAGGGTTTATAGCAATGATAATGCCTTCATAGCCATTGTTATTCAGCCGAACAAGGGAAGTATCGGACCCCTGCAGCAGGTACAGGACTAAGAGGAAGACAAAACTTCTGAATAACACCATTGCTCCTCTCCAGTTTTCCTGGCTGCAAGTGGCTTTGCTAGCCCCTTCTCTCTCTATATCTACTCCTAATCCTTCTAGGCGTGGCTGATTATGGGTTGCTGACTGAACAAAGATCAGTGTTACATATGAGAGAAAATATTTGAATTTATGTAATCATTTTATTGTATGTTACTGTAAAAGTGATCAGAAAAATAGAAGCAATCAGATTGTTTTATAAAATACATTCCACATTTTTCACTTGGGAAATATTTTCTAATTTTGCTTGATTTCCTAAATATGGACATATACTTTGTATTTTCTGTAGAGTACAATGTGAAAATTAATAAAGTTTCATAATGAAATGAATAGAGGCAATAATGCTAATGTTTTTTTTCAGTTTTACAAAGCAATTTATTTATTTTGATTATTTACCAAAATATAAATAATGGAAGAAAATGTAAGATTATTAAATGTAAGTAACACCAAATTAGGTAAGATGTCTGAAATATAAGTTAAAAAACTTGAAGTACTTTGATAAATTAAAGAAGATTTGATAAAGTCAGAGCAAAATTTTAACAACTCCTGCCCACAAAATAATGAATAAAATTTGCTTTCATATAAGCATGTCAAAAAAGTCTGGTAGAATGTGGACTATAATTAAACAACAACAACAAAAAGAGCCTGGAAGTGTGCTGGTTTCTTTTAAAGCAGAATGAATAATATTAATAGCTAATATTTATTTGGTGCCAACCAGGGCAGAGATTCTCTCACTTAATCCTCACCACAACGCTCTCAGGTTAAGCCTGAATATGATCTTCATTAAGCATGGGGAACTGAGGCACACAGCGTTTCAGGAACTTGCCAAGATCAGGTAGCTCGTAAATGGCAGAGTCAGGCTTTGTACCCAGCATTCCTACCCCAGAACCCATGGATTTAATTACTTCAGAATAAGGCAATTTTGTTTTATATGACAAATAACATAATAAGACTTTTTAAAAAAGGAGGAAGGGAGTCACTTCAGGAGTTGTGATGATGAATTAAGAATGTCTAGTCCTAAAGCAAAATTAGCCAGGACTCATTAGAAACTCAAAAGATAAATAACCAAAAAAAAAAAAAAAATAGAATCATAAAAAGAAAATATCTTTAAACTAAAAATTCAAATAGGAGGATATTTTCTGTCTCAAATGGATGTTTTATTGCTGTGATAAGGAAGGGCAGAGCTCACAGCTGAATGAGTAACACTTTTTCAAGAGCCACAAAAAAATGAGCTTTGTCCTTTCCCTCGTTTAAGTTTATCAACGGGAGAAGTATCTTGTATTCCTTACAGAGAGAATGAACACAGCAAGTAAAGAAAATGGGATATTAATGTTATGGTTTTTTTCTTTTTAACATCCCATCCCAGATTCTTTTCTTCTCCAAGAATTTAGCTGAATAACTGAATTCTCCAGGGAGGGTGAGACTTCTGATTACTACAGCAACACAGAGGTCTCTTATCATGGGACTTTTAAATCATGGGTCAGTAACATGTTAATAGAGTAATAATAGCCAGTTTTTATTTTTTCTTATGAGAAGAGGATTTGGATTAGTTTTATTGAGGCAGGAATATGATCTATGATTCCATGGAAAAATGATATTTGGAATATTTTCATTTTAAAAAATGAAAGCTTCTTTTTGAATTGCAAAGCAATTACTCATCCTTATATAATTTTCCTAAGGCAACACTGAATTCTATTATGAGTTATTAACTAGTTTTTAAAATTTATCTTTATTGTTAAAGTATTACAGATGTCCCCCTTTCCCCTCCACTTCTGTTCTCTCCCCAGGCCTTCACCCCACTATTATCTGTGTCCATGGGTTATACATATATGCATGTAAGTTCTTTGATTGATCTCTTCCCCCCTCCCCCCCCCCCACACACACTTTCCTCTGAGGATCGTTGGTATGTTGCATGCTTTCATGTCTCTGGACCTATTTTGTTTGTCAATTTATTTTGTTCATTCGATTCCACATATAAGTAAGATCACGTGATACCTGTCTTTCTCTGACTTATTTCACTATTAACACAGAACCTGGGGTATAAATAGGTTGGGATCCATTGGGTGAGACTTCATTTCCTCCTCCTTCTCGTTTGGATCTCCCTGTCCATGGTGTGTTTAATCTATCCTAGCTTCCTTGTGCTAAGCCTCCTGTCCTGCCTTGTGGAGGTAGATCTGGAAACCAGTTTCTCTTTCCTTACTACTAGTGACTTGTATCCATCATTTGTCCACTCTCTTTTCTGTATCTCCCTCTCTAGTGCCTTCTTACTCCAATCCTTTTTCATTTTAAAAAAGAGAATCTAGTAACTTAGATACAGTGTTTCATGCAGTGAACAGTTTGGAGTACTTCACCTTACTTGACCTCTGTAATATTTGATGTTGATCATTCCCCCTTCTTTGAAACTGCCTTTTTTCTTGGTTTACACGACAGACTCCCAATCATCTTTGTAAATCTCTGGCTGTTCTTTCTCAGTCTAGTTCACAATGCCTCTTTCTTTATCCCCCATTTGAGTGTTGACTCTTCTCAAGAGTTCATTTTTGGCTCCCTTCTCTTCTTTCTCTCTATGTTCCATATGGGGATCTCACTCTTAGCATGGCTTTAGTTATTCTCTGTACACTGATGATAACCAAGTACACATCCAGCCCAGACTCCTCAATAACCACCCTAGGTGAAAGAAGAAATGGAATGATATTTTCAAAGTGTTGAAAGAAAAAAAGTTAAACTTAATATTTCAGGTTAGCCTCAGACCATCTAATACACACTCTAAAAATACTCTTAAAGGAAATGCTCCAGCAAGAAGCAAAATAAATAAAAAATAAGAAGATATGAGAAATAAGTAAGTTAGTAAAATTTATTATCTAAATAAGCAATAAATAAAACAACAAACATTTATTAATTCACAATTTAAACTAGAAAATGCCAACTTGAGGGAGGTTGGTGTTAGAATCCAGTTAGAGACAAGAGCTTGCTAAGGCATTTCTATTGGAAGAGAAGAGAATAAGGGGAATATAGGTAAGTGTTTGAATTCTATTACTATGGGAAATAAATAAATGAATAGTACATATAAGAATGGATCTTTCTTTTAAATGTTTGTTCTTTTTTATTAATATATATTTTGTTGATTTTTTACAGAGAGGGAGAGGGATAGAGAGTTAGAAACATCGATGAGAGAGAAAGATCGACCAGCTGCCTCCTGCACACCCGCTACTGGGGATATGCCCGCAGCCAAGGTACATGCCCTTGACCGGAATCGAACCTGTGACCTTTCAGTCCACAGGCCGACGCTCTATCCACTGAGCCAAACCGGTTTTGGCAAGAATGGATCTTAATAAGTTGAGATAATGATCAGAAGACAAAAATCATAATGTGTAATTTTTAAACCAGCAGTGTCAAATTTAATCTATTCAATGGAAGTTAGGAAAGGAGGGGGCCAGAAGACACAAAAACAAATATGTGAAATGGAAAAAGATGGAAAATAATTTCTAACAAATCATTAAACCTGTGTGAATTGGTTAAACTCTTTTGGTAAGACAGACTCTCAGCTTAGATTTTGAAAAGATGAAATAATATGCTGTCCATAGAGATACATGTAAAATGGTTATGTTATAACAATTCCTGCATTATATATGTGTAAAAGAAAATCTAACAAAGATAGGGCACTTGTAACAGTAAGTAATAAAAAAAGAAAAAAATCAGTTGACCCTGATTTTATTTTACCTCATTATAAGTTTACATAATAACTCACTAACTCAAAGACTGCAATCTCTGTTTTTACAGAACTCCTTGTTTCTATTCTGATTGATCTCAATATATTCTGCAGCATGAAATTGTCCTGCTGTAACTTTTTTACTATCATTCCCCCACAGGGTGAAGTCCTAAATCTTTTATTCAAAACCTTCCTTCATTTGTAGCTTAGGTACTTCCCCATTGCCTCCCAATATAGCCACCTGCCCCCTACAATTCGTGCCTTAGGCAAACAGAAGGGTTCACATTTTTCCAAACTGAACATTATGCCTTTGTCTATTGGCAATTTTTGACTAGAACTTCCTTCTTTCTTTTCTACTTGTCCTTCAAGACTTAGATAAGGTGTAATCTCTTCCATGGTGCTTTCCCCCTTATTCTCCTATAATTATGTATATGATATCATATCTCATCACATCACATTAAATTACTCTGTTTCCATGACTAAACTGTATGTCACTGGAAGAGCAGGGACTATGTAGCCCCAATCTCCGGCATGATGCCTGTCATACAATAAAATACAATGACTAACGGCATCCATGTCAACAAATATCGTCCAGGCACTAGACGATACTAGATTCAGACCAATAGGCAAGAAACAAAAATTTAGAAAATAGGTGCTGTGTACAAAGTCTACAATGAATGTGGGTTTTCTTTCCAGTTCCAAAAAAAGGGAATCAAATAAAAGAAGTTATTTTTAAAAATCTTAATTTTATTGTATGAGTATTTTAAGCAGCACTCTGGTTGTATGTGACAGAAAACCAACTCAAGTTATTTACATATTTATTTACTTATTTATTGGAAGGATATTGGGCAAATCTTACATAACACTGCAAAGGTGAAGTTGGGAACTGGGGATGCTAGGGATGTGAATATGCTCATTTCTTGGCCTGTTGGCCTCATCATCTCATACCAGCTTCCCTCTTTCAGCAGGAAAAAAATGGACAGAGACCAGTCCTGAGCCTCACAACAGATAGCTTTGCTGCCACAGAGACATTAATCATCTTCCCTACTTCGGGTTCAAAAGTCCTGGAGAAGAGCTCTGATGAGCTTGTTCTGAGTCAAGTGGCCATCCTGAGGAGTCATCTGCAGCCAGGAGAACACCTCGATCTGCCTGAGTCAGGTGCCTATCCTTGGTGAATCCACGATAGCAAGGAGGGCAGGGTCAAATAGCAAAGACATGAGAAGTGGGGACAGTCTCAATCCTTGCCACCCAGAGTGAGGTCCTCCAGATCATGTGGGGATTGATAGACATTAAGAACCTTGGGCCCCTGGACCTACTGAACCGGAATCTGCATTTTGCTCCCCAGGTGATTTATGTACACACTCAAATTCAAGGAGCACGGGACACATTAACCAGGGACAGTTGTTCTCTATTTCTTCAGAGGTTGGGAGAATTAGACCTGGTTTTAGGTTGTAGCAGAAAGAATTTCAAGGAAATATTTGCAAGATCATCCTACATGTTTAAAACATAAAATACAATGTTTTTAAAAAGTTTTGGAATTTTCTTTTTGAGCAAATGTTGCAGAGAAATATCATTCATAATTTTTCTCTGGAATAGTTTGTCACATTTGCAAAGGAATCGACATTTCAACTTCCTTTACTGTCCCATCATTTTTATAACAAGTTCATCTACTCTTATTTCATAGCCCAAACACCGATTACTGGCTCCTAGAAATTCTCATTTTCTAAACCAGTGACCTGTTTCCTCCTTGTTCTCCACTCTCATTGTGTTTTCCCCAGATGGTCTTTATTAAACGGTTGGACATTGAACATGGTAACTTCTAAGTCAGGGTCCTGTGATGATATCAATACACTTTCTGGGATTGTTATTATTATTACATGACCTGCAATTTCATTGACTGTATTATTCTAGTAGCACAGTAATTTTAAGGAATATGGCTTCTCTGTCTATGTTGAAGCATTTTCCTTTCATTTTCTGAACACACGGCTGTACTGTTTCCAAAGCCGCAGCTATCCATTTGAATTGTAATGAAACTAGAGTAGCCAAAGGCCACCTCCATGTGGTCCAAAGATGTACTGGAGGCAGCTGAATTGTTTCTCCTTCAGGAAATAGGTCTCTGAGAGAACTAGGAACTGGTCCTACTGCAGATTACCCCGGAACCAATGATGATCAGTTTCACTGGCAACTTTTTCCATCTAGATCAGAGTCAGAAACTATCTGGGGGATGATTTCCTAAAGCCTGAGATGGTCCCAGGTGAAGACACCCTGGTTGGCAGATGCATTAAGTTACTAGGTGGGTTGTTCTGGGATAACCAGTCTCAGCCAATCTGGTATGCCTTGTTATTATTTGTATGTATTTATGGTAGCTTCGATTGTCTGGTATCAACCAAGGATAAATAATGTCACTGACTTTTCTAGATAAGTGAAGCATAACTCATTTAGTTTGAAAACTTAATTTTCACGCCTATATTTCTGAAGGAGAATATTTGGAGTAGGACATTTTGAAGATAACTTCGGTAATGTAATGGGACTTAAGAGTAAGTACAGGTGTCAAGAGGCTTCATGAATGCTGTCCTGTAGGCACCAGGATCATATATTCCAAATCTTTACCCAAAAGTATGAATTTTTATTGATATACACAAATATTTTCACAGAAGAAAAGTGCCAGATTTAAAATTTTTTTTCGTAATCAATTTCAAGTAAATTTATGTGGTAATCAGTTATAGGGAAAAGGGGCGGAAAACCTCTTTTCTCTGAATATGCCTTTTTGCGTTACTGTTTTGGGTTTCTTTGGATAAATACCCAGAAGTGGAATTGCTGGGTCCTTTTTTATCTCTTGTTATAGCCTTTGTTTAAAAGTCTATTTTGTATGACATAAGTATTGCTACCCCAGGATTTTCTTTTTATTTTCATTTTCATGAAATATCTTTTTTCATTACTTTACTTTCAGTCTGTATTTGTCTTTTGATCTGAAGTGAATTCTAATAGATAGCATATGTGAGGGCCTTATGTTATTACCCATTCAAGCCCCCATGTCTTTTGATTGGAGCATTTAATCTATTTGCATTTAAAGTAATCATTGATAGATATCGTATCTATTGCCATTTTATTATTCGTGTTTTTCTTCTCCTTCTCCTTCTCCTTCTCCTTCTCCTTCTCCTTCTCCTTCTCCTTCTCCTTCTCCTTCTCCTTCTCCTTCTCCTTCTCCTTCTCCTTCTCCTCCTCCTTCTCCTCCTCCTTCTCCTCCTCCTCCTCCTCCTCCTCCTCCTCCTCCTCCTCCTCCTCCTCCTTCTTCTCCTTCCTCTTCCTCTTCCCTTTCCCCTTCCCCTTCCCCTTCTCCTTCTCCTTCTTCTTAAAGAAGGCACTTTAACATTTCTTGTAATACTGGTTTGGTGGTGATGAACTCCTTTAGCTTTTTCTTGTCTGGAAGCTCTTTATCTGTCCTTCCATCTAAATGATAGTTTTTCTGAGTAAAGTCAGCTTGGCTATAGGTCCTTGCTTTTCATAACTTTGAATATTTTGTGCCAATCCCTTCTGGCCTAAAATGCTTCTGTTGAGAAATCAGTCTTATGGGAGCTCCCTTGTAGATAACTAACTGCTATTTTCTTGCTGCTTTTAAGATTCTTTGTCCTTAACCTTTTGCATTTTAATTATGATATGCCTTGGTGTGGGCCTCTTTGGGTTCATCTTGTTTGAGACTCTTTTCACTTCCTCAATTTGTATGTCTATTTTCTTCACCATGTTAGGGAAGTTTTCTGTCATTGTCTTTCAAATAGGTTTTCAATTTTTTTCTTTTTTCTCCTTTCAGCACCCTCATGATGCAAATGTTGGTATGCTTGAAGTTGTCCTAGAGACTCCTTAAACTGTCCTCATATTTTTGGATTCTTTTTGCTGTTCTGATGGGGTATTTTCTGCTTCCTTATCCTCTAAATTGCTGATTTGATCCTCTGCTTCATCTACCTACTGTTGATTCCCTGTAATATATTCTCTATTTCAGTAACTGTATTCTTCATTTCTGACTGGTTTTTTTAAATATTTTCTATCTCTGTTGTTGTTTCCTATTTCTTTGTTGAAGTTCTCACTAAGTACATCTACTCCTTCCCTAAGTTTATTGAACATCTATATAATCAGTGTTTTGGCCCCATGCTTCTGGTAGATTGCATGTCACCATTTTATTTAGTTCTTTTCTGGAACCTTGTTCTGTTTTTTGTTTTTGTGTGTGTTTTTTTCATTTGGGACATGTTTATTTGTCTCCTCATTTTGCCTACTTCCCTGTGTTTGTTTCTAATTATTAAGTAGAGATATTACATCTGCCAATCTTGGTAGAGTAGTCTTATGTAGTAAGTACCCTGTGGAGCCCAGTGTCACACTCCTGGTTACACAAGCTGGGCACTCCAAGTATGTCCCCTTGTGGGCTGTGTGCACCCTCCTGTTTTAGTTGAGCCTTGATAGCTGTTGGCATGTCAATTTGAGGGAATTACCCCACCCCTCAGACTGATAGGTTGGGAGAACTGGCTGTGACTTCAGGGGAGGAACTGCTTGACCCTATAGAGCAGGATTGCTTCAGTGGGGTTCTGGTACTCAATGAGTCTGCTCCTTGAGTGTGTCACTTGTGGAGGTGGTTGGATGGTCTTCTGGTGTAGTCTGTAGCTGACTACTGGTTCTGGGGCCTCCTGGGAAGTACAGACCAAAATCATCTGCCACCTCTGCTCAGCTCAGGGCCACCCAGCATGAGCTACAGAATGATCTGCATTTGGCTGCTACTTGTGCTGGGGCTTAGAGGTGCCTAGGTGAGGCCAAACTGCGAACCAAGGCAGGCTGCCACTAATGTTGTAGATGGGGTCACTTAGCAAGAGGAATGGGGCATATTGAGGCCAGATGCTGCTTGTTTGGGGTTTATGAACCTTTGAGAGATTTTAGGAAAGTCCACAGCATGAGCGAAGTCTGGCCACTTGTATGGAGACACTGCTGGAAAAGGATCTATTGGGCCCATAACTTAGGTGAGGTGGGTCTCAGGGAATCACCAAGGTGAGGGGGCATTGTTAGCCTTTCATCTCTGTATGGGGAGGGCTCATCAAGGAACAATGGCCTCTGCCAGAACTTCTCTGTCTGGAAAAAAGCTTCGTCTCCAACTCTTATCCTAAAGCCAGACAATTCAGTTCCTTCCTGTGTGTCCCTGGTGCCTTTTGAGCTGCTGCTCCAAAGCTGGAGTTCAGAGTTACTGAGTTTATGTTCATGTGTGTGTGGGACCCTTTAAGAAGAATGCCTGAAATTCCAGCAGCTCTCCATCTCACTCAGCCATAATCCCTGCTGGTTTTTATAGCCAGAAGTTATGGGGACTTATCTTTTTTTTTTTTTTTTTTTAAGCCTCACCCAAGAATATGTCTTTGTTGATTTGAGAGAGAGAGGGAGGGTGCGGGGAGAGAGAAATATTGATGTGTGAGAGAAATATCAATTGGTTGCCTCCAATACATGCCCTGACCAGGGACTGACCTTCAATCCTTTTGCTGTATGGGATGATGCTCAACCAACTGAGCTACACGGCCAGGTATTAGGACTTCTCTTCCTGGCATTGGAACTCTGGGGTGAGGAGACTGAAGTGGGCCTGGGACCCCTCACGTCTCAGGGGGTACCTCTGTAGCCAAGATAACCCTCCCAATTTTTAACTGCCGCCTGTGGGTGTGGGACCAGACTGTTCCTTGTCTCCACTCCTCCTACCAGTCTCGATGTGACTACTTCCTTATAGCCTCAGTTATAGGACTGCTGTTCTAGATTTCAGGCAATTCTGAATAATGGTTGTTCTGTACTTAGTTATAATTTTGATGGGGTTGTGGGAGATTGCGAGTACTGTATTTACCTACGCTGTTTATTTTTGCATACATTTAAAAACTGGGTACCTATAAGCATTCTATTGAAAGACTTTTTTTGGAATGAGGATGAAGATGATGGAGGTGATGAGATAAATAAATTGACTTAGTGATTCATCTGTGCCAGGCCCTGTTCTAGCCATTCTGCTCACATTTTTTCAATTAATTTCCATATCAATCCTATGATGCCTTTTCCTCTATTAGAGATAAGTAAGTAGTAGGATAGCCAGATAAGTAACTTGCCCAATGTTCCATAACTAGTGAGTGGATATTGTTAAAGCATTTTCTTATGATATTGAATATTTCATAAATCTCATTTTAAATGCCTGAGTAGAATTTTATTGCACGAATACATCATAATTGTTAGATATTGAGATTATTTCCAGTTTGGGTACCTTTCAGGTAATGCTGTTATGAACATCTTCATTGACAGTTTTAGTTATTTCCTCATGATAGATACCTGGACATGAACTGATGTGCCAAGGGGTGAAGATATTTATGGCCCTTGTCATTGCCAATTGCTTTCTAGGAAGACAGTTTCCACTTATAGTCCCCGAGATAGTATATGAGGCTATATATCTTATTACACTTTAGAAGTATTAACATTTAATGATATCTTCATTAGTTAGAAAAGAAAAAAATATATCCTATGTATTTTTTAAACTTAGTAACATGAATTGTATTGTTGTTGTCGTTACCAGTCAATGGCACTGCTCACAGCACACAGAGAATTAGGGATGGACGACACCCCCATTCCCAGATGAGAAGATGTAATGAGTCAATCAGTTCTAGAGCCTAGTATCTTCTGTTTATTATTCTTGGTAACCTTGGTCACTGCTTGTTATTCACAACCACTGATTCACTACCAGGAATGCACATTTGACACATGAGTTTCTACATAGATCCAACCCTATCTAGTAGTAAAATAGAGGAACAAAACAACCTAACTAGACAACTAGATTACATTACATTAAGTTTGATACACACATTATCCAGCATTAAAACAGGAAAAGCAAGCAAGCAAGCAAGCGAGCTAGGCAATGAACTCTGTACATTGTTAGCAAATTTGATTGGCACTCAATTCAAAAGTTAATAGCAGTGTTGAGAAGAGTCCCTTGTAACAGTTCTGTTAGTTAGCAGGGTTTTCCCCTTATTTTCTGGTTCCTGGCTGTATGGTAAGTGTAGATAAGGAAGGTACACAGAATATGGAATTAAATATACAACGTTTCCTGTATATAGAATATTGTCTGCATGATAAAACTTGGGCCTATAATATGCAAGATAAAACTGGTTAATGTAAGGTTGTAGTTATGTCCGTTAAACTAAAATGTTGTTAAAGTTTCCTGTATTATTACTCTAGACCGGGCAGAGGGCACGGTCTGAAATCCCCCATCAAGCCCCGCCGGGTGGGGAGGGTGTGCAACTGCAGGTCCCCAGCCCAGCGCCAGAAGTGGGGGGGCTCAGGCTCAGGTCCCCTGTCAAGCCCTGCCGGGTGGAGGGGGGGTGCAGCCTCAGGTCCCCTGACCATTTTGGCTGGGTCATTTGGTTTAGTTTCACCTGCCTTCAAGTCCATGTCGCTAATATAGGGATGGATTTACGTTTAGAGAGAGATGGTTCAAATAGCAGAGCTGCCTGTGTTAAAAATGCTGACTTGTCACTAATTAGCTGTGTGACCTTACTCAATTTGTTGGACTACTCTTTGCCTCAGCTTACTCATCTGTAAAATGTAGATAATACCATTATCAAACTCATGAAGTTTCTGTGAGGAAAAAAAATGAGATAATTAGCAGAAGCTCTTAGTACCTGGCACACAGTAAGTGCTAAATAAATATCACCTGTTCTTCTTATTGCTACTAAATAAGAAGTAGTCTTGATATTGTTATTCTATGTATTCCAACTATTACTACTAAGGAAAGTTGCTTGTCTCCTCCCTCTTCATCAGGCTAATGCTTTATAAATAGTGTTAGCATAATTGCAACTATGTGTCTGGAGCCAGCATGCCGGTAAGTCAACCTGGAAGTGCCTCTTGGCCATGGCAAAAAGAACACCTTGAACATCTGAGGCTTGTACATACTCAAGAGGGAGTATGGTTTCTCATTAAAGAGGTTGATCTCAAGATTTTGAATAACTTTGTTTTAAATAATACTTATATCAGATTGCAGGCAGATTACTCCACTCTGAGCTTTCGCTGCCCATCTCTACAGCCTTTTAGGGTGGCATGTCTTCCCTTTAGAGGGCTCTGGTTTGGCGCCTTGCTGGCTGTGCCTCTCCCAGGCCTGGCTTCATGGGTGAGAGCCCTGTGTTAGATACGGCCCTGCACTCAGAGCGATCCTGTGCTTGGTTTAATGCTCTGCTGTAGTTGTCTTGAAATTCTTAATGGTTTTGTCTTTTGGCTGATGTTTGTAAGTGAAGTCTGATGGGATAATGCATCATGTATGTATGTATGTATGTATTTTATTGTTTAAAGTATTACATATGTCTCCTTTCCCCTTCCAAGGTGCATCATGCATTTAAGTAGAGGAGATACATGCAATAGGTGTGTCTTCCATTTCTTGCCTCTCCATTTGCATATAATAACATTCACGATGTCTCATGACTACAGAATTTGGTTGGACCCACAACGTATTGGAGGTCAGTAAGACTCAAATTGAGTACAAAGTGAACCTGCTGCATTTATGGCTGAGTAAGCAGTTCCCTGTCAGCCTAGAGAGGCTGTGATTCCAGTTTGACCAAGAACTTTGTTTGAATGCAGAAGAAGGCAGTGACTTCTGAGAAACACAAATGACCCAGAAATTGTATCGTATCCTTTATTATTTACTAGTGGCCGGTGCATGAAATTCGTGCACATTAAAAGGGGGTTAATTAGAGGAAATATTTTAATATTGCTATTTTCCCTTTCTCTATATTGAAGTGTCAGAGATGAAAGAAAATTAGTAAAATGTATATGAAAATCTTCCTCTTGTCAGTGTCTGGGGTGTGCCGTGGGACCCAGAGTCAAGTCCCCGCCCACCCGCAGTGCTTCAAAATCTTACAAGACCCAGACCCAGCTGGCCCCACCCCCATTGGGCGAGATCCAGACCTGGCCGGCCCCACCCTTGTCAAGCCCCCCCAGACGGGGGGAGGGTGCAGCCTCAGGTCCCCTGGCACACACCAGGCAGGGGGCACAGCCTCAGGTCCCCCAGCACACCCTCAGCTCCCCTGGCCCAGCGCCGGGGCGGGGGGAGCAGCCTCAGGTCCCATGGCCTGGTGCCAGTGCAGGTGGCACCAGGGCAGGGGGCGCGCCTTGAGGTCCCCCATTAAGCCCTTCCAGGCAGAGGGCACGACCTGAGGTCCTCCTTCAAGCCCCGCTGGGCAAGGGACGTGGCCTGAGGTCCCCCAGCCCGGGCCGGGGTGGGGGGCACACTTTGAGGTCCCCCATCAAGCCCCGGTTGGGGGGGATGCGGACTGAGATCCCCCGGCAAGACTCGCCAGGCAGGGGGCGCAGCCTGAGTTCCCCTGTCAAGCCTCGCTGGGTGGGGCACACGACCCGAGATCCTCCATCAAGCCCCGCTGGGTGGAGGGTGTAGTCTGAAATCCTCCGTCAAGCCCCACCAGGTGGGGGGTGCAGCCTCAGGTCCCCCAGCACACCCCCCTCAAGTCCCCCGGCCCGGTGCCAGGGCAGGGGGTGCAGCCTCAGGTCCCTCAGCCCGACACCAGGGTGGGCATCACCAAGGCAGAGTCGTGCCTTGAGGCCCCCTGTCTAGCCTTGCTGGGGGGGGGGGGGGGGGGCTCAGCCTGAGGTACCCTGTCAAGCCCCATTGGGCAGAGATCATGGTCTGAAATTCCCCATCAAGACTAGCCAGGCAGGGTGGCACAGCCTCAGGGCCCCCGTCAAGTCCCGCTTGGTGGGGGGCACAGCCTCAGATCCCCTGGCAAGCCCCGCTGGGCAGAGGGTGCAGCCTGAGGTGCCCTGGAAAGTCCTTCTGGCTGGGGGGCACAGCCTCAGGTCCCTTGGTGCTGGGGTGTGGGGTGAAGCCTGAGGTCTCCCGGCCTGGGGCGGGGGGAGCAGTCTGAGGTCCCCTGCCACAGCACCGGGACGGGGGGCTCATCTTGAGGTTCTCCGTCAAGCCCTGCCGGGTGGGGGACAGGGCCTGAGGGGTCCCCTGTCAGGCCCCGCCAGGTGGGAGGTGTAGCTTCAGGTCCCCCGGCCCAGTGCTGGGGCGGGGGCTGTGGCCTGAGTTCCCCTGTCAAGCCCTGCCAGGCAGGTGGCACAGCCTGAGGTCCCCCGGCCTGCGGCAAGGGGAGCAGCCTGAGGTCCCCGGCCCAGCACCGGGGTGGGGGGGCGCACCTTGAGGTCCCCCGCGAAGCCCTGCCCAGTAGGGGGTGGGGCCTGAGGTCCCCTGTCAAGCCCCACTGGGTGGGGGGCTCAGCCTCAAGTTCCTGATGATTGCTCGCTAAGGCTCGTTAGGGGAACTCGGCCTCCACTGTGGGTGCAGCCATCTTGTGTTACAAACCCCCGCCTCCCCCCACCCCGCCTTTGCTGTGGGCACCACCATCTTTGTGACAGTGTGATGGTCAATTTGCATATTCCCTCTTTATTAAATAGGATGCTATTTCCCTTTGTATCCAACTAGTTATGTTGAAGATGATGACCTAGAAGAAAAGAGAAAATGAGGGCAACCCATAGTTTCTTTTTCTTTCAGTCCTTCCTTCCTTATCAGTGAGCCTAAGGTAAGTAGCATGTAGCAATACATGAAATAATAACACTTGAGTCAGTGTTGTGCAGTGTTTTCACTGCTTTGGCAAGAATGAAATATACATGCAAGAAGAGCTATAAAAATATATAAATTGTGAATTCCATATACAAGTTAAATGTCTTATACTCATATTTAGAACTGGCATTGCACAATATAAAGATGAATGGTAAAAGTCATATGGATACTTTAAAATAGTAATTTTTCTTTATTTAGAACAACTTTAAAGAATAGAAAACACCATGACAAGCTGAGAAAAACTGGAAGAAAGGAAAAAGTCTTTATATTTTAGTAGCTTTGATCACAGCATTTTCAATGCTGTTTGAACGAGGTTGTCCTGCATTTTCATTTTGTACTGGGTCCCCCAAGTTAATGAGTTGGCCCTATCCTCTTTCTATGGGGTGAGCAGTCCACAGGGCCAAGGGTTGTGCCCATCTAGTGAGTGACCTCTCATCCCTTTGAGAACACACAGCAAATACCTGACACCTGACATTCCCTGGAAAGTCATGATCCTTTCGAGACTGCATAGACTAGAACTGACTTGGAAGCCAGGGTCAGTCCTGCCTAGGGCTGATTACTAATGGTGCGTAAATGCCCAGGCAGGAGAGAGGTTAAAGGGCAACTGTGGATGTAGTATGTGGACTGAAGGGGCCACACCCATGTAGGTGAGGTACCTGAGGGTCAGTGAGGGTGAGGACTGGAGTCAGGGAAGATAAGAAGAAGAGGGTGCTCCATGGTTCATCTGTCCCTCAGCCACCATGTTCCAACAGGATATTGGAGGGGTCCAAGATTTTTAAATTGGAACCTGGCCTTCCAAGTCATTATGAGGGTATATTTGTCAAAATAGGAGATTACACATTTTAACAGCTCATTAACCTGATTTATAATATTTGCATACTTAGACCTATGGTATGTGGACCTCTATTTGTACTTTGCTCCAGGGGCTCCTTATTTTCATGGAAGGGCCTGGATGAGAGAGAGCACCTAGTACCTAGCACTTAGTACCTAGCACTTAGTAAAAACCCAGTAAACGTTGGCCACTATCAATATCAGATAATATAACAAATAATGATGATAATAATGTAACACCAAACTGGGGTAGCAATACTTATATCTGACAAAATAGACCTCCAAGTGAAGGCCATAACAAGAGATAAGGAAGGCCACTTCATAATACTAAAGGAATCAATACAAGAGAATATAACTGGTAAATACATGTGCACCTTTATGTATACAGGAGCACCCAAATACATAAAAAAACTTCTGGAAGATATCAATGAAGAGATCATCAGCAATACGATCATAGTAGGGGACTTTAATACCCCATTGACACCCCTAGATAAATCTTCTAGACAAAAAAAAAATCAATAAAGAAACAGCATTCCTAAACGACTCACTAGATCAGGTGGAACTAATTGACATCTTCAGAACATTTCACCCCAAAGATACGGAATATACATTCTCTCCTTTGGACAAGGTCCTGAAACGCTGCTCACCTCTCTCCCCTCTACACCTCTTCCTCACTTCCAGTCAGTGGGGTTATAGTGGTAGTGGTAGTACTGTGTTCTGCTTTCCAATCCCCAGTTACTAAGGCCTTGCTGTAGATGGGTTGCCTGGATCCTTAAAGTACTGCCCTGAGTCCCACAGCTACGCCCTGTGAGTAGGATTAGCTGGGTCCTGTGCCTGCCTGAATCATGCAGGAGCCCAGCATGCCTTCTGCAGTTTGAATTGTGCTGTCCATTCTGCAGCTAATCACCTGTATTTTGTTTTTCTCCTAATGCATTTGGAATTATTTTTGAAATCTAGGAAAGATTTATCTCTATGAAAGTTAAGATAGGCTAAGAAGAACCATTTATCATGTTTCACTTTTTAATTGGGTGCCAGGATCTGAGTTAAAAAAGATTTTTCTGAATTACAATAACTATGCATTGCTTAGGCTTTGTAATTCAGTGAATTTCCTATCCTCATTATTTACTTCTCACCTAGATTGTCATCTTTGATGGCTTCTGTGTAAATTTAATGTGAACCTCCTTGAACACTGTTTTGTTGCTTTGCCTTCTCTTTCTTTGTTTTATGAATCCCTCTGACAAACATGCTTGGAAAGTATATTCTTTGGAAAGATTTTGGCCTTTCTTCAAAAGTCTGAAACCATGTAGAATTATTTGGGGGTAGGTAGAATCCTTTCAGGCCATATGTCAGGTAGTTTTTTATTTTTTATTTTTATTTATTTACTGGAGGCCCGGTGCATAAAATTCTTGCACGGGTAGGGTCCCTAGGCCTGGCCGGCGATCAGGGCCAATCTGTGGGGTGACCAGCGGGGTGATTGGGGACCCCCTCTCGCACCCACCTTGGCTGGCCTGGCGCCGCCTGCTCGCCAGCCCAGCCCCCCTGCAGGTCAGGGCCTGCAGGCTGGGGGCAGCTCCTGTGTTAAGCATCTGCCCCCTGGTGGTCAGTGCGTGTCATAGTGACCAGTCGTTCCCAGGTTGTTCTGCTGTTCCATCGATTTGCATATTAGTGTTTTATATAGATAGATTTTTAATTTAAGTTCTTTATTGTTTAATGTATTACATAAGTCTCATTTTCCCCCCATTGTCCTCTCCCTGGCCACCCCAACCCCCAGCACATGCCCTTTCCCCCCTCACCCCCCTCATATGTCAGGTAGTTTTTTAAAGTATAATTTTAAAAACACAGTGCTTATATTCTCTCTCTCTCTCTCTCTCTCTCTCTCTCTCTCTCTCTCTCTCTCGTTCTTTTGCTGCTGTTGATATCACCAATTATCATTGAGTGAATGGAAATAATTAGATCTCTAGGATCACTCCAGAGGACGTTTGGCAGTAGACTTTGCCCAACCTGTAAGATGTAGTAATATTTGTAGAGTTGGAGTTTTGATTAAGGTCATTTTGTTTCTTTTCTTCCACTTGGTTTCACCTCCTTGTTTTATAATTATAGCCAGACATCATGAAAGTGGAATCAGCACTTCTCTGGCAGACACCACATGTAAAAGCCTCCCAAACCCTGGACTCTTGAAATAGATGCTTTTCATAAAATAGTGCCTACTTGCATTGTTAATTGCCTGCTTGCTTGTTTATGGGTCAACTGGATATAAACTCCTTGAGAGTGGAAACCATACCTGGCTTCTTTACCCATTGTGTTCTTGGCATCTAACACAGCACTCGCAGTGCTATGTGGATACTTCAAATTTTGGCTGAATGGATAAATAATTGCCTCAAGTACATAGACAATAAACTTAATGCAAAGCTTAGGGGTGTTTTGGACAGGTGTCATAAGAAGACAAGTTTATTGGACAGTGGAAAGGACTTGAAATGACACACTAAGATATGTAGGGGCTCTATAGAGGAGGCAGTTATGGACAGGGTACAAAGAGGCAATCAAATGAGAGGTCATCATGACATTAAAAAACCAGTTCACTGGGGTAGTAAATGAACAACTCAGAGGAGGTTGTGGCCAGAGTAAGATACTGGATTTTAAGATTTCATTGGGGAGCTATTTTAGGTCATTGTTATGTCTAGATTGTAGTATGCCTTGGAAGTATTGAGGTCAAACCATGTGGAGTTGCTAATATTCTCCCACTTTTTATTTATAAAAGGCCCTTTCATGATTAAATCCAATAGTTTGATGAAGTTTAGTGTAGATGGGGCAAATATCATGAATTTTAAAATTAAGATATTGATAAACTTATTCATATAGATTCTGACACCAGGTAGAGTGGTTTTAGGAGATTAAGTGGGGAAGAGTGTTGTGACTCAGGTGCCTGTCTTGGGTGGGATTGTTAGATGACAGTGAAGAGAGGGATGAAGGATGGAATAGTTCAATGGTGTAGGATAGAAGCTTTGAAAACACCAACAAAGCCATGAGACCATAGGCGTATGCCTAGTTTGGAAATTGCAAAGGAGAGCTTAGAGAATACTTCTCCCCAGCAGACTCTTCTAGAAGAAAGGGAGTCTTCCAATAAAAGTTCAGCCCTGGCTAGTTTGGCCCAGTGGATAGAGTGTTGGCCTGTGGACTGAAGGATCCAGGTTTGATTCCAGTCAAGAGCATGTACCTTGGTTGCAGGCTCCATCACCAGCCCCAGTTGAGGTGTGTGCAGGAGATAAACATCTCACATTGATGTTTTCCTCTCTCTGTTTCTCCCCATCCCTTGAACTCTCTCTAAAAATCAATGAAAAAAAATAACGTTGGGTGAGGATTAACAAACTTTGGTTGATTACCTCACACCCACCCACTCTCCCCTGCCTTCTCTCTGACTTAGACATTTTCAAGGCAAAACTCATGGGAGCCATATTCATGGGGCTGAGTTTGGGGCCTCAGACTCGTTTGTCCACATGGGCAGGTGAATGGCTCTCTAGTTAGGCATGTGCTTCTAGTTTGGTTTCGTAACTTTTAGAAGAAGGTTTTAATCTGACCCTCTGTCCATCTGTTGGCAAACCACCTGGATGTGCCCTCAACAAACAATACTAAATTTTAGGATATCAGTGTCTTCCTAGCCTCAGAACTCTCTGCTGTTCCATTGTTATAATAAACTAGAGGCCCAGTGCATGGATTCATGCACATTGAAAGGAAATTAATTAGAAGGTGGCCAGCAGGGTGGGACTGGGTGAGACAGGCCGGACATGCCCTGGAGCCAACCTCCCTTGGTTCCTCCCTGGCCAGCCACACCTGGGGCAGTGCCGGGGCTCGAAGGGCATCTGTAGAGTGAGTGGGGTCCCTCCAGCAGGTGGGGTCCCTCGGTCTGGCCTATGAGGATTGGGCCAAAACCTGCATTCCAACATTCCCCGAGGGGTCCCGGAGTGCAAGAGGGCACTCTGCAAAGTTGCTGTCATTCAGCAGCTCCTGCATTGAGCATCTGCCCCCTGGTGATCAGTGTGCATCATACCTACTAGCTGGTTGGCTGGTCAGCTGGTCGCTTAGCCTTTTAGGTATAGATATAGATATAGATATAGATATAGATATAGATATAGATATAGATATAGATATGTACATTAAAAAAAAAACTAGTCATAGACAATGGCCTGAAGGACATGTAATCCACTCACTACAAGTTTTATCTTTGGAGCAAATTTAAGAGCTATTTGCTAGAATTGCATTGTTTGACCCCCCTGTATAACTGTCTTTTCTGAACAGTGCTGGGGTGTCACTCCAATGTAACCCCGCAGTGAAGTGTGGTTACGGTAAAGGACTTTGTGACCGGTATGCTATATTCAACTTGTTGTTGTGAGTATTGTCTGGATGTTGCTCAGGCTACAGTCTTTAACATCACAGTACCCTAATTTATTGAGGATCTATAGATGAAACTTCACATGGGTCTCAACTAGAAAAAGCCAGTCTCCTCCTGAGCCTCTAGTTTGTTTTTCATTGTAATTAATCTTTTTGTCTCCTTTGTTATGCCAGCTAGGAAGCTCAAAATGAAATGTGACAAAGCTGTAGCAATTGTACAGAACATTATATTAGGCATTGGATGTGCTGAACCTTCCTTTAGTTTTCATTATATATTTACTTCACTCCACTTCCTTTTTTCTTAATTTTTTATGTTTATTGTATGTATCTGTAAGGTACCTCAAGTCCTGTTTGGAAACAAGGAAGATCCTATCTAATAAAGAGGGAATATGCTAATTGACCATCACACCCTCACACAAAGATGGTGGCACCCACAGCCAATAAGGAGGGACTATGCTAATTGACTGCCAAGCCCTCAAAAATGGCAGCACCCACAGCCACAAGATAGCGGCGCCCAGTCCCCTCAGCCCCGCTGGGGCAGCAGGTGCGTGGCACGGCTGGGCCTGCCCCCAGGCGGGTCCAGCCACTCCACATGCCTGCCTCCGGAGTCCCGCAGTCCCCTCAGCCCCCCAGCCGCCCAGGGTTGGCCCGAGGCACAGGCAAGCCTTGGATGGCAGCTGCCCAGCCTCCCAGGGCTGCCGAGGCTCTGGTAACCAGGTAACCAGGGCCAGCCGAGGCTTGTGCTGCAGGCAGTGGCAGCAACAGAGGTGTGATGGGGTGTCGCCTTCCCCTGATCACAGGGTCACCTCCCGCCCCTGAGGGCTCCCAAACTGTGAAAGGGGGCAGGCTGGGCTGAGGGACCCTCCCCTCCAGTGCATGAATTTTCATGTACCGGGCCTCTAGTCTATAAATAAAGAAATAAAATTGGGGTATATGCAGAAACAATCTCCTATTTTGTTTTCAATCAGAGAGTTACCCACAGCTTGAACTCATTATGGTAATTAAATGGAGAAATTTTTAGAAGTATATATTTTTATTGAGTTTTAGAGAGAGAGGAAAGGGTAGGGAGAGAGACAGAAACATCAATTGACTGCTTCCTGCATTCCCCCTACTGGAGATTGAGCCTGAAATCCAGGAACATGCCCTGACCAGGAATCGAACTGGTGACCTCTTGGTGCATGGGTCAAAGCTCAGCCACTGAAAGCTACACTGGCCAGGCTGAAATGGAGAATTTGAAAAGTCTTTCATCTGAATACTTTCTGTTGGAGACACTAGTGTCTGTGATTAGTTCTTGATGGGGACTACTATACTGCTAAGTCTGTTTGGCTCCTTTTTTCCTTTTCTTCTCTTTCCTCCTCCATCTATCATGCTTCTAGACTCTCCCACCTTTATTCAGTCCTTCATGTTTCCCTCAAAGTTCCCCTTTTCAAGCATAGTTATGATTATATATGCCCCCTGATTTAAAAATAAAATCATCAAATGTTTTTTATTGCATATAGGAAAAAGGCCAGGTTTTACTTAACTTTTTGTATTCAAAACCTAGCATAGACCTGGAATATAATAGGCAGCTGATGAATGTTTGTTGAATGAACTGAATTGCATTACATAACATAATACATGTAGTAGAACCCTTGGCACAAAAAAATGTTTACTACTCAATCTCTTTCCCTTCACATTTGGCAGGAACCTACCTTTCCCACCTCATCTTTCACCACTGTGACTTTAATCATCAATGATTCATAATTTTATGCACATTATATGCATTTCTATGACCATGGAATATAAATGCTGTTCTTTCTACATGTAGTCTCTTCCTTAAATGCATCATTCTTGCTCAAATTTAGAGAAAATAATACATATTCCTGATGATGTTGGTTCAAATTTTCTCTATAACAAGCTATGACTTACATATTTAAACTAGAGGCCCAGTGCATGAAATCTGTGCACGGATAGGGTCCCTAGGCCTGGCCAGTGACCAGGGCCAATCGGGACCTTCGTCCAGCTGCCGGCTGCCAGCCAGGGCCTTCCTTTGTCCACACCGCCCTGTGGTGGTCAGCACATGTCATAGAGAGCAGTCGAACTCCCGGTCGGTTGAACTCCCGAGGGGACAATTTGCATATTAGCCTTTTATTATATAGGATAGTTTGATCTACTTGGACATTTATAGCATCTTTTATATGTAATTACTTGTTCTTTTTAACTGGCAAAGCTCCTTAAAATGAATTAAAACTTACTTTTATTTATCAATGCAAGCATTCCTTTCTAGTATTCAAAAGTGATGATTAAACTTTTGAATTTGAATGGATAGTTTTTATACATACATACCCAGTTGTTTAGCCTTTTATTTCATTAACTCATCCCCTGCAAGAAGTCTAAAATAAACTTTAGAAAATTTTATGATCCAAAGGTTGGATGATTTATTTACCTCATGAAAACTCAACCCAAGGCTACTGACAGCTGCAATTCTCCCAGCCACTTCCACATAATTTTTAAAATGTGAATGCCGGGAATGGTGCTGTTGACATTAATTTCAGGACAAGGAAGAGAAGGACTAGGTGCCTCAGGAGGAGTCTGTGGGGGAATAAACAAAGATACTCGTGCAATGTTGGAGATTTCTGATGTCAGGTTGACCTTATCAACAGCCCAAACAGCAATGAAGAGATCTGTGCCATTTTCAAAAGGGATGCTTTCTGGTTTAAACACAAACACTTCTTCAGAGTTGGCTTCCTTTGGAATGAGATTAGTAGTGTTCACTTGAACCGATTCATTGAACTTCTCTCTGAGATCAAGAATACTTGTGCTTATTCCAATGATATACTTGTAAGCTAAAAATAAAAAATAAAATGAAAAAGGGACATAACTTGCAATTCTCAAGTTTTAAAAGGCTGTTAGAAACTTTATATCACCATCCCATAAAGTTCCAATGGGTAAATGCAATTGATGCTTCATTTTTACAAGCAGTAGTATCTTTTTACATTCTTGTCTGTGTATCTGGACAGAGTAATGAATGTAGACTGGGTCAGGTTTAGTCAGTCTTTTTGGGCATAGTACCTGGCCAAGACAGGAGGTTGTTTGATTATTATGTTATTATTTCTACAGGAGTTTTTGGTACCAGTGCTTCTTAAACTCTAATGTGCATACAAATCACCCAGAGATCTTGAAGTGCAGATTCTGGTTCGGTTGGGGGGTGGGGAGGAGGCTGAAATGGTACAGTCTATAACAAGGATTGGTGTGATCCCAGGCTGCAGCCTGAGGACCATGCCTCTACAGGCTTCTTCCAAAGGAGAGCTCTGCTCCATAGATATCTGTGCTTTATTCTCAATCCTCTCGAGGAGTCGTTACTAAACATGGGGCTTCTTAAAGGGCACTTTGGCAAGATTTCAGGAAAAAACTGAAGATAGCCTTTTCCTGGTTGAAACCTCTGACACCAATAGTAGGCCAGCTTTTCAGATTCTAAACCTCTCATTTTTAAACCATTGTTTAAATAAAATTTTTAAATTGCGGTAACATTGGTTAATAATATTATACAAATTTCAGGTGTACAACATTATAATTCTCCACCTGTATACTCTGTTGTATGCTCACCACCAAATGTCTAATTTCCACTATTTATCATATATTGGAGCCCCTTTACCCATTTTGTCCTTGGTCCCCTCCCCCCCCCCTTAATTTCAGAGAACAATCAAAATCCTTCCTGCCCCCTGTCTTGCACATGCATCACAAAACACATGCCTGCCTCTCTCCCTTCTGCACCTCTGCTGGGCTGCTAAACTCCTTCACAGGGTCCACACTGCATTCAGCTTACCTCTTCCGTGATCATAATCGTCCCCAGGGGCTGTCCATGTCAGGTTGATACGATTGTCCCCTTGGATTTTTGCCTTCAGGTCAGTGATTTGGCAAGGTGGAAAGAGATCAGGTATGGGAGCCTTTGGGACATTGGAGGCCACAAAAGAACCTCCTGAGGATGTTCTGCTGAAACACACGTGCTTGCCTTGAAGATCATTCTTATTAATTTCAGGTCTTGGTGGATTCCATTTTACTTCACCTGCATTAAAATATTCCTCAATACATGGTAAGCTGCACAAACTGGCTACACTTTCCTCTGTTTTGTTATTGGATTACCCTCTTCCTACTTTACCCTTCCCCTTCTTTTCTCCCACACACAAAATTCATTTTAATTATTTGGTGTAAAGATACCAGATCAGAGAGAAAGAAGCAAAGAGAGAGTCCCACTTCTTTATCTCACAGATATTTAGTGGAATAACTTTCATAATTTATTTTCATGCCATTTGTCCTGGAATTGTTTCTTTTTCCAACTTTTAGCCTATCCTGATCGTACCCTTCCACAAGCAGTATAAATACTACTTCTGTTTTAAACCTCCTCAGATTGCCTCAAGAAGTCTCTTCCACCTAAGCAATACTGTGGGTTCCATTGTCTTTTCTATTTATTTGGTAATTAATCACCTGGACCTTTAAGAATTGCTTTGTTTATTTGTTCTGTGCATGAAATGTTCTGTGTTAGGGATTCTAAAATTTTATGCATTTGAACGACTTCTGATTTTCTCAATGAATGCATGGAAACCTAGTTCTTGAAGCAAATTCACTTTCTCATAAACTCTACTTTTAGCCCTTAACAATTTTGCCTGTAAAGACAAATTGATCTTCATACCCATTAATCTGGTCTTGGGCAAACATGAAGTAGGTACTTCGGCAGGTGAAGGGTTAGTATTGGATTCACCAGTAGAGACCATCTCTCTTGTTATTAAGGCTCATCAAGGTATGGAGGGAAGAACATGGCTTCCCAATGCCAAGCCCGGTGCTATTACTACTAGTTATGTGAATCAATAACTTCTCTAGCCTCTGTTTCTCTATCTGTAAAATGGGGTAATTAGGAGAATTAAATGTAATAATGTAATTAAGACAATGAGCCTAGGTCAGATACAGGCACTAAATCAGTCCCCTCCTGCCTTCTCCTAACTCAAAAAGAAGGACACATGGGAATAAAATAAGCTAACATTTTAGAGCTTTTCAAGCGATGGTTTCTTTTACAGCAATTTTTCCTATGATTACATTTGCATGAGGAGACACCACATGGCCAGAATTCCCCCTTTCCTAAGCATACATCCAAGTGAGGAGAAGCATACACTCATCTACTGTTCTTCCTGGTCTGAGCAGAAGAGAAGAAGAAAGGGAGAAGGTGGGTTTATGAAAACATTGACGTAGATAACAAGCCTTAAATTGTTATTATTTTTTCTATTCTTTGGGAATGCCTATGTCAGTGGAAAGAGCTTCATTACAAAATGTTTTTAAACTTATTAGATATAATAAACATTTATTGAATACTTACTGTTTACTGGCAATAGCTTATTAGGTATATAGTTCCTTGTTTATTCTTTATAACCATTCTATGTGGGGTAGTAACCATTATTATCCCTATTTTACAACTGAGGAAAATGAAGAACAAAGAGATGAACTAAAATAATTGACGTGATAGAGGGCTGGGATTTGAACCGAGGCAGTCAAAAAATACATTCAATCTAGTGTCTTCAACTGAGGGCTATTTTGCCCCCAGGGGACAGTGGATGATGTCTGGAGACATTTTTGATTGTTCTGACTGTGAGGGTTGTTTTTGTTTCCTAGTGAGTAGAGGCCAGGAATGCTGCTAAACATCCTACAAAGCACAGGACAACCCCCCACAACAGATAATTATGTGGCCCAAAAGATCAATAGTGCCAAGGCTGAGAAACCCTAATTTAATCCTGCGCCATTCTCCCCACAGGCTTAATGGTTTCCTCTTGATCGCAAGCCTTTTACTCAAGTCAGGTGTGTTATTACAGATTACTTACCATTCTCAATCCAGCCAGGTATGTACATGGCTCCATTCTGCTGGGGCATAACTCTCCGTCTGGCTGTGTTCACTCCTCCCAGAGCCCGCACTTTTACACTGTATCTACCATTTGTATCGTAAGCCGTAAAATACCTCGAATAGATACCATCATCCTTAGTAGCATCAGCACCTTGATAGGGAGATGAAGGAATTAATGAGTATCCTAAGAGTAACTGGGCATTTGGATATTTCCAAATCAAAGGAGGGTTAAAATTTTAAAAGTAAAGAGAATCCAGCATGATCTTCAAGAGAGTTTAGGATTTGACTATGTAAAGGATGAGGTCTACTTATTTTTCACGTGTGTGTGATGTGTATGTGTGTATAGTTTCATATGTGTACACCTTATCTTCCTGAACTGTTGTCTTTCTTTTTGAAATCAGAGGTCATGTCATGTGTCTCTATTACATCCAACACAGTGCAGGCTAACTACACTGTATTGAATTGAATCGCTGTGTGTTACTGAGGAGAAAAAAAATGTTATATGATTATTTTTCAAAAATTCATGGCTTCTCCCAGGGTGGATTTAGGAAGGAAATTCATTTATAGATTTTGTCCTAAAAAGATTACTTGCACCACAGTAAGCAGCAAAGTTCCTCCTAAAAAGAAATGTAGAATTTTTTCTTTCTGTTAGATTTCTTAAATAAAAAATAATGGGCAGGATTTTCACTTTGGGAACAAGATAATATAGAGTCTGCATAGATATAGGAGTCACATATAACTGTACTTGAATTGATCTCTGCTGCTTTCCAAAAGCCTCAGTTTCTTCATTTGTAATGTAGGGATAGTGAAATCTCAACAGTGTGGGGTACAGATAAAAATGTATATATATTTGGTCACACAAAACCCTAATGTAAGATAGGTATTAATTTTTTGGAGCAGATGAATACCCTCTGATAACTCCCTAGAATCTCTGAACTATTGAGCTTGAGCCACCAATATGTTTGGGCTTTGCAGAAGCTAAAAGTAGGCCCTTTTTCATGTTGTCCAACATTTAGAAATGCAGGAATTGGTGGGGGGAGCAGAAAGCTCTCCCAACCAGACCCTCAGTGCTGCACTCCCTGTTTATAAGGGTCCTTCACCAGACCATGCCCTCCTGCTGTTGCTTCTTGGAAAAGGAAGATGTGTTTTTGCAATTTCTTGGGTGGTTACCTGCTCCATTGTCCAATAGTTCCAAGGTAACTGTTTTTCCGTTTGCTGATTCTATCAGGGCTGTGACACTGGCCCCCAGAATCGGCAAGGCTCCTTGGTGAACCTTTGCATAAACTACCATAGGGCTAGGGTATTTGCCTTTGTCTTTGTTCATTTTTGAGGTCACTGTAACTGGAGGCAAGGTAGCACTTGATGCACGGGTGGTGACAGTCAAAGTCAGGGTCTGGGAGCTTGCTTGCAGACTGTAATTCCAAATGCCAACCTGACCAAAACAAATGGAGACGTTTCCGGTTAGGATCTAGGTGGCACAGACCTGACTTCTGTGAGGAGCCTATCTGATACAAGCATGTTAAAGCTATCTAAGATGGTTTTTGCTACTCGCAGCCAAGGGAAACTTCGGTATGCTTGAGCTAACTACATGGTTCTAATTGTCAAGAAAGCCCTAATTGGGGAAAACGAAGTCTGAAACCTTTGTTCTTATCTTTGCCTTGGTTTCTCAAGGGCAGGATCAAATGGCTGGGTTCCTGGGGTAGATTAAACAGTTTTCATGAACCTGACTCTTCAAGGGTGATGTTGCATCTTGTCCACCTTGTAATTTGAAGGGTATCCTTTTAGTACATGGAGAAAACCACACCGCTTTCCTTTCCTTTGACTTGTTGTCATACTGAGTGATTTCCTTTGGATGGAGATTCTTCCTGGTTCTCTCTTTCATTCAACACTGACTTGCCTTTTAGCAACTAACCACATTTAAAAAGCTATGGTTATTTCATAAAAACTTTACCTTGTCAAATTGTGAGAAGGGGACATGCTGAGTCCATACCTTGGCAGTGCCTGGGATTGGGAGGTAGGCCATTTTAGTGTCCATGTCCACTACAAAGCCATCTTGTTTCTTTCCGCTGGGATCCCAGAGAAGGATCTGGGGAGGCTGTACTGTCCAGGTGATGAGAAACAAGGTGTCATTTCCCACAGTGCTGTCCACAATCACTGTGCCATTCATCCACTGACTGGCCTGGAGAGCTGCTCCTGTACTCTCAAGCTGTTCAGAAAAAAACATCTCTTCACTTTCTGGAGACTCCAGCTCCCATCACAGGGTCTCTTCCATTCTGCCCCCCAACATTCAGTTTTCCCATTAAAAAGCCCTGAGTGCTGACATCCTTGGTTTGGTATTTTGTTGTTATGATCTAATTCTAAATTACCTCCCCAGCTTTAGCTTCCACAATGTTGATTCCTGCACCCAAACCAGACCACTTCCCTAAGTGACTCTACGACTATCACACTCTCACTTCTCTTGGAAGTATGTGTGCTCATCTCTATTTGTGTAAGCCTTACCTATCCTTCAAATTTCACTTCAAACGTCACTTTTCCCACGAAGCTTTCTCTGATGTCCCCTCTCACTTACCAGCTGAGAGTAACTGCTCCCTCCTGTGAGCTCCCACAGAGGACTGTTTCTGTCAGTCCTTTGATATTCTAACATTGTGTTTTGCTTTATACCTACTGGTATATAGAGCTCATCTTATTTACTACACTATAACCATGACTGGGACTTATTTTCACCCATCCTCTCTAATAAAATGGTAATATGCAAATTAACCATCACTCTGCTACATAAGCCACGCCCACCAGCCAAGCCACGCCCACCAGCCAATCAGGGCGAGTATGCAAATTAACCCCAATCCAAGATGGCTACAGCCACAGAGAGCAAGGTTTCCCAGGTAACAGAGCAAGCTAAGCTTTCCATAGCCATTGCAGGCTTAAGCCTCCACTAAAGCTACAAAGTTTCAATTATAGAAGGTAAACAAATTCAAACAAATGGCGGCAGAATGGAGCTTGAGAGAGCAGGCCAGGGTTGCCGGCGGCAACAGGGGAAGCAAAGCTTTCCGCACACCCTGGCCGGGCTCACCCGCTTAAGGCTACAAAGTTTCAATTGTAGAAGGTGAATTAACTGCCACAGAAATGGCTGCTGCCCCAGAAATGGCTGCCGCCCAGGCTACAAAGTTTCAATTGTAGAAGGTGAATTAACTGCCACAGAAATGGCTGCCGCCCCAGAGGGAACAGCAGGCTTGGCTCCGCTCCAGGCTACAAAGTTTCAATTGTAGAAGGAAAATAAATTCCAGATACCAGGGTCTCCCCTTGGGTTGCCAGGGGGCGTGGCCGGCCTGCAAACCACCACAGGCCCCTTGCTCAGGCCGCCCCACACCCCAAGGGAACCCCCACCCTTATCTGTGACACCCTTCAGGGCAAACCAGCTGGCCCCCACCTGTGCACCAGGCCTCTATCCTATCTAATAAAAGAGTAATATACAGATTGATCATCACTGCAACACACAATATAGCTGCCCCCATGTGGTCAAAGATCCTGCCCCCATGTGGACACAAGATGGCCACTACAAGATGGCTAGCAGGAGAGGGCAATTGGGAGGCACCTGGCCTGCAAGGGAGGGCAGTTGTGAGGGACCAGGCCTGCAAGGGAGGGCATTTGAGAGGGACCAGGCTTGCAAGGGAGGGCAGTTGGAGGTGATCAACCCTGCAGGAGAGGGCCGTTAGGGGTGACCAGGCTGGCAGAGGAGGGAAGTTGGGGGCAAACAGGCTGGCAGGGGAGCAGTTAAGCATCAACCAGGCTGGCAGCGGAGTGGTTAGGGGGTGATCAGGCTGGCAGGCAGAAGCGGTTAGGGGCAATCAGGAAGGTAGGCAGGCAAGCAGTTGGGAGCCAGCAGTCCTGGATTGTGAGAGGGATGTCCGACTGCCCGTTTAGGCCCGATCCCGGGTGGGATCGGGCCTAAACGGGCAGTCGGACATCCCTCCAGGAGTCCCAGATTGGAGAGGGTACAGGCTGGGCTGAGGGACAACCCACCGCCATGCACGAATTTCGTGCACCGGGCTTCTAGTATATGGATAGTTTGGATTGCAAATAACTAAGTGTTAGGTTGAGTATTATTGCAGTCCATGTGAAGATAAATTAAATAAGTCAATTGCCAAGGTTGTCTGTTTTTTGGAGTAGAATGGAGCTGAGAAGCTGGGATAAAGATGGGGAAGGGTTAGAAAGACTTTTGTAAAAAGTGTGATTTTGAGGATTATGGCCTAGATTATTACTTATTGTCCTTAAATTGAACTCTTATTAGAAGATACGGTGGCCTAGTCATGGAGCCAGACTTTGTAGTTCCATAGGGAGATTATGACCTTGGATCTGATTCTTATGACGGGTGGGTAAATGAATCACTCATTTCTTCATAACTCTTCCTGTTAGGTTTCTTAAATAAAATACGAATGGGCAGAAATGACCTGATTGTGAACTTGCCCTTTCATCAGTTTAATTACTTTTCTAAGACATGTTCCTCCCATTTCTAAACCAGGTTTCAAGTTTAATTTTCTAAATTTGAACTAGGATAACCCAAAGGAGTATAATTGCTTTCTTCTTTGACTGAATAATTGCTATATTGGTAGACCAGAAAGCCTGTTGTTTTGAACTCTTATCATTATTTGGCTTTGACATCAGGCATTCCTTTACTTTTATCCAAACTTTCACAATAAAAGTTATCATTCACACAGTATGAGTACTGATTGTTTATTCTCTCTAGTTAAAAAACAACCATGTGAGTGATTTTTGCACTATGAGAGAAGAGCATTTTAAAATATGTTTGTCCAGTTTTTAAAAAATAGTACCATGATTTTTAAAAGAAAACTTCGTTTTCTTGAAATTCTAGAATCAGAAGGGCCTGATTTTTCAGAAAACCAGGAGTTTTCTGGTTCAGATCTGAATGAGAAGCTGAGGTCCAGATGGATGAAGTTCATTGCCCGTGGTCATAGAGTTAATGACCGACCCTGGACAAGACTCCAGGTGTCTGGACTGACGGCATGGGCTTTTCACAGAACAAAGCACTTTCCATCCATTATATGAAAATCTTGGCCAATATCAGAGACTTGCGGTAATGGAAAAATAGAGCAAGTAATCCCTGAACACTTTTCCTGGAAAATTTGTATTGAGATGATCTACTCTGAAGAAAATTCTGAGCCAATTATATTGCTATGGGTGCTTGTTAACAGATGTTAAAAAAAGAATTCTTGGACCCATTATATTTTATGTTGCTGGTTTTTATGAGGAGTCACTTAGTACTATTTCCAAACAAGTAAACACTGTTGCTTTGTTTAAATGAGTAGTGTTGCATTTTAGGAATAATGTTTTAGCCTGAAACATGTATTTTAATTTTAAGTCACTAGTAGAAGAAAGTACAACTTAAACCTTTTAACCAGTAAACTCTCCATCTTGGCTAGCATTATTTATAAACATGAAAAATCGCAGAGGAAGAAGTCTGACCTGGATGGAGCGCTGGGAGAGAACTCCATTTCCTGATGAGAGGGCCCCAAAAGCGTCAATGAGGCCGTTGTTCTGAGCCTGATCTGAAGCATATGTCTGCAAACCTCCTGAGAAGAAATTACATCGTCAGAAGTTACTTGGTAGAAATCAAGTATGCACAACATTTTTGCTCTTCTTAAGGTAACAGAATACACAAAATAAATATTGTACTGTGTTATTAAAGTATTAACAGATAAACATCAAATAAGTATCCAGATTAACTCAGAAGTTGATACTAGCTTTTTAATCATACTAAATAATAACTCCAGCAACATCTCGGTTGTATGGCTACTTCAACTATGTGCAAAGCAGCCATGAATCTGACAAGCCCAAACTGATATTATAAAATTCATGTTTTGCCCCGCGGGTGTGGCTCGGTGGTTGAGCGTCGACCTATGGACCATGCACTTTCATAGTAGAGAATCCATGAAGCCTTACTCTAAGCCTATGGATTTATTCTTTTTTTAGACATAATCCTACGAAGGATGACTTCTGAGTTTTCGCCTAAGTCAGGAAAGCTGTGCGTGTGACAAAGGAAGAAAGAACAGCTGGCGAGGAACAGTTATAGAAAAGTACAATATGTGATAAAAATGATACTATTCTACCCCAAGCAGTTTTGGGCTATTTAGAATAGGTGTAACTAAGATAGTTGATGTGAAAGTACTTTTAAACTATTAATGTCATCCAGTCTAAGGAAAGTGTTTTGATAATCCTGTTGATAATACAATTGGTGCCTTACCTAGATCCTTTATCTGGGTGAGTGAGATAAAGTGATCCTTTATCTCTTCTCAGCTGCTCTGTTAGCTGCTAATGGCACATAGCTGCCCCATTTTCCAGAGAATGGCCTTACCAAAAGGGGAGACCAAAGCCCCAAGCTAGGAAATAACCTGCCCCCTCACCCCTGCTCCGCCCTGACAGCCCACAGCCACGGACTGATGGACACAGTGGCACAAGAGGCCAGTGCCCTTGCTTTAAAATTGGACCAAGCTTGCAATGCAGTTCCAGCTCCGAGTCTTCTGTGGAGTCAGGCTTCAGCTGGACTCCAAGTCCAGTCGGATCCATACCTAGCTCCTCCCCCTGTCCTACCCTACGTTCTCCCCTCCCTCTCATGAGAGCTCTCCCTCTGTAAATTACATGCACCTAAATCCCTGCCTCAGTTTCTGCCTCTAGGAAACCCAGCCTAAGACATCTAGTATTAGGAGCAAACCGCCCTGTCATTTTAGCTGCCTCAGAAGACACTCGGCATAATAATTGCTATACATAATGCTGGTCCTAAGTAAAATAAATACATAAAAAAAAATCGTGCCCATCCATTCTGCTAAAGAAGCCAGGGGCATATGGGATCTATTTTTACCATCTGTTGTGTTAGAAGCACAATTGATTAATGTTTTATAGAGACGTGCGTTGTATTCCACATTTTCAGAGTGACCTTCCATGTGGCTGAGCAGACCCTTTGCTCTCCCCCGCTACTCCTCGTTAAAAGTCCCAACTCTGATGTCATCTTTCTGGACCCTCTCCTTCCCTTCTTTGTGCCTCATTGTACTTTCCATTGCCAGCAGAGCACTGTATCATGGTATACTGTAATTGGTGTCTCTCACGGGTCTCTTGGCAGCTGCCAACTGGAAGTGAGTGGTTCCTGGCTAACCTAGTAGACTCCTTCCAGCTCTTATAAAGTTCCTGGGAAGAGAGTCCCAGGTCCACATTAGGGTGCCATGCTGGTTCCATCTTCTCCAGACTGCCCTAATCCTAGAACCAAGGCCTTACAATAAATGGGTGGAGTAGGTTATAATGGTTATTTGGGGATAAGTCAGTCACAATGACCCCTCTTTTCCCTATCCCACCTTTCCCCTCCTCCCCAGTTCACTGGAGCTCGCAGTCCAGTGGAAGCAGCAATACAGTGGGGCTCAGCAGATTGCCCCTCACCTGTCATTTTAGACAGCTCCTCCAGTTCTTTGGCGGCATCGGGCCCCAGGGCTACTGTGTGGATGATGGCTCTGCTCTGTTTCACCTCAGCAAAGCATGTGCTTATGGAGCTGTCCTCCCCATCAGTCAGTAGCACAATTTCAGAGCCATCTGTTGGGTATTTCCTCCTAATCACCTAAGGACATAATTAAGAGTGTGAGTTACCAAGCTCAGGGCGGCCAACGTGCTTGTGAAAATTGCGTGTATAGAGAACAAGAAAAGAAATTCCAGAGAGAACAAACCAAAGTGTCTAGGGATGGTCAAATGCCTCTCTGCTGTGAAATGATACACTCTTAAATGGGAAACATTCATGGCACTTGCTGTGCTCTTTCCTCTTGGCTAACCTGCTGCAGTGAGAGCGTTATAAAGTGTGGCTCAGGGCAGTTCCAGGGGTGAGCAGCCCTGGGGAAGCAGGAAAGAAGTTTCCTTCACATAATCTCTCCTCAAGAGCTTTCAGGGGTTCCAAGAAACCCTCAGAAACCATCCTCATTGAATGGGGATAATATTGGGGGAATATTAGACCTAGAGTAGATTTTAGCTTGTATGATATTCACCCGTCTGACCATACCAACGGTTTATGGCTGACATTGGTTCTGATTGGTCAATACCCAGCTCACATGAGCTGTTAAAAAATTTAATGTATCCTTTGTGCCACTCAGGGTGTATCTCAAGAAACTAGAAACACCAATCAGAAAGGATTTATGCACCCCTATGTTCATAGCAGCACAATTTACAGTAGCTAAGATTGGGAAACAGCCTACTAGTAAGTGCCTATCAGCAGATGAGTGGATTAACCTTTTGCACTCGGATGTCGAGTGTGACTCGACACGGTTAGCATTAGAATAAAGGAATCGAGAAAAAAGCAAGAGAGTGCAAAGGGTTAAAAAACTGTGGTACATCTATGCAATGGAATACTACCCTGCGGTAAAAAAGAAGGAATTCTTACCATTTGCAACAGCATGGATGGAACTGGAGAGCATTATGCTGAGTGAGTGAAATAAGCCAGTCAGAGAAAGATAAATATCACATGATCTCACTCATTGGAATATAATGAACAACATAAACTGATGAACAAAAACAGATCCAGAGACAGAGAAGCATTGATCAGACCGTCAAACTTCAGATGGAAGGTAGGGGAGGGCGGGGTAAGGGGGAGAGATCAACCAAAGGACTTGTGTGCATGCATTTAAGCCTAACCCAGTGGTCAGCAAACTGCGGCTCGCGAGCCACGCGCAGCTCTTTGGCCCCTTGAGTGTGTCTCTTCCACAAAATACCATGTGCGGGTGTGCATGTACAGTGCAATTGAAACTTCGTAGCCCATGTGCAGAAGTTGGTTTTCGGTCTGGGTGAGTCTATTTTGAAGAAGTGGCGTTAGAACACTCAAGGAGCCAAAGAGCCTCATGTGGCTCACAAGCCGCGGTTTGCAGACCACTGCTTGGACACAGACACCAGGGGGGTGAGGGCATGAGTGGGGTGGAGTACGGGGGCAATGAAGGGATAAGGACACATATGTAATACCTTAATCAATAAAGGAAAAAAAATTGTAGCCATAAAAAAATTTAATGTACCCTCTAATTAAAGCAAAATATTTTATTCCTAGTAATCCCAGTTCCTATTTGTCCTATGACATCTAAGTTGTAACTGCTAGACATGAACTACAGTTTTTTATGTGGTGTAGAGAGGACAATATTGAATAAGACTATGATGGAAGGAAAATCACATAAAAGAACAGCGTTATCCATTTAAGAAGAGGAAGGTATGAGTCCTACTCTTCTAAAAAGAGTGGAAGGAAGACCCAGAAGGAGGGGAAACAAGCAATCAAGCCTCCCTTCTCTGAGCCAGACTCTCAGAAAGGGAAAGCATCTTAAAAGCAAAGCTGGGAGCAGAGAATACTTTCTTCCCACTCTGTTTGAACTCTGAGAGGGGCAGCCACACAAGGGAAGAGAGCAGAACTGTGACTGTTGTCGTGTGAAGGAGCCCAGAGCCCAGGAGCCTATCAGCCATGGCCATGGCCTTGGTCTGCCTGAGCTGCAGGATCTTAGAAGCTAGAGAAAGAGCTTAACTTGGATTCCCTTGTCAACACTCCCCATCACTACTACAGGTCATGGAAAACATGCAGACATTCCCGCACACACTATTGTGGAGATAGAAGACAGCTGACGTGAAAGTAGGCAAGCAAGAGAACAGGTCATCTTGCCTTAGAGGCTGAGGGCATGAGTGGGGGTGGGGTGGGGGGGGTGAATGGGGGGATAAGGACACATATGTAATACCTTAATCAATAAAGGGGAGAAAAAAGGTGCACAGCCTTCCTTGGGGGCTGATGGAGGACATAGGTATGCTCAGGGCTCTGCTCCAACAGTGAGAGTCAGGGTAGGGCTGAGTTAGCTAGGGAGGACCACTGGGCCCTGATCAAATCAAGAGAACAAGCAAAGCACAGTGGCCGCACCTCACCAGACATCACTACCAGGATCCCAGGACAGACCTGTCCAGGGTCCTCTAGCAAGGACCAGGGGGGATCTTGAGGACAGTGTAGGATCCAAGGCCCTTTACCTCATCACCCTGAAGTCACCCACAAGCTCCTTCTGACCCTCCATTCAGATTCCATAGAGCAAGAGAAGCATTTAAACTCCAATTTTATCCCTCACACTCTCTCACCCATCTGAGTGGAAAATGCAGAACCAGACATTCGCTCCTCATCGCCAGGCCATCTGGCATTAGTCATCTCCCTCAGGGTTTGCATAACAGGAGTTCAGTATATGTCAGTGATTTCACTGTCAGTTTCCCTCCCTCTTTACTTCTTTAATCAAAGTTTGAATGAGTGGCAGGGCAAGAGAACCCAGATGCACATAGGCATCTGGCAAAGGGTTTTCCAGCTGACTGTGTACACAATAGAAACTACTCTCAGGGAACCGGCCTTCAAGGTCGAATAAAAGGGCCAGAGGGACAGACTGCATTTGAGGGAATGTTTGATCTTTTGTCCACATGAAATTCAATGTTTCTGTTGCTGCCTGGGAATCTGGAACAGCCCCAATGATGTGTTGTGTCCACAGAGAGGCACAAGGTAGACCTGCCTGAGACGTTGCTGAGACTCTCAGCCCGTAGGCCTGCCAGTTTTGTTTCATGGAGCTAAATAGCCTCTAAATAATACATAATTTTATATTCTGTATTTAGAGCAATCAAATAACTCAATTCAGTTTTATTTCTTGAGAACCTCCTGCATACAAGATATTGTGCCAGCTTGCTCGGAGGTAAAAAGAGAAATCTTACGCCTAAAGTTTGTTTAAGTGAAGCCGTGATTAGAAAATAAGAGAGAGAAGAGCCTGAAGTCATAAGAGCTATTTTTTAAAAAAAGGTCATAGGATTCAGAAAGAGAAATTCTACATAGTTAGAAGGATCAGGAAAGTTGTCAAGAAGTATGGTTCTCTGAAGAACAAGAGTGCTTTGAGGTGCACAGGAGGGAGGAGAAAGTAGGGAGCTAGCCTGGCGAAGGTGTAGGAGCTCTGAAGGACAGGTGGTCTAACTTGCTTAAGCATTGGATATCTGGAAGAGAGTCCCTGGTGAGGGAAGTAGGGGTTATTTTATGAATGCCTTAAATATTAGATGGAGAAATTTTTACTTAAATTTATTGAAAATGGTGAGATATTGATATCTAAGTAGAGGGATGATGTGGTCAGATGGGACCTTTGGATATACCCCCAATACATTTATAGTTATACTTCCTAAGGCCTCCTGCTTCCATAAATAAACCATTTGCTTGCACAAAAGGAGGTCCTTGTGTACCCAGAAGTTTGGAGTGTTAAGCTTCCTCAAAGTTTAATCATAACTCAGAGCTCTTTTTTTTTCTCTCATAGAAGGTACTCTGTTATGTCCCTGTGTACCTTCCTTCATAGCAATCATTATAGTTTATGCATATTAACTTATTTGTGTGACTATGTGGTTAATGTATCTGCCCAATAAGATTATAAGCTCTGTGACAGGAGGATGTGTGGTCTCTCTTTGGCCCTTATGGTGTTCTTAATGCCCAACACAGTGCCTTGCTTGTAGCAGGCACACATGAATATTTTGAATGCAGGCATGCATGTAGAAAAGCAGGAAGGCATTGATGTAGAAAAGCACAAAAGCATGAATGAATTAGTTAACAATAGTTTTGCAGGGCTGTGTCTTTCTATCATTTGAGCCACTGCTCTACCCTTAATTGTCTAATTCAACCAGATACAAGGCATGTATGGAAACACTGGGAAGGAGGAATTTCTTAACCATAAATTGTAAACACTGACGAGCTACATCAGGGGAACTTGTCTCACAGTAAATGCTGATCGAAGTCCAGTACAGATGGAAGTTCCTCCGCCGGCCATTGAGGGTAAGTTTCTGATGAGCGCATCCCTTTCCGCGCCACCGTTTATCCGTACGAGTTCACTTTGGACGTGGGCAGCCTTGTCAAACATCACCATGCCTACCCAGGACCCTTGTTCAATCGTCTGTAGCAGGAAAAGTTTGCCTGCTTGATTCATTCGTTTTAGGCGGTCACCAACCTGAATGGAGAAGCAGAAGACAGGCAGCCAGGTTGTGGTTAGGTGGTCAGACTAATAACAGAACAGGCCAGAGGGAATTTGAACAGGGTTGTCTCAACAGAGAGTAAGTGGCATCAAGCTTACTCAAGGCATATCCTTCTATGGGAGAAATTTTCTCCTTTATATTTAGTAGTATTTTGGAGTAGAAGTTTAGGGCCTTTGTAAAAATAGCCCTAAGAGACAAAACCAGATTAGGCTTTAGTTCAATCAAGAGGCTTTAGAAACAGGTCTGTAGACCTACGCACTGTCAGTGAAACATATATGTTAAGGCTGTGTAATTCATAAATCAAAAGATAATTTAATTTGGCAAATGAGACACTTGATGCTGAATGTTTGTTGAATAAAGTGGCGGTAGGCATTCCTGATGGCAGTGTTAGCGCTGTAACATCGGACTCTCTGGGCCAGGCGTCCTCAAACTGCGGCCCGCGGGCCACATGCAGGTGTTTTTGCCGTTTTGTTTTTTTTTTACTTCAAAATAAGATATGTGCAGTGTGCACAGGAATTTATTCATAGTTTTTTTTTAAACTATAGTCCGGCCCTCCAATGGTCTGAGGGACAGTGAACTGGCCCCCTGTTTAAAAAATTTGAGGACCCCTGCTCTGGGCTGTCTAGATTATATTGTATGCAAATGTGAGATCTGCATCCAGAGATTGAGACTCATTGCACGTACTTTCATGCTTCCAGACTTATCTAGGACCAAGCACACAATTCTCTGTCCGATCTGCAGCAATGAGAAGGTGGGTTTGGGTGGTGGTGTCGTCATAGGAGTGGTTTTCTTAAAGTCCTCAGAGTCGCGAATCACTTCCCAGGTGCTTCGGAGGTTGCATTTTTGGTTCTGCAGGTTTGGGGCTTCTTTGTTGTGGTTTATTTCTGTACAGAATTCGACCACCTGAAATTGTCAATAAAAATGACATCCTCTCTAATAAAATGGTAATATGCAAATTAACCATCACTCCGCTACATAAGCCACACCCACCACCCAAGCCACGCCCACCAGCCAATCAGGGCGAGTATGCAAATTAACCCCAATCCAAGATGGCTACAGCCACAGAGAGCAAGGTTTCCCAGGTAACAGAGGAAGCCAAGCTTTCCATAGCCGTTACAGGCCTAAGCCTCCACTCAAGCTACAAAGTTTCAATAGTAGAAGGTAAACAAATTCAAACAAATGGAGGCAAAATGGAGCTTGAGAGAGCAGGCCAGGGTTGCTGGCGGCAACAGGGGAAGCAAAGCTTTCCGCACACCCTGGCCCGGCTCACCCGCTTAAGGCTACAAAGTTTCAATTGTAGAAGGTGAATTAACTGCCACAGAAATGGCTGCCGGAGCCCCAGGCTTGGCTCTGCTCCAGGCTACAAAGTTTCAATTGTAGAAGGAAAATAAATTCCAGATACCAGGGCCTCCCCTTGGGTTGCCAAGGGGCGTGGCCGGCCTGCAAACCACCACAGGCCCCTCGCTCAGGCCGCCCCACACCCCAAGGGAACCCCCACCTGATCCGGGACACCCTTCAGGGCAAACCAGCTGGCCCCCACCCGTGCACCAGGCCTCTATCTTATCTAATAAAAAGAGTACTATGCAGATTGACCATCACTGCAACACACAATATAGCTGCCCCCATGTGGTCAAAGATCCTGCCCCCATGTGGACACAAGATGGCCACCACAAGATGGCCAGCAGGAGAGGGCAGTTGGGAGGCACCCGGCCTGCAAGGGAGGGCAGTTGTGAGGGACCAGGCCTGCAAGGGAGGGCAGTTGAGAGGGACCAGGCTTGCAAGGGAGGGCAGTTGGAGGTGATCAACCCTGCAGGAGAGGGCAGTTAGGGGTGACCAGGCTGGCAGAGGAGGGAAGTTGGGGGCAAACAGGCTGGCAGGGGAGCAGTTAAGCATCAACCAGGCTGGCAGCAGAGTGGTTAGGGGGTGATCAGACTGGCAGGCAGAAGTGGTTAGGGGCAATCAGGAAGGCAGGCAGGCAAGCAGTTGGGAGCCAGCAGTCCTGGATTGTGAGAGGGATGTCCGACTTCCCGTTTAGGCCCGATCCCACCAGGATCGGGCCTAAACGGGCAGTCGGACATCCCTCCAGGAGTCCCAGATTGGAGAGGGTACAGGCTGGGCTGAGGGACAACCCCCCGCCGTGCACGAATTTCGTGCACCGGGCTTCTAGTAGATAATAATAAGCTACTGGTTAAAATCTTTAATGATTTGATTGATTTAAAATATGTTAATTCCTTGCCCTCCTCCCCAGTCTGCTTTGTTAACTCAGATTCTTGGCCCAATCTCCAAACCACTGCAGAGCACTGCCGGAGAAAATCACAGTCATAATTAGAATTCCTATCTCCAAACATGCGCTCAACCTTGTGGACACCTTAGGGCTTCACAGCAATCATCTGCTTGCTTTTGGCTTCCTTCCTACTTCTCTATTTTGGGCCATCACCACTATCACCAAGACACCTGCATTTCAACATTTCTCTCTCGGTACCATCTTATCTTTCCATCCTTTCACTTACCACTCACTTCTTTCCTTCCCAATCACTTGCCAACACCTCGCATTCCAACTTTTAACACCCAGCCTTCAGCTCTCTCCAAATCCACTTGGGTGTTCCGCCGGCTCCCCAAACCGCACATGTTCATAATTGAACTCGTCACCGTTCCTCCAACTTTGTTCCTCCTCCTCATGTATTTCCTAGCTTGATGCCACCACTATTCACCCAGTCTCCTAACTCAGGAACCTGAGAGTTTCCTAGCTGCCCGCCCCCTACAAAATAGCCAAGATCAATACAGTTCACTGTCTTTCCAGTTCATCTTTTCTCCATCATTCAAGCCCTCACAGTCCCTCCTCACACTATTGCAGTGTCCTATCTGACTTTTCTCCCTTGCTCCCCTTCCAGATGGTCCACTCCACAGCTGCCAGAGGCATCTTCCTTCGTACTCCTGTCTTTAAGACCCTTTGGTGGCTCTTAATTGGTCTCAAGATAGTCTGTACTACTTCACATAGCAAACAGCAATCTCTGTAAAATGCACTTTTCCTTCACTCTCCACTTCACTCTGGCTGTGCAGCCCAAGTCTTTGATTCCCCCCACTGTAGCCTTGCCAGGCTGTTGTATATCTTGACTTGGCTCATGATCCCCATCTGTAAAGGAGTGCCTCTTCTTCTGTCCCCTGCATTGTGAACCTCACCTTCATGTTTCAGCCAAAAGTTCATTTTCAAAATAGTTTCTCATTTTCTAACTTTCCACCAAAGAAAAGGGGAATTTTCTTATAAGTACCGCGCGCTAACCGATTGCGCCACTGGAGCTCCCAAAAGGGGAATTTTCACTCAACCCTGTGGCCTCACAGTGCCCTGTAGAAACTTTAGTAAGGCCCCTTCAACATTGTAGTGCATTTACTGAGCTGTAAATCTTTCTATGACAGAAACCTGTCTTATTAAATTTTGCTTCCTCAAAACCTAGTCCAGTATCTGACACATATAAAAGCTCAATATTTTGTAGTTTTTTAATCTACAAAATGGCAGTAGTTACTATGTACGAATTACATAAAAACATATGCAATAGGGTCAGTACTAACACAGCCAATAAGTGATTGTTTGTGGGGTTTTTTTTCTTTCTTCCTTTTATTAAGCATTTACATCCCTAGCATTTGGGTGATTAAAAAAGGAGGCATAGTATACCTAAAGTAGGTATAATTTAGGTCCTCCTTCTCAGTGATTTTATAGTATTATCATCCAATTAAAAATCTTAAATACTTGGGATTCTATAATTTAGAATGTAATCATTAGCTGTAAAACAACTTTCTCTTTGCATTTTTCAGATCGTTTTGGTAGTGTTTCCATGTTATCATTCTGTTTACTTTTTAGCAAGGGAATCTGAAAAACTTCTGCGCAAAACCCCAGGCAGAGGTTCCCAAACTTCGCTGTGCATCAACTTCAGCTCCAGCTTGGTGAATTTAGAACATATACTCTGGGAGCCTCTGGGAAAATCCCGAGCAAGTCTGGAAGTGGACTGCGAAACCAGAGTGAAGGATGGGCCTAGGAACCATGGTGCATCACGCTGTTATTGACAAGTTACTTCACCTTCTAGTCCAAAAGGAAAACATCACTTTATGTAAGAGATGGGAAGACAAGAGGGGCTCCTCACTAAAGTCAGTTAACTGATGCACTTAATCTTAGTTTGTGCAAATTCATTGATGTATATGGTTAGCATTAATAATGGTAATTTTTCAAGTTTATCTTACGGCCAATTGGTCATTAAAAAACCATTAAGAAATATTTGCAAACTATTTAAAGCTATTAAAACTATGTACAAATTCCATAAGGGCACCGACATTCTTAAAAAGAAAAAATTTCAGGAGCATTTAAGATCTTGCTCCCTTGCATATGTTGTCAGCTTGGCTCAGATAAACTCATAAAAAAACAACAAAAACAACACACAAAAAAACAAACAAACAAGAGAGAAAATTTTACTTAACAACTAAAAGTAAATAGGCAGCCTGAAAAGTGATCTCTGAAAATGAAATTAAAGGCTACTGGTCTTGTCCTTATTAACTAATTAAAAGAATCCCCCTGGGTAAGTTTCTTATTTAATGAAAAAATTTTGTGTTTGTCTGCCTTTAAGGATATTTGAAGTCATTCTAAACACTGAAACTAAAAGCTAGTGGGAGAGAGAGGATGGAGAAGCAAGAATGGACCTAAAGAAGAGGAAGGGGGAGACAGGACTTTACCCTGATTGTGCACTCTTGGCTGGTCCCACAGAGAATCAGCTACTCAGTGATGCCTTCCTAAAATTTGATCCTCTCCTGCAGCATCTGGGATAGAAACCTCATTGAATTCACAGTGTTGGGGCGGGGGGGGGGGGGGGGGGGGAAGATACTTACAGAATTAACATTTTGTGAAAACATTATGGAAGCCTTCTCCGTCTGCTCACCATCAGGTATGAACTCACATCCTTTTTCAAACAGCCCTGTTACTCTGTCGATTTTGCAGGGTTTGGTCATACAGCTGCCTCCTTGACACTTCTTTATTACATTTCTGCCAGTAATATCTGCCGAACACCTGAAAATATATTAAGGTTGGATATTTAAGTGACGAAATTATTTCAAAGGGCTAGACTCTGTGGTTGAGTTCTACAGATGACCTTGTCCACGATGTCCTCTCATAATTCAAGAGACAAATACATCCTTAAATAGAAAAATTATTTCTGTTTGCCAGAATGTATCTGAGGAGTTCCCAAAATGGTACCAGAAATTGTTTCTATGCAGCAGAAAAGCTAAGTCTGGTTTATGGTTGCTGTTAGAATGTACAAGGGTTGCAGACCTAAGGCACTGCCTAGTGTAGTCCCCTCCTTCCTGGAAAATCTGGCCTGTTTCGCTCAAAAGGCTTGTTGATATTTCCTGGGTTTTGTGGTTCTAATTAGTGTGTGTCATACAGTTTTTACATAGCTCTTATATGTTCCTAAGTATTTTAGATTTTCCTTTATATTATACTAGAGGCCCAGTGTGCGATTGAAATCACATGAGGAGGCACCCCGCAGGCGGCTGGGAGCCATGCCTGACTCATGCAGCATCGGCCGCCGCAGGAGTCAGGCCGGACCGGCACTGCGGGGGGCCGGGACTCAAGCCTGACTCTCAGTGTCCCCCGGCCACCCTGCCTGTGTCCGCTCCAGGGCCGCCCGAGCCGCCGCACTGGCTCAGGCAGGCCCTCCTGTCTCTGTCTCCGTCTCCGCTCCAGGCCTCACCTGCGCGCGCAACCTCCTCCTGTCTGGTTGTGAACTGTTATGGTGTCCTGGCCTAATTTGCATATTACCTCTTTATATATATATATATATATATATGCTTGTGAGTCTTATTGCTATCATAAGTGGAATGCTTTTCTCTAACATGTTATTATTTTAGTATATAAATAATATATGAACACTATAGAAAATTTAGAAAATTACAAAAAAGTATAAAGAAGAAAAAAAAACATCATGTTCCACAATCAGAAACAAATTACTGTTAACATGTTGAAGCATTTCCTTTCTCTGTATCAGCATAACATGGCACCTAGAGTTTTGCTTCAGGATTTTAAAAAAACTTAGTATGTTAGTATAATTAAAAATTTAATACCTTATTATAATTTATAACATTCTTTCAAACTGTGATTTTAAAAATTGCATGTTCTCATACTATAAAATAAGTTTAGCTTAATTTATTTCATTTGATTTCCCCCAACTTGTCAGAACTGAAAATAAAACCTCAATGAATAAATAAAATTTCACATAAAATTTTGACTCTATTTCCAAGTTTGCAACGTGATTGGTTCAAAGACTAAATTATCAGATCAAAAGTGTAAATATTTTATAGATTGCTGATACAGCTTATTCTACCATTTTCCATATAATGAGATTTAAACATGAAATTACTGGATCAAGAAAAAGGAAATACTTTGGAGATTTGATATGTGTCACCAAATTGTTTTCCATACTTGTGCCAATTTATGTCTCTAACAACCATCTGTGGGAGCGCTCACCCACTGACAGTTACTTACTAGGTAATAAACGATTCTCATCTTTGTCAAATTTGCACCACTGTGATCGCTAGTAAGTCTGAACATTTTTTATGTTTATTCACCATTTTTATTTCTTCTTCTGTGGATTATTTATTCTCCTCCTGTATCTATTTCTATATTATGATGTTATTGTTTTCCTACTGGTTTTCAAAGGTTCTTCATGTGTTACAATACTAAGTTTTTAAGAAGTGTTTTTTATTAATTTTTGCAAATAATGTTTTTTTTAATTTTTTTACTTTTTTAGTTTGTTTAATTTATATGCAACAAAATTTTTAATGACTATGTAGCCAAATTTATTATTCTCTTAGTTATATTTTTCTATAATTCTTAAATGCATAAAAAGACCTTCACCACATAGAAGTATGATTTTTATTAATATTCTTTTAGTTGTCATTATGATTATGATAGTTATATTTAATGAGTCTATTCAATTGGAAGAAGATGTTAACATTTTTCCCACACAGTTCAAAATGTCCTGATACCTTAAGAAATTCTGTTTTTCTCATACATCTATAATTCTAGCTGTATTAAAGAGTAAATTATTATATATATATCTGTCAATTCACATTGCTTTAGTTAATATAGTTTATTATATGTATCTAAAATTCAGTAAGTAAAAGTTCCCTTTATTACTATTTTTTTAAAAAAATGTTCTTAGGTACTATCTATTGAGTGAATTATGATATTTTTTAAAATGAGGTAAAATTGATGTGCTTTGGACTAGTTTTATAAAACCTATATATTAATTTGGGTTGAATTTAAATCATTCATGAATGGAAAAAATCTCTCAATTTTTCTTGATTTTCTTTTAAAGCCTTTAGAAGGATTTTATTGTTTTCTTAAAATATGACATCTACCATTCTTAGAGTTTAACACTTCATTATACCTTTAATTGCTATCTTGAATGGAGTATTCTGTCCATTATATTTTTGAACTGGTTATTGTTAATATTTGGGAAGAAAATTTGAATTTTCATTTTGTATCTGGTCACCTTATTGACTTCCCCTGTCTTTTATTTCTATTTATTCCCCAGGATTTTCTAAGTAGACCACATAGCATCTGCATAAAAGCAGTTTTCTCTCTTTCTCATAGCTTTCCCCCCACCCTCCCATTTTTTAACCTCCCCGGTTTCATGTGTTATTGCATTGGATACAACTTTCTAAAAAAGGTTTAATAACTGAGCTAATAGTGGCCATCCTATGTTATTCCTGGTAATGTTTCTAGTATTTTCCTATTAAATATGATGTAGGCTGTTGGCTTTCATTTAATGTTTTTATCATATTAAGGAAATAGCCTTCTATTGTGGGTAGTATTATCATTTTGTGATTGCTTCTAGGCCTTAAAATAATCTTTTTAAATTTAGAAGATAATAATCAATAAATTATTAATATGTTACAATAAAATTTCTTTTTCAGAGGACATGGTAATTAGCCAAATTTGCTAATGTTATCTGTGGAAGGAAGAACATGCTACAGATGTAGATATTTTTAGAATATCTCTAGAAAAGAATATGTATTAATCAGCTTTTCTCTTGAAGGAATATACAGTGTCTAACTGAATAGAAACTTAGAGAAGTGGGAAAGGTACATGTTGGATGTGGAATAACATCCATTGGCTGAGATTTGAGAGGTTAATCCAACGAATGATCACATCAGGGAAGTGGCCCTGGCTTGTAGTTTACATAGTGCGGAGGGAACAGCTAAGGAATCTGGTACAGTATGCATGGCACTATGTGGCACTTAGTCTATTTATGCCTGAAGTGATATAACCATGAGGGAAAATATAATGGAAGTGGGCCAAGCTGACAGAGTCTGAATGTAATGAAGAAAGGGAAAAGTGGAGAGCAGTAATGTCCCTCTGGGAGAATGGGAAGCCAAGGCTGAGCTCTGCTTGGAAGCAAGTACCAAATAAAGAGTAACCACACCAAAGCTGAGCACATCTCCTTACGGGGTCATCAGGCCAGAGAACTGGAAGCAAAAGTGGGTGTTGTACCAATTTCCAGTATTTAAAAAGAAGTTGTTATTTTCTGACTCAGGCATAAGTGTTCAAGGTTTTCAAATTCCTCCTGAGAATCTATTGAAAAAAATGTTTATTTGTCTTCTTGACTCAATATACTGTATTAATTACTTACCTAATATCACAGCATTTTGGGATTTCTGGAAGACTTCTTATGTGGGCTTGGTGTGTTTGTTATTCCTTTGATTCTGCCAGATATAACTTACTGTTCTTTTATTTAAAATATTTTTTAGAAAGCTGTATCTGATCTGCAGAATTCTTTTTCATGTCTTCTGTCAGGTTTTAGTATCTGAGTTGTGCTAGCTCTTTTAAATAAATTGTGAAGTTCCCTATCTTTTATGTTTGTACTAAAACAGTTCACTGAAACTGTTGGTTGCAAGAATTCACCCATACAATCATGGCAGCCAAGGGTACTTTCCAAGTGTTCAGTTTGCTTTCTATTGACATCACATAGTTAATTAAACTGGGAGAAGTTTTCTGCTTTCTTTTAATATTTGGATTGTCTTTCAGGTAAGTTCCACAATCTCTCCCAGGCCCATTCATACTGAAAAAGTCCACACAGATATCATTCTGCTTTCAAGGCATTGAATAGCCCCAGTAGCTTTGTTTATTTCGCTGACTCAGATACAGGAAGATGGAGTCACTGAACATAGCACCTGTGGATTTCTTATAATTGTATATGCACAATCACAAAGGCAAATGGTTTGTAACCGAAGAATAGAGAACTCAACTAATTGAAGTGCTTGTAAGCTAAGCAAAAGTGGTAGTTTTGTGGAACTCTGCAACAGGAGGCACTAACAGAGAATGAGAGACAGGAAACAAGGCAAAAAAATGGACATTTTAAAAGTAAGCAAGAAAAAATGGGTTGTGATTTAAAATAGTTTGGGAAAAATCAAGTCAACATATCCTTACCTTATTGCTTTGTTTCTTCCATTAGATAAGTAGAATTTCTGGTCTTTATTGTATTCATCAAATACTCCCCATCGTAGATGTGCCCATTCATGGACAAATACCCTTCCTGTGAGAAAATGTTTTAAATACCCGGTTACAGTAAGAATGGTAAAATTACTTTCTAATGCTGGGAGAAAGTAATTCTCCTGACTTTTATTATGCTTTGCTATGTTAATTTTTTAAAGTTTTGGCTTCCTTAGAAAGAAAACTCTAATATGACAACTCCACATTTCTGAAAAATGTAACTACTTATTTTAGCTCACCAAATGCTAATTAGGCACACAGGAAGTGCCAGAGAGTTTTTATACAAAGAAAGAACAACTGCTCTGTCCTTGGCATAGCTTACAGTCTAGTGGATGACATGCCAATCAGATAACTAAAATCCTTACTGGTGCAAGTGCAGTGATGGAGGGCAGGACATGCTGCTGTGGGGCCTGGAGCATTGGTAGGGCAGCCAGGCAGCACCCCCAGTGGCTCAAACCCCAAGGTCTGCCTACTTCACCTTCCAGTCTTATTGCCACTTACTCCTGAATTACTACCATAGCCACCCAGCTGCCCTCCATGTCTCCAGTCTTCAGTGGCTACCTTATGGTGTTCAGGGTTAAGTTTGCTCCTTAATATGGGTTCCCTGATGACCCCAACTCTGCTCTTCTCTGCAGCCATGTGTCTTGCTGTTCTCCACCTACTTCCAGAACTCTATAATCACAATGAATTCCTGCACTGCCTTTACTTTCCAGAGCCACTCACGGCCCCTTCCCATCTCTGGTTCTTTTCACGTATTCTTTCTCTGCTTGGGATACTTTTCCTAGCTCTGTCTGGATAACTGCTTCTCTTCTTTCAAAATCAAGCTTATATCCACCTAGAAGCCTTCTCTGACATCCCCAGACTAGGCCCAGTACCCCTCCTTTACTCTTTCATTATATTCCATTACGGCACTTCCATTCTATTATAGTTGCTGCTTTCTTCCCGTCTCCCACACGAAACACTTGTCTCCATGAGGACAGGCTCCATGACTTCGTCATTGTCATGCCTGGGCGCATAGTGCCAAGAACTTAATAGGTACTCACTGAGTATTTGTTAAATTTAGAGGAATTAGTGACTTACGTACAGCTCAGTTTTCCTGGAATGTAAATGTCCTAGATAGGCTGAATTTGGAGGGTTAGGTGAGGGGGTACACCTGAGGAAATGCTAGTATCACACACTGAGGATTTGGACCCTATTCTGGAGGTGCTGGGAGCAGAGGATGGCCTCTTAGAAGTAAGGGAAGACTGGGAGAGAACATAAGTGGAGTCACAGAATAGAAAGGAGAGATTATGAAGGAATGCCATTCTCTGTGGTGACTAAGATGGCTGGAGTGGGCCCAGAAGTGAGATGGGGCAATTAGTATATCAATTCAGCACATACTGATTGAGCCATACATTGGGAATTTTCTGGTCCTGTTATGGAGGTGAAATAGAGGGTTGTAGAAGCACAAGAGATATGTTTGACACATCTTTCTGATAAGTCTGTCGTGCTCCAGTGAATGCGGGGTGGGGCATGGAGGTACCAGGGCTCTTTTGTTTAAGTGAAGAAAATCTAGCTGGTTCTAATACTTTGAAGATAATAAAGATACCTGGTAGTAGTTATTAAGTAACCTAACTAGCTAATACTAATCACATTTGATTATACCTGGAGAGTACATATTTTATATATACTTCCTTGCTTGTTTGTTTTAATATTTTTTCTCCAAAGATTGTTCTATGTAGCCCATGAGCATGATAAAAAGTTCATTTTGTGAAGGAAAATTGGATGTTTTTCTTTAGTTACAGTTTTTTTGCGAGCTGAACTGCAAGGATATTCTCTGTGCTACTTAAAGTGTGGTCCATAGTCCAGCAGTATCAGCATCACCTGGGAGCTTGTTAAAAATGCAAATTGTTGAGACGGACCCCACACCTACTGAATCAGAAACTGATTAACAATCCTCCTTGTCAATTTGCTTGAATGTAAGTCTGAGAGCACTGTGAGTCTCCGCCATCTGCTGGCTACTATGTGAATTACAGGCAGGGGGTTTAATTTGTTCAGCAGTCTCCTTAACAGATCCATAGAAACCTAATAACATTTCAATAAATGATTACAGCTATTTTCTGCTATTAATAATTTCTAAAATTAAAAACACTATAGTTACATATTTTTGCAGAATATGAATAAGTTAAGTTTCTAACTGAGAAACACACTATTCTGAACCCCTGCTTTAAGTGAAAATGCATGCTGTAACGTTATTTGGTTTATATGTGCTTACTCGGAAAAATAATGCTATTTTGATCTACTGTGAATATAAAATGATTAAGTTATGAGGAACACAGCGGAATGTTTCTTCTCTACCCATACCTTGTGGTCCATATTGAAACAACTTTTTTCCTAGTATGAAGTCAGGAGTGAAATGAATCCTTTCACCCTTTTCTCCACAATTTCCCATCTGCTCAGTATAGGGTTCATCGTTTCCTGGAGGATTAGGTTCAGCAACTAGAACATCAGCCTGAAATTCAAGAAAATGTTTTCATCATTATAAAATTTTAACAAATGAATTGACCTTATTCACACTGGAGTATTGTGAAACAATTTCATTTGGTTCTAGAATATTATGATGAAAAAAAATCTAAATCACTGAAGGAAATTGAACTTGAAAAAAGGACTTGATAATCTCACATTTTTGTAGGTCTCCAGTTTTGGTCTCATATACTCAGGTTTTGTCTTCCATTTCTCAGGAATCAAAATGGCAACATTTTTGAAATAGAATCTTTTTTCTGTAGCTTCAAACAGATACGGAGATGCCTGAGTCACCATATCCTGGGGGGGTGGGGGGGAAAGAAAACATATCAAGCAAGCACAATTAGGACTGTAGACTAAATTACCAATCATTCAAATTTACATTTGTATTTCACATTAGAAAAACTAGCTAGTAAAGACCAGTTATTTATCAAGACTGGAAGGGGAGAAGTAGAAATACCTTTTATTGATAACTAGAGACTAGTGCATGAAATTCGTCATCAGACTAGTGCACTTGGGGGGGTGTCCCTCAGCCTGCACCCTCTCACAGTCTGGGAGCCCTCAGGCGATGTCTGGGGGAGCAGGCCTAAGCTGGCAGTAGGACATCCTTAGCACTGTCATGGAGGTGGGAGAGGCTCCCGCCACCCCCATTGCGCTCACCAGCCATGAGCTTCTGGCTGAGCAGTGCTTCCCCTGTGGGAGCACACTGACCACCAGGGGGCAACTCTTGCATTGAGCATATGCCCCCGATGGTCAGTGTGCGTCATAGCGACCTGTTGATCCACCATTTAGTCGATTTGCATATTAGCCTTTTATTATCTACTAGAGGCCCGGTGCATGAAATTCGTGCAGGGGTGTGTGTCCCTCAGCCCAGCCTGCTCCCTCTCCAGTCTGGGACCCCTCGAGGGATGTCCAACTGCCCATTTAGGCCCGATCCCACCAGACAGTCAGACATCCCTCTCACAATCCAGGACTGCTGGCTCCCAACTGCTCACCTGTCTGCCTTCCTGATTGCCCCTAACCGCTTCTGCTTGCCAGCCGATCACCCCCTAACTACTCCCCTGCCAGCCTGGTTGATGCCTAACTGCTCCCCTGCCAGCCCGATTACCCCTAACTGTCCTGCCTTGCCGGCCTGGTCGCCCCTAACTGCCCTCCCTTGCAGGCCTGTTCCCTCCCAACTGCCCTCCCCTGCTGACCATCTTGTGGCAGCCATCTTATGTCCACATGGGGGCAACCATCTTTGACCACATAGGGCGTCCATCTTGTGTGTTGGAGTGATGGTCAATTTGCATATATATAGGACTAGAGGCCTGGTGCATGAAATTCATGCACAGAGGGGGGGGTGTCCCTCATCCCAGCCTGCACCCTCTCCAATCTGGGACATCCCTCTCACAATCCAGGACTGCTGGCTCCCAACTGCTCGCCTGCCTGCCTTCCTGATTTCCCCTAACCGCTTCTGCCTGCCAGCCTGATCACCCCCTAACCACTCCCATGCCAGCCTGATTGATGTCTAACTGCTCCCCTGCCAGCCTGTTTGTCTCCAACTTCCCTCCTCTGCTGGCCTGGTCACCCCTAACTGCCATCCCCTGCAGGGTTGATTGCCTCCAACTGCCCTCCCTTGCAGGTCTGGTGCCTCCCAACTGCCCTCCCTTGCTGGCCATCTTGTGGTGGCCATCTTGTGTCCACATGGGGGCAGGATCTTTGACCACATAGGGACAGCCATATTGTGTGTTGAATTGATGGTCAATCTGCATATTACTCTTTTATTAGATAGGAGGATAGAGGCCTGGTGCACGGGTGGGGGCCAGCTGGTTTGCCCTGAAGGGTGTCCTGGATCAGGGTGGGGTTCTCTTGGGGCGTCGGCCTGGGCGAGGGGCCTGTGGTGGTTTGCAGGCCAGCCACGCCCCTGGCGACCCAAGCAGAGGCCCTGGTATCTGGAATTTATTTACCTTCTACAATTGAAACTTTGTAGCCTGGAGTGGAGCCAAGCCTCCTGCTCGATCAGTGGCTGCCGTTTGGATTTGTTTATCTTCTACAATTGAAACTTTGTATCCTTGGGTGGAGGCCTGGGCCCGCCAGAGTGTGTGGAAAGCTTGGCTTCTTCTGTTGCCAGGGAAACCCAAGCCTCCCTTCTGGTAGCCATCTTGGCTGGGGTTAATTTGCATATTCGCCCTGATTAGCTAGTGGGCGTGGCGTGGCTGGTGGGCGTGGCTTGTGTAGCAGAGTGATGGTTAATTTGCATATTACTCTTTTATTAGAGAGGATACCAGGGGCCTAATGCACCTTGAAAGAAACTGTGGGCCACGAGAGGCTGTGGTGGGCACAGGGACAGTTCTCAGCCCATCCTCCACACCCCCACCTAGCCCCTCCCGCCACGGCCCTCGGTCCCCTGTCTGCCAGCAGCCCTGTCTCTGCCGCCGTTGCTCACATGTGCTGACGGGCACAAGCCCCGATTGCAACCACTGATGGCACCAAGCGATCAGGACCAGTGCCAGGTGCTGGCAGCAGGTGCAAGCAGTGGCTCTGGCATCAGCTGCGGGTGCGAGTAGGGCTGGCGCCGGCAGTGGGTGCGACCAGCGGCTCTGGTGCTGGCAGCGGGTGCGAGCAGGACTGTCACCAGCAGAGGGTATGAGAGGCAGCTGCCGGCCCCAATCGCCCCTCAGGAGCAGGAGGAGGTGGAGAAGCCCTGAGGGAGCAAAGAATTTTTAGTAACCACCAGAGGCTCGCCTGATGACAGAAACTGGTGTCCCACCATGGTCTGATGCCCCCTCTCACCTGCTCTGCCATCTTACTGCTGCTGACATCCGCCATGTTCCACGCTCTGCCACCTGCTGCCGACACCCGCCATGTCCCATGTGCGCCCCCTGGTGGTCAGCACATGTCATAGCGACTGGTTGTTCAGTTTTTCTACCGTTCGGTCTATTTGCATATTAGCCTTTTATTATATAGGATATATAAAACCCTAATATGCAAATAGACCAAACATTGGAACAACCAAACAACTGAAAAATCGGTCACTATGACATGCACTCACTGCCAGGGGGCATGTGCAGAACATGGTGGGCGTCAGCCTTGGCAGGATGGTGGAGCAGGTGAGTGGGGGTGCCAGACCAAGGTGGGGTGCCAGTCGTTGTCATTGGGGCAAGCCTCTGGCGGTTACTGAAAATTCTTTGCTCTTGCATGCTGTGGTCCCACCTGGTGCTCGCACCTGCTGCCAGCGCTGGCCCTGCTCGCACCCGCTGATGGCACTGGAGCTGCCACTCGCACCTGCTGATGGTGCCGAGCGATCGGGGCTGGCACCAGGCGCCGGCAGTGGGTGTGAGTGGCGACTGCTGGCCCTGATCACCCCTCAGGGCTTCTCCACCTCCCCCTGCTCCTGAGGGGTGATCAGGGCCAGCAGCCGCCTCTTGTACCTGCTGCCTGGTGCCTGTCCTGATCACTCAGCGCTGTCAGTGGGTGCGAGTGGTGGCTGCTGGCCCCAATCGCCCCTGAGGGCTTCTCCACTTCCCCCTGCTCCTGAGGGACGACTGGGGGCAGCAGCCACTGCTCACACCACTGATGGCAACGGCCCCACTCACACCCACTGCTGGCACTGGCCCCAATCGCTCCACACCATCAGCGGGTGTGAGCGGGGCTGGTGCTGTCAGTGCGTGGGAGCGGTGGTAGCAGGAGTGGGGCTGCTGGCAGACAGGGGACCGGGGGGCCGTGGAGGGAGGGGCCAGGCAGGGGCACGGAGGATGGGCCAGACCCGCCCCTGTGCCCACCACAGCCTCGCAGCCCACAGTTCCTTTCAAGGTGCACGAATTCGTGCACTGGGTCCCTAGTCTAGAATAATAGCTAACCTTTTTTGAGCACTTATCATGCTCTGTATCAGAGTGTGATGATTGACAATTCAGACTTCAGAGGCTGACACTAATCCTGACTCCACCACTTATTGTGCGTCATCTGGCAATTTCCTTGAGCCCTCCTGAGCCTCAGTTATCCCATTTATAAAATGGAAAATATTATGGTGATTAGCTCATAAGATATTGTGGGGATCAAATGAAGTCAAGAAAGTCCTGGGAACCGTGTTTACTTAGCACAAATACTTGTGAAATGTTATCTAGAGTGTCATCTCATTTGATCCTTTGAGGATCAATAAACCTTTAAGGGAGAAACTGAGAATTAGAGAGTGTAAGTATCAAGGTCTCATATCAACTAATACTGGAGAGAAACGCAAATTAAAATGAATATGACTTCACCTGCTGGCTCCTGCCGTTATTTTAAGACTAGCTAAACGTTATGGTAGTATTTATTTTTAGTATAGTACTAAGTGTCAGATATAAGGAAATGGCACACTTATATAATTTATTTTCAAATTACACACAACTTTATTTCTCTAAAATGAAGGAGCTGTAGTGTTAAATTATAAATGCCCCTGAGATGCATTATGAAGACAGTAGAGAGGGTATTATAGGAGATTTACTATTGAAAAAGGCATGGAGTCTATTAAGACTGAAAACCACTGCCCTCAAAAGTGAGTGTGGATGGAGGAAAGAGGAGGGCTGAAGACTGAGTCCTGGGAGCCACAGGCATTTAGCATTTAGTGACAGGAAGAGGAGGAGTCAGCCAAGGAGACTCAGGAGCAGCTGGTGCAAGGGAAGGAAATCAGCAGGCATGGGGTAAAGGTGTTTCAGGGAGAAGAGAGTGATTATCGGTGTCAAATGATGCTGAGCAATTAAGAAAGGAAAAGCAAACAAAAACTCATAGACACAGACAACAGTATGGTAGTTACGAGGGAAAGGGGGAGGGGGGACTGCATATATGGTGACAGAAGAAGATTTAACTTGGGATGGTGAGCACACAATACAATATACAGATCATACACCATAGAAATGTACACTTGAAACATATGTAATCTTATTAACCAATGTCACCCCAATAAATTTAATAATAATAAAAAAGAAAGGCGAGGATAAGAACTGACCAAAGTATTTGACAACTTGGATGAGTCATTTTAGTGGAATGGAGACGACAGCTCCACATTAGTAAATTCAAGAGAGTGGGAGGCTAAATGGAGGCAGTGAATATCGACAACAGCTCCAGCAGGTTTTTTTTTGTAAATTAAAGGAGAATGGAGACACGATGCAGTAGCTGAAGGAGCACTTCAGGGCAAGGGAATTTTTTTTTAATGGGAACTATTATGTGATAATTGGGGAGAAAACAAACAAACAAAAAACCCAGGTAAAGTCAGAGAAAAAAGGGACCATTGCAGGAGGAAAGTCCTTCCCGGAGCAGACCAGAGTGCCTAGACTCCAATATTATAATGTAGAGTTTGGGTTAGTGTGTGTGTGTGTGTGTGTACAAGCAGTTCCACTTATACATGAGGTGGGCATGAGGCACAGAACCAGTTCCCCTTCACAGGGGGAAGCAGCACATGGGTATTGATGCCGGGTGAATCCCTCTCTACCACTTCCTAAGGCAGTGGTCGGCAAACGTATTAGTCAACGGAGCCAAATATCAACAGTGTAACGATTGAAATTTCTTTTGAGAGCCGAAAACCGACTTCTGCGCATGGGCCATGAACTTTCAATCACACTGTACGTGCGCGTCCGCACGTGGTATTTTGTGGAAGAGCCACACTCAAGGGGCCAAAGAGCCGCATGTGGCTCGCAAGCTGCAGTTTGCCGACCACGGCCCTAAGGGGATAAACTTGGGGAATTTATATGATTTTTCTGAGCTTCAGTTTCCCCCTTTTCAGATAGTAATAATGGTTGCCTTGTTCCTTCTAAAAAAGCTTCTTATAGTGATTTGCATTTCATTATTTCAAAAAGCGAGATTTTTATCAACCACTGGAAGATTTAACAATGTATCATTTTAAAAATAAAAACACGGAGTCAAAATCACCAACAAGTTAAAAAGTAGGTATAAAGCTCTCTATGATAGGGTATTATATTATAACTAAAGGCCCAGCGCACGCAATTCGTGCGGGGGTACGGTCCCTAGGCCTGGCCTGTGATCAGGGCCATCTTCCCCAGCTGCCCGCAGCCCACCTCGTCCCAAGCCACCACCCACCCCCAGCTCCTCGTTTGCCATCAGGTGATCGGTGCCTGACAGCCGGGGACAGGGACCAAGAGGTGGTCAGTGCGCCTCATAGTGACTGGTCCAGCAGTCGTTCTGGTCATTCTGCTGTTAGGGTCAATTTGCATATTACCCTTTTATTATATAGGATCTGACTAGTGAAATGAGAATTTTCAGTGTCTTCTAGGAAGAAGAAGCAGCAGCATGAAATGCTCTTGTCTTCCATGTTTTAACAGAAACATAAATAATGGTTTTTTGCTTTGGCCTCTGGTTGCTGATTTTGAGAAGGCAACCTCATATCCAAATAGACATTTAACCTTTTGAGGCCTGGAAAGGTCAAGGATGACAGCTTATAGAGTTGGCTGGAAATTTTTTAGTGATAAGGATTGTATATTGTTCACCACTGGATTTCTGATACCTGACATAATGGTAAAGAAATAGTCCCTTTTTCCGCTGGTACCAGCTTTGTAAATATTTGTTGGATGAATGAATGAATGAATGAATGAAATGGTTGTGATGAATGGCAAATTGTCCAGGAGTGCCAAGACAAGAGGTTCCTGGACTCGCATACATTGAGGATACCTCCAAGATACACTGCTCCCATTGTGTATCGTTGTGTGGAAGAGACAGAGAGAGAGAGAGGGGGGGGGGGGGAGCGGGGAGTTTTAGAGACAGAGAGTGTTTCTTCCTGACTCTCACTACCTCATTTTATGGCGGGTGCTCTCTCTGCCTCTACAGCTCACACTGACAGGGCAATTGCAGTGGATGCAACTTGTAGGTGGAGAAACCTTAGGGACTGTCATTCAAGTTTTTAAAATTAAATTTATTGGGGCTGCATTAGTCAACAAAACTATGTAGGTTTCAAGTGTACATCTCTGCTCCCATCCCCCCTTACCTCTGGTAACCACCATACTGTTGTCTGTGTCTATGCGGGTTTTTTTGCTTAATTTATTCACTTATTTCACACAGCCCCCCAGTCCCTCCCTTCTGACAGCTGTCAGTCTGTTCTCTGCATCTATGAATCTGTTTCTATTTTGTTCATTAATTCCACATGTGAGTGAAATTACATGGTATTTGTCTTTCTCTGACTGGCTTATTTCACTTAGCATAATGCCCTGAACAGAAGCAAGTATTAAGAGCTGACTTAAAGGCTTCTGTTCCCACAAGAGCACCAGGAGAGAGTCTTCCCTCAGAAAACAGAGTGAGGGGTGGCCAGGAAAGGCAGACAAGCTCACAATTAAGGTCCTTACCTCTGCAGATCTGAACCTTAGTAGTGAGGAACTCACTTTTATTAACTACTTAGTTAGGGATTCTGAGTACACTATTGCCCTTAACTTTTTCATTTTATTTTTCAACTAGAGGCCCAGTGCACGAAATTCGTGCATGGGGGTGGGTGTCCCTTAGCCCAGCATGTCCTCTCCAATCTGGGACATCCCTCTCAAAATCCAGGACTGCTGGCTCCCAACCACTCGCCTGCCTGCCTGCCTGATTGCCCCTAACTGCTCTCCCATACTGGCCTGGTCACCCCTAACTGTCCTCCCCTGCAGGCCTAGTTGCCCCCAACTGCTCTCCCCTGCTGGCCCAGTAACCCCTAACTGCCCTCCCTTGCCAGCCTGGTCTTCCCTAACTGCCCTCCCCTGCCGGCCTGGTTGCCCCAACTGCTCTTCCTTGCAGGTCTGGTCACCCCCAATTGCCCTCCCCTGTAGGCCCAGTTGCCCCCAACTGCCCTCCCCTACAGGCCTGGTCACCCCCAACTGCCCTGCCCTGCAGGCCCGGTCACCCCTAACTGTCCTCCTCTGCAGACCTGATCACCCACAACTGCCCTCCCTTGCAGGCTTGGTCCCTCCCAACTATCCTCCCCTGCTGGCCTGATTACCCACAACTGCCCTCCCCTGCCAGCCATCTTGTGGTGGCCATTTTGTGTCCACATGGGGGTGGCCATCTTGTGTGTTGGAGTGACGGTCAATTTGCATATTACTATTTTATTAGATAGGATTATAGTGTACATTCAATGTATTTTGTAGTAGTTTCAGGTGTATAGCACAGTGGTTAGACAATCATATACTTACAATATGTGGAAACCAACTTATCTCAAACCCAACTCATTTAGTAGGACTCATACCAGAAAGCCAATTTAATAATTGTGGTAAGAAGTAGATTTCTCGGGAGGAAAACCCCCAAAGGGTGAGGTGAAAGCATCTGGAAGCTCTAAAGCACCATGTAAATGTGAATTAGCATCGCCATTCTGGATAAGGAATTTATGTTCTTCTGGCACATTCCCGACTGTCTAGCCAGAGACAGAAACATGTTGGCTAAATTTTTCTCCCACACTTTCCTTGTCTGTTGCTCCAAGGGGCACTTTCATGTTTGCTGATGCCATTTCTAAGGTCAGATGCAATCAAAAACTTACTCAAGCTACCTGATTGTTGAGAGATTTCAAAAGGTAAAGCTCTCCCTTTCAGCAGTGGCGGTGATATCTGATAGGTTGAACAGGTAAGATTCCCCTCCTTCCTCAACTACTGCAGTTCTCCAGCCCCAGACTCCTCCAGATGGTAGAGCTGGTTCTCTCTCCAAACTCCATCTTTCTGGGTTTGTTTCTGCTCAGAGCAAGGAACACTTGGGGACAACTAATGGGACGCTTGTGATATTAACTTTTGGGCTCACACTCAGGAACTTGGCCTTGGTTAAAAAATTGAACCCTTTCCATCTAGAAGGATTATGGTTATGCCTACCATTAATTGAGCTCTTACTATGTACCAGACACTATGCATGCATTTTTAAAGTTCTTTAAAAATTTTCAAGATAATTTTAGACTTATAAAACATGCAAACATTGTACAAAGTTCCCATATACCCTTCGCCAAGCTTCCCTTGTGTGCATGCCTTGTTAAATTTAATCCTCACAAAATCCTATGGGGAGGTACTTATTGTCCCATTTTACACACCGGTATTTTTCCTCATTACACACTACTGCCTCTGGATGTGCTACAGCCAGTTCCCCGGGTGGTTATTTATAAGGCATTTCCCTCTTTTTCTTAGTTGTTTGCTGTTGTACCTGACCTCTCCACTTTACAACCGTTAGACACCTCTGCCCTGGACAGGAAGTGTCTTCCTCCCTAATTCTTCCTTCCCCCACAGAAGAAGTAATAAGTAAGGCAAGGTCGCTCAGCAATGTAAGAGGATCCCTTGCATTGGGGCTGGTAAAATGCAGAGTTTCCTCCCATTGAAAGGATCAGGGTTGTTCTTAAGTTAGAGATGTGCATCCTGGGCTTCTCTATGAGGATCACAGAGAAAAGAGTTATAATTAGAAGAATAAAAGGAGAATCTAATACGAGCCAGGCAAAGGAATTATTCTCTGTACATCTCACAATATCTACCAAATACAGCTGGCTCTGCCTTAGTGTAAGGTGACCAGATTTTAACATTGGTAAAGTGGGACACCATTGACGGGGGGGGGGGGGGGGGGGGGTTCTTGATTAAAAATTTGGTCTATATTATAATTGCTTTTGGTTATTTTAATAAAAGGAAATACACTTCTTAGATCATCGTTGAATTTGCATCCTCTTTTCTTACTCATTATGTTAAAAATCTAAAAAAATAATTTAAAATTATATTATAAATTATTATATACATATTGCTTAAAAACACAGTAAGTAGGTACATAATTACATGAACATATTTTATTGTTAGTTTATAAATTAAATTAATTTGATTGTTATAAAGTAACTATATTTTAAAAATTATTTTAATTTTAATCCTATATTTCTTTCTAAATAATAACAATACTAACTTGTATTATTTTTTCCTCTGAATTTGCCATAACGTAAGTCGTAAGTGTCACTTTCAAGGCCAGCGCTAGACTTTTTGCCGCCACTATAAAATATAAATAATATGAGTACTGTCTGCTAAATTCAAGAAAATTTATGTATTTATGAAATAAATAAATAAATTACTTACCTAAATTATCTGAATAGCTGATTTGTAATGACATCACTTGTTTAACTAGCTTACTAGCACTCAGTACGATGTGTATCGTCTGAGAGATAGTTACAAAATGTTTTCCTCGTTGCCAATCCCAAAAAATGCCATTGTTCATTAAGTCCAAACAATGGTGGTCAAATTCTAACAACTGATCAACAATGCGAACTTTGATAAGCAGTTCTTGATAATCAGTTCTCAACAATTATTTGTTATTATTAAAGTTTAACATTATAAAATTAACAAAAATAATATAAAACTCATATCCTGGCTAAATAGCCACATGGCCTCCAAAAACCGTATATTCCCTTCCTGTTCTCCCACCGTTCCCTAGCTTGTCGTGCATTCTTTCCAAAAATCGGGACTTTTTTAAAACGCTGTGGGACATGGGACAAATTGTTAAAAATCGGGACTGTCCCGCCAAAAGCGGGACATCTGGTCACCTTACCTTAGTGGAATCATCCACAATCAATAAATGTAGACAATCATTTATGAAGCACCAACAATGAATGAAACTCTTAGTTAAGTGCATTACATTTATTATCTTCTCCCTCAGGAGAATCCTAATAGTTAACTATTCTATTTTCATTTTGCAACTGAAGATACTGAGACTCAGACATAAAAATAATTTGCCAATATCACACAGAAGGAGTTAGAGAACTCATGTTTGCCCTTCCACACATTATACTTAATTTTTTTAAAGCATGGATAGTTACCGTTTCCAACTTACCTTTATTTCTTGAATGAGTGTTTCATCTTCCGGCACATTGGGGTCAATTGCAATGACAATACCTTCATAGCCATTGTTGTTCAGCTGAATGAGTGAATTGCTCAGGGCCCCTTCCAGAAGGTGAAGGACCAAGATGAAAACAGAACTCTTAAACGACCCCATTACTATACATCTCCCTTTGATTATTCTCTTGGAAAAATTTTGAGTTTTGAGGCATATTTCTTTACCCCTATTTATATGACTATAGAGACACACATTTTTCCAAGTTATCAGAGGTGATTTATCACAGGACTTTAACCCCTTGATCCAAAATTGTTTAACTTTTGCATTTGTCTCCATTATGAGGAACAATACCTTAGTCTTAAATTTGTGTACTTTAAATATTTTATTTGAAAGGATCATTAGCCTTGCCTTCACCTTTGCCAGATGCTGGGAAAGAGGGTGGGAAGCCCACATCCGGTTTCCAAGAAGGATTCACAGGTGTCAAGCGGCTTAGCCATTGAAAGATGTTTACTTCTTATAAATGATTGCCCAACCAGGGGTACTGGCCCACACAAGGTCACCCTCCAACCCCTGCCTGCCCAGGGGAGGCCTGGCTGTTTTATGCATTCAATAACTATTCATTAAGTGTAAGTCATATATCCAGTTATCCCTCAAGGTGGTCATTATTTTTATCCTCATTGATCTTGACATAACCTTAGCACTTCTTGGTGCTTCCTTAGATAATCCACCTTGGTTGCAGACTCCACCCCAGTCAGGCCCTGGTTGGGTTGAGTGTAGGAGACAACCAATCTATGTGTTTCTCTCACATCAATATTTCTCTCTGTCTTTCCCTCTCTCTTCCAATCTCTCTAAAAAGCACTGAAAAAATATCCTCGAGTGAGGATTAAAAAACAAACTTTTCTCTCCAGAACTAGGCAGTTGCTGAAATCTCTGTTCAGCAATTTTATTGTTTTCCTTTAGATTCCTTTGCAATTTAGGACTCACCCAAGGATTGAGCAGACATAATTAGGGAAGTTTCCCCTTGGCAGTTGCTTTCTTTTTGGGATTTCCAAGTGCTTTGGTGCCCCAGAACCCTTACTTTTGTCTTGTCAACCCCGTAAGACTGCTGTACTCTGCTTGAGCTTATCCAGATGCTCTAAGCAAACTGGGAATGCCTTTAAGAGGAAAGCTGATTAAATGTGGATCTCACTGAGATTGCTTGCCTTTTTTCAAGGGCCATATTGCCTTCAGTTTCTACCTGCTTTTGCTGGTGTCCAGTGCCTTCCAAGAGTATGTTTTATGTTTTTTCAAGAGTTATAACTGTTATCAGCAAAAGGATTAGTTTGATATGAGCAACTCTTCCATTATTGCAATTGGATTTGTCACATTATGTTTTAAATGAATGCTATCATTATTTGTCACATTAAATTTCAAATGAATGCTCTTCTAAGAATAATTACACTATAGCAGAAGGCAAAGCCAAAAGCAAATAATATATATATATATATATATATATATTTTTTTTTTTTTTGTAGGCTTCCTTGTACTAACAGGCAGATGGAAAGGTAATTTTAGAGCAGTCAACAGTGTACCCATAAACAGCAATCTGCTCAGTGCATAGGCTATATTAACTCATCTCCCCAAAAATATCCTATCTCCTGTTTACATCTCCCTCTCATTGAAAGTTAACTTTCTTTTTCTCTAAATCAATAGCTTTCCACATTTACCATATATTTATTTTATTCTATAATGCTTCATTCCCTCACAACTACTGAATATTGTTTGGCCTATTCATTTGATACAATCCCCCTTTCTATCCTGCTATAATATACTTTAGTTTGTCACTTAGCATCCTTTATTTTATTTTGCCTCTTCCAAATCACTAATTCATAGACTTAAGTTCATTTTTTTTTCATTCCGACACCAAGATGGAAAAGAAAAACAACAACAACCCAGTTCTTTAAAGCCAGACCCATTCTCCTGCTAATTGATCTTGAAAAGGTTAAATATTTCTAGTCATAATTCCTGGCATTTTCCCCACAACTTCTTTTTTTTAAATATATTTTTATTGTTTGTTGTTGTTTTTTTAGAGAGAGTGAGGAAGGGAGATGGATAAATATGGATAAGGGGAACATCATGATCGGCTGCCTCCTGTACGCCCCCTACTGGGGATCAATCCCATAACTCAGGCATGTGCCCTGACCAGGAATCAAAACAGTGACTTTTTGGTTCCTGGGTCAATGCTCAACCACTGAGCCACATAGGCCGCGCCCACACCTTCTTAACTATACAGGAGTGAAGGAGCAGTTTGAGAACCTGGCAGTACTCCTATATAGCTCTGCCATTAACCAGCACAATATTTTGGATTACTCACTTAAGCCTTCATTTTCCTGTCTGTGAAATAAGGAAAACATTTGGGGACATAAAACCTACCACACCCCATCTCAATATTTTACCAGCCTATTGATTACAGAGAAGCAAATCCCAAGTTAGTGGGAGGAGAGACTGACTGCCAAGTGGGTACTTGAAACTCTCCCATCTGCAAGAATTTAGGCACTGTAGACTGAGAATGTGATAGGCCAGACCTGGGATGTAGTATGAACTGCATGGAGGCAGCTTAGGTAGAGAGATTTATTGGTTGTTTTTCCCCCAGTGCTGCTTTGAAGCTCTTACTCAAGGCTTCACCCTCTCTGTTGTTTTTTCTTGTCCCAATTCACTACAATTTCCTCCCCCATCCCCAAAACTTAATCTAATTTTTTCTTTTATTTGGTCCTGATTATAAAATATCTATTCTACATTGTTGTCTGTATTTACCCAATAAAGTTTTCAGTTCTTTAATATATAAAGCAAGTGATTCTATTGTTCAATAATCTTTTTTTAAAAAAATAAGAGAAATATGATTAGATGAAAGATGATTTTTAATTCCTTCTGACCTATGCCTCCCTCTTTCAATTTGTTCCCCATCCCCTTGATCAATATAAATAACACCTGATCAAGAAAGGATTCCTGGAGTCTTAGTTAAACAAAAAACAGAATCAGTCATTTCCAAAGGCCTTTCTCCTGTGACCTCTTCTTGGGTTGAAATTGAATAAAACTATGTAGCCTATGTTTGTATTAAAATAAGTTTAGAACTATGTCTTTTATTTTTTACTTAAAGCCTTATGAAAATTATAACCCTTTGCTTTGAATAACACCTAAGACAATAACTTGGAAAGCTACTTTGATGAGAGTAGAAACTGATAAACAATAAATTCAATAGACCTCTGTTACAAAACCAGTGTCAGTGGGAAAGGATAATATCCACAGTTTAAGGTTAATTTTTACAGTGATCTGTAGTAGTTAACCAAATGGCTAGAGGTAAAGAGTTTTACAAGAGGCACCATATATAAAATGCACATTGATCTTTAGTCATAAACAAGCAATCTGTTCTGAAGAGATAAAGAGAATGAAAAAGTAACTAAACAATTGCTTCATATAGACAGTTATATCATTCAGACGTAACCTCCTTTCTCTACTTTGGGCTATGTTTTCTCTTCAATAAAAGGAGCTTTTTCTTGACTCTGATTTGACTTTGACCTTGCCTTGTTTGTCTTTAAAGAATTATCTTGGAAAATACTTTTTATTATTTTATTCATAGCCTAAGCTTAAGGACTTTCTACTTTACCCTCAAAATATGAGTTATAAAAGAATTTTTGTCTTTTTATTATGTAAAAATAGGATCTGTAGTATGCAAAATTCAAAGCACTTTTAACAGTTTTGATGTTAATTTGTTTTTATTGGTATGTTTTTGTAAAGTGCAAAGGGCATGGGTTTTACATCTAAGAACCAAGGTAATTTTGTTCATAGTTGTTCTATTCCATGCTCCTTTCTGTCTGCTCTCCTTTTCTTGTTTAAAATACAATGTGTTACAACTATAGTGAGGCAAATGATTCCTATCAAACCCATTGCTGTTAAAACTCCTTTCAATATAAGATAATCTCTGGCAAGTACAGGAGCAGAATTTGGAGGAATAAACAATGATGCCTGGGCAATGTTAGATACTGCAGATTTTAAGGAGTTCTTATCTATGTTACGTATTGCCACATAAATTCTGTGGCTTTCTTGTGTCTCTTCATCAGGTTGATGTTCAGGTCCATTTATGAAAAACTTTGGTGAAAATGTAAATACCTCCTTGGTGCCAGCTGGTTGGGGATTTAGCTTTGATGTATTCACTAAAATGGCATTGTTAAAATCATCTTGAATATTCTGTAGACTTTTACTCATTCTTATTTCATAGCTGTCAGCTGAAAATAAAAATATAAATGGGAAGGTTAAGTCACTTTGAGTAGGTCTTTTAATTTGGTACAAATGACTAATGAGAATAGCAACAAAAAGTCAAAATACCTAAGAACAAACATAACAAGAAATATGCACATGAACAAAACTTTACTGCATTATCTAAGAACTCATATTAAAACCTAAATAAGAGGAAAGACATTGTTTTATGAATAGCAAGATTCAGCATAATAAAGATATTTTTTCTTATTTTTTGAATTTTATATGATTCTATTAATAATGCCTCTAGTTTCTATTTTAACAAAGCTTATTGTAAAGTTTAAATGGGAAATAAATAATCAAAATTGGCCATATAAAGTCTAAAAAATAGCAAGTTGAAGAACTAACCTTATCAGATATAAAAACACTGTAATGCTTTAATAACTCAAAAATTGCAGTACTGGTACATGAATAGTCGTACCAAAAAACAGGCCAAATGCATTCAGAATTATTTGTAATTGAGACTTTTCAGCAGTGTGGTAAACAGAGACTTATAAGCCAAAGAAAGATAGTCCAAGTTGGAAGCAAGACTGGCAAAGGTTCAAGGTGGTCACTATTATTGTCAGATATTGAAAAAAACAACAACAACACACCAGCAGTCAATAAACTTGGCTCCTCTAGGCTTCCAATCAGAGGCATCAGGAAATAAACCATTTAATGTGTAATCAATGATAACCTTTTTTTTGTGTGTGTGATGGCAAAATGATTGGAAAGATTATTCTTTGAGAAAAGTTATTCTGTTGAATTACCATGGAGATCAAAAGATGAGGTAGGTGGGAGCCTGAATGCTAGAAAGTTACAAAGGAACTTCATCAACATTCGCCCAAGCAAGGTAAGAAAGCCCCAAGCCAGGGAACTGGTCCAGCCTTCCCAACAAAACGATGGCCAGAATTGGGAGAGGAACATGTGCCAAGTTTACATGACTTAGGGAAATTATTGTCTTAAACCCATCTTCTAAATCTGAACAAGTAGTCACTATCCAATCTTCAGAAAACTAATTTCCTGCAGTCCATGCTCTGTGATACAGATTCTGTTTCTGCTGATAAGACCACCATTGCATGTGGTATTCATGCTTCCAGTCAAGGTTTCTGTTTGATTAGTGCTGGTCAGTGTATGAAGGCCTCTTCAATCCAGGGGGAGCTGGCACACACTCATTCCCGGACTCCATGATGTGAAGCTTTAGCAATAAAAAGTTTTTCATGACAATCCTCTGTCACTTTGTCACCTCTAAACTCCCAAAGTTATTCTTATTCAATTAACACCTGATATAATTATTAGAAATGCCTCCTGGTAGAAAAATGGGTCATGAAACCAAGAAACCTACCCTGGCCCTGATCGAAGTCTTCTCCAGGCGCTGTCCAAGACAAAGTCACCTCCTCTTCCCCCTGTGCAGCTTCCAGGTCGATAATTGTGCATGGTGGAAGCACGTCAGGGTGGGGGCCAGCCGGGACGCCCAGCACGGAAAAGGAGCCCCCCGAGCTCGTTCGGCTAAAGCCCCACTTTTGCTCCTCCTCACTCCTGCCCAGTGATTTTCTTGGGACATTCATCTGAATATTACCTGGGACAGCGACGAAAAGAAGAGACAAAACAAGAAATTACAACCTCCTGAATAGCTTGTTTTTGACAGTTTGTTGATATTTTAAAACTTTTTTTCTTTACTACATTTTTAGAACAACTGAGTTTGTTTATTTCACAATTCATCCATTCGTCTATTCATTCATTCAATAACTACTTTGAGGGCATATCCTGTGTCAGTAATCATGGACAAAACAGTACCACATGGAATTTATAGTCATATTAATAAACATATATTTATAAATTGTGATAAAGGTAAGAAGGAAAAAAGGCAGGGTACTATAAAATAAAATAAAACAAGTATATAATTTAGAGTGTTATCAAGGAAGTTATATTTAAAGGTTTCCTAAAGTATGAGTATGTGTCAGCTGGATAAAGAGTGGAGATAGGAATATTCTAGGCTGAGGGAAGAGGTTGTATAAAAGACTGAGGTGAAGAAGAGATATGCAGATTAGAAAAACTTAATTAAGGTGAGGAGGATAGTAGTTTGAGATGAGACAGGAGAAAAGTTCATGCAGGACCTGTGGGCCATGCGGTGGTTTCAGAGTTTAGTCTTACAAGCTGTAGAAGCAGTGCAGTAACACGATCACAGGCGTCCTCTAACAGGTCCCTCTGGCTGCTCTCGAGGGAGAATGGATTCAAGCACAGCAAGTAAAGAGGCCACTGAGATAGCCATTGCCAACAGTCCAGACGAGAAAAGATGGAAGGTCGGGCTGGGTGAGAGCAGTGGAGAGGAGGCAAGAAGTAGGCAATTTGAGGTGAATTTTGGAGATGAAATCAGCAAAAGCTGGTGGTGGATTTGAATATGTCAAAAGAGAAAATTGGTGAACAACAACAACAAAAAGTAACTCCCAGGTTTTTAAAGTGAGCTACTTGGGCCCTGGCCAGTGTTGCTCAGTGGTTGCAGAGTCAGCCCACACACCCAAGGGTTGCAGGTTCAGTTCAGTTTGGGGCATGTACCTTGTGTTGCAGGTTCAGTGCCCGACTCTGGTAGGGGCCTGTGTGGGAGATAACCATCGGTGTGTCTCTTATATCGATGTCTCTCTCTCTCTCTCCCCTTCCCTCTTCCCTCCCTACTATTCTCTCTTTTAAAAAAATCAAAGGAAAAAATGTCCTCAGGTGAGGATTAACAAAACAACAAAAAGAGTGAGCTACTTGGGAGGAGAAGCAGGCTAAAGTGAAGGAAACTAGCTTTACAAGGTTTGTGATTCCTGGAAAACATCTCATTGAAATGTCAGTCAGTTAGAGATGGATTTTAATCTCCCAAAGAGGTTTTAGCTGGATTTAATAATTTAGAAGTTATGAATTTGGAAGTTATAGTCATATAGATATTATTAAAGCTATATGGATTAATGAGATTAATAAGAATTTCAACTATAATGATAAATTGCATTTATTGAGTGCCTGGCTTACCATGTGCCGGGCACTTTTCTGAGTATCTGATATGTATCAAATATTTAATTTTCCCAGCAATGCTATGAGGAGGGTACAATTATTACCCCCATTTTTACTAATGATGAAACTGAAGTACACAGGAATTAAGTAACTTGCCCAAAGTCACACAGCAAAGAATTCAGGAGCGTAAGAAGTAAGCAAGAGAGTGTCCTATCAGAGAAACCAGGACATGACAAAGGAGAAATCGATCAGCTGTGTCAGACACTGCTAAAGTCAGGTAAAAAGAGATTGAACTGTGTCCTTTGAACTTAACAGTAGGGAGGTTATTGGTGACTAGGGCCAGAGCTAGTCCAGTGGAGTGATTTGAATAGAAGAGTGATTCGAATGGAAGTCATTGCAGTGAACAGAGTAGTAAATGGGAGGTGAGAAAGTATAGACAGCAGGTTTACTTCAAGGAACCTGACGATGGGGACTGGAAAGGTGGACAGTCGCTGAAGAGGGACCAATAAAAAGTATGTTAATATGGGAAGTAACAAATCATGCTTGACTGCTGCTCAGCGGGATGAGTGGAGCACACACGAGGCAGAGCCAGCCCTTGGGGAGGAGGAAAGGAGTAGATGCCATTGCGTCTGGAGATTTGATGGTGTAAACAGCAGCTCTCACTTTTCAGTGAAGTGTGTGCTCAAGGTCATCATCTGAAAATTAGCTGATAAAGTGAATATTGTGTATGGCAGCCATGCCTAGGGAACCCCAATTTTTCTTTCTATGCTATCAAGGGCCCGTAAGAAGGACACAGATAAAAACACAGGCGAATATTACTTTTCTAATCTCACTGTGCATGAGATGATGATATTTTTATCCTTTAAGCATATGAGTTTTAAAAAGGTTCTCAGACCAGTCAGTAACCTGTAAACTCCTTGAGTGGAATCAAGTCTTATTCTACCTGGTATCCCAAGATCCTAGGACTGAGCCTGTCACCTGATTGGCCTTCAAAAATCTTTGATTTATAAATGAAAGAGGGGATATCTACTTACAAATGAAGTATTATATTTAGATACAAAATAATTCATTCTAGCTGATAAAATATATAAAAAGTATTCGTAAACATTCTGCAGTTTTGAAAATAAAAACACTTAGAAATGTTTCTAAGATTTATTTTATAAAATAATGTAGCATATGTCTGTTGTACTTTATTCACTGTTTCCTATCAGGAACTATAATAATGGTGTTGAAAAGATGTGGATCTTCTATTTATTTGGCCCTTTTATCTTGAAGGAAGACATAGCATCGTCAGGAAGCACTCAGTTGTTTGTAATATCCAAACTCTTATTTTTTCAGGAACTCATTTCCTGTGTGGATTGTTTGGGTTATTTGCTTCCCTCTTTTAACTGCTAACTACTAAGTGCCTCTTTCCCCTGCCTAAACCTCTGTAGAGGAAATGCAGGAGCTGGAACTGAGAAAACTCAATAAATCTCTTTATCTCTTAGTAATTCTGACGAAACAGTCACAAGAAGGAGGTCAAAATAATGACTAAAATGGAGGTAGGAGACATCTGTGGTAATTACCTATTCCCTTCCTGTAATCTACTACCATGAATCTTTGAAGAGTAAAGAGGTAGTCAACAACTTATTCACTGACTTAAGTATAAAGTTTGAAATTCCATCTCTCTTTTTCTTTCACTTCTTCCCTCCCCCCCGCCCCCCCCCCTCCGCTCAAGTATACACACACACACTCACTGATCAGTTACACATTACATGATGTTATTCAAATAGCAGTGCTAATGATTCTTACCATTCGTTATGTAACCTGGTACATACATAGCATGACTCCCTGGAAGAGAGTGGTGGCCTAGGGCGCTTATGCTGGGAGAGTGAGTGACATGCACTTTCAAGCTATATCTACCATTTACAGCAAAGGAGAAAAAATACCTCGAGTAAATTCCATCATTTTTTATAACATCAGCACCTGTAGGTATATAAAAAAAACCTCAATGTCAACATGTCATCACAGCTGAATACTAATATTTAATTAAATCATTAAGAAATAAGAGTCATTCCCTAGCTCCGTGGTCGGCAAACTGCAGCTCGCGAGCCACATGCGGCTCTTTGGCCCCTTGAGTGTGGCTCTTCCACAAAATACCAGGGCCTGGGCGAGTCTATTTTGAAAAAATGGCGTTAGAAGAAGATTAAGTTTAAAAAATTTGGCTCTCAAAAGAAATTTCAATCGTTGTACTGTTGATATTTGGCTCTGTTGACTAATGAGTTTGCCGACCACTGCCCTAGCTGGTTTGGCTCAATGGATAGAGTGTTGGCCTGCGGACTGAATGATTCGGGTCAAGGCACATGCCCAGTTCGCGAACTAGATCCCCAGAGGGGGCGAGTACAACAGGAAGCCCTGATCAATGATTCTCTCTCATCATTGATGTTTCTATCTCTCTCTCTCCCTCTCCCTTCCTCTCTGAAATCAATAAAAATATGTTAAAAAAAGAAAAAAGAAATAAGATTCACTTCCCTTATTCTTCTCAATTTAGCATATGATGTAATGGTCATAACTATTTTTTGATATCTTCAGGTGATTAAAAATCTAATGGCTCCATAATTTCTCCCTATGGTTCCTTAACCTATGAAAAATTATTTTCTAAAGGTAAATGAGTTGTACCTGCTTCAGTGCTAAGAAAGAATTTAATTATCACCTTTAGAGCCCTCCTTCCTATCCCTAAATAATACTAGTTTCCCACAGAAACCAAGCATATTTTAAAGCTTGTTTACAGTCATAGATCCTTTTAAAATAAAAGTGATCTGTTCCCAGGAAATTAATATACATGCACATATGTATATTTTCACATAATTTCAAGGAGTTTATGAATATCCTTGAAGCCCCGATTAAAATAAAGAAAAATATTCCTGATGAAAAAAATATTTGTAGTTGATTTTAAAAAGTGTGACATCATTTAACTTTTTCATTAGAGGGTACATGGAACTGTTGTTCTGATTAGAAGGGGCTCACTGACTTGGCGTTTGACAGGGTTTGGTTCCGCCCAATGCTGCCTTGCTTCAGGAGACACGCCGAAAGCTTGGCCCGTGCTGGACGTCTCTCCTTTTGCATGGAACCTCAGAGAGCAGTTCAGTTCCAAACCAAGTCCAGGACTGAACGGCAGGAAGGCCTAGACGCCAGGGCAGCAGGGAGGTACAGCCCAGCCCAAGTGCAGATCACATTCCCTGTGCAAGTGTAGTGGCCGCATTGGCCAAACAGCTTGTCCTGCCCCCACACCACACACCCAGCCCGCACCCTGACGTTGCGTCTTCACTGAAGTAAGTGTTCTAGAGTCCCTACGGCAGAGGGAGGGCTGCTCCTTAGCCCAAGAAAAGTACGAAAATATTTAATTAAAATAAAAAGTGCTAAGCAACTTATGATCGCAGTAGGTTTAGAAATTGTTTTGTGTACTGACTAGTGATTGAATGATGAATAAGGTCTATCTTTGTTGAGAAATGATAATGGAAAACTTCTCTAAGCCATGGTTTATTTATCAATTTTATTTAGCAGATAAATACCACTTCCAATATAAAAATAAGTATTAGACAATACATGTGTGCTAAGGAAAAAAAATCTAAATTGACACTTTAATGCCTAAACAATCTTTTTTTCATTGTTTCTTTCATTAGAGTATAAATTTAGACACCAAATAAAATGGTTCCAGGGAATAAATATCAAAGCCTATTGAGTCTATTCAAGTGATCCTTCCCAAGATAACGTCCTCCTGGAGGCCAGCCTGCAGGCTGGGCAAAGTGGGAACATTCTGCAAAGTGCATTTTTGGACTCTATACAAAAAATGAAAGGTGTGGCCGAGGGTAAGCAATGAAGGGTATGCAAGGTCATTTGGGTCCATTCCAATGGACAAAAGAGGAGGACTTCTCTGGTATCCCTCTGAGGTAGACTTGAACTAAAATCTTTTAAATGGATGTTTGTTTCATAAATGGCATACAAGATTGCCATGGCAACATCTTAATGGGTTTTCTCTGAAACAATAGAGGGAAGGAACATGATTTTATCAATAGATTATACACTTGGTGTTGCTAACATAGACTTGAGGTCTATTGTCATTCTGAGAATTTAGTTTAGGAAAAAAAAACAAACAGAACAGGAAAGATAAAAGAGCCAAGGAGTTTGTTTTTAGAAGTCAGAAAAGTTCACCAGGAAGAGCCCCAGATGCTGCCGTTTGCCAGCTGGATGTTGTGCCGTCTGTGTGAGGAGGAAGCTCTGAATTCTCCCTGAGCGAAGTGAATGCTTTAAAGCAGGGTTTTGTTTTGCTTTACTGTATTTTCCCAGCAGTGGCAAAATCTCTATCTGGATTCCACTAGGCTTGCTGGTTTGGCCTTCTTGTGACCAAATCACATGTGCAAAAGTCACTGGCCATGCCCTCTTATTGGCCCAGCTACTTGGCTAAAGAAAGTCCAGGGTCATCTTGTGGGTCACAAATTCAACTTGCAATTTTCTCTTCGCTATTGGGTTCAAGGAGAGAAAAATGGACTCACTGTCATCGCATCCCCCTTCTTGGGGTTTCATTTGCTCTTTTAATTGTTCAATCTGATGAGTTCAGTGAATAGTGAAGCTGGTGAGTCTTGGCAGAATGTGGGCATGTCACAAGGACACAGCACCTGCTCCCGTGTGACCCCACTGAGTGTGGCCAGCTCCACTGGGCAGGTGGAAGCCAAGACCTAGCGACTCTCCACCAGTTTGCTCACGCACAGACACTCTGCAGAGCTTCATGGACACTCCCCTTTTCCAAGTTCACATTCGCTCTCCTTGTGCAAATGTAACCTGCAGCTACTTTGTAGATCAGTGATTCCATGAGAATTTGGTGAGCAATCACAAGACTGGGTGAGCAAAACGATTGAATTGAAAGAATATTAAAGATAAGCTTGATAAGGATACTGCAGCATCACAGCAGCTCCTGAGCACAGGAAAAGTGACATGACATTGCTTGTTACCTGCTCCATCATCAAAAAGCGTCAGCGTAACAGGATCTTCAGTCTCCGGCTCAATAGTAGCAGTTACGGTGGCATTGAGAATGGGGTAAAACCCCTTTCTCACATTGGCATAAATCGTCATGGGGTGGGGAAAAGAGGTGCTGTCGTTTTCTACAAAGGCCTCCACAGTTGCAGGAGGCTCGGCTGAGTGGGAGGCACGAGAGGTCACTGTCACTTTCAAGGACTGAAGAGAATGGTGGGTATTGTTCAGTGTGTAAGTCCAGAGCCCAGGCTGCAAAACAAAGGGGTTCTGCTTTGTCAGGTGTGAAGAAAAAGGTAAACCCTTAATTTTAAACCATAAATCTAGGCTCCTAGGGTTTTTTGTTCTTATCGTATTAATGTTGCATTTTCCTAAAATACTACAAAAGAATGTCAGGAATAGTAATATTGCTTAAAATTCAGTATTTAGATGGCTCTCACAGCACAACCCATTTACATCATTCGGTACCTCTTTAAGGAATTATGCCCTGATTTTATCTGTGGAGGAGAACACATCTTGAGTCACATTTTAGAAGATGATAACAGTGTTTCAAAGCTTTAAAGTACTTTGCAAATATTAATCTGAGCCCCTTCACCCAAAAGGATAGTCAATGTTTTTATTCCTTTTATATAAATGAGAAAATTACAGTAAATTAAGCAGACAATTGTGATTTACATGGATAACCTTTCCTAAAGGCAATAGTATCCTACCTTTCCTCCACTTCCCCCAAACCCTCAACATACCCCAAAATCTCAAGCAGCAAAACTCACATACACTATTAGGGATGAAGAAAAGGAATACTCTTTTTTAAGTGGTCAGGATTCTATAACATCTTTGTTGAGTACTTTATAAAAATATTGCTAAATGTCATCCTCTTTTTCTTGTCTAAACTAGAAAGGGGGTGGGGCAGGGGACACGTACAAAATAATGTCTGGGGAAAAAAAGCTTAAACTGCAATGTAGCAGAAATTTATTCTTTTGATTAAACTGTACATAAATGCTCCTTTTCCTCTCTTTCCTGCTGCTGCTCCTTAAACCCTGGAAGTAAGAGGAGGAACACAATGGAGCAGGAGGAACAAGAGAGGAAACAGTGGCTTGGGGTGTGACTGTGATTCAGTGTGGAAAGGTAAGATGCCACCACACCTTATCCAGCCTTCTTTGTGAGATCCACGTGCTTTACCATTTTCCAGTGAAGTCACATTTCAGGCATCAAGATCATCTATATCTGTCTACCTATCTTTATCGTAACCATAAAATTAGTAACAGCTACATAGCAGGAAACTCCACATCAAAAACTTCTCTTTGGGTGTAATAAGTGTGTTCATATAGGCCTTACAGGGCACCTAATCCAGACTAAGAGGTTGGGCAAAGGCAGTGAGAAGTAGGTAAAGTATTCCTGGCCCTTGTGCACAGGTGTGTAAAGAACATGATGAGTTTGAAGAAAAGTTAAGTAGGAACAGAGCACAGGATGTTTGGGAGAAGGGTTAAGAGATAAACTTGGGCAGAAGCCGGAATATGAAGGGCTTGGTATATAAAAGTAACCACATGGGTTTTCTCCTGAGACCACCAAAGAGTTTTGAATAGCAGGCAGGTTTGACCTGGGTAGTGCTTCAGAAGGATCACCTGATAGAGATGATGAAGGCTAGCCCAGAGGCAGGGAGGCAGAGCAGAGGCTCGGGCGGGGGCGGGGGGGGGGGGCGGGAGGGAGAGCCACCAGTTATGAGGTGGGACGGCATTCAGGTAGTGCAAGAGTAAATCTGGTCAATGTCACCACCCTGCTTAGACCTTGAGTGGTTTCCCTTTACCTTTAGAATTCAAACTTCTATTCCCTTCAAACCCCTACTCCCTTTACCGTCCTGCAGAGCCCTTGCTGACGTAGCTCCTGTGCATCTGTCTAGCCTCATCACTCCCTCCACTTTCCTTCCCCTAAATCCCCACCTTACATACTACTCAGTAGCTCATCCATATTGAACAACTTGTAGTTCCATGAAGAGCTATAGTCCTTTTCTCTGAGCCTTTCTGTGTGCTGTTCACTCTGCTCAGAATGTCATTCACACCTTTGCGCCCTTTATCCTCCATATAAAAATTTCCAGTTTTATATTTTCACTTCGGGAAGCATTCTCCCCACCTCCACACCCCATCCCATCTGCATATGCCTCCTGTATGCTCTGAGAACCCTGTTCTTATTCATATCATGGCATTGTATTATGAAGCACCTAAAACAAGACTCAACACATAGTAGGTGCTCAAAAAATATGTATTGCATGTATTCATATTATAAATTCTAAGTAGAGGGTTTTTTCTAAGTGTACAGATAGGTATGTCTATGTAGATTTTGTAAAGAAGGAAGTAAGCAAAAATAAATTATTTTTACTGCATACATACTAATTTCCTTTGTTAAAGTTTTGAACATACATTAATTGTTCCCCTTAAAATTTTAGCATTCCCAAAATGCCCTCATAAATTTAAAGTAAAATTTTGCTACATCAGAATAGGATTTCAATTACACAATGCATTTAATTATGTGATTCAACTGAAAGTCATTTACTTGACTAAATGGTGTCATTATGAACAAGCTCAGGACACCTACCTTAGCAGTTCCTGGAATCCAGAGGCGAGCAGTCCTCAAGGCTTGATTGACGATAAAGTTATGTGTGTAGTATTTTCCCCCGTTAGGTTCAAACAGTTCAATCTCAGGGGGCCCACTGGTCTGCCATGTGACTAGAAAGGTAGTATCATTGCCCATACTGTTATCCACAGTCACAGTGTTTTTCAATTGATGGTGAGGTTTAACATTCTCACCCATACTTTCAAGCTGTTCAAAAGAATACATACGTATATAATATATACATATGAAGGTTTCTAGTGTATGCATAATCATTCCATCTTTTTCTTTTGTGACAAAAATGAATAGCAAACAATAATCACTTAATGCTAACATGTATTATATTTACATAAATCATTTTTCATGTAAAAATCTGTTGCCAAAGCAAAATATAGTGTATTATATAAATACAGTAGATATAAAATATTTTGTTACAGTTAATACAAGTGTCACTCAACAGCATTTAATCATTGTGTAGTCACAATGGATACAAATTTATAAATAACTTTGAAAAATTATATTTATTCAATAAATACATTAGTAACACTGTAAAATTCTCAAACTTAAAAAGCATATAAACTTTTTTTGGTGGACGACAGCAGAGACATTGTGGACTCTTTGCTAAAATCAGTTCAACAAGTGTTTGTGAACTGCTGAACTCTATACCCTATTCTGCGCTGGGCCCTGAGCTCTTGGAGGAGGTTAGATGTGGTTGCTGCTCACAGTCTAGTGGGGCTAATGACAAAAGCAAGTGGGGAGAGGTGGCCAAATCTGGTAACATAAGTTTGATTTGAGACATATAAATAATATTTTGTTACTTTTTAACACATCTGTTTTTATTTCATACTAGAGGCCCGGTGCACAAATTCATGTACAGGTGGGGTCCAGCCGACCAGCACTGATTGGGGCCAATAGGGCTGGGTGGGCCAGGGGGAGGGCACACGGGTGGTTGGCTGGCCAGCCTCGGCCTCGATTGGGGTGGGGGGTGATTGGGGGTGGGGCAGGTCAGGGGGAGGGGACCTGGGTGGTTAGCGGGCTGGCCCTGCCCCTGGTCAAACTCTGGTAGAACTCCCAGGGGAGGGGGCAATTTGCATATTACCTTTTTATTAGGTAGGTCTAGAGGCCCGGTGCACGAAATTCATGTGGGGTGTGTGTGTCCTTCAGCCCAGCCTGCACCCTCTCCAATCTGGGACCTCTCGAGGGATGTCTGACTGCTGGCTCCCAACTGCTCGCTTGCCTGCCTGCCTGATTGCCTCTAACCGCTTCTGCCTGTCAGCCTGATCACCTCCTAACCACTCCCCTGCCAGCATGATCAATGACTAACTGCTCCCCTGCCAATTGCCCCCAACTGCCCTCCCCTGCCAGCCTGGTCACCCCTAATTGCCCTCCCCTGCAGGCCTGATTGCCCCCAACTGTCCTCCCCTGCCAGCCTGGTCACCTCTAACTGACCTCTCCTGCAGGCCTGATTGCCCCCAACTGCCCTCCCCTGCCAGCCTGGTCACCTCTAACTGCCCTCCCCTGCAGGCCTGATTGCCCCCAACTTCCCTCCTCTGCAGGCCTGGTCCCTCCCAACTGCTCTCCCCTGCTGACCTGATCACCCACAACTGCCTTTCCCTGCTGGCCATCTTGTGTCCACATGGGGGCAACCATCTTGTGTGTTGTAGTGATGGTCAATTTGCATATTACCTCTTTATTAATAGAATTTTCAAAGAGGAAATCACAGGTAGAAAGATCATTCAGAAAGCCAATTGCAGTCTAATATATATTGTCATTTATAAGTCACCTTTTTTCACTTCTTTTTAAAAATTTTTTTTTATTGTTGACAGTATTACAGATAACCTCCAACCCCCTCTCCCTTTTTCACTTCTAATCATGGAATGATGGTTATTGCCTCTACTGTGTACATATAATCATGTTAAAAATTTCCTAGGAATAATTTACTGACTTCATGTGAAGCCATTAACTTGGCAGGTTCACTTACCATCTGTGAGGAAATAGCAGATGAAATTTTGTTTAATTATGTTCAAAATATCTTTAAATTACTTAAAAGAAAAATGTGGGCCCTTTTAAAAATTAGCTTGATTAGAGGATGCTTTTGTGAGCAAAATCAAATAAACTGTGGTTGTTAAAAAGATATTTAGGAGGGCAGGTGATAGGGGGTAAGGGATGCTGGGGGAAGGTCTATGGGGGAAAAAAAGGAGATATATGTACTACTATATGTAATACTTTAAACAATAAAATAAAATTCAAAAAAGATATTTAGGAATTTTTAGAATTTAATGGAATAGTTGATATTTTTTATATTTGAGAGGAGCTTCAAAAAAGTTTTTGGATAAACTAAAGTAAAATGGATTCTGATTTATGGAAAGTTATTATGGAACTGAAACTAAATACATAGTTTTTAATTTTTCTTCTGGGCCTTACCTCCACTGCATCCCCACCCCCATCCCCATTTTGAGCCATGAGGAAGGAGCAAGCTCTGCTTATAGACCTTGAAAAGCAATTACAGAAAGTGACTCCCAGGGCTGAGAAGTACAGACCTCAGGTAGACATGAAGCCTGGCTCCGGTGATGCCAGGAAGCTCATTACATATTCAAAAAAGGTGAATGAGGCAATTTACCCAACTCATCTGTTTTCCTTGTCTCTCTCCCCCTCCCCCGCCAGCTGTAACTATAACATTGAGGAGATTCTGACCTGAATACATTGTTGAAAAATGTCTCCAGTTTCCGAGGAAATTCTACCGAAAGCATCAATCATGCTATTGGAGGTTGATTTATCAGGAACAAAGAACTTTAAACCTCCTGAAATACATGATTTGGATGTTAACTCTTAAAATGTATACCAGAATACAAAAATAAAATCTAGGCCGCTTCCAACAACTTTTCTTTGCATAAGAAGGTTGGTTCGGGAGAACTAGGAGCAGTGCTTGATTTGTTTGCATGGCGCCCTCACAATCACACAGTGAGCAGCACAAAGGGGTGGTTTTGTCTCTTCTGTCCACAGAGGTAACGTGAGGGTCTAGAACTCTACGCCGTACATGGTAAAAACTCAATAAATACATGTTTATTAGTCTTATAATGAATATAATTCCTGGATAATCTAGGTTCATTGTGATCTATACTGCTATATATTTATATTTACATTTTGAAAAGATCACTTTCATAAGTAATTCAGTAAGACCTAACTTTCAGTTTTCAAGTCAGCATACCCATTTTTATTGAATATAAGAATATAAGATAAGATTATTCTGTGCCTCATTTAGAAAAAGACATGTGGCTTACAATATTACATGTGTCTTTATCATAGAAGTTAGTGCATTTCATCTTAAACATATTTTTAGTTCCATGATCATACATGCTCAGGCTAGTTTAACAAAGAAATTATAAAAAATATTTTCATTGGATGAGTATAATTGTCACCTAAGTAAAATGGGGGAAAAATATTCAGCAAAATTTAGGCAACTTTTAGCAACGATTCGTGTGTATTTTTCCTTAAGAAAGCGGTTTGTATTTTTTTCAATTCAGCCATGTATTCTGTTGACATAATCTGGTTTCACTGTTGTGCTTTGAATATTCAGATTGAAAGGAAATGCTCTAAAACATAAGTTTCTAGGAATTCATTTACCTGTACGCTGTGAAAGTTCCTCCAGGTTTTTGTCCGCAGATGCACCCAGGGCAATGGTGTGAATGGTTGAACCCCTGCTGAGCACGGTGAGCAAGCAGTTGCTGATATGCTCATCATGCCCACTGGTCACTAATATCAACACAGCGCCGGAGGCTTTTCCGTTCAGTTTTTCAGCCACCTGAACATGGAGTATCGGTCATTCAGAAGGAAATATAACTCCAATTGTCTTACTGAGCAGAAAAATTCATTCTGAAATTCCCCACCAGTGGGCATATGCCTCTCTGAGGTCCTCTGTAGCACCTGCACTCCATGCCCACCCCCATTTAGTCCTCACCACCCCACCAGCACTTGTCATCCTACACACCCTTGCCCGTTTGCTTGTGCACAGGGACTCTTTCTGTTCCAATCACCATGATGTGCCACTAGTTCAGAATAGAGTCCCCCATGGAGGATATGAGGGAACTTGACCGTGTGAGATCTGGCCTCTGAGATCCAGTGAGGGACCAATACGGGCCCTAGAACAGTGGTTCTCAACTATGGCTCACATTAGAATCAGATGGGGAGCTTTAAAATATTTAGTGGCCAGGCCACACCCCTGATCAATTAAATCAGACTCTCTGGAGATGAGACCTAGGCATCAGGATTTTTTAATTCCCAGGTGATTTCAATGGGCAGCCAAAGTTGAGCAACATTTGCCTATAGGCAGCAACAATGGCAATTGATGTGTTTTGCTGGATACTAGATGTTTGATTGATCGCTGCATCCCAGACGCTGAATCCAAACCTACGCTAATTTAGATGAACTCTAACATTCCTGAAACATATCTCTGGTCTTGAGTCTTATATGCTTGAGGTCTGGTATGACTGCAGGCAGGAGCCAGATATACTGATTTTGACTGGAAAACCCAAGGGTAACAATGGCCACAGATAGGATAGTCCCAAAATTGACAGGGACAGTTTCAGCAAGTGTCCAGATGATGCTGAAGTCTCCCTGCCTGGGCCATTCTTTTCATTTATTTACTCCTTCCTTCAACAGGCAGTTATTAAGCAACTATTACATGTCAGGTACTTTGTTAGGCACAGGGAATACAATGGTGAACAAGACATGGTTCCGGACCTTAACAATGATCCATCATTGCTCTCCTATAGTGAGGCTGAATGACCACATTGTAACAGATTAGCCCAAATCGGATAAAAAAACGAAGGAAAGGAATGTGATAGTGATCCCAGACTTGGGGTTCTGTACCTCAAATCCCCTCTTAAGCCCTGAGCAGATGCTGGTTTCTGCGTCAGCTGACACAGTGGCAGGCAGATGTGAAACCAGCAGCTTTCGGTCTTCATCATTGTTAATTTGGTGTAGCTGGGCTCTGATCTCCCCTTTGCTGTTGAAACTGACAATGCCCACAAAGGTATGACTTTCAACAATCTGCATCAAGTAAAATTCTGCCGCTTGTTGCAGTCGAAGGAGTCTGTCAGCCTATGTCCCCAAAAGAAAAAAAGGTAACAACATTTGGTTGGCAAACAAAAGTATGATTAAGTTACCTAATGAGCACAGATCTCTGCTAATTCTTTAGGGTTTTGATCTGCAAGTTTTTTGAGTTGTAAAGAGTAACACCATGCTAGAATATCGTTAGATTAACTGCAGGCTCAAAAATGAATGCTTTTCTGGGAGAGTGGTTTGGAATTCTGTTCCCGACAAGCTGTTCATAGTTACCACTCTCTCAGAATACACATCCTCACTATTTCTCTCCAACTCAGAATTCTTTTAAAACTCAGCTGTTTCTCTTAAAATTCAATCTTTGTAAGAGAAAATATTGCAAAGAAGTGGAGAGTGGCACTCAGAAGTATCTATCCTGGCACTGACTTCAGTTATAATGTTCATCTTAGGCTGGGCACATCATCTGTAAAGTGGGAATAATAATATATTTCTTACTTACTAAAATAGAATTGCTGTGAGGATCAACTGAGATATATGTACGACTGTACCGTTACTCCTTGAACTACTAACCAAGTATAAAGTAATATTAGTGACCCGTCTGGGGCAGGGGATGATGCTGATTAATTCATTAGGGTCACTTGTTTCGATGGCCGTCAACCAGAAGCTGAGCTTCAGTGACCACCTGTTCAGAGATAACCATGGTCTCCATCTAGAACCCAGGCATCTCTCTCAACATCTGTACCTGCACTTCGCACTGCTTAGGAAACATCACCAATTTAATGTCCCACAGGCATCTCAAACTCCACACACTTTGACTTCATTGCCTTCTTTCCCAACTATTATTTCTCTTACAATATTGAGAGGTAAGTTGGTAGAGTGGATAAAACAAGGACTTGCCTTCAACTTTTGCTAACTTATGTGACCAGAGAGAAATTACTTATTTTTTTTTTAGCTTCAATTTTCTATCTGCAAAATGAATACATAGTAACCACTTAGTAAATTTGCTCTTGCTCACATCACAGTCATCATCTCATTATTCTCAATTATGGCCTCTACTCCTAACAAGTTAAGCTAGCAAGCTGGAACTCTCTTTTATTGTCCCTGGTTACCAGCCAGCCCCCACATCCTTGACCATGTCCTATCAACTCGATGTCTTCAGTTTCTCTCAAATTCATACCACATCTCCATCTTATCTACCAATTCCTCAGAGCCACCCAATGTCAGTTATAACCATACCAGTTGATACCCCTTCCCTGCACAAATCCTTCTAATTTTGCCTCTCAGTCACTGCACATACTCTTCCCTACCTTGGAATGTCCTCCTCCCTCACCTCCCTCACTTCACCCAACCTAGCAGGTACTTTCACACCCTTCAAGGTTCAATGCTAAGTTCCCTTGCTCAGTGAAGTCTTCCTCAGTGCCTTTCTTCTACAGAACTAGGTGCTGCTTCACAACTCTGTGGAGCTTCTTCACACTCAATTGTATTTATCCCTACGTGTCACATCTCCCTCACTACGTTGTATTTGAAAGCAGAGACCCTATTCTGTCATTTCTGTATCCCCCAAGCCAGCATGGTACAGGCCCCTGGTAAGTAAATTAATATCAATGACAGTATTATCAGGAAAAGGAAGGGAAGCTGGCTTTCCCATGAGTTTGTTACTTTAGGCTTATTTCTCATCTGCTTCTTTCAGCTCTTCTTTCAAATACAACTATCTTTCCCTTTCACCAAATCCATGCTTACTTAACACAGGCAGATAGCTGATATAAATTACCCTGAGGCCATGTTTGAGAAGATTGTGCCCTTGTCAAACTACAGGTAGGCAAGATTGCAAAATTACCTAGAAGCTTAATGTCAGACAACTGAGATACGGTTTTCTGTCCACAGTGACATGGAAAATGTACCCATAATGGATATGCATGTTCACTGCCAATTCACAGTCTCTTGCCTCCACCAAGGATCTTTCCTAGTGAGTGGAATGTGGACAGATCAGAGCCTTTCGTTACATGTAAGTGTTTTGGAAAAGGTCTTGGTTGGAAAACGTTGCAATTAGTAATAAAAATAAAGGTTAGGAATTATCTATATATTTCATTGATCTGCATTATCTCAATTTCTGGGATACATTCTGAATTTGTTCCTCTTGTCCCCAAGAAAAGATAATGTCTATGACTATTCCAAACTTTTGGCCTCTCTCTCCTCTGCCCTTAGACTTTGAAAAAAAAAAAAGAATTAAAAACTGATAGAAAAAAAAGATGAATGTTTTACAACCATTGTGGTTCAAAAATGTTACCTCTGCCATCCTGCTGGACACATCCAGCACTAAACAGACCACTTTGTCCCCCGCCTGGACAAGGGAGAAGGTGGGAGGAGGCGGAAGCTCAGTCCCGTTCATGGGAGAGCTGTGATGAAAGTCAGTGGAGTCTGAGATTACGTCCCACGTACTTCTGAGGCTGCACATTCGGTTCTGTCGGTTTGGAGCTTCTTGGTTGTGGGTACTTGCATTGCAGAATTCAACCACCTGGAAGAAGAGCAAAGCCTGTGAGAGACTGAAGCTCTTCTGTCATGCTAGACATGATGCTCGTGCTCAAGCAACTAAAGGGAAAAGGGAAGGTGAGCTGAAACATGGAAATAAGTGCCACAGCAATGTCCTTCTTTACTTCAAAACTGACATCAAATATATACCTAACCTTTGGCACCCTTTGCTTGAAATACTGGCACCCTTGTGGTACTGAGATCAAGCTCTGTTATAATTTATTTGCACTTGGATAACAGAGAGCAGACTATATATATATTAATCTAAAAAAAACAAACCACACCAAACTATCTCCCACCTTCCTTAGCATGATATTGTGTTAAAGAAAACACCCCTGGAGATGATATCTTGGTCAGCTTATTTCTTGAACTAATATTTAATGACTACTGCTCCTCTATTGATCAGTCAACATATATTGACCTAGTTCAAATATTGATCTCTGTAAGAACAGGATAAGGAGAAAATCAACTTAAATCTACTTCCTGATCTTTCTCCTTATTTGGAAATATAGATAGAATTCATTTAATAATACTAGATCTGTGTTAGCAACCCTTTTAAAGGTGTGGTTTGCATTTTACAGTAATGTGTTACCAACTATTCCCAATGGCTATATTCCTACAAAGAATGGCTGCTTCCTGATAACGGAACCAGGGGCACTTAGAGCTAGAAGAATCTCTTAGTCCCAGTTCTAATTCATAGAAAAGGAAATGGAAGCTTCAAAGGGTTCATGATTGCTTAAGAACACAAGTTTCTTAGTAGAATGGGGAGACAGGAGTAGAACCTACTTTCTTTGTTGTTATTTGTTTTTAACTCTGTTTCATGACTGTGGTTAGGTGATTGTAAAGCTTATCTGACTGGGTATTAATGCATCCGTCTTTCAGAGGATCACAAGGACAGCATCTAGTCACATCAGTGTGGGCGAAATACATGGAATTAGGTTGGCTTCATACACTAAAGCTATAATTAAAAACATAATGGATCAGACAAGAAACTAAGAAATATCAATTCACATTTAAGGCATGACTCAGTCTTGACTAAAACCAGACTGAAGAAAAAAGTGATCTAAAGAAACAGTGTGTCAATCCAAGGGGTATTGGTAGGCTGTGGGGACAGACAACTTCACAGAGACACATGCCCACAGTGCTTTAAGCTCCGTGGAGCAGAGATGACTCACAGACTTCACCTTCAGGTTTTTTGTGAAGGTGGACAGATACATCTGGTCAGGAAGGCTGATGCCACTGAACCCCTGCATCACCTAAGTCCCTCCTTTCTAAGAGATTCCATGCTCTCAGAGCAGGCTTCTGGTGAGGACTTGACTGTTCCATGCTGCTTCTTTCAGAGAGAAAATGGACTGGACTAAGGAGGCAAGGATTGGATGCCCATGGCAGAGTACTCTTTTTAAATAATTTTTAAAATGGTGTTCTGGATTTATACACTAGTCTCTTGCCAGTTGGTGTGTAATGATGACAAGGTTGAGTTTCCCAACCTGCAAAGCCAGGGGTTAGTTGACTTTCCTTGGTAGAACCGGAATTTTCTTTTTAAGTTCTAGACTATTCAAAACAATGGAAAGAGAATTAGTGCAATTAAAATAAGAGTGGATTGCTACCTCAAATGAGAGAAGCAATCCTGTGTTATATCCCTCATCAACCCCGTTCACTTTCCTGTGAAAAGATATAGGAACACTACCATATGAGCAATTTATTTTTAGATTTATAGTATTCTCATTGTTACATAACCTTCTCTGGAAAGCAAATAATCACTTTTCTTAAGGAATCTATTTTTGGTGATCATCTTTGGGGTCTCAGTTACTTTATAATCTATAAAATAAAAAATAGATGAACTCTAAGGTCCCCAAGCTCTAAAAAATAGTGAATCTTATTTTTTGTTTAAATATTTAAAACATATCAGTCTGTCTTGGGAAGAGATAAGATCTTGTAGAAGTTTGTTATTCCAAGGGCATACTTACAGAAGATAAACTTTGCATGAACATTATTGATGATGTTGCATTTTGCGTGCTACTGTATAAAAACAAGCAACCTTCTTGGAAAAGCTTACTAGTAATACAGTTCTCTTGAGGACAAGGGCCTTTTTCACACACAAACATGCCGGTGATGTCAGATGAGCACCTAAAAATAGAAAGAAAAATTAGGTCTATTTTAGAAATACTTGTGTTTTTTCTTCACTAGCTCATATAATAATGACTTGCAAAGACTGTAGCTTGCTAGAAACATATAAAATATTTTTAAAATTACTCTATTAAGGTTCAATTTAGAAATGGACTATACTTTATTTTAAAGAATTTGGTCTTTATGAGAGGTTTTGTATTTCCAAGGGCTTTACAACTAAACAAGGTCAAAGCAAAAGTTACCAGAAATCAATGTGAACTTTTGGAGGTCCCTGAAAGAGCATGAGAGGCAGTATTCTGAGTAAGGGCTCCTTTGAGCTCATTGCCATTGGACATCGGAGGAAGAAGAGACGTAATGATGATATTTAAAAGGATCCTTCCTAAATAGGTAATCTCAAATTGTTGAAGGGAGTGAATAACAATACAACCTTAAGGAGAGGAATCAGTCAACACCTACCAAAATTACAGCTTGGCGTGCCCTTTGAGTCAGTAATTCTTGGAGGTTATTTAATAGATATACAGATCGCCCTGCATACATGAGAATGGCACATATATAGCATTATCACCTGTAGTAATATTGGTAGTAAAAGATTGGGAAGAACCCACTTGTACAATAGGAGAGTGACTGAAAAATTATGTTACATCCACATAATAAAACACTATCCTATATAATAAAAGCCTAATATGCTAAGTATCTAACCTTTCGACCAGTCGCTATAATGTGCACTGACCACCAGGGGACAGATGCTCTGACTGGTAAGTTAGCTTGCTGCTGGGGTCCGGCCAATCAGGACTGGGCAAGAGGGGCTGGACATGCCCTGGAGCCAACCTCCCATGATACCTCCCCAGTCTCTAAAATATTTCTTCTAATTTAATTTCCTTTCAATGTGCACGAATCCATGCACCGGGCCTCTAGTGTAATTATAAACAAAAAAGAATGAAAAAAAATACACATTTTAAAAAAAATCTTCTAGAGAAATCCTGAAAAAATAAGAAACTAATAAAAATGGTTATCTAGAGGGAATGAGAGAGCACAGGGTAAAGACAATGGTGGGTGTGAGATATCTAAGAATATAACTTTTGGATATTTGAGTCACATAAGCATTTTAAAAATGCAATAACATTACAAAACTGAAAATTGTCAATTAAATTTTAGCTGCCATTATAAACTTAACTGTAGAGTAAAACATAAATAAACTGAATTTTTAGCATGAGAAAATTACTAACCTTGTTACTTTAATTTGATTTTGCCCATTTATGTAGAAAGGCTTTTCATTGCTATATTCATCAAACACACCCCAACGAAGATGGGCCCATTCATGGACAAACACTCTGCCTGTGGATGAGAGAGCTTTTGTTTTGAGTTCCTAAAATCTCAGCAATGGACATGCTAATCAGTAAAGATGTAACAGTACTTGGGTTGAAGTACAATTTTCTCTTCCACTTTCATCTTTCTCACTGCATTTTCATCACCTCTTCTTTACACCCTACCATCATAAAAGAGGCAGAGTCCCATATGTCTAGTCCCATAAATGCAAACCGGTGATTTACTTGTACATCTATTTGAAACTAGTGAGCAGTCCTACATCTTCTCATTTTCTCAATGAAGCTGCCCAACAATCTTCTATTTAGCTTCATATAGGCCTATAATGTCAGGACTTGCAGAAAAGAAAAGAAGCATATTTAAGTGCAATGAACTGAACATTTATGTGCCCACAAAATTCAGATGTTGAAATCCTAATCCCCAATGAGATGGTATTAGGAGGTAGGGGCCTTTTGGGGGTGATTAGATCATGAGGGTAGAACCCCATAATGTGATTAGTGACCTTATAAAAGAGATTCCAGCCCTGGCTGGTGTTACTTGGTGGTTATAGTGTCGGCCTGCACACAGAAGGTTCTCGGGTTTGATTCCCAGTCAAGGGCATGTACCTGGGTTGCAGATTCCATCCCCTGCATCAGTTGGGGCATGTGCGGGAGGCAACCAATTGATATGACTCTAGTAGAACATCAATGTTTCTCTCTGTCTCGCTCTCTCTTTTTCTATTTCTCTTCTCCCACTCCCTCCCTTCCACTCTCTCTAAAAAAAAATCAATACAAGAAATATCTGTGGGTGAGGATTAACAAAAAGAATAAATAAATAAGAGAGAGAGAATCCAGAATGCTCCTTTCCTGTTTCTGCCAGGTGAGGACACAATGAGAAGATGGCTGTTTATGTACCAGGAAGGGTATATTTAGTGTCAGCAGACACCGAATCTGCTGGTGCCTTGATCTTGGACTTCCAGACTCCAGAACTGTGAGAAATTTCTGCTGTTTATAAGCCACCCAGTTTATGATATTCTGTTATAGCAGCCCAGACAGACTAAGATACCAAATAAGCAAATAAACCTTTCTTATTGTTCAGTCTGTGTTATCCAAACATGCCTGATTTTTTTTTTCTTGGAAATAATTCTACTATCCAGAACCATGATTAAAACATTGGGGCCAGGGAGGGAGGAAGGAGCAAAGAAATCATAGAACTTCCTCTCTAACATAGAAGGTTCTTTTTCTTTTATTTTCTTTTAATCCCTGATTCTTCACACTTATATTTATTTGCAACTCTTAGCTCATGGAAACCCTCATCCTTAGCATACAATCCTTTATAACTTTTTCTCCACCTCTCTAAACATTTCATTTTCTTCAACATTCAGATCAAAACTGACTTCTCCATCCATGATGCTTTCCAGTTTAACTCCCCTTTCAAAGTGCACTTTAAAAAAATTGTTAAAGTTATGGAAATCCAGGAAGTGTTTGCTCAGATGATCAAGCTGTGGCATATTGTGCAATTTTTTGACCTTGGGACAAAGGAAGGGAGGGGAATAGTGTAAGCTGAAAATGTTAAGGAAAAATTTGTGCCTACTCATGGAATTTAGAAGTGCTGATGAAATTACATGTTTATGAAGAGATTATCAGCAACTCATAGTTACCAGAAAAAAACTCTTACAAAGTTTTAAGTATCTTATAAAACGTGTTTTATAGAGTGTGTTGCCCCAACTCCTGCTAGCTATATAGAGGATAACAGAATCTATTTAGATTTAAATGGGGGTAATCATAGTAGCATCATTGGAAGGCAATACTATATGTTAAAATAAAAAACAAAAAATTAAGACTGGGATGGTTAGTTCTTGACCTGCTGATCTTTTCTCACCATAGTTTCTCTCTCAGATCTCACCCACTAAATGCCAGTTTCAAACCTGACTACTCTCCCAAACTCCAGCCACACACATTCAACCACAGGCTGGGTTTTTTTTCCACCAGGGTAGTTCACTGTTCCTCACAATCAACTTGCCTTAATCCATACTTGTGGATTTTCTCCTTTAAGTTGGTTCCTTCCATTTCTGCCAAAAACTTGGTGTGTTCCTAATGCTGCTCACATATATCCCCCTTATCCTTCATACTATAGCACATCAGACCTCTATTTTTCCTTTTCCCTTCTGGAATATCTCTCATCACGTAGAGTTGTTAGGATTAAACACGATAACATTTGAAAAGCAAACAGCATAGCACCTAGAACATGGAAAATTCTCATTGTTGTTATTACTACATTTCCTGTCCTTTTCATCTCACTGCCTCCACATTCCAGTCTCATGGCCTTGTACCTGAACTTCTCTTAGTTGTTCTCCTTTTATCCAGTTTTCCCTCATTGATATGAGGAAGACAGATTATCATCTTAAAACACTGCTTTGATGTTGGCACTCCTGTGTTTACTAGTATAAGCTTTTAGTGGTGACTTAATAATTTGGGCATTTGAAGCTCTCCATCACTAACTCCCGTGTGTATATCAGCATTTTCACCTACTACTTCACTGCCACAGTCACTCTGCCCCATTAATAGGATCTACTGCTCACATGTCTAAATATGCCCTGGATTCTTCTGCTAGAACAAATTTAACCATACTATTTCCACTGTTCTCTCCCCCTTTTCCTTTTATCAAAATGACATTCAACCTTAAAGATCCTCTGCTCAATGAGGCCATTTCTAACATCCTTAGTTCAAAATGTTTTCTCCTTTCACTAAATTCTTACAGTACTAACTGTCGGGGCCATTAACCTGGTGCTTAATTCTTTCTGGCCCACTTTGTTCCTCATTTTTTCATGGGTGTGTGGCCTATCTCCCAACCATAGGGAAAGTCTTGGCAAATTTCAAATTCTCTGAGTCCTTTTCCGCACTAAGCCCAGAATATTGTAAAAAGTAATGGCAAATGTCTGTTTCTTACCTCGTGGTCCATAGCCAGCTGTTAAGTCATCATTCAGTAGAAAGTCAGGTGTGAAATAGATGTGTTTTCCCTCTTTTCCACACCCTCTATATTGTAGGGTATATGGATCACCTCCATGTGCCCCAGACCAGGCAATCACTATAACATTTGCCTAAATTAAAAGAAATACCTTGTAACACTCTATAGCTCAACTGTGATGTTGGTGACATAAACATATACACATTAAAATACTTCGAACAGTACACTTAAGATTTGTACATTTTACTGTATAAATTATATTCAAATTTAAAGACATATGTTTTAAAGTGTTTTATAGATGGAGTTTAAAATGCATTCACAACTAAATATCAACAAAATTATTTGGCACTTTAAAAGCCATCTACATTTCCCTGAATGCCAATGAGGTTGAACATTTTTTCACATCTATTGGCTGTTTGTATGTCTTCTTGGGATAGGTGTATTTTCAGGTCCTCGGCCCACTTTTTGATTGGATTGCTTATTTGTTTGGTGTTGAGTTTTATGAGTTCTTTATATTTTTTGGAAATTAAACCTTTTTCAGAGCTACTGTTTGCAAATATCATCTCCCATCTGGTTGGCTGCCTGTTTGTTTTGTTGTCCATTTCTTTTGCTGTGCAGAAACTCTCAAGTTTGATATAGTCCCATTCATTTATTTTTGCCTTTATCTCCCTTGCTTTTGGGGTCAAGTCCATAAAATGTTCTACTACAATGAGATGCCACCTTACACCACCTAGAATGGCCATTATCAATAAGACAAGCAACAACAAGTGTTGGAGAGGTTGTGGGAAAAAGGGAATCCTCATTCACTGCTGGTGGGAACGTAGACTGGTATAACCACTATGGAAAGCACTCTGGCAATTCCTTAAAAAATTAAAAATAGAGCTACCATATGACCCAACAATTCCACTCCTGGGTATATACCCCAAAAAACTCGAAATAATTTTTATGCAAAGATATATGCTTCCCTATGTTCATTGCAGCATTATTCATGGTGGCCAAGAGTTGGAAATAGCCCAAGTACCCTACGATGGAGGACTGGATAAAAAAGATGTAGTATAGCCCTAACTGGTTTGGCTCAGTGGATAGAGTATCGGCCTGCGGACTGAGAGGTCCCAGATTTGATTCCGGTCAAGGGCATGTACATTGGTTGTGGGCACATCCCCAGTAGGAGGTGTGCAGGAGGCAGCTGATCTATGTTTCTCTCTCATCGATGTTTCTAACTCTCTATCCCTCTCCCTTCCTCTCTGTAAAAAAAAAAATCAATAAAATATATTTTTTAAAAAAGATGTGGTATATATACACAATGGAGTACTACACTGCCATAAGAAAGGATGAAATAGCATCATTTACAACATGGATGGACCTTGAGAACATTATGCAAAGTGAAATAAGTCAAACAGAAAAAGCTAAGAACTCTGTGATTTAACTCATATGTGGAATATAAAACTGAAACTTATGAACACAAACTGCAGTGTGGTGGTTGCCAGAGGGAGAGGGGTGGGGGAAGAAAGGGATCCTAATATATGGTGACAGAAGATTTGACTTTGGGTGGTGGGCACATGGTCCTATATACAGATTTTGTAAAGTAGTAATCCACACATGAAACCTATATGTTCATGTTGAGTAATGTCAACCCTATAAATTTTTTTAAAAATCTACATTTTAAAAGTTTAGCAAATTTCCAGAGAGCTTAATTTCTTCCATTTGCCCTCCCAGTTTCCCAGATTAAAATTTTCTGAAATTGCACTGAGCTGTGCCACCTTCAGATGGGGGTCCAAAATGGCAGCACAGGAAGATGCTGAACTCACCTCCTCCCTTGGACACGGACACATAGAATCTATAGCTACATATGGGTCATTTTCCTCCCAAAAGATCTGCAAACTAAACTGTTCCTCCATGAAGAAAAGATAAAAGGACCACATTGATCTGGGAAGGGAAGCAGAGACAAGCATCTCTAATGGAGCGACGATCTCACCAGTCTGGTGCTTCCCCTGGAGGCGAGAGCTTCACATCACACCCCCAGCACCTGCGATCTGCACTGGAGAGACAAGCCCCACACTTGTCTGACTTGGAAAACCAACGGGGATGATGTCCAAGGGGCCCAAAGGGCTTTAGGGAACTGAGATTCTTCTTTTAAAGGGCTCACGTGAGGTCTCATTTGTCTGGGGACCCAGTGCAAAAGAAGAAGTTTGAAAAGTGCCTAGACTATATGAGAAGGAGAGTCATTTACTAATCTTAAAGCACCTGCTGATGGAGCAGAGAATAATTGAAACTCTCTCTGGAGATGGAGGCACTGGAAGATTCTATTTTTGCATTCTCCACCTGCCCTACTAGCACAAGTGGTGAGACTGGGTGTTGCACCCTACCAAACTACCCCTACCCCCCTAACCGCCCCCCCCCCCACACACACATATATACTGCATTGCTAGGACCGGCAGGGTGAGTAGTTTCCACACTCTCCCACCACCTTGCTGAAATGGGAGAGTGGGGTTGCAACATTCAACCACTCCCTGGCTGGGGAAGATGAGCAGAAAGTCACCAGCAAAGCCAGTTGCAACACTCTCCCACTCCCTGGCTGGGGCCTGCAAGCACTAGCAATCACAGCATCCTCCTGCTCCCTCCCTAAAGGCAGCACACACAGACAAGACATTTTCTTGAGGCATCACTGAAACCCAGGCATGACAGTTAAGGGTTTCTTGCTGCCTTACTGAAGACAGCCAGCATCACCTAGGAAACACTTCCAGATCTCCTGATCTGGAGACCAGCAGGGCTAATGATTGTGGATATATTCAAGTACTTTAAAAGCTGCTGCCTGAGAGTCTGGCTTCCAATGGACTTGAAACTAGGTGCTAAATAAGATTCCTATCCTTGAGAAACTGACAGGTTTTGCCACCCCCTCAACAATGGGGACCTATTAAAAATAAATCAGTCTGTATAAACATCACAAAGGTTTAAGAGACAACCAAGAGCTAGGGCAAAGTTGATTAATAAGGTTCATCACCTATACAAGGCCACTCATTCCAGACTGAGAGAAGAAGCTGTCTTGCCTAATACACAGAAATAGAGAGTTAAACAAAGTGAGGAAACAAAGAAATATATTCCACATGAAAGAACAAGAAAAAAAACTCAGAAAAATCTTAACGATATAAAGAAGTAATCTACCTGATAAAGAATTCAAATGAATGGTCATAAAGTTGTTTAACAAACTTGGGAAAAGAATGAATGAACATACTGAGAACTTCAACAAAGAAAGAGAAAATAAAAGAAAGTATCAAACAGAAGATATAGCACTGAAGCATACAATAACTTAACTGAGAATATACTAGAGAGGTTCAAAAACAGATTGGATAAAGCAGAACGACAGATCAATGAGCTGTAAGACAAAGCACACAAGCAGAGCAACACAAAGAGAAGATAATTTTTAAAAAGTCAATTTGGCTTAAAAGACCCATAGGACAACATTGAGAGGAATAACATTTGCATTAAAACAGAAGGCAAAGAGAGAGAAATGGGTCAGAAAAGTATTTGAAGAAATAATGGCTGAAAACTTACTAACCTGGGAAAGCGAACAGACATCTAGGTCCAGAAAGCTAGAGAGTTCCAAATAAGGTAAACCTAAAGACATACACACCAAGACACATTGTAATTAAAATGGCAAAAGATAAAGACAATTTTGAAAGCAGTAAAAGAAAACAACTTATTTCATACAAGGGAAACCCCAGAAGGCTATCAAAAGATATTTTAGCAGAAATTTTATGGGCCAGAAGGGAGCAGCAAGACATATTCAAAGTGCTGAAATAATTAATTTTCAACCAAGAATACTCTATCAGCAAGGTTATCATTCAGAATTCAAGAAGAAATAAAGAATCTTCTGGGAAAGCAAAATCCAAAGAAGTTTGTCACCACTAATTTATCTTTATAAGAAATGTTAAGGGATTTCTTTAAGCTGAAAAGAAATGGCACTAATTAATAACAAGAAAGCACATAAAAGTAAAAATCCTACTGATAAAAGTAAATATATACTTAAAGCAATGGAGGTATCACTTATAAAGGTATTATGAAGTTAAAAGAAAAAGGTAGTAAAATTAACTAAAATTATAGTAATTAGTTAAGGTATGCATAAAATAAAAAGATATAAAATGTGACATCAAAAATATAAAACATGTCAAGGGTAGTAGAAGTGTAGAGTTTTAGAATGTGCTCAAATGTGACTTGCTATCAATTTAAAGCAGACTGTTTTATGGATATAGGCTGCTCTATGTGAGCTCAATAGTAACCACAAAACAAAAACCCATAGCAGATACACAAAAGATAATGAGAAAGGAATGTAAGCATACCAAATAAAGTGATCAATCCACAGGGAAGAGAGCAAGAGAAGAGAAAAAGAACACAGAGAAACTATAAAACAGCTAATAAAAAATTAACAAAATGTCAGTAATTACATATCTATCAATAATTACTTAAATGTAAATGGACTAAATTATCCATTCAAAAGACATAGAATGGGTAAATAAATAAAACGTGTCTATTTGTTCCCTACAAGAAACTTACTTCAGATGTAAGGAGACACACAGACTGAAAGTGAAGGGATGGGAAATAATGTTTCATATAAATAGAAATTTAAAAATCAAATCATATAAGACAAAAAGACTTTAAAAAGACAAAGACTATAATACAAGACAAAGGGCATTACATAATGATAAAGAGGCCAATCCAGCAAGAAGATATAACATTTGTGAATATATATGCATTCAATATAGAAGTACCAAAATATATGAAGTGAATATTAACATACCTAAAAGGAGAAATTGACAGCATTCAATAATAGTAGAGACTTTAGCACCCCATTTTTATCAATGGCGAGATCATCCATAGAGAAATCAATAAGGAAACATCAGTCTTAAAGAAAATTTTAGATCTATTAAGATGGATTTAATAAATATATGCAGGACATTTGACCCAAAAGAAGCAGAATACACCTTCTTCTCAAGTCCACATGGAACATTTTCCAGGATAGATCATGTTAGGCCACAAAACAATTGTCAATAAATTCAAGAATACTGAAATCACAACAAGCATCTTTTCTAAATACAATGGTATAAATCTAGGAATTAATGACAAGAAGAAAACTGGAAAAAGCATAAATATGTGGAGATTAAACAACATGCTACTGAAGAATTACTGGGTCATTGAAGAACTCAATGGAAAAAAAACACACAAAACACCTAGAGGAAAGTGAAAACAGAAATACAACATCCTGTAATGTATGGATGTAGCAAAAGCATTTCTAAGAGGGAAGTTCATAGCAATACAAGCCTACTTTAAGAAACAAGAAAAACCTCAAATAAATATTCTAAGTTTACACTTAAAAGAAATAGAAAAGAAGGACAAACAAAACCTAAAGTTAGAAGAAAGGAAATATTAAAGATAAGATGGAAATGAAATAAAAATAAAAACAAATCAATGAAACCAAGTGCTGATTCTTTGAGAAGATACACCAAATTAACAAACCTTAAACTAGACTTACCAGAGAAAGAGAGATGGAGATGAGATAGAAAGAGAGAAAGAGAGCGAGAGGGGGGGAAAGCTCAAATAAAATAAGAAATGTAAGAGAAGTTACAAATGATACCACAGAAATACAAAGGATCATAAGAGACTACTATGAACAATTATACTCCAACAAATTAGACAACCTAGAAGAAATGGATAAATTCTTAGAAACATACAATCTCTCAAGATTGAACCATGAAGAAATAGAAAATCTGAATAGACAAATTACTAGTAAGAAGATTGAATAAGTAGGCAAAACCCTCCCAACAAAGAAAAATCCAGGGCCAGATGGCTTAATGGATCAATTCAACCAAACATTCAAAGAAGATTTAATAACTATTCTTCTCAAACACTACCAAAAAAAGTTGAGATGGGGGAAACACTTTACAAAGCCAGCATTACCCTGATAGCAGAACCAGACAAGGACTCCACAAAAAAAGAAAATATACCTAATAAACATAGATGCAAAAATCCTCAACAAAATATTAGAAAACCAAATTTAACAATATATTGAAAGGACTACACACCATGATCAAGTGGGATTTATTCCAGGGATACAAGGATTTCTCAACATCCACAAATCAATGTAAGACACCACAATAAAACAAAATGAAAGATAAAAATCGTATGATCATAACATGATCAATAAATGCAAAGAAAATGTTTAACAACATTCAATGTCAATTTATGATAAACATTAACTCTCAATAAAGTTGGTATAGAGGAAATGTACCTCAACATAATAAAGGCCACACACAATAAGCTCTCACAACTAACATTATACTCAGTGGTGAAAAGTTAAAAGCTTTTGCTTTAAGATCAGGAACAAGATAAGAATTCTTACACTCACCATTTTTAGTCCACATACTAGTACTATTACAGGTCCTAGCCAGAGCAATTAGGCAAGAAAAAGAAATAAAGGCATCCACATTGGAAAGGAAAATGTAAAACTAGCACTTTGTGTTGATGACATGATACTTTATATATAAAAACCCCCCTAAAGATTCCACCAAAAATTGTTAGAACTAATAAATGAATTCAATAAAGTTGCATGATACAAAATTACTATAAGAATTGATTGCATTTCTATATACTAACATCAAACTATCAGATAAATTAAGAAAATAATCCGTTTACAACTGCATCAAAAAGAATAAAATGAATAGGAATAAAGTAACCAAAGAGGATAAAAACCTGTACACTGAAAACTATTAAGACACTGATAAAAAAAACTGAAGACATAAATAAATGCAGAGCTATTTTGTGCTTATACTTTGGAACAATTAATATTGTTAAAATGTCCATACCCTCTAAAGCAATCTATAAATTCAATGCAATCCCTATCAAAATTCCAATAACATTTTTTACAGAACTAGAACAAATAATTTTAACATTTGTATGAAATCACTAAAGACCCTGAATAGCTAAGGCAGTCTTGAGAAAGAACAAAGGTGGAGGTATGCGTCCTGATTTCTAACTATGCTACAAAGCTATAGTAATAATCAAAACAGTATCAGTATAAAAATCGACACATAGATCCATGGAACAGAATAGAGAGCCCATAAATTAATTCATGCATATATGGTCAATTAATTTATGATAATGGAGGCAAAAATATACAATGGAAAGGACAATCTCTCAATAATGGTGTTGAAAAATTGGACAGTTACCTGCAAAAGAATGAAACTGGATTATTATCTTATACAACATAGAAAAATTAACTCAACATTGATTAATGACTTGAATGTAATACATAGTCATTTTGGGTGGTTTTTTTGGAGGGGACATCTCACTCTAAACACAAGGGCAAAAATAAACAAATGAAATTATATCAAACTGAAAGGCTTCTGCACAGTGAAGGAAAGAAACTGTCAGTTAAACAAAAGGCAACCTACAAGATAGGAGAAAATATTTGCAAACCATATACCCAATAAGTGGTTAATATAAAAATAATTCATACAACTCTGCAACAAAAAAAAATCTGATTAAAAAATGTGCAGAGGATCTGAATAAACATTTTCCCATAGACATACTGATGGCCAATAGGCACATGAAAAAATGCTCAGCATCACTAATCATCAGAAAAATGCAATTCAAAACCACAATGATATATCACCTCATTCCATAGAATGGTTATCCTATATAATAAAAGCCTAATATGCAAATTGACCAAACGGCAGAACGACCAGTCGGCGGGGGGTGGGGCCAGCAAGCAGGTGGCTTCAGGCCAGCCAAGGCAGGTGCTAACGGGCAGAGGGAGGGGATGTCAACCGGGAGGGGGGGGGGGGCAGGCAGCAGCAACTAGTGGTGGCAGAGGGGTGATCAGGGAATGGGGCTGGCCACTCGCCAGCCACCCTTGTCCCCCAATTGGCCCACGGGTCACCTCTCACAGAGTGAGGCCAGACTGCGGCTTAGGCCCACTCCTGAGGGCTCCTGGTCTGTGAGAGGGCACAGGCCGGGCTAAGGGACCTCTCCCTGAGTGCACGAATTTTCATGCATCAGGCCTCTAGTTATAAAATAAGACAAGAAATAACAATTGATGAGGATCTAAAAACCTGGGATCTTTTATGCACTGTTGGTAGGAATATAAATTGGTGCAATCACTATGGAAAACAGTATGAAGTTTCCTTATAAAATGAGAACTATAACTGGCATATGATCAAACAATTCCAATTCTAGATATTTATCTGAAGAAAATGAAAACACTAATTAAAATGGTAGATGCACTGTAAGTTCATTTCAGCATTATTTACAACTAGAGGCCTGGTGCATGAAAATTCATGCACTGGAGGGGGGCGTCCCTCAGCCCGGCCTGCCCCCCTCACAGTCCGGGAGCCCTCAGGGGCAGGAGGTGACCCAGCGATCAGGGGAAGGCGACGCCCCATCACACCTCTGCTGCCGCTATTGCCGGCAGCACAAGCCTCGACCAGCCCTGGTTACCTGAGCCTTGGGCAGCCCTGGGCAGTCGGGCAGCCACCATCCCAGGCTTGCCTGCACCTTGGGCCGGCCCTGGGTGGCTGGGGGGCTGAGGGACTCCAGAGGTAGGCACGCAGAGTGGCTGGGCCTGCCTGGGGGTGGGCTCAGCCTTGCCACATGCCTGCCACCCCGCCGGGGCTGAAGGGAATGGGTGCTGCCATCTTGTGGCTGTAGGCACCGCCATCTTTGAGGGCGTGGCAGTCCATTAGCATATTCCCTCCTTATTGGCTGTGGGCGCCACCATCTTTGAGGGCAGGGCAGTCAATTAGCATATTCCCTCCTTATTGGCTGTGGGTGCCACCATCTTTGCAATGGCTTGAGGGTCAATTAGCATATTCTCTCTTTGTTAGATAGGATAGCCAACATATGGGGAAAAAACCTGAGTGTAAATCAAAGGATGAATGGATAAAGAAGATATTATATATATTATATATATACTAGAGGCCCAATGCACAAAAGTCGTGCAAGGGCCTTGGCCCCCACTGATGCAGGGGCCGCCCCTGCCTTGGCCCCCGCCACCACCCTGGCTTTGTCTGGAAGGAAGGACGTACATTAGGTTTTTGTTATTATAGATGTTATTACAGCAGCAAAGGTGTGATGTGGCATTGCCTTTCCCTGATCGCCGGGTCGCCTCCTGCCCCTGAGGGCTCCTCGACTGTGAGAGGGGGCAGGTCAGGCTGAGGGACCTCCCCTCCAGTGCATGATTTTCATGCACTGTGCCTCTAGTATATATATAATATAACACACACACACACACACACACACACACACACACACACACACTGAAATAACAAAGAATGTAATCTTGCCATTGCGACAACATGGATAGACCTGGAAGGCATTGTGCTAAGTGAAAGAAGTCAGAAAGAAAGACAAATACTGCATGATTTCACTTATATGTGGAATCTAAAAAACAAAACCAGACTCATAGAGAACAGATTAGTGGTTGTCAGAGGACAGGGGGGATGGGATGTGGAAATGGGTAAAGGGGATCAAGGTATAAACTATCAGCTATAAAACATGTCATGGGGATGCAAGGCAACACCTACAAAAAAGCAACAGATGTCATGCCCTTGTCATTTGGACAAAATCTCATTCCTATTTCCTGAAATTTGTCCTGAAGCAAAAGAGAAAGTGCTTTGCATAGGATGGAATACTCAGGCTGTTCAGGATTAACTTTCTACTTTGTAGACCATAGTAACCCAGCGCCTGCCTACTATTCCTAACCGTTTCTCTCCTCCCCTCCTTCCTACCTACATGAAACTAGATTCACAGGAATCACCTTGCTTGTCCTTGAGTCCTCCATAAGTGCCTAGAACGGATACTGTGCATAATTATTATCCACTAAGTGTTGCCTTAATTGACATTATGAGGTTAAAGAAATTGGTATCCAACAGATATATGAACAGCCTTCAATGACTATTATTTTCTTTAATCTTTCTGTTCAGTCATATTCTCATTTTTGCTTTAGTTATTTATTTCTTCATTGGGATCAGGAATACTACCTGGTTTGGGGGTTGATTATCTCCAATACTTCTTTGTTCCACAGATGGCCAAACTGGTTAATGCAATCTGTATAGAAAGCTGGAGACAACATAGCTTAGTGCAAAGAACATGGGTTTGGGAATCAAATAGGCATGGATCCAAATTGTGGCTCTGAAATTTACTAGCTGTTTGACTTGAAACAAAATCCTTAATTTATTTGAGCCTCAATTTCCCAATTTGTGATAACAGCAACCAATTTTAGGGTGTGGGGGAATTAAACAATATGTATGTGTAGAATTCCTGGCACTTAGTTGCAGCTTAAAAAAACAGTAGCTCTCTTTCCAGTTTATCCCAGGTCCTCCATCTCTCGTACCTCCATGCTCAAGAATTGCAAAATGCTTTCCTCTGGTCATAAATCAAATGCTTCTCAGAGCCTCTGTAACCTCTTCAGCACGCTGAGGTGCCTATCTAGATTGCTATACATTCCATTACTGAGAGAGTAACTTCAAAGGAGGGCTAAGAATTAAAACAGGCTTAGGAAGTTTCATACCAATGACACAAATGAGCAGAGGGGAAATGGTGGCATATGTCCCAGTCCTTCTGTCTGAGCTGTAGTTACCGATCTCGAACCCACTCCATTGCTGGAGCCCTGAGCTACGTTTTCAATGCCTCTGCTTCTGCGCCTACTGGCAGTTGCCATGGCTCTTGTTCACAATAACTTCAGTGATTTACCGGATTTACTTACCATTTATTTATAGCATGCACACCAGTATGTGCCAGACATCATCATGGATGTTTAACTATAATTTATAGCTTATCAGAGTCCTTTGAAGGTTACATTCTTTTTTGGTTGGAAAAGAGAAAATAGCCACCCCAACCCTCCCCACTTTCTGCCTTCCTTCTTATCAACATACTCCTTGAAAGCTGTCCTAGATATGAGGTAATGTGAAATTTTCCTAATTTACACTCTGGCAGAAGACGGTCATATTTTTATGTGCATGGGTGGCCAGTGTTTCTCTATGGACATGCATGTTTACTGCCCTGACATATTATAAAGATAGCCATAATTGAAATTGTTCCCTTTACAGCTCAGACTCAGTAGATAAAGCTAGTTTTTGGTCCTTAACCAGAAATTTCAGGAAATATCCTGTAGGTTACAAAGTAAGGAGATCTGAGAGGCTACCTGAGCAATGGCATTTTGCTTACCTTTTAGTGCAAAATTTGTACTCCTTTATTATATATCTATATATTTTGTGGTTAACAATCTTCCCAAAATGTTATTTGCATATTAGTATCAATGATTTGTTTTTGCTTAAGTTCTCAATTTTAAAGTTTGAACACAGTATATTTTGGTTGTTTCACCCTCCCACCCTTGATTGAAGCTCATTTAATGAAACTGAATTCTTACCTTTTCATATGATTCTTGTTTAACTTTGCTATAATTATTAGCTTTCCACGTGGCAGGTATTAAAATCTTTACATTTCTGAAAAACACTCTTCTCTTGGTAGCATTGAACAGGTAAAAAGAAGCTTCAGTTACCATTTCCTATAACCAAATAAAAGAAAAGCTTGTTTTATCCTTTATCATTGTAAGTCCTTTATGTTTGAGTTTGCTGGTCACACTTGAATAAAGTAATAGTAATAAATAATGGAAATATTTTGAAGGAGCCCATTTCTATTAGAGACAGCATTAGACTGTGCAAACTTAGGAACAAACTAAACTTAAATGGTTGTCTGGAAGAGATTTTTAGGACAGTAATTAGGTGTCTAGGCTTGCCTATGTAATTTTCCAACTTTGTGAAAGGCTTTTAAGCTTTTACCAAACAAATCCTTTTCGTGTTACACCTGTGGGCATGTTCAAGACCACACCTTACAAATGTTACTAATTTCACTAAAGCATTAACGAAAGGAGGCTCATGAGTAATGGAGTTGTGATCCTTCCTGATTGTAAGGTGAAAATAGTCAATTAGAGAACATTCAGGTAAAAAGAAAGAACGTTGCTCTTTGGCACTCCATCCAGACTACCGCTCTTTCTGTCTGAGAGTTCTCACCCTCAGGAGGGAATCCAACCACATGATTTTAATAAGCATGAAACCATGCTTATTCATCAGTCAAACATCTGGTCTTTGTTGCCACAGTACATTATTTCTTTAAGTTGCTACCCCAAAACAGTCATGCAGGAACACAAAAACACTAAAATTAGTAGTAATCAATAACAAAAAATAAAAGAGGACTAGATCAACAGTCGTTGAACTGAGACTACACAGAATTAGGTGAACACACTGGCGTGCCCATAATTATAACTAAAGTTTGATGCAATCTTTCAGAAGCACTGCTCTCTTTACGGCTCAAATTACAAATCAGACAGGTTTGTTAGCTCCTTACAGAAGGCTACAGGTCTGTTCTAATGGGATAATGAATTTGACTTCATATTTGCCACTCACCTTGATATTTGGGATGAGGTTCTGATCCTCAGACACCTGAGGATTGATTGCAATGAGTAACCCGTCATACCCGTTGTCTCGAAGCTGCACTCCAGCTCCCAGGAATAGGAGTTCTGGACTTAGAGCCACCAGGAGAGTCGCAATCTTCAGGCGGCAAACAGCACCTGCGTTGTCCCTGTGGGTCATGTTGTAGAGAAGCCTCCGACTGGTTTACTCACACTGGTCCTGCTAGATGCATTGTGCCAGGTGACAGGGCAAAAGAGTTTCCTTCTGAACTTGAAGGTCCTAGAACTTGTAGTGAAGGAGGTGCCTTCTTTGCCAAATCAGGGGTGGACCTATCTGAGACCTGCCTCTGCAAGTCCTTTTTCTCTAGGCAATGCCACACGTGTCTGTTCTGTGGCTGAGCTTTCTCCTGAATCATAGTTGGGCAATAAAATTTCCACCTCATACTCATTTTATATTTCTCTGAAGGAAGAGGAAAATCAGACAAAAGGAGCTTGAAAGAGAGAGGCCTGGGTGGCTGAGCTGGAAACGAGAGAATCTGGATTGTCCAATCCACTTTCTCTAGAAGCACAAAAATCTATAATGATTTTCTTCTCCTTCTCCTTGACAGCCTTCTCCACCCGTCAGCGCAACGACTTCCCCACTTGCACTCGAGTCATATTTTGTTTGTTGTTAAGATTCCTTTGTCTGGTTATTTTGAAGATTTAGAAATCCATCCTGTGCCCAGGGCCTTGGATCAGATAGTCTGGGCAAGCTCTCAGCTAATGGCTGGGGGAGGGTATCAGGTATCCCCCCCAGGGAGCGCCAAGTGCCGGGAACTTGGATGCCTGAGCAGACCACAGAGGCCTGTCCCTCTGCCCTGGCTGCCGTCTTTCCTCTGAAGCTGGGAAAAGAATGAATTTCTCCTTCAGCAACTCTCTCCTGAGGGCGAGACTCTGCCTCAGTCAGCCCTCCATTTCTCCAGTACCTATTACAGGTTCTGGATCGAAGTAGGCCTCTCAACTATTTTATGAGTGATCAATAATGCCTGATCATTACATAATGCTTTAGAGTTTACAAATGAACACACTTCAATGTAAATTCCCTGATGCAGGTATAGTTTTTACTTTTTCAATGAAGGCACCGAGTCTCATGGGGAGTATGAAAATTAGCCAATGGGGGCGGGAACTAGCATTTATTGTGTGATGGGTCTTATTGCCCCAATTTTATGACAAAACTCAGGCTCAGAAAATCTAAGCAACTTGTGCAAGGTTGTAAAAGTGTTGTCATAGTGCAAGAATGAGACCAACTGACTTTAAGTTCCATTGTTTTTTTACTGTATCATGGTTCACTCATGTTCTCAAGAAACTAGAAATGAAATGTTAAGAGCTGTAATGTTGACGGGTATTGAGGGCTATTTTTCTCTTGCTGTCCCTCTGTTTAGAACCTCTTCTCTCACTGCTTCTCACCTGCTTCCCTTCAAATTCCAGTTCTGGCCCGCAGCTCTCTAACTTTCAAACCCCCTCTTTCATAGCATCAGACCCCTCTCCTTTGAAGCATGTTTATGGTTATGATGTCACATTTATACTGTGCAGTTGGTTGTCTGCTTCCTGCTGAAGGGCATGTGAGAGAGGAGACTCTGTTTTCATTGCTACCTCCTCAGCACTTAGCTCAGTAAATTTGCAGTAAATATGCGTTGACTGAATAAATGGAGTCAGGAGAAGTAAATAAAAGCCAGATTACGAAGGAGCCATGAACTGTAGTGTGACATACTCCCCGACCCTTATTTGATGTATCCCTTCCAGAAGGTGTCTCTTCTGTTCTGGACCTTTCCTCTTGCTCCCTCTTGGCAGAAGCTCTTTGGTACTGGTGCTCCCTGGGTGTGGAGGAGAATGGAATGTCGCTGGTCATCACTTGCTGCCAAAGTTGCTCACTCTGCAGCTCAGAAGTCAGCTTAGCTGTCTTGTCTTCAGCGGCTAATTCCCAGCTGTGGGTTTTTCCTGCTCACTCACTGTGTCTGCAGAATGGAAATCCACAGGTGTGGCAAGTCCAAAGGCTTTACCTATAACTGTGACTCAATGAATGGAACAATGCTCTTTATTTTCAACTTTCCTTGGCAGTTTATTTTCTTATGCCAATCTCTTGTGACTTTAAGAAAACATTGTTATTAAGAAATATGCTTAAAAATTCAACTCGTAAGCCACACTGTGAAAGTAGCTTTTGGCCAAGAATAAGGGAAGAGTTCCTTCTTGCCACCATGACAACTTGTATGTAGTTCACTGGTTGAGGGGTCATTGAGGACTGAGTCCTCTTCACTTATTCTTTTTAAAAAATATATTTTTTTATTGATTTCAGAGAGGAACGGAGACGGAGAGATAGAAGCATCAATGATGACAGAGAATCAATGATTGGCTGTCTCCTGCACGCCCCCCACTGGGGATTGAACCTGCAACCCAGGCATGTGCCCTGACCTCCTGGTTCATAGGTTGAGAGGCTCAAACACTGAGCCATGTCAGCTAGGCTCTTCACTTACTGACAGTTATAATGGCTCCCCTAGAATGTGGGTGTGAGAATATTGGCTATAGAGTGCATGCAGCTTTATAAAGAACAGACATAAGTGAACAATCTTGTTCAACTCCACCTGGGTTGAAACCTAAACAAGCTACCCAGGCCTTGCTTACCCTGGGCGGAGACATTCATTCCTGTCTATCTGCTTTTTGCTTCCTTGGTTCTGGAACCCAATCCCCAGGTCTGGCCACTTGATTGTATTCTACTTCATCATCTGTCCCTTACAAGATTCCCAGTCACTGACCTAATTCCCTGGGAGAGTCACATTCACTCCTGAAAGCCTGTTCCCACCACCTCTGTTCTGACCTACCCTCAGAACCCTTCTTTGCTGTCAGCATCCAGGCCTGTTGAACATCTCTTCTTACTGCCTTCTCCTTTGGCCAGGCTGACCCTGCAGGGGAAAACTGACTTGACTAAGTGACTTAAGAGTCATTCCTGAGCAGAGTATCCACTTCTGATAAAGTGTGACTTTGAGAACAGAAAGAACAACTTATCCTTTCATTCAAAAAATATTCACGCCCTTAGATCTGAATGCTCATGTCCTTAGATTTTATGATATCGAAGAAATGAAATATGCCTGAAGTGAAAAATAATGGGAATACAATGTTAAGCATTTATTCAATGTTGTAGAAACTATAGGAATTTGCTCTGTTCTTATCTGATTTCAAGAAAATAAGTTATTCAATTTCAGTAACTAAAGAATCTAAAGCACATCTTTGTTCATTCTCTGATGGCGCAGTTCAACCTGTTCCCAAAAGGCCTCTCTGTTTCTTTTTATAGAGTCTGCTGGTGGAGACCCACAACCAAAGTGAGTAAAATATGTATCCGGTGTCAGAGAAGTCAGGCGATTTCACATCCTGAGGAATCCAAAAAAAGCTGTGGATTTTTACCTCTCAGGCTTTTGTTACAGTTATTGCAGCAATCCCACTCAGAAGAGGAGAGGAGAAGCTACTGTGTAGCTGGGCTACAAGATTTATGGCCACTTTAGTTTTTGAAATAAATAAAAATGGAAGTGAGACAAACTGTTAAGACTAAGAATCTAAAAACCGAAGTTTGCCAAGGACCCAGAAGGCACATTTCATACCTTCCTTACCGGTTTTCTTCATCCATGGTTTCATTTTATGCGGTTTCAGTTACCTGCAGTCAACTTCGGTCTGAAAATGTTAAATGAAAAATTGCAAAAATAATAAATTAATACGTTTTAAATTGTGCTCCGTTCTGAGGAGCGTGATGAAATCTCATGCCATCCCGCTCCAGCCTGCCCAGGAGGTGAATCAACCCTTTGTCCAGCATTTTCACGCTGTGTACACTACCTACCCTCCAGTCACTTAGGAGCCATCTTGGTTTCAGGTTGATTGTCACAGTATCACTGCGCTTGTGTTCAAGTAATCCGTATTTTACTTAAGAATGGTCCCACAATGGCAAGAGTAGTGATTCTGGCAATCTGGATATGCCAAAGAGAAGCCATAAAGCGCTTCCATTAAGTGAAAAGGTGAGCACAGTACAGTAAGATATCTTGAGAGAGACCACATTCACACAATTTTTATTACAGTATAGTGTTATTCTATTTTATTGTTATTGTTAATCACTTATAATGTCTAATTTATAAGTTAAACTTTATCACAGATATGCAAAGATAGGAAAAAAACCACACAGTATACTTAGGGTTCAGCACTGTTCCCAGTTTCAGACATCCCCTGGAGGGCTTGGCTGCACCCTGTGGGTAGAGGGGACTATTGTACTCATTTTCAAAGCAAAGGAGTGAAGTGCATGGTCCAGATGGGGTCCAGGAAGTGTTTTGTGTATCCTCACTCACCACAATGCCAAAGCATGGAGCTCTTACACTTCATTTCTAGTTTCTTGAATTCTCCCCATGCAGCCTTTTACCTCCAGGCCTTTGCTATGAAGCCTCCTCCTCACCCGCACTGTGGCAATAACTCTGCAGATGACTTTGCACATTAAAAAAACCCTCCAAAGTTTGCCAAAATAAATGGGGAACAAGAACTACTTTTAATGATAAGCCAATAAAGAAAATGTGGAATATTCCTCATTTGCCAAATGGGCATAAAACTGCCTCCTATAAAATCCTTTCTCTGCTACATCGGATTGTAATAGCATCATGTCGAGATAAGGTGTTATCATTATTCCTATCATCATGTTGCAGAGAAAAAAAGAAAGAGAAAGTGAAAATGTAAGGGAACTTTTTTAAAGAGATGAAAAATAACCAGGGAGACTCAGAGATCAATAAATGAGAGCAGAAGCACAGAATTTGAGCTCTGTTTTCCTAGTCCCCCCTCCTGTTTTCTTCCTGCTCTGATTCTGACCTCAATGAGTCTCTGAGCTCAAGGGTTCAGCCAGAATTCCCCGCTGCCCCGACTCCACCCCCAAAGGGCATCAGGTCTTTTGGTTTTCCTTCCTCTCCTCTGCTACTTCCGATACTCCATTTAACCACACAAAGCAGAAAGCAACTGCAACCGGTTGAGAGATCTGGCAATTGGGGCATTAGGGCTCCCCCTTCTGTTCTTGGGGTGCAGGTACCTGGGGCTCTGAATTTCCAGAAAAAAACTCCAGACAAAATTAATCTGCAGGAGCTTCCCTTCAAGAGTGCTATTTAGAGTAGTGTTTTTAAAGTATTTTTAAAATTGGTTTTTAGAGAGAGGAAGGGAGAGAGAGAGAAAGAGAAACATTGATTTGTTGTTCCACTTATTTATGCATTCATTGGTTGCTTCCAGAGATCAAACCTGCAACCTTGGTATATGGGGACAACGCCCTAACCAACTGAGCAACCAGGTCAGGGCTTATACTTGAGTGGAGTTTTAATGTATCCAAGAATCACCTGTTCAGATGCAGATTTTGACTCCGTAGGTTAAGGTGAGGCCAATATGGTGCAGGTTTACCAAACTCCCAGGTGCTGCTCAGGCTGCTGGTCCTGAGCCACACAGTTGGAGTGTCTCTACCAGAAGGGCTCCCAGGGAACATTCAGGGATGTACTTGGTGGTTACAGCCCTTTCACCAGAAAGTGGCAATCTTTGGAGTCTTTAAATATATTTTTTTATTCGAT